>NC_060122.1:13045728-13672884 GCF_021461395.2 Schistocerca americana
ATGCTTCACTTCATGTTTATTGTATCCCTTTTACCTTCTTATTGACGATTCAACACAGAAATTGCATCGGAATTAAATAGAAAAGGCACAATGTCGACTTAAGTACAAGAGGACTGACTCTTATTACTGTCTATGTTAGAACCATTCCCTTGACTCTAGTGGTAGATTCCGATGCTTCACTCCAGGTTTACTGTATCCCTTGGACCTTCTTATTGACGATGAAACACAGAAATTTCATCGGAATTAAGTAGAAAAGGCACAATGCCGACTTAAGTACAAGAACACTGACTCTTCCTACTGTCTATGGTTTGATCCATTCCTGTGACTCTAGTTATAGATTCCGACGCTTCACATCAGGTTTACTGTATCCATTGTACCGTCTTATTGACGATGAAACACAGAAATTGCATCGGAATTAAATACAAAAGGCACAAAGCCGACTTAAGTACATGAAGACCGACTCATCTTATTGACAATGATTTGAACCATTCCTGTGTTACTAGACATAGATTCCGATGCTTCACTTCAGGTTTACTGTACCCTTTGGACATTCTTATTGACGATGAAACACAGAAATTGCATCGGAAAAAATACAAAAGGCACAATGCCGACTTAGGTACAAGAAGACAGACTCTTCTTACTGTCTATGTTTTGAACCATTCCTGTGACACTAGTTATGGATTCCGATGCTTCACTCCAGGTTTACTGTATCCCTTGGACCTTCTTATTGTCGATGAAACACAGAAATTGCATCGGAATTAAATACAAAAGGCTCAATGGCGACTTAAGGACAAGAAAACTGACTCTTCATACTGACTATGCTTTGAACCATTCCTGTGACGCTAGTTATAGATTCCGATGCTTCACTTCAGGTTTACTGTATCCCTCTGATATTCGTATTGACGATGAAACTCAGAAATAGCATCGGAATTAAATACAAAAGCCATAATGCCGACTTAAGTACAAGAAGACTGACTCTTCTTTCTGTCTATGTTTTGAACCGTACCATTGACACTAGTTACAGATTCCGATGCTTCACTCCAGGTTTACTGTATCCCTTGGACCTTCTTATTGACGATGAAACACAGAAATTGCATCGGAACTAAATAGAAAAGGCACAATGCCGACGTAAGTACAAGAAGACGTATTCTTCTTACTGACTATGTTTTGAACCATTCCTGGGACACTAGTTATAGATTCCGATGTTTCACTTCAGGTTTACTGTATCCCTCTGACCTTCTTATTGACGATGAAACTCAGAAATAGCGTCGGAATTAAATACAAATGGCACAATTCCGACTGAAGTACAAGAAGACTGACTCTTCTTACTGTCTATATTTTGAACCATTCCATTGACTCTAGTTACAGATTCCGATGCTTCACTCCAGGTTTACTGTATCCCTTGGACCTTCTTATTGACGATTAAACACAGAAATTGCGTCGGAATTAAATAGAAAGGGCACAATGCCGACGTAAGTACAAGAAGACCTACTCTTCTTACTGACTATGTTTTGAACCATTCCTGTGACACTAGTTATAGATTCCGATGCTTCACTTCAGGTTTACTGTATCCCTTGGACCTTTTTATTGACGATGACACACAGAAATTGCATCGGAATTAAATACAAAAGGCAAAATGCCGACTTAAGTACACGAAGACTGACTCTTCTCACTGTCTATGTTTTGAACCATTCCTGTGACACTAGCTATAGATTCCAATGCTACACTCCAGGTTTACTGTATCCCTTGGACCATCTTATTGACGATGAAACACAGAAATTGCATCGGAATTAAATACAAAAGGCACAATGCCGACTTAAGTACAAGAAGAGTGACTCTTCTTACTGTCCTTGTTTTGAACCTTTCCTGTGACACTTGTTATAGATTCCGATGCTTAACTCCAGGTTTACTGTATCCCTTGGACCTTCTTATTGACGATGAAACACAGATATAGCATCGGAATTAAATGGAAAAGGCACAATGCCGACTTAAGTACAAGAAAACTGACTCTTCTTACTGATTATAGTTTGAACCATTCCTGAGACACAAGTTATAGATTCCGATGCTTTACGTCAGGTTTACTGTATACCTTGGACCTTCTTATTGACGATGAAACGGAGAAATTGCATCGGAATTAAATACAAAAGGCACAATGCCGACTTAAGTACAAGAAGACAGACTCTTCCTACTGTCTATGTTTTGAACCATTCCTTTGACACTAGTTGTGGATTCCGATGCTTCACTTCAGGTTTACTGTATCCCTCTGACCTTCTTATTGACGATGAAACACAGAAACTGCACCGGAATTAAATACAATAGGCACAACGCCAACTAAAGGACAAGAAGACTGACTCTTCTTACTGACTATGTTTGAACCATTCCTGTGACACTAGTTATAGATTCCGATGCTTCACTTGAGGATTACTGTATCCCTTGGACTTTTTTATTGACAATGAATCGCAGAAATTGCATCGGAATTAAATACAAAAGGCAGAATGCCGACTTAAGTACACGAAGACTGACTCTTCTTACTGTCTATGATTTGAACAATTCCTGTGACACTAGTTATAGATTCCGCTGCTTCACTTCAGGTTTATTGTATCTCTCTGACATTCTTATTGACGATGAAACACAGAAATTGCATCGGAATTAAATACAAAAGGCACAATGCCGACTTAAGGACAAGAAGACTGACTCTTCTTACTGACTATGTTTTGAACCATTCCTGTGACACTAGTTATAAATTCCGATGCTTCACTTCAGGTTTACTGTATCCCTCTGACCTTCTTATTGACGATGAAACTCAGAAATAGCATCAGAATTAAATACAAAAGGCACAATACCGACTTAAGTACAAGAAGACTGACTCTTCTTACGGTCTATATTTTGAACCATTCCATTGACACTAGTTACAGATTCCGATGCTTCACTCCAGGTTTACTGTATCCCTTGGACCTTCTTATTGACGATGAAACACAGAAATTGCATCGGAATTAAATAGAAAAGGCACAATGCCGACGTAAGTACAAGAAGAACTACTCTTCTTACTGACTATGTTTTGAACCATTCCTGTGACACTAGTTATAGATTCCGATGCTTCACTTCAGGTTTACTGTATCCCTTGGACCTTTTTATTGACGATGAAACACAGAAATTGCATAGGAATTAAATACAAAAGGCAAAATGCCGACTTAAGTACACGAAGACTGACTCTTCTCACTGTCTATGTTTTGAACCATTCCTGTGACACTAGCTATAGATTCCTATGCTACACTCCAGGTTTACTGTATCCCTTGGACCTTCTTATTGACGATGAAACACAGAAATTGCATCGCAATTAAATACAAAAGGCACAATGCTGACTTAAGTACAACAAGACTGACTCTTCTTACTGACTATGTTTTGAACTATTCCTGTGACACTAGTTATAGATTCCGATGCTTCACCTCAGGTTTACTGTATCCCTCTGACCTTCTTATTGACGATGAAACACAGAAATTGCATCAGAATTAAATCGAAAATGCACAATGCCGACTTAAGTACAAGAAGAGTGACTCTTCTTACTGTCCTTGTTTTGAACCTTTCCTGTGACACTTGTTATAGATTCCGATGCTTCACTCCAGGTTTACTGTATCCCTTGGACCTTCTTATTGAGGATGAAACACAGATATTGCATCGGAATTAAATGGAAAAGGCACAATGCCGACTTAAGTACAAGAAAACTGACTCTTCTTACTGATTATAGTTTGAACCATTCCTGAGACACTAGTTATAGATTCCGATGCTTTACGTCAGGTTTACTGTATACCTTGGACCTTCTAATTGACGATGAAACAGAGAAATTGCATCGGAATTAAATACAAAAGGCACAATGCCGACTTAAGTACAAGAAGACAGACTCTTCCTACTGTCTATGTTTTGAACCATTCCTGTGACACTAGTTGTGGATTCCGATGCTTCACTTCAGGTTTACTGTATCCCTCTGACCTTCTTATTGCCGATGAAACACAGATATTGCATCGGAATTAAATACAATAGGCACAACGCCAACTTAAGGACAAGACGACTGACTCTTCTTACTGACTATGGTTTGAACCATTCCTGTGACACTAGTTATAGATTCCGATGCTTCACTTCAGGTTTACTGTATCCCTTGGACCTTCTTATTGACGATGAAACACAGAAATTGCATCGGAATTAAATACAAAAGGCAAACGCCGACTTAAGTACACGAAGACTGATTCTTCTTACTGTCCATGATTTGAACCATTCCTGTGACACTAGTTATAGATTCCGATGCTTCACTTCATGTTTATTGTATCCCTTTGACCTTCTTATTGACGATGAAACACAGAAATTGCATCGGAATTAAATAGAAAAGGCACAATGTCGACTGAAGTACAAGAGGACTGACTCTTATTACTGTCTATGTTTGAACCATTCCCTTGACTCTAGTGGTAGATTCCAATGCTTCACTCCAGGTTTACTGTATCCCTTGGACCTTCTCATTGACGATGAAACACAGATATTTCATCGGAATTAAGTAGAAAAGGCACAATGCCGACTTAAGTACAAGAACACTGACTCTTCCTACTGGCTATGGTTTGATCCATTCCTGTGACTCTAGTTATAGATTCCGACGCTTCACTTCAGGTTCACTGTATCCATTGTACCGTCTTATTGACGATGAAACACAGAAATTGCATCGGAATTAAATACAAAAGGCACAAAGCCGACTTAAGTACATGAGGACCGACTCATCTTATTGACAATGATTTGAACCATTCCTGTGTTACTAGTCATAGATTCCGATGCTTCACTTCAGGTTTACTGTACCCTTTGGACATTCTTATTGACGATGAAACACAGAAATTGCATCGGAAAAAATACAAATGGCACAATGCCGACTTAGGTACAAGAAGACTGACTCTTCTTACTGTCTATGTTTTGAACCATTCCTGTGACACTAGTTATGGATTCCGATGCTTCACTCCAGATTTACTGTATCCCTTGGACCTTCTTATTGGCGATGAAACACAGAAATTGCATCGGAATTGAATACAAAAGGCTCAATGCCGACAAAAGGACAAGAAGACTGACTCTTCACACTGACTATGTTTTGAACCATTCCTGTGACACTAGTTATAGATTCCGATGCTTCACTTCAGGTTTACTGTATCCCTCTGATATTCTTATTGACGATGAAACTCAGAAATAGCATCGGAATTAAATACAAAAGCCACAATGCCGACTTAAGTACAAGAAGACTGACACTTCTTACTGTCTATGTTTTGAACCATACCATTGACACTAGTTACAGATTCCGATGCTTCACTCCAGGTTTACTGTATCCCTTGGACCTTCTTATTGACGATGAAACACAGAAATTGCATCGGAAATAAATAGGAAAGGCACAATGCCGACTTAAGTTCAAGAAGACAGACTCTTCTTACAGACTATGTTTGAACCATTCCTGTGACACTATTATAGATTCCGATGCTTCACTTCAGGTTTACTGTATACCTCTGACCTTCTTATTGCCGATGAAACACAGAAATTGCATCGGAATTAAATACAATAGGCACAACGCCAACTTAAGGACAAGACGACTGACTCTTCTTACTGACTATGATTTGAACCATTCCTGTGACACTAGTTATAGATTCCGATGCTTCACTTCAGGTTTACTGTATCCCTTGGACCTTCTTATTGACGATGAAACACAGATAGTGCATCGGAATTAAATAGAAAAGGCACAATGCCGACTTAAGTACAAGAAAACTGACTGTTCTTACTGATTATAGTTTGAACCATTCCTGAGACACTAGTTATAGCTTCCTATGCTACACTCCAGGTTTACTGTATCCCTTGGACCTTCTTATTGACGATGAAACACAGAAATTGCATCGGAATTAAATACAAAAGGCAAAATGCCGACTTAAGTACACGAAGACTGACTCTTCTTACTGTCTATGATTTGAACCATTCCTGTGACACTAGTTATTGATTCCGATGCTTCACTTCAGGTTTATTGTATCCCTCTGACCTTCTTATTAACGATGAAACACAGAAATTGCATCGGAATTAAATAGAACAGGCACAATGTCGACTTAAGTACAAGAGGACTGACTCTTATTACTGACTATGTTTGAACCATTCCCTTGACTCTAGTGATAGATTCCGATGCTCCACTCCAGGTTTACTGTATCCCTTGGACCGTCTTATTGACGATGAAACACAAAAATTGCATCAGAATTAAATACAAAAGGCACAATGCCGACTTAATTACAAGAACACTGACTCTTCCTACTGTCTATGGTTTGATCCATCCCTGTGACACTAGTTATAGATTCCGACGCTTCACTGCAAGTTTACTGTATCCATTGTACCGTCTTATTGACGATGAAACACAGAAATTGCATCGGAATTAAATACAAAAGGCACAAAGCCGACTTAAGTACATGAAGACCGACTCATCTTATTGACAATGATTTGAACCATTCCTGTGTTACTAGTCATAGATTCCGATGCTTCACTTCAGGTTTACTGTATCCTTTGGACATTCTTATTGACGATGAAACACAGAAATTGCATCGGAAAAAAATACAAAAGGCACAATGCCGACTTAGGTACATGAAGACTGACTCTTCTTACTGTCTATGTTTTGAACCATTCCTGTGACACTAGTTATAGATTCCGATGCTTCACTCCAGGTTTACCGTATCCCTTCTACCTTCTTATTGACGAAACACAGAAATTGCATCGGAATTAAATACAAAAGGCAAAATGCCGACTTACGTACACGAAGACTAACTCTTCTTACTGTCTATGCTTTGAACCATTCCTGTGACACTAGTTATAGATTCCTATGCTACACTCCAGGTTTACTGTATCCCTTGGACCATCTTATTGACGATGAAACACGGAAATTGCATCGGAATTAAATACAAAAGGCACAATGCCGACTTCAGTACAAGAAGACTGACTCTTCTTACTGACTAGGTTTTGAACCATTCCCGTGACACTAGTTTTAGATTCCGATGCTTCACCTCAGGTTTACTGTATCCCCCTCACCTTCTTATTGACGATGAAACACAGAAATTGCATCGGAATTAAATAGAAAAGGCACAATACCGACTTAAGTACAAGAAGACTGACTCTTCTTACCGTCCTTGTTTTGAACCTTTCCTGTGACACTTGTTATAGATTCCGATGCTTCACTCCAGGTTTACTGTATCCCTTGGACCTTCTTATTGACGATGAAACACAGATAGTGCATCGGAATTAAATAGAAAAGGCACAATGCCGACTTAAGTACAAGAAAACTGACTGTTCTTACTGATTATAGTTTGAACCATTCCTGAGACACTAGTTATAGATTCCGATGCTTTACGTCAGGTTTGCTGTATACCTTGGACCTTCATATTGACGATGAAACAGAGAAATTGCTTCGGAATTAAATACAAAAGGCACAATGCCGACTTAAGTACAAGAAGACTGACTCTTCCTACTGTCTATGTTTTGAACCATTCCTGTGACACTAGTTGTGGATTCCGATGCTTCACTTCAGGTTTACTGTATCCCTCTGACCTTCTTATTGACGATGAAACACAGAAACTGAAGCGGAATTAAATACAATAGGCACAACGCCACCTTAAGGACAAGAAGACTGACTCTTCTTACTGACTATGTTTGAAACATTCCTGTGACACTAGTTATAGATTCCCATTCTTCACTTCAGGATTACTGTATCTCTTGGACCTTCCTATTGACGATGAAACACAGAAATTGCAGCGGAATTAAATACAAAAGGCAAAATGCCGACTTAAGTACACGAAGACTGACTCTTCTTACTGTCTATGATTTGAACCATTCCTGTGACACTAGTTATAGATTCCGATGCTTCACTTCAGGTTTATTGTATCCCTCCGACCTTCTTATTGACGAAAAACACAGAAATTGCTTCGGAATTAAATACAAAAGGCACAATGCCGACTTAAGGACAAGAAGACTGACTCTTCTTACTGTCTATATTTTGAACCATTCCATTGACACTAGTTACAGATTCCGATGCTTCACTCCAGGTTTACTGTATCCCTTGGACCTTCTTATTGACGATGAAGCATAGAAATTGCATCGGAATTAAATAGAAAAGGCACAATGCCGACGTAAGTACAAGAAGACCTACTCTTCTTACTGATTAATGTTTGAACCATTCCTGAGACACTAGTTATAGATTCCGATGCTTTACGTCAGGTTTACTGTATACCTTGGACCTTCTTTTGACGATGAAACAGAGAAATTGCATCGGAATTAAATACAAAAGGCACAATGCCGACTTAAGTACAAGAAGACAGACTCTTCCTACTGTCTATGTTTTGAACCACTCCTGTGACACTAGTTGTGGATTTCGATGCTTCACCTCAGATTTACTGTATCCCTCTGACCTTCTTATTGACGATGAAACACAGAAATTGCATCGGATTTAAATACAATAGGCACAACGCCAACTTATGGACAAGAAGACTGACTCTTCTTACTGACTATGGTTTGAACCATTCCTGTGACACTAGTTATAGATTCCGATGCTTCACTTCAGGTTTATTGTATCCCTCTGACCTTCTTGCTGACGATGAAACACAGAAATTGCATCGGAATGAAATAGAAAAAGCACAAAGTCGACATAAGTACAAGAGGACTGACTCTTCTTATTGTCTATGTTTGAACCATTCCCTTGACTCTAGTGATAGATTCCGATGCTTCACTCCAGGTTTACTGTATCCCTTGGACCTTCTTATTGACGATGAAACACAGAAATTGCATCGGAATTAAATAGAAAAGGCACAATGCTGACTTAAGTACAAGAACACTGACTCTTCCTACTGTCAATGGTATGAACCATTCCTGTGACACTAATTATAGATTCCGACGCTTCACTTCAGGTTTACTGTATCCATTGTACCGTCTTATTGACGATGAAACACAGAAATTGCATCGGAATTCATTAGAAAAGGCACAATGCCGACACAAGTACAAGAAGACTGACTCTTCTTACTGTCTATGTTTTGAACCAATCCTGTGACACTAGCTGTAGATTCCGATGCTTCACGTCAGGTTTACTGTATCCCTTGGACCTTCTTATTGACGATGAAACACAGAAATTGCATCGGAATTAAATACAAAAGGCACAATGCCGACTTAAGTACAAGAACACTGACTCTTCCTACTGTCTATGATATGAACCATTCCCGTGACACTAGTTATAGATTCCGATGCTTCACTTCAGGTTTACTGTCTCTCTCTGACCATGTTATTGACGATGAAACACAGAAATTGCATCGGAATTAAATAGAAAAGGCGCAATGCCACCTTAAGGACAAGAAGACTGACTCTTCTTTCTGACTATGTTTTGAACCATTCCTGTGATACTAGTTATAGATTCCGATGCTTCACGTCAGGTTTACTGTATCCCTCTGACCGTCTTATTGACGATGAAACTCAGAAATAGCATCGGAATTAAATACAAAAGGCACAATGCCGACTTAAGTACAAGAAGACTGACTCTTCTTACTGACTATGTTTTGAACCATTCCTGTGACACTAGTTATTGATTCCGATGCTTCACTTCAGGTTTACTATATCCCTTGGACCTTCTTATTGACGATGAAACACAGAAATTGCATCGGAATTAAATACAATAGGCACAACGCCAACTTAAGGACAAGCAGACTGACTCTTTTTACTGACTATGTTTTGAACCATTCCTGTGACACTAGTTATAGATTCCGATGCTTCACTTCAGGATTACTGTATCCCTTGGACCTTCTTATTGACGATGAAACACAGAAATTGCATCGGAATTAAATACAAAAGGCAAAATGCCGACTTAAGTACACGAAGACTGACTCTTCTTACTGTCTACTATTTGAACCATTCCTGTGACACTAGTTATAGATTCACTTCAGGTTTATTGTATCCCTCTGATCTTCTTATTGACGATGATACACAGAAATTGCATCGGAATTAAATACAAAAGGCACAATGCCGACTTGAGGACAAGAAGACTGACTCTTCTTACTGACTATGTTTTGAACCATTCCTGTGATACTAGTTATAGATTCGGATGCTTCACTTCAGGTTTACTGTATCCCTCTGACCTTCTTATTGACGATGAAACTCAGAAATAGCATCGGAATAAAATACAAAAGGCACAATGCCGACTTAAGTACAAGAAGACTGACTCTTCCTACTGACTATGTTTTGAACCATTCCTGTGACACTAGTTATAGATTCCGACGCTTCACTTCAGGTTTACTGTATCCCTTGGACCTTCTTATTGACGATGAAACACAGAAATTGCATCGGAATTAAATACAATAGGCACAACGCCAACTTATGGACAAGAAGACTGACTCTTCTTACTGACTATGGTTTGAACCATTCCTGTGACACTAGTTATAGATTCCGATGCTTCACTTCAGGTTTATTGTATCTCTCTGACCTTCTTGCTGACGATGAAACACAGAAATTGCATCGGAATGAAATAGAAAAGGCACAAAGTCTACGTAAGTACAAGAGGACTGACTCTTCTTATTGTCTATGTTTGAACCATTCCCTTGACTCTAGTGATAGATTCCGATGCTTCACTCCAGGTTTACTGTATCCCTTGGACCTTCTTATTGACGATGAAACACAGGAATTGCATCGGAATTAAATAGAAAAGGCACAATGCCGACTTAACTACAAGAACACTGACTCTTCCTACTGTCTATGGTTTGAACCATTCCTGTGACACTAGTTATAGATTCCGACGCTTCACTTCAGGTTTACTGTATCCATTGTACCGTCTTATTGACGATGAAACACAGAAATTGCATCGGAATTAAATACAAAAGGCACAATGCCGACTTAAGTACATGAAGACCGACTCTTCTTATTGACAATGATTTGAACCATTCCTGTGACACTAGTTATAGATTCCGACGCTTCACTTCAGGTTTACTGTATCCATTGTACCGTCTTATTGACGATGAAACACAGAAATTGCATCGGAATTCATTAGAAAAGGCACAATGCCGACTTAAGTACAAGAAGACTGACTCTTCTTACTGTCTATGCTTTGAACCAATCCTGTGACACTATTTGTGGATTCCGATGCTTCACTTCAGGTTTACTGTATCCCTTGGACCTTCTTATTGACGATGAAACACAGAAATTGCATCGGAATTAAATACAAAAGGCACAATGCCGACTTAAGTACAAGAACACTGACTCTTCCTACTGTCTATGTTATGAACCATTCCCGTAACACTAGTTATAGATTCCGATGCTTCAATTCAGGTTTACTGTCTCTCTCTGACCATCTTATTGACGATGAAACACAGAAATTGCATTGGAATTAAATAGAAAAGGCGCAATGCCAACTTAAGGACAAGAAGACTGAGTCTTCTTTCTGACTATGTTTTGAACCATTCCTGTGATACTAGTTATAGATTCCGATGCTTCACGTCAGGTTTACTGTATCCCTCTGACTGTCTTATTGACGATGAAACTAAGAAATAGCATCGGAATTAAATACAAAAGGCACAATGCCGACTTAAGTACGAGAAGACTGACTCTTCTTACTGTCTATGTTTTGAAGCATTCTATTGACACTAGTTACAGGTTCCGATGCTTCACTCCAGGTTTACTGTATCCCTTGGAACTTCTTATTGACGATGAAACACACAAATCGCATCGGAATTAAATAGAAAAGGCACAATTCCGGCGTAAGTACAATAAGACTTACTCTTCTTACTGACTATGTTTTGAACCATTCCTGGGACACTAGTTATAGATTCCGATGCTTCACTTCAGGTTTACTGTATCCCTTGGACCTTCTTATTGATGATGAAACACAGAAATTGCATCGGAATTAAATACAAAAGGCAAAATGCCGACCTAAGTACACGAAGACTGACTCTTCTTACTGTCTATGTTTTGAACCATTCCTGTGACACTAGTTATAGATTCCTATGCTACACTCCAGGCTTACTGTATCCCTTGGACCTTCTTATTGACGATGAAACACAGAAATTCCATCGGAATTAAATACAAAAGGCACAATGCCGACTTAAGTACAAGAAGACTGACTCCTCCTAGTGTCTATGTTTTAACCATTCCTGTGACACTAGTTGTGGATTCTGATGCTTCACTTCAGGTTTACTGTATCCCTCTGACTTTCTTATTGACGATGAAACACAGAAATTGCATCGGAATTAAATACAATAGGCACAACGCCAACTTAAGGACAAAAAGACTGACTCTTTTTACTGACTATGTTTTGAACCATTCCTGTGACACTAGTTATAGATTCCGATGCTTCACTTCAGGATTACTGTATCCCTTGGACCTTCTTATTGACGATGAAACACAGAAATTGCATCGGAATTAAATACAAAAGGCAAAATGCCGACTTAAGTGCACGAAGACTGACTCTTCTTTCTGTCTATTATTTGAACCATTCCTGTGACACTAGTTATAGATTCCGATGCTTCACTTCAGGTTTATTGTATCCCTCTGACCTTCTTATTGACGATGAAACACAGAAATTGCATCGGAATTAAATACAAAAGGCACAATGCCGACTTAAGGACAAGAAGACTTACTCTTCTTACTGACTATGTTTTGAACCATTCCTGTGACACTAGTTGCAGATTCCTATGCTACACTCGAGGTTTACTGTATCCCTTTTACCTTCTTATTGACGATGAAACACAGAAATTTCATCGGAATTAAATACAAAAGGCACAATGCCGACTTAAGTACAAGAAGACTGACTCTTCTTACTGACTATGTTTTGAACCATTCCTGTGAAACTAGTTATAGATTCCGATGCTTCACCTCAAGTTTACTGTATCCCCCTGACCTTCTTATTGACGATGAAACACAGAAATTGCATCGGAATTAAATAGAAAAGGCAAAATGCCGACTTAAGTACAAGAAGACTGACTCTTCTTTCTGATTATAGTTTGAACCATTCCTGAGACACTATTTATAGATTATGATGCTTTACGTAAGGTTTATTGTATACCTTGGACCTTCTTTTGACGATGAAACAGAGAAATTGCTTCGGAATTAAATACAAAAGGCACAATGCCGACTTAAGTACAAGAAGACTGACTCTTCCTACTGTCTATGTCTTGAACCATTCCTGTGACACTAGTTGTGGATTTCGATGCTTCACTTCAGGTTTACTGTATCCCTCTGACCTTCTTACTGACGATGAAACACAGAAATTGCATCGGAATTAAATACAATAGGCACAACGCCAACATAAGGACAAGAAGACTGACTCTTCTTACTGACTATGGTTTGAACAATTCCTGTGACACTAGTTATAGATTCCGATGCTTCACTTCAGGTTTATTGTATCCCTCTGACCTTCTTATTGACGATGAAACACAGAAATTGCATCGGAATTAAATAGAAAAGGCACAATGCGGACGTAAGCACAAGAAGACTTACGCTTCTAACTGACTATGTTTTGAACCATT
Source organism: Schistocerca americana (assembly GCF_021461395.2). Classification (NCBI taxonomy): domain Eukaryota; kingdom Metazoa; phylum Arthropoda; class Insecta; order Orthoptera; family Acrididae; genus Schistocerca; species Schistocerca americana. The sequence goes on from NC_060122.1 coordinate 13,059,264, forward strand.
CCTGTGACACTAGTTATAGATTCCGATGCTTCACTTCAGGTTTACTGTATCCCTTGGACCTTCTTATTGACGATGAAACACAGAAATTGCTTCGGAATTAAATACAAAAGGCAAAATGCCGACTTAAGTACACGAAGACTGACTTTTGCTTACTGTCTATGTTTTGAACCATTCCTGTGACACTAGTTATAGATTCCGATGCTACACACAAGGTTTACTGTACCCCTTGGACCTTCTTATTGACGATGAAACACAGATATTGCATCGGAATTAAATACAAATGGCACAATGCCGACTTAAGTACAAGAAGACTGACTCTTCTTACTGACTATGTTTTGAACCATTCCTGTGACACTAGTTATAGATTCCGATGCTTCACCTCATGTTTACTGTATCCCCCTGACCTTCTTATTGACGATGAAACTCAGAAATTGCATCGGAATTAAATAGAAAAGGCAAAATGCCGACTTAAGTACAAGAAGACTGACTCTTCTTACTGATTATAGTTTGAACCATTCCTGAGACACTATTTATAGATTATGATGCTTTACGTAAGGTTTATTGTATACCTTGGACCTTCTTTTGACGATGAAACAGAGAAATTGCTTCGGAATTAAATACAAAAGGCACAATGCCGACTTAAGTACAAGAAGACTGACTCTTCCTACTGTCTATGGGTTGAACCATTCCTGTGACACTAGTTATAGATTCCGACGCTTCACTTCAGCTTTACTGTATCCATTGTACCGTCTTATTGACGATGAAACACAGAAATTGCATCGGAGTTAAATACAAAAGGCACAATGCCGACTTAAGTACATGAAGACCGACTCTTCTTATTGACAATGATTTGAACCATTCCTGTGTTACTAGTTATAGATTCCGATGATTCACTTCAGGTTTACTGTATCCTTTAAACATTCTTATTGACGATGAAACACAGAAATTGCATCGGAAATAAATACAAAAAGCACAATGCCGACTTAAGGACAAGAAGACTGACTCTTCTTACTGACTATGTTTTAAACAATTCCTGGGATACTAGTTGTAGATTCCGATGCTTCACTTCAGGTTTACTATTTCCCTCTGGCCTTCTTATTGACGATGAAACTCAGAAATAGCATCGGAATTAAATACAAAAGGCACAATGCCGACTTAAGTGCAAGAAGACTGACTCTTCTTACTGTCTATGTTTTGAACCATTCCATTGACACTAGTTACAGATTCCGATGCTTCACTCCAGGTTTACTGTATCCCTTGGACCTTCTTATTGACGATGAAACACAGAAATTGCATCGGAATTAAATAGAAAAGGCACAATGCCGACGTAAGTACAAGAAGACTTATTCTTCTTACTGACTATGCTTTGAACCATTCCTGTGACACTGGTTAGAGATTCCGATGCTTCACTTCAGGTTTACTGTATCCCTTGACCTTCTCATTGACGATGAAACACAGAAATTGCATCGGAATTAAATACAAAAGGCACAATGCCGACTTAACTACAAGAAGACTAACTCTTCTTACTGACTATGTTTGAACCATTCCTGTGACACTAGTTATAGATTCCGAAGCTTCACCTCAGGTTTACTGTATCCCTCTCACCTTCTTATTGACGATGAAACACAGAAATTGCATCGGAATTAAATATAAAAGGCACAATGCCGACTTAAGTACAAGAAGACTGACTCTTCTTACTGTCCTTGTTTTGAAACTTTCCTGTGACACTTGTTATAGATTCCGATGCTTCACTCCAGGTTTACTGTATCCCTTGGACCTTCTTATTGACGATGAAACACAGATAGTGCATCGGAATTAAATAGAAATGGCACAATGCCGACTTAAGTACAAGAAAACTGACTGTTCTTACTGATTATAGTTTGAACCATTCCTGAGACACTAGTTATAGATTCCGATGCTTTACGTCAGGTTTGCTGTATACCTTCGACATGCATATTGACGATGAAACAGAGAAATTGCTTCGGAATTAAATACAAAAGGCACAATGCCGACTTAAGTACAAGAAGACTGACTCTTCCTACTGTCTATGTTTTGAACCATTCCTGTGACACTAGTTGTGGATTCCGATGCTTCACTTCAGGTTTACTGTATCCCTCTGACCTTCTTATTGACGATGAAACACAGAAACTGAAGCGGAATTAAATACAATAGGCACAACGCCAACTTAAGGACAAGAAGACTGACTCTTCTTACTGACTATGTTTGAACCATTCCTGTGACACTAGTTACAGATTCCGATTCTTCACTTCAGGATTACTGTATCCCTTGGACCTTCTTATTGACGATGAAACACAGAAATTGCATCGGAATTAAATACAAAAGGCAAAATGCCGACTTAAGTACACGAAGACTGACTCTTCTTACTGTCTGTGATTTGAACCATTCCTGTGACACTAGTTATAGATTCCGATGCTTCACTTCAGGCTTATTGTATCCCTCTGACCTTCTTATTGACGAAAAACACAGAAATTGCATCGGAATTAAATACAAAAGGCACAATGCCGACTTAAGGACAAGAAGACTGACTCTTCTTACTGACTATGTTTTGAACCATTCCTGTGACACTAGTTATAGATTCCGATGCTTCACTTCAGATTTACTGTATCCCTCTGACCTTCTTATTGACGATGAAACTCAGAAATAGCATCAGAATTAAATACAAAAGGCACAATGCCGACTTAAGTACAAGAAGACTGACTCTTCTTACTGTCTATATTTTGAACCATTCCGTTGACACTAGTTACAGATTCCGATGCTTCACTCCAGGTTTACTGTATCCCTTGGACCTTTTTATTGACGATGAAACACAGAAATTGCATCGGAATTAAATACAAAAGGCAAAATGCCGACTTAAGTACACGAAGACTGACTCTTCACACTGTCTTTGTTTTGAACCATTCCTGTGACACTAGCTATAGATTCCTATGCTACACTCCAGGTTTACTGTATCCCTTGGACCTTCTTATTGACATGAAACACAGAAATTGCATCGGAATTAAATACAAAAGGCACAATGCCGACTTAAGTACAAAAAGACTGACTCTTCTTCCTACTATGTTTTGAACCATTCCTGTGACACTAGTTATAGATACCGATGCTTCACCTCAGGTTTACTGTGTCCCTCTGACCTTCTTATTGACGATGAAACACAGAAATTGCATCGGAATTAAATAGAAAAGGCACAATGCCGACTTAAGTACAAGAAGAGTGACTCTTCGTACTGTCCTTGATTTGAACCTTTCCTGTGACACTTGTTATAGATTCCAATGCTTCACTCCAGGTTTACTGTATCCCTTGGACCTTCTTATTGACGATGAAACACAGATATTGCATCGGAATTAAATGGAAAAGGCACAATGCCGACTTAAGTACAAGAAAACTGACTCTTCTTACTGATTATAGTTTGAACCATTCCTGAGACACTAGTTATAGATTCCGATGCTTTACGTCAGGTTTACTGTATACCTTGGACCTTCTTATTGACGATGAAACAGAGAAATTGCATCGGAATTAAATCCAAAAGGCACAATGCCGACTTAAGTACAAGAAGACAGACTCTTCCTACTGTCTATATTTTGAACCATTCCTGTGACACTAGTTGTGGATTCAGATGCTTCACTTCAGGTTTACTGTATCCCTCTGACCTTCTTATTGACGATGAAACACAGAAACTGCACCGGAATTAAATACAATAGGCACAACGCCAACTAAAGGACAAGGAGACTGACTCTTCTTACTGACTATGTTTGAACCATTCCTGTGACACTAGTAATAGATTCCGATGCTTCACTTCAGGATTACTGTATCCCTTGGACCTTCTTATTGACGATGAATCACAGAAATTGCATCGGAATTAAATACAAAAGGCAAAATGCCGACTTAAGTACACGAAGACTGACTCTTCTTACTGTCTATGATTTGAACCATTCCTGTGACACTAGTTATAGATTCCGATGCTTCACTTAAGGTTTACTGTATCCCTCTGACCTTCTTATTGACGATGAAACTCAGAAATAGCATCAGAATTAAATACAAAAGGCACAATGCCGACTTAAGGACAAGAAGACTGACTCTTCTTACTGTCTATATTTTGAACCATTCCATTGACACTAGTTACAGATTCCGATGCTTCACTCCAGGTTTACTGTATCCCTTGGACCTTCTTATTGACGATGAAACACAGAAATTGCATCGGAATTAAATAGAAAAGGCACAATGCCGACTTAAGTACAAGAGGACTGACTCTTATTACTGTCTATGTTAGAACCATTCCTGTGACACTAGTGCTAGATTCCGATGCTTCACTCCAGGTTTACTGTATCCCTTGGACCTTCTTATTGACGATGAAACACAGAAATTGCATCGGAATTAAATACAAAAGGCAAAATGCCGACTTAAGTACAAGAGGACTGACTCTTATTACTGTCTATGTTAGAACCATTCCCTTGACTCTAGTGCTAGATTCCGATGCTTCACTCCAGGTTTACTGTATCCCTTGGACCTTCTTATTGACGATGAAACACAGAAATTTCATCGGAATTAAGTAGAAAAGGCACAATGCCGACTTAAGTACAAGAACACTGACTCTTCCTACTGTCTATGGTTTGATCCATTCCTGTGACTCTAGTTATAGATTCCGACGCTTCACTTCAGGTTTACTGTATCCAATTTATCGTCTTATTGACGATGAAACACAGAAATTGCATCGGAATTAAATACAAAAGGCACAAAGCCGACTTATGTACATGAAGACCGACTCATCTTATTGACAATGATTTGAACCATTCCTGTGTTACTAGTCATAGATTCCGATGCTTCACTTCAGGTTTACTGTACCCTTTGGACATTCTTATTGACGATGAAACACAGAAATTGCATCGGAAAAAATACAAAAGGCACAATGCCGACTTAGGTACAAGAAGACAGACTCTTCTTACTGTCTATGTTTTGAACCATTCCTGTGACACTAGTTATGGATTCCGATGCTTCACTCCAGCTTTACTGTATCCCTTGGACCTTCTTATTGGCGATGAAGCACAGAAATTGCATCGGCATTAAATACAAAAGGCTCAATGCCGACTTAAGGACAAGAAGACTGACTCCTCATACTGACTATGTTTTGAACCATTCCTGTGACACTAGTTATAGATTCCGATGCTTCACTTCAGGTTTACTGTATCCCTCTGATATTCTTATTGACGATGGAACTCAGAAATAGCATCGGAATTAAATACAAAAGCCACAATGCCGACTTAAGTACAAGAAGACTGACTCTTCTTTCTGTCTATGTTTTGAACCATACCATTGACACTAGTTACAGATTCCGATGCTTCACTCCAGGTTTACTGTATCCCTTGGACCTTCTTATTGACGATGAAACACAGAAATTGCATCGGAACTAAATAGAAAAGGCACAATGCCGACGTAAGTACAAGAAGACTTATTCTTCTTACTGACTATGTTTTGAACCATTCCTGTGACACTAGTTATAGATTCCGATGTTTCACTTCAGGTTTACTGTATCCCTCTGACCTTCTTATTGACGATGAAACTCAGAAATAGCATCAGAATTAAATACAAAAGGCACAATGCCGACTTAAGTACAAGAAGACTGACTCTTCTTACTGTCTATATTTTGAACCATTCCATTGACACTAGTTACAGATTCCGATGCTTCACTCCAGGTTTACTGTATCCCTTGGACCTTCTTATTCACGAAGAAACACAGAAATTGCATCGGAATTAAATAGAAAAGGCACAATGCCAACGTAAGTACAAGAAGACCTACTCTTCTTACTGACTATGTTTTGAACCATTCCTGTGACACTAGTTATAGATTCCGATGCTGCACTTCAGGTTTACTGTATCCCTTGGACCTTTTTATTGACGATGAAACACAGAAATTGCATCGGAATTAAATACAAAAGGCAAAATGCCGACTTAAGTACACGAAGACTGACTCTTCTCACTGTCTATGTTTTGAACCATTCCTGTGACACTAGCTATAGATTCCTATGCTACACTCCAGGTTTACTGTATCCCTTGGACCTTCTTATTGACGATGAAACACAGAAATTGCATCGGAATTAAATACAAAAGGCACAATGCCGACTTAAGTACAAGAAGACAGACTCTTCTTACTGACTATGTTTTGAACCATTCCTGTGACACTAGTTATAGATACCGATGCTTACCTCAGGTTTACTGTATCCCTCTGACCTTCTTATTGACGATGAAACACAGAAATTGCATCGGAATTAAATAGAAAAGGCACAATGCCGACTTAAGTACAAGAAGAGTGACTCTTCGTACTGTCCTTGTTTTGAACCTTTCCTGTGACACTTGTTATAGATTCCGATGCTTCACTCGAGGTTTACTGTATCCCTTGGACTTTCTTATTGACGATGAAACACAGATATTGCATCGGAATTAAATGGAAAAGGCACAATGCCGACTTAAGTACAAGAAAACTGACTCTTCTTATTGATTATAGTTTGAACCATTCCTGAGACACTAGTTATAGATTCCGATGCTTTACGTCAGGTTTACTGTATACCTTGGACCTTCTTATTGACGATGAAACAGAGAAATTGCATCGGCATCAAATACAAAAGGCACAATGCCGACTTAAGTACAAGAAGACAGACTCTTCCTACTGTCTATGTTTTGAAGCATTCCTGTGACACTAGTTGTGGATTCCGATGCTTCACTTCAGGTTTACTGTATCCCTCTGACCTTCTTATTGACGATGAAACACAGAAACTGCACCGGAATTAAATACAATAGGCACAACGCCAACTAAAGGACAAGAAGCCTGACTCTTCTTACTGACTATGTTTGAACCATTCCTGTGACACTAGTTATAGATTCCGATGCTTCACTTCAGGATTACTGTATCCCTTGGACCTTCTTATTGACGATGAATCACAGAAATTGCTTCGGAATTAAATACAAAAGGCAAAATGCCGACTTAAGTACACGAAGACTGACTCTTCTTACTGTCTATATTTTGAACCATTCCATTGACACTAGTTACAGATTCCGATGCTTCACTCCAGGTTTACTGTATCCCTTGGACCTTCTTATTGACGATGAAACACAGAAATATCATCGGAATTAAATAGAAAAGGCACAATGGCGACTTAAGTACAAGAAGAGTGACTCTTCTTACTGTCCTTGTTGTGAACCTTTCCTGTGACACTTGTTATAGATTCCGATGTTTCACTCCAGGTTTAATGTATCCCTTGGACCTTCTTATTGACGATGAAACACAGATATTGCATCGGAATTATATGGAAAAGGCACAATGCCGACTTAAGTACAACAAAACTGACTCTTCTTACAGATTATAGTTTGAACCATTCCTGAGACACTAGTTATAGATTCCGATGCTTTACGTCAGGTTTACTGTATACCTTGAACCTTCTTATTGACGATGAAACAGAGAAATAGCATCGGAATTAAATAAAAAAGCACAATGCCGACTTAAGTACAAGAAGACAGACTCTTCCTACTGTCTATGCTTTGAACCATTCCTGTGACACTAGTTGTGGATTCCGATGCTTCACTTCAGGTTTACTGTATGCCTCTGACCTTCTTATTGCCGATGAAACACAGATATTGCATCGGAATTAAATACAATAGGCACAACGCCAAATTAAGGACAAGACGATTGACTGTTCTTACTGACTATGGTTTGAACCATTCCTGTGACACTAGTTATAGATTCCGATGCTTAACTTCAGGTTTACTGTATCCCTTGGACCTTCTTATTGACGATGAAACACAGAAATTGCATCGGAATTAAATACAAAAGGCAAAATGCCGACTTAAGTACACGAAGACTGATTCTTCTTACTGTCCATGATTTGAACCATTCCTGTGACACTAGTTACAGATTCCAATGCTTCACTTCATGTTTATTGTATCCCTTTTACCTTCTTATTGACGATTCAACACAGAAATTGCATCGGAATTAAATAGAAAAGGCACAATGTCGACTTAAGTACAAGAGGACTGACTCTTATTACTGTCTATGTTAGAACCATTCCCTTGACTCTAGTGGTAGATTCCGATGCTTCACTCCAGGTTTACTGTATCCCTTGGACCTTCTTATTGACGATGAAACACAGAAATTTCATCGGAATTAAGTAGAAAAGGCACAATGCCGACTTAAGTACAAGAACACTGACTCTTCCTACTGTCTATGGTTTGATCCATTCCTGTGACTCTAGTTATAGATTCCGACGCTTCACATCAGGTTTACTGTATCCATTGTACCGTCTTATTGACGATGAAACACAGAAATTGCATCGGAATTAAATACAAAAGGCACAAAGCCGACTTAAGTACATGAAGACCGACTCATCTTATTGACAATGATTTGAACCATTCCTGTGTTACTAGACATAGATTCCGATGCTTCACTTCAGGTTTACTGTACCCTTTGGACATTCTTATTGACGATGAAACACAGAAATTGCATCGGAAAAAATACAAAAGGCACAATGCCGACTTAGGTACAAGAAGACAGACTCTTCTTACTGTCTATGTTTTGAACCATTCCTGTGACACTAGTTATGGATTCCGATGCTTCACTCCAGGTTTACTGTATCCCTTGGACCTTCTTATTGTCGATGAAACACAGAAATTGCATCGGAATTAAATACAAAAGGCTCAATGGCGACTTAAGGACAAGAAAACTGACTCTTCATACTGACTATGCTTTGAACCATTCCTGTGACGCTAGTTATAGATTCCGATGCTTCACTTCAGGTTTACTGTATCCCTCTGATATTCGTATTGACGATGAAACTCAGAAATAGCATCGGAATTAAATACAAAAGCCATAATGCCGACTTAAGTACAAGAAGACTGACTCTTCTTTCTGTCTATGTTTTGAACCGTACCATTGACACTAGTTACAGATTCCGATGCTTCACTCCAGGTTTACTGTATCCCTTGGACCTTCTTATTGACGATGAAACACAGAAATTGCATCGGAACTAAATAGAAAAGGCACAATGCCGACGTAAGTACAAGAAGACGTATTCTTCTTACTGACTATGTTTTGAACCATTCCTGGGACACTAGTTATAGATTCCGATGTTTCACTTCAGGTTTACTGTATCCCTCTGACCTTCTTATTGACGATGAAACTCAGAAATAGCGTCGGAATTAAATACAAATGGCACAATTCCGACTGAAGTACAAGAAGACTGACTCTTCTTACTGTCTATATTTTGAACCATTCCATTGACTCTAGTTACAGATTCCGATGCTTCACTCCAGGTTTACTGTATCCCTTGGACCTTCTTATTGACGATTAAACACAGAAATTGCGTCGGAATTAAATAGAAAGGGCACAATGCCGACGTAAGTACAAGAAGACCTACTCTTCTTACTGACTATGTTTTGAACCATTCCTGTGACACTAGTTATAGATTCCGATGCTTCACTTCAGGTTTACTGTATCCCTTGGACCTTTTTATTGACGATGACACACAGAAATTGCATCGGAATTAAATACAAAAGGCAAAATGCCGACTTAAGTACACGAAGACTGACTCTTCTCACTGTCTATGTTTTGAACCATTCCTGTGACACTAGCTATAGATTCCAATGCTACACTCCAGGTTTACTGTATCCCTTGGACCATCTTATTGACGATGAAACACAGAAATTGCATCGGAATTAAATACAAAAGGCACAATGCCGACTTAAGTACAAGAAGAGTGACTCTTCTTACTGTCCTTGTTTTGAACCTTTCCTGTGACACTTGTTATAGATTCCGATGCTTAACTCCAGGTTTACTGTATCCCTTGGACCTTCTTATTGACGATGAAACACAGATATAGCATCGGAATTAAATGGAAAAGGCACAATGCCGACTTAAGTACAAGAAAACTGACTCTTCTTACTGATTATAGTTTGAACCATTCCTGAGACACAAGTTATAGATTCCGATGCTTTACGTCAGGTTTACTGTATACCTTGGACCTTCTTATTGACGATGAAACGGAGAAATTGCATCGGAATTAAATACAAAAGGCACAATGCCGACTTAAGTACAAGAAGACAGACTCTTCCTACTGTCTATGTTTTGAACCATTCCTTTGACACTAGTTGTGGATTCCGATGCTTCACTTCAGGTTTACTGTATCCCTCTGACCTTCTTATTGACGATGAAACACAGAAACTGCACCGGAATTAAATACAGTAGGCACAACGCCAACTAAAGGACAAGAAGACTGACTCTTCTTACTGACTATGTTTGAACCATTCCTGTGACACTAGTTATAGATTCCGATGCTTCACTTGAGGATTACTGTATCCCTTGGACTTTTTTATTGACAATGAATCGCAGAAATTGCATCGGAATTAAATACAAAAGGCAGAATGCCGACTTAAGTACACGAAGACTGACTCTTCTTACTGTCTATGATTTGAACAATTCCTGTGACACTAGTTATAGATTCCGATGCTTCACTTCAGGTTTATTGTATCTCTCTGACATTCTTATTGACGATGAAACACAGAAATTGCATCGGAATTAAATACAAAAGGCACAATGCCGACTTAAGGACAAGAAGACTGACTCTTCTCACTGACTATGTTTTGAACCATTCCTGTGACACTAGTTATAAATTCCGATGCTTCACTTCAGGTTTACTGTATCCCTCTGACCTTCTTATTGACGATGAAACTCAGAAATAGCATCAGAATTAAATACAAAAGGCACAATGCCGACTTAAGTACAAGAAGACTGACTCTTCTTACGGTCTATATTTTGAACCATTCCATTGACACTAGTTACAGATTCCGATGCTTCACTCCAGGTTTACTGTATCCCTTGGACCTTCTTATTGACGATGAAACACAGAAATTGCATCGGAATTAAATAGAAAAGGCACAATGCCGACGTAAGTACAAGAAGAACTACTCTTCTTACTGACTATGTTTTGAACCATTCCTGTGACACTAGTTATAGATTCCGATGCTTCACTTCAGGTTTACTGTATCCCTTGGACCTTTTTATTGACGATGAAACACAGAAATTGCATAGGAATTAAATACAAAAGGCAAAATGCCGACTTAAGTACACGAAGACTGACTCTTCTCACTGTCTATGTTTTGAACCATTCCTGTGACACTAGCTATAGATTCCTATGCTACACTCCAGGTTTACTGTATCCCTTGGACCTTCTTATTGACGATGAAACACAGAAATTGCATCGCAATTAAATACAAAAGGCACAATGCTGACTTAAGTACAACAAGACTGACTCTTCTTACTGACTATGTTTTGAACTATTCCTGTGACACTAGTTATAGATTCCGATGCTTCACCTCAGGTTTACTGTATCCCTCTGACCTTCTTATTGACGATGAAACACAGAAATTGCATCAGAATTAAATCGAAAATGCACAATGCCGACTTAAGTACAAGAAGAGTGACTCTTCTTACTGTCCTTGTTTTGAACCTTTCCTGTGACACTTGTTATAGATTCCGATGCTTCACTCCAGGTTTACTGTATCCCTTGGACCTTCTTATTGAGGATGAAACACAGATATTGCATCGGAATTAAATGGAAAAGGCACAATGCCGACTTAAGTACAAGAAAACTGACTCTTCTTACTGATTATAGTTTGAACCATTCCTGAGACACTAGTTATAGATTCCGATGCTTTACGTCAGGTTTACTGTATACCTTGGACCTTCTAATTGACGATGAAACAGAGAAATTGCATCGGAATTAAATACAAAAGGCACAATGCCGACTTAAGTACAAGAAGACAGACTCTTCCTACTGTCTATGTTTTGAACCATTCCTGTGACACTAGTTGTGGATTCCGATGCTTCACTTCAGGTTTACTGTATCCCTCTGACCTTCTTATTGCCGATGAAACACAGATATTGCATCGGAATTAAATACAATAGGCACAACGCCAACTTAAGGACAAGACGACTGACTCTTCTTACTGACTATGGTTTGAACCATTCCTGTGACACTAGTTATAGATTCCGATGCTTCACTTCAGGTTTACTGTATCCCTTGGACCTTCTTATTGACGATGAAACACAGAAATTGCATCGGAATTAAATACAAAAGGCAAACGCCGACTTAAGTACACGAAGACTGATTCTTCTTACTGTCCATGATTTGAACCATTCCTGTGACACTAGTTATAGATTCCGATGCTTCACTTCATGTTTATTGTATCCCTTTGACCTTCTTATTGACGATGAAACACAGAAATTGCATCGGAATTAAATAGAAAAGGCACAATGTCGACTGAAGTACAAGAGGACTGACTCTTATTACTGTCTATGTTTGAACCATTCCCTTGACTCTAGTGGTAGATTCCAATGCTTCACTCCAGGTTTACTGTATCCCTTGGACCTTCTCATTGACGATGAAACACAGATATTTCATCGGAATTAAGTAGAAAAGGCACAATGCCGACTTAAGTACAAGAACACTGACTCTTCCTACTGGCTATGGTTTGATCCATTCCTGTGACTCTAGTTATAGATTCCGACGCTTCACTTCAGGTTCACTGTATCCATTGTACCGTCTTATTGACGATGAAACACAGAAATTGCATCGGAATTAAATACAAAAGGCACAAAGCCGACTTAAGTACATGAGGACCGACTCATCTTATTGACAATGATTTGAACCATTCCTGTGTTACTAGTCATAGATTCCGATGCTTCACTTCAGGTTTACTGTACCCTTTGGACATTCTTATTGACGATGAAACACAGAAATTGCATCGGAAAAAATACAAATGGCACAATGCCGACTTAGGTACAAGAAGACTGACTCTTCTTACTGTCTATGTTTTGAACCATTCCTGTGACACTAGTTATGGATTCCGATGCTTCACTCCAGATTTACTGTATCCCTTGGACCTTCTTATTGGCGATGAAACACAGAAATTGCATCGGAATTGAATACAAAAGGCTCAATGCCGACAAAAGGACAAGAAGACTGACTCTTCACACTGACTATGTTTTGAACCATTCCTGTGACACTAGTTATAGATTCCGATGCTTCACTTCAGGTTTACTGTATCCCTCTGATATTCTTATTGACGATGAAACTCAGAAATAGCATCGGAATTAAATACAAAAGCCACAATGCCGACTTAAGTACAAGAAGACTGACACTTCTTACTGTCTATGTTTTGAACCATACCATTGACACTAGTTACAGATTCCGATGCTTCACTCCAGGTTTACTGTATCCCTTGGACCTTCTTATTGACGATGAAACACAGAAATTGCATCGGAAATAAATAGGAAAGGCACAATGCCGACTTAAGTTCAAGAAGACAGACTCTTCTTACAGACTATGTTTGAACCATTCCTGTGACACTATTATAGATTCCGATGCTTCACTTCAGGTTTACTGTATACCTCTGACCTTCTTATTGCCGATGAAACACAGAAATTGCATCGGAATTAAATACAATAGGCACAACGCCAACTTAAGGACAAGACGACTGACTCTTCTTACTGACTATGATTTGAACCATTCCTGTGACACTAGTTATAGATTCCGATGCTTCACTTCAGGTTTACTGTATCCCTTGGACCTTCTTATTGACGATGAAACACAGATAGTGCATCGGAATTAAATAGAAAAGGCACAATGCCGACTTAAGTACAAGAAAACTGACTGTTCTTACTGATTATAGTTTGAACCATTCCTGAGACACTAGTTATAGCTTCCTATGCTACACTCCAGGTTTACTGTATCCCTTGGACCTTCTTATTGACGATGAAACACAGAAATTGCATCGGAATTAAATACAAAAGGCAAAATGCCGACTTAAGTACACGAAGACTGACTCTTCTTACTGTCTATGATTTGAACCATTCCTGTGACACTAGTTATTGATTCCGATGCTTCACTTCAGGTTTATTGTATCCCTCTGACCTTCTTATTAACGATGAAACACAGAAATTGCATCGGAATTAAATAGAACAGGCACAATGTCGACTTAAGTACAAGAGGACTGACTCTTATTACTGACTATGTTTGAACCATTCCCTTGACTCTAGTGATAGATTCCGATGCTCCACTCCAGGTTTACTGTATCCCTTGGACCGTCTTATTGACGATGAAACACAAAAATTGCATCAGAATTAAATACAAAAGGCACAATGCCGACTTAATTACAAGAACACTGACTCTTCCTACTGTCTATGGTTTGATCCATCCCTGTGACACTAGTTATAGATTCCGACGCTTCACTGCAAGTTTACTGTATCCATTGTACCGTCTTATTGACGATGAAACACAGAAATTGCATCGGAATTAAATACAAAAGGCACAAAGCCGACTTAAGTACATGAAGACCGACTCATCTTATTGACAATGATTTGAACCATTCCTGTGTTACTAGTCATAGATTCCGATGCTTCACTTCAGGTTTACTGTATCCTTTGGACATTCTTATTGACGATGAAACACAGAAATTGCATCGGAAAAAAATACAAAAGGCACAATGCCGACTTAGGTACATGAAGACTGACTCTTCTTACTGTCTATGTTTTGAACCATTCCTGTGACACTAGTTATAGATTCCGATGCTTCACTCCAGGTTTACCGTATCCCTTCTACCTTCTTATTGACGAAACACCGAAATTGCATCGGAATTAAATACAAAAGGCAAAATGCCGACTTACGTACACGAAGACTAACTCTTCTTACTGTCTATGCTTTGAACCATTCCTGTGACACTAGTTATAGATTCCTATGCTACACTCCAGGTTTACTGTATCCCTTGGACCATCTTATTGACGATGAAACACGGAAATTGCATCGGAATTAAATACAAAAGGCACAATGCCGACTTCAGTACAAGAAGACTGACTCTTCTTACTGACTAGGTTTTGAACCATTCCTGTGACACTAGTTTTAGATTCCGATGCTTCACCTCAGGTTTACTGTATCCCCCTCACCTTCTTATTGACGATGAAACACAGAAATTGCATCGGAATTAAATAGAAAAGGCACAATACCGACTTAAGTACAAGAAGACTGACTCTTCTTACCGTCCTTGTTTTGAACCTTTCCTGTGACACTTGTTATAGATTCCGATGCTTCACTCCAGGTTTACTGTATCCCTTGGACCTTCTTATTGACGATGAAACACAGATAGTGCATCGGAATTAAATAGAAAAGGCACAATGCCGACTTAAGTACAAGAAAACTGACTGTTCTTACTGATTATAGTTTGAACCATTCCTGAGACACTAGTTATAGATTCCGATGCTTTACGTCAGGTTTGCTGTATACCTTGGACCTTCATATTGACGATGAAACAGAGAAATTGCTTCGGAATTAAATACAAAAGGCACAATGCCGACTTAAGTACAAGAAGACTGACTCTTCCTACTGTCTATGTTTTGAACCATTCCTGTGACACTAGTTGTGGATTCCGATGCTTCACTTCAGGTTTACTGTATCCCTCTGACCTTCTTATTGACGATGAAACACAGAAACTGAAGCGGAATTAAATACAATAGGCACAACGCCACCTTAAGGACAAGAAGACTGACTCTTCTTACTGACTATGTTTGAAACATTCCTGTGACACTAGTTATAGATTCCCATTCTTCACTTCAGGATTACTGTATCTCTTGGACCTTCCTATTGACGATGAAACACAGAAATTGCAGCGGAATTAAATACAAAAGGCAAAATGCCGACTTAAGTACACGAAGACTGACTATTCTTACTGTCTATGATTTGAACCATTCCTGTGACACTAGTTATAGATTCCGATGCTTCACTTCAGGTTTATTGTATCCCTCCGACCTTCTTATTGACGAAAAACACAGAAATTGCTTCGGAATTAAATACAAAAGGCACAATGCCGACTTAAGGACAAGAAGACTGACTCTTCTTACTGTCTATATTTTGAACCATTCCATTGACACTAGTTACAGATTCCGATGCTTCACTCCAGGTTTACTGTATCCCTTGGACCTTCTTATTGACGATGAAGCATAGAAATTGCATCGGAATTAAATAGAAAAGGCACAATGCCGACGTAAGTACAAGAAGACCTACTCTTCTTACTGACTATCTTTTGAACCATTCCTGTGACACTAGTTATAGATTCCGATGCTTCACTTCAGGTTTACTGTATCCCTTGGACCTTTTTATTGACGATGAAACACAGAAATTGCATCGGAATTAAATACAAAAGGCAAAATGCCGACTTAAGTACCCGAAGACTGACTCTTCTCACTGTCTATGTTTTGAACCATTCCTGTGACACTAGCTATAGATTCCTATGCTACACTCCAGGTTTACTGTATCCCTTGGACCTTCTTATTGACGATGAAACACAGAAATTGCATCGGAATTAAATACAAAAGGCACAATGCCGACTTAAGTACAAGAAGACTGACTCTTCTTATTGACTATGTTTTGAACCATTCCTGTGACACTAGTTATAGATACCGATGCTTCACCTCAGGTTTACTGTATCCCTCTGACCTTCATATTAACGATGAAACTCAGAAATAGCATCAGAATTAAATACAAAAGGCACAATGCCGACTTAAGTACAAGAAGACTGACTCTTCTTACTGTCTATATTTTGAACCATTCCATTGACACTAGTTACAGATTCCGATGCTTCACTCCAGGTTTACTGTATCCCTTGGACCTTCTTATTGACGATGAAACACAGAAATTGCATCGGAATTAAATAGAAAAGGCACAATGCCGACGTAAGTACAAGAAGACCTACTCTTCTTACTGACTATGTTTTGAACCATTCCTGTGTCACTAGTTATAGATTCCGATGCTTCACTTAAGGTTTACTGTATCCCTTGGACCTTTTTATTGACGATGAAACACAGAAATTGCATCGGAATTAAATACAAAAGGCAAAATGCCGACTAAAGTACACGAAGACTGACTCTTCTCACTGTCTATGTTTTGAACCATTCCTGTGACACTAGCTATACATTCCTATGCTACACTCCAGGTTTACTGTATCCCTTGGACCTTCTTATTGACGATGAAACACAGAAATTGCATCGGAATTAAATACAAAAGGCACAATGGCGACTTAAGTACAAGAAGACTGACTCTTCTTACTGACTATGTTTTGAACCATTCCTGTGACACTAGTTGTAGATTCCGATGCTTCACCTCAGGTTTACTGTATCCCTCTGACCTTCTTATTGACGATGAAACACAGAAATTGCATCGGAATTAAATCGAAAAGGCACAATGCCGACTTAAGTACAAGAAGAGTGACTCTTCTTACTTTCCTTGTTGTGAACCTTTCCTGTGACACTTGTTATAGATTCCGATGCTTCACTCCAGGTTTACTGTATCCCTTGGACCTTCTTATTGACGATGAAACACAGATATTGCATCGGAATTATATGGAAAAGGCACAATGCCGACTTAAGTACAAGAAAACTGACTCTTCTTACTGATTATAGTTTGAACCATTCCTGAGACACTAGTTATAGATTCCGATGCTTTACGTCAGGTTTACTGTATACCTTGGACCTTCTTACTGACGATGAAACAGAGAAATTGCATCGGAATTAAATAAAAAAGGCACAATGCCGACTTAAGTACAAGAAGACAGACTCTTCCTACTGTCTATGTTTTGAACCATTCCTGTGACAGTAGTTGTGGATTCCGATGCTTCACTTCAGGTTTACTGTATCCCTCTGACCTTCTTATTGCCGATGAAACACAGATATTGCATCGGAATTAAATACAATAGGCACAACCCCAAATTAAGGACAAGACAACTGACTCTTCTTACTGACTATGGTTTGAACCATTCCTGTGACACTAGTTATAGATTCGGATGCTTAACTTCAGGTTTACTGTATCCCTTGGACCTTCTTATTGACGATGAAACACAGAAATTGCATCGGAATTAAATACAAAAGGCAAAATGCCGACTTAAGTACACGAAGACTGATTCTTCTTACTGTCCATGATTTGAACCATTCCTGTGACACTAGTTACAGATTCCGATGCTTCACTTCATGTTTATTGTATCCCTTTTACCTTCTTATTGACGATGAAACACAGAAATTGCATCGGAATTAAATTGAAAAGGCACAATGTCGACTTAAGTACAAGAGGACTGACTCTTATTACTGTCTATGTTAGAACCATTCCCTTGACTCTAGTGGTAGATTCCGATGCTTCACTCCAGGTTTACTGTATCCCTTGGACCTTCTTATTGACGATGAAACACAGAAATTTCATCGGAATTAAGTAGAAAAGGCACAATGCTGACTTAAGTACAAGAACACTGACTCTTCCTACTGTCTATGGTTTGATCCATTCGTGTGACTCTAGTTATAGATTCCGACGCTTCACTTCAGGTTTACTGTATCCATTGCACCGTCTTATTGACGATGAAACACAGAAATTGCATCGGAATTAAATACAAAAGGCACAAAGCCGACTTAAGTACATGAAGACCGACTCATCTTATTGACAATGATTTGAACCAATCCTGTGTTACTAGTGATAGATTCCGATGCTTCACTTCAGGTTTACTGTACCCTTTGGACATTCTTATTGACGATGAAACACAGAAATTGCATCGGAAAAAATACAAAAGGCACAATGCCGACTTAGGTACAAGAAGACAGACTCTTCTTACTGTCTATGTTTTGAACCATTCCTGTGACAGTAGTTATGGATTCCGATGCTTCACTCCAGGTTTACTGTATCCCTTGGACCTTCTTATTGGCGATGAAACACAGAAATTGCATCGGAATTAAATACAAAAGGCTCAATGCCGACTTAAGGACAAGAAGAGTGACTCTTCATACTGACTATGTTTTGAACCATTCCTGTGACACTAGTTATAGATTCCGATGCTTCACTTCAGGTTTACTGTATCCCTCTGATATTCTTAGTGACGATGAAACTCAGAAATAGCATCGGAATTAAATACAAAAGCCACAATGCCGACTTAAGTACAAGAAGACTGACTCTTCTTTCTGTCTATGTTATGAACCATACCATTGACACTAGTTACAGCTTCCGATGCTTCACTCCAGGTTTACTGTATCCCTTGGACCCTCTTATTGACGATGAAACACAGAAATTGCATCGGAACTAAATAGAAAAGGCACAATGCCGACGTAAGTACAAGAAGACTTATTCTTCTTACTGACTATGTTTTGAACCATTCCTGTGACACTAGTTATAGATTCCGATGTTCACTTTAGGTTTACTGTATCCCTCTGACCTTCTTATTGACGATGAAACTCAGAAATAGCATCGGAATTAAATACAAATGGCACAATTCCGACTTAAGTACAAGAAGACTGACTCTTCTTACTGTCTATATTTTGAACCATTCCATTGACTCTAGTTACAGATTCCGATGCTGCACTCCAGGTTTACTGTATCCCTTGGACCTTCTTATTGACGATGAAACACAGAAATTGCGTCGGAATTAAATAGAAAAGGCACAATGCCGACGTAAGTACAAGAAGACCTACTCTTCTTACTGACTATGTTTTGAACCATTCCTGTGACACTAGTTATAGATTCCGATGCTTCACTTCAGGTTTACTGTATCCCTTGGACCTTTTTATTGACGATGAAACACAGAAATTGCATCGGAATTAAATACAAAAGGCAAAATGCCGACTTAAGTACACGAAGACTGACTCTTCTCACTGTCTATGTTTTGAACCATTCCTGTGACACTAGTTGTGGATTCCGATGCTTCACTTCAGGTTTACTGTATCCCTCTGACCTTCTTATTGACGATGAAACACAGAAACTGCACCGGAATTAAATACAATAGGCACAACGCCAACTAAAGGACAAGAAGACTGACTCTTCTTACTGACTATGTTTGAACCATTCCTGTGACACTAGTTATAGATTCCGATGCTTCACTTCAGGATTACTGTATCCCTTGGACCTTCTTATTGACGATGAATCACAGAAATTGCATCGGAATTAAATACAAAAGGCAAAATGCCGACTTAAGTACACGAAGACTGACTCTTCTTACTGTCTATGATTTGAACCATTCCTGTGACACTAGTTATAGATTCCGATGCTTCACTTCAGGTTTATGGTATCCCTCTGACATTCTTATTGACGATGAAACACAGAAATTGCATCGGAATTAAATACAAAAGGCACAATGCCGACTTAAGGACAAGAAGACTGACTCTTCTTACTGACTATGTTTTGAACCATTCCTGTGACACTAGTTATAAATTCCGATGCTTCACTTCAGGTTTACTGTATCCCTCTGACCTACTTATTGACGATGAAACTCAGAAATAGCATCAGAATTAAATACAAAAGGCACAATGCCGACTTAAGTACAAGAAGACGGACTCTTCCTACTGTCTATATTTTGAACCATTCCATTGACACTAGTTACAGATTCCGATGCTTCACTCCAGGTTTACTGTATCCCTTGGACCTTCTTATTGACGATGAAACACAGAAATTGCATCGGAATTAAATAGAAAAGGCACAATGCCGACGTAAGTACAAGAAGACCTACTCTTCTTACTGACTATGTTTTGAACCATTCCTGTGTCACTAGTTATAGATTCCGATGCTTCACTTCAGGTTTACTGTATCCCTTGGACCTTTTTATTGACGATGAAACACAGAAAAATAGCATCGGAATTAAATACAAAAGGCAAAATGCCGACTTAAGTACACGAAGACTGACTCTTCTCACTGTCTATGTTTTGAACCATTCCTGTGACACTAGCTATAGATTCCTATGCTACACTCCAGGTTTACTGTATCCCTTGGACCTTCTTATTGACGATGAAACACAGAAATTGCGTCGGAATTAAATAGAAAAGGCACAATGCCGACGTAAGTACAAGAAGACCTACTCTTCTTACTGACTATGTTTTGAACCATTCCTGTGACACTAGTTATAGATTCCGATGCTTCACTTCAGGTTTACTGTATCCCTTGGACCTTTTTATTGACGATGAAACACAGAAATTGCATCGGAATTAAATACAAAAGGCAAAATGCCGACTTAAGTACACGAAGACTGACTCTTCTCACTGTCTATGTTTTGAACCATTCCTGTGACACTAGTTGTGGATTCCGATGCTTCACTTCAGGTTTACTGTATCCCTCTGACCTTCTTATTGACGATGAAACACAGAAACTGCACCGGAATTAAATACAGTAGGCACAACGCCAACTAAAGGACAAGAAGACTGACTCTTCTTACTGACTATGTTTGAACCATTCCTGTGACACTAGTTATAGATTCCGATGCTTCACTTCAGGATTACTGTATCCCTTGGACCTTCTTATTGACGATGAATCACAGAAATTGCATCGGAATTAAATACAAAAGGCAAAATGCCGACTTAAGTACACGAAGACTGACTCTTCTTACTGTCTATGATTTGAACCATTCCTGTGACACTAGTTATAGATTCCGATGCTTCACTTCAGGTTTATGGTATCCCTCTGACATTCTTATTGACGATGAAACACAGAAATTGCATCGGAATTAAATACAAAAGGCACAATGCCGACTTAAGGACAAGAAGACTGACTCTTCTTACTGACTATGTTTTGAACCATTCCTGTGACACTAGTTATAAATTCCGATGCTTCACTTCAGGTTTACTGTATCCCTCTGACCTACTTATTGACGATGAAACTCAGAAATAGCATCAGAATTAAATACAAAAGGCACAATGCCGACTTAAGTACAAGAAGACGGACTCTCCCTACTGTCTATATTTTGAACCATTCCATTGACACTAGTTACAGATTCCGATGCTTCACTCCAGGTTTACTGTATCCCTTGGACCTTCTTATTGACGATGAAACACAGAAATTGCATCGGAATTAAATAGAAAAGGCACAATGCCGACGTAAGTACAAGAAGACCTACTCTTCTTACTGACTATGTTTTGAACCATTCCTGTGTCACTAGTTATAGATTCCGATGCTTCACTTCAGGTTTACTGTATCCCTTGGACCTTTTTATTGACGATGAAACACAGAAAAATAGCATCGGAATTAAATACAAAAGGCAAAATGCCGACTTAAGTACACGAAGACTGACTCTTCTCACTGTCTATGTTTTGAACCATTCCTGTGACACTAGCTATAGATTCCTATGCTACACTCCAGGTTTACTGTATCCCTTGGACCTTCTTATTGACGATGAAACACAGAAATTGCATCGCAATTAAATACAAAAGGCACAATGCCGACTTAAGTACAAGAAGACTGACTCTTCTTACTGACTATGTTTTGAACTATTCCTGTGACACTAGTTATGGATTCCGATGCTTCACCTCAGGTTTACTGTATCCCTCTGACCTTCTTATTGACGATGAAACACAGAAATTGCATCAGAATTTAATCGAAAAGGCACAATGCCGACTTAAGTACAAGAAGAGTGACTCTTCTTACTGTCCTTGTTTTGAACCTTTCCTGTGACACTTGTTATAGATTCCGATGCTTCGCTCCAGGTTTACTGTATCCCTTGGACCTTCTTATTGAGGATGAAACACAGATATTGCATCGGAATTAAATGGAAAAGGCACAATGCCGACTTAAGTACAAGAAAACTGACTCTTCTTACTGATTATAGTTTGAACCATTCCTGAGACACTAGTTAT
Source organism: Schistocerca americana (assembly GCF_021461395.2). Taxonomy (NCBI): domain Eukaryota; kingdom Metazoa; phylum Arthropoda; class Insecta; order Orthoptera; family Acrididae; genus Schistocerca; species Schistocerca americana. Next base: position 13,081,957 of record NC_060122.1, read on the forward strand.
AGATTCCGATGCTTTACGTCAGGTTTACTGTATACCTTGGACCTTCTTATTGACGATGAAACAGAGAAATTGCATCGGAATTAAATACAAAAGGCACAATGCCGACTTAAGTACAAGAAGACAGACTCTTCCTACTGTCTATGGTTTGAACCATTCCTGTGACACTAGTTGTGGATTCCGATGCTTCACTTCAGGTTTACTGTATCCCTCTGACTTTCTTATTGCCGATGAAACACAGATATTGCATCGGAATTAAATACAATAGGCACAACGCCAACTTAAGGACAAGACGACTGACTCTTCTTACTGACTATGGTTTGAACCATTCCTGTGACACTAGTTATAGATTCCGATGCTTCACTTCAGGTTTACTGTATCCCTTGGACCTTCTTATTGACGATGAAACACAGAAATTGCATCGGAATTAAATACAAAAGGCAAAATGCCGACTTAAGTACACGAAGACTGATTCTTCTTACTGTCACTTATTTGAACCATTCCTGTGACACTAGTTATAGATTCCGATGCTTCACTTCAGGTTTACTGTATCCCTTGGACCTTCTTACTGACGATGAAACACAGAAATTGCATTGGAATTAAATAGAAAAGGCACAATGTAGACTTAAGTACAAGAGGACTGACTCTTATTACTGTCTATGTTTGAACCATTCCCTTGACTCTAGTGGTCGATTCCGATGCTTCACTCCAGGTTACCGTATCCCTTGGACCTTCTTATTGACGATGAAACACAGAAATTTCATCGGAATTAAGTAGAAAAGGAACAATGCCGACATTAGTACAAGAACACTGACTCTTCCTACTGTCTATGGTTTGATCCATTTCTGTAACTCTAGTTATAGATTCCGACGCTTCACTTCAGGTTTACTGTATCCATTGTACCGTCTTATTGACGATGAAACACAGAAATTGCATCGGAATTATATACAAAAGGCACAAAGCCGACTTAAGTACATGAAGACCGACTCATCTTATTGACAATGATTTGAACCATTCCTGTGTTACTAGTCATAGATTCCGATGCTTCACTTCAGGTTTACTGTACCCTTTGGACATTCTTATTGACGATGAAACACAGAAATTGCATCGGAAAAAATACAAAAGGCACAATGCCGACTTAGGTACAAGAAGACTGACTCTTCTTACTGTCTATGTTTTGAACCATTCCTGTGACACTAGTTATAGATTCCGATGCTTCACTCCAGGTTTACTGTATCCCTCGGACCTTCTTATTGAGGATGAAACACAGAAATTGCATCGGAATTAAATACAAAAGGCAAAATGCCGACTTACGTACACGAAGACTGACTCTTCTTACTGTCTATGCTTTGAACCATTCCTGTGACACTAGTTATAGATTCCTATGCTACACTCCAGGTTTACTGTATCCCCTGGACCTTCTTATTGACCGTGAAACACAGAAATTGCATCGGAATTAAATACAAAAGGCACAATGCCGACTTCAGTACAAGAAGACTGACTCTTCTTACTGACTATGTTTTGAACCATTCCTGTGACACTAGTTTTAGATTCCGATGCTTCACCTCAGGTTTACTGTATCCCTGTGACCTTCTTATTGACGATGAAACACAGAAATTGCATCGGAATTAAATACAAAAGGCACAATGCCGACTTAAGTACAAGAAGACTGACTCTTCTTACTGTCCTTGTTTTGAACCTTTCCTGTGACACTTGTCATAGATTCCGATGCTTCACTCCCGGTTTACTGTATCCCTTGGACCTTCTTATTGACGATGAAACACAGATATTGCATCGGAATTAAATAGAAAAGGCACAATGCCGACTTAAGTACAAGAAAGCTGACTCTTCTTACTGATTATAGTTAGAACCATTCCTGAGACACTAGTTATAGATTCCGATACTTTACGTCAGGTTTACTGTATACTTTGGACCTTCTTATTGACGATGAAACAGAGAAATTGCGTCGGATTTAAATGCAAAAGGCACAATGCCGACTTAAGTACAAGAAGACTGACTCTTCCTACTGTCTATGTTTTGAACCATTCCTGTGACACTAGTTGTGGATTCCGATGCTTCACTTCAGGTTTACTGAATCCCTCTGACCTTCTTATTGACGATGAAACACAGAAATTGCATCGGAATTAAATACAATAGGCATAACGCCAACTTAAGGACAAGAAGACTGACTCTTCTTACTGACTATGTTTTGAACCATACCTGTGACACTAGTTATAGATTCCGATGCTTCACTTCAGGTTTACTGAATCCCTTGGACCTTCTTATTGACGATGAAACACTGAAATTGCATCGGAATTAAATACAAAAGGCAAAATGAGGACTTAAGTACACAAAGACTGACTCTTCTTACTGTATATGATTTGAACCATTCCTGTGACACTAGTTATAGATTCCGATGCTTCACTTCAGGTTTACTGCATCCCTCTGACCTTCTTATTGACGATGAAACTCAGAAATAGCATCGGAATTAAATACAAAAGGCACAATGCCGACTTAAGTACAAGAAGAGTGACTCTTCTTACTGTCTATGTTTTGAACCATTCCTGTGACACTAGTTACAGATTCCGATGCTTCACTCCAGGTTTACTGTATCCCTTGGACCATCTTACTGACGATGAAACACAGAAATTTCCTCGGAATTAAATTGAAAAGGCACAATGCCGACTTAAGTACAAGAAGACTGACTCTTCTTACTGACTATGTTTTGAACCATTCCTGTGACACTAATTATAGATTCCGATGCTTCACTTCAGGTTTACTGTATCCCTCTGATCTTCTTATTGACGATGAAACTTAGAAATAGCATCGGAATTAAATACAAAAGGCACAATGCCGACTTGAGTACAAGAAGACTGACTCTTCTTACTGACTATGTTTTGAACCATTCCTGTGACACTAGTTTTGGATTCCGATGCTTCACTTCAAGTTTACTGTATCCCTCTGACCTTCTTATTGACGATGAAACAAAGAAATTGCATCGGAATTAAATACAAAAGGCACAATGCCGACTTAAGTACAAGAAGACTGACTCTTCCTACTGTCTATGTTTCGAACCATTCCTGTGACGCTAGTTATAGATTCCGATGCTTCACTTCAGGTTTACTGCATCCCTCTGACCTTATTGCCGATCAAACACAGAAATTGCATCGGAATTAAATACAAAAGCCACAATGCCGACTTAAGTACAAGAAGACTGACTCTTCGTACTGTCTATGTGTGGAACCATTCCTGTGACACTAGTTATAGATTCCGATGCTTCACTTCCGGTTTACTGTTTCCTTTGGACCTTCTTATTGACGATGAAACACAGAAATTGCATCGGAATTAAATACAAAAGGCACATTGCCGACTTAAGTACAAGAAGACCGACTCTTCTTACTGTCTATGTTTTGAACCATTACTGTGACTCTAGTTATGGATTACGGTCCTTCACTCCAGGGTTACTGTATCCCTTGGACCTACATATTGACGATGAAACACAGAAATTGCATCGGAATTAAATACAAAAGGCACAAAGCCTACTTAAGTACATGAAGACCGACTCATCTTATTGACAATGATTTGAACCATTCCTGTGTTACTAGTCATAGATTCCGATGCTTCACCTCAGGTTTACTGTATCCCTCTGACCTTCTTATTGACGATGAAACACAGAAATTGCATCGGAATTAAATACAAATGGCAAAATGCCGACTTAAGTACACCAAGACTGACTCTTATTACTGTCTATGTTTTGAACAATTCCTGTGACGCTAGTTATAGATTCCTATGCTACACTCCAGGTTTACTGTATCCCTTGGACATTCTTATTGACGATGAAACACAGAAATTGCATCGGAATTAAATACAAAAGGCACAATGCCGACTTAAGTACAAGAAGACTGACTCTTCTTACAGACTATGTTTGAACCATTCCTGTGACACTAGTTATAGATTCCGATGCTTCACCTCAGGTTTACTGTATCCCTCTGACCTTCTAATTGACGATGAAACACAGAAATTGCATCGGAATTAAATAGAAAAGGCACAATGCCGACTTAAGTACATGAAGACCGACTCATCTTATTGACAATGATTTGAACCATTCCTGTGTTACTAGTCATAGATTCCGATGCTTCACTTCAGGTTTACTGTATCCCTCTGACCTTCTTATTGACGATGAAACTCAGAAATAATATCGGAATTAAATACAAAAGGCACAATGCAGACTTAAGTATGAGATGACTGACTCTTCCTACTGTCTATGTTTTGAACCATTTCTGTGACACTAGTTATAGAGTATGATGCTTCACTTCAGGTTTACTGTATCCCTCGGACCTTCTTATTGACGATGAATTACAGAAATTGCATCGGAATTAAATACAAAAGGCACAATGCCGACTTAAGTACAAGAAGACTGACTCTTCTTACTGTCTATATTTTGAACCATTCCAGTGACACTAGTTATAGATTCCGATGCTTCACTTCAGGTTTACTGCATCGCTCTGACCTTCTTATTGACGATGAAACTCAGAAATAGCATCGGAATTAAATACAAAAGGCACAATGCCGACTTAAGTACAAGAAGAGTGACTCTTCTTACTGTCTATGTTTTGAACCATTCCTGTGACACTAGTTACAGATTCCGATGCTTCACTCCAGGTTTACTGTATCCCTTGGACATTCTTATTGACGATGAAACACAGAAATTGCATCGGAATTAAATACAAAAGGCACAATGCCGACTTAAGTACAAGAAGACTGACTCTTCTTACAGACTATGTTTGAACCATTCCTGTGACACTAGTTATAGATTCCGATGCTTCACCTCAGGTTTACTGTATCCCTCTGACCGTCTTATTGACGATGAAACACAGAAATTGCATCGGAATTAAATAGAAAAGGCACAATGCCGACTTAAGTACATGAAGACCGACTCATCTTATTGACAATGATTTGAACCATTCCTGTGTTACTAGTCATAGATTCCGATGCTTCACTTCAGGTTTACTGTATCCCTCTGACCTTCTTATTGACGATGAAACTCAGAAATAATATCGGAATTAAATACAAAAGGCACAATGCAGACTTAAGTATGAGATGACTGACTCTTCCTACTGTCTATGTTTTGAACCATTTCTGTGACACTAGTTGTAGAGTCCGATGCTTCACTTCAGGTTTACTGTATCCCTGGGACCTTCTTATTGACGATGAATCACAGAAATTGCATCGGAATTAAATACAAAAGGCACAATGCCGACTTAAGTACAAGAAGACTGACTCTTCTTACTGTCTATATTTTGAACCATTCCAGTGACACTAGTTATAGATTCCGATGCTTCACTTCAGGTTTACTGCATCCCTCTGACCTTCTTATTGACGATGAAACTCAGAAATAGCATCGGAATTAAATACAAAAGGCACAATGCCGACTTAAGTACAAGAAGAGTGACTCTTCTTACTGTCTATGTTTTGAACCATTCCTGTGACACTAGTTACAGATTCCGATGCTTCACTCCAGGTTTACTGTATCCCTTGGACATTCTTATTGACGATGAAACACAGAAATTGCATCGGAATTAAATACAAAAGGCACAATGCCGACTTAAGTACAAGAAGACTGACTCTTCTTACAGACTATGTTTGAACCATTCCTGTGACACTAGTTATAGATTCCGATGCTTCACCTCAGGTTTACTGTATCCCTCTGACCTTCTTATTGACGATGAAACACAGAAATTGCATCGGAATTAAATAGAAAAGGCACAATGCCGACTTAAGTACATGAAGACCGACTCATCTTATTGACAATGATTTGAACCATTCCTGTGTTACTAGTCATAGATTCCGATGCTTCACTTCAGGTTTACTGTATCCTTCTGACCTTCTTATTGACGATGAAACTCAGAAATAATATCGGAATTAAATACAAAAGGCACAATGCAGACTTAAGTATGAGATGACTGACTCTTCCTACTGTCTATGTTTTGAACCATTTCTGTGACACTAGTTATAAAGTCCGATGCTTCACTTCAGGTTTACTGTATCCCTCGGACCTTCTTATTGACGATGAATCACAGAAATTGCATCGGAATTAAATACAAAAGGCACAATGCCGACTTAAGTACAAGAAGACTGACTCTTCTTACTGTCTATATTTTGAACCATTCCAGTGACACTAGTTACAGATTCCGATGCTTCACTTCAGGTTTACTGCATCCCTCTGACCTTCTTATTGACGATGAAACTCAGAAATAGCATCGGAATTAAATACAAAAGGCACAATGCCGACTTAAGTACAAGAAGAGTGACTCTTCTTACTGTCTATGTTTTGAACCATTCCTGTGACACTAGTTACAGATTCCGATGCTTCACTCCAGGTTTACTGTATCCCTTGGACCATCTTACTGACGATGAAACACAGAAATTGCCTCGGAATTAAATTGAAAAGGCACAATGCCGACTTAAGTACAAGAAGACTGACTCTTCTTACTGACTATGTTTTGAACCATTCCTGTGACACTAGTTATAGATTCCGATGCTTCACTTCAGGTTTACTGTATCCCTCTGAACATCTTATTGACGATGAAACTTAGAAATAGCATCGGAATTAAATACAAAAGGCACAATGCCGACTTGAGTACAAGAAGACTGACTCTTCTTACTGTCTATGTTTTGAACCATTCCTGTGACACTAGTTTTGGATTCCGATGCTTCACTTCAAGTTTACTGTATCCCTCTGACCTTCTTATTGACGATGAAACAAAGAAATTGCATCGGAATTAAATACAAAAGGCACAATGCCGACTTAAGTACAAGAAGACTGACTCTTCCTACTGTCTATGTTTCGAACCATTCCTGTGACGCTAGTTATAGATTCCGATGCTTCACTTCAGGTTTACTGTATCCCTCTGACCTTATTGCCGATGAAACACAGAAATTGCATCGGAATTAAATACAAAAGCCACAATGCCGACTTAAGTACAAGAAGACTGACTCTTCGTACTGTCTATGTGTGGAACCATTCCTGCGACACTAGTTATAGATTCCGATGCTTCACTTCCGGTTTACTGTTTCCTTTGGACCTTCTTATTTACGATGAAACACAGAAATTGCATCGGAATTAAATACAAAAGGCACAAAGCCGACTTAAGTACATGAAGACCGACTCATCTTATTGACAATGATTTGAACCATTCCTGTGTTACTAGTCATAGATTCCGATGCTTCACTTCAACCATACTGTATCCTTTGGACATTCTTATTGACGATGAAACACAGAAACTGCATCGGAAAAAAATACAAAAGGCACAATGCCGACTTAGGTACAAGAACACTGACTCTTCTTACTGTCTATGTTTTGAACCATTCCTGTGGCACTAGTTATAGATTCCGAGGTTTCACTCCAGGTTTACTATATCCCTTGGACCTTCTTATTGACGATGAAACACAGAAATTGCATCGGAATTAAATACGAAAGGCACAATGCCGACTTAAGGACAAGAAGACTGACTCTTCATACTGACTATGTTTTGAACCATTCCTGTGACACTAGTTATAGATTCCGATGCTTCACTTCAGGTTTACTGTATCCCTCTGATCTTCTTATTGACGATGAAACTCAGAAATAGCATCGGAATTAAATACAAAAGGCACAATGCCGACTTACGTACAAGAAGACTGACTCTTCTTACTGTCTATGTTTTGAACCATTCCATTGACACTAGTTACAGATTCCGATGCTTCACTCCAGGTTTACTGTATCCCTTGCACCTTCTTATTGACGATGAAACACAGAAATTGCATCGGAATTAAATAGAAAAGGCACAATGCCAACGTAAGTACAAGAAGACTTGTTCTTGTTACTGACTATGTTTTGAACCATTCCTGTGACACTAGTTATAGATTCCGATGCTTCACTTCAGGTTTACTGTATCCCTCTGACCTTCTTATTGACGATGAATCTCAGAAGTAGCATCGGAATTAAATACAAAAGGCAGAATGCCGACTTAAGTACAAGAAGACTGACTCTTCTTACTGTCTATGTTTTGAACCATTCCTGTGACACTAATTACAGATTCCGATGCTTCACTCCAGGTTTACTGTATCCCTTGGACCTTCTTATTGACGATGAAACACAGATATTGCATCGGAATTAAATACAAAAGGCACAATGCCGACTTAAGTACAAGAAGACTGACTCTTCCTACTGTCTATGTTTCGAACAACTCCTGTGACGCTAGTTATAGATTCCGAAGCTTCACTTCAGGTTTACTGTATCCCTTTGACCTTATTGCCGATGAAACACAGAAATTGCATCGGAATTAAATACAAAAGCCACAATGCCGACTTAAGTACAAGAAGACTGACTCTTCGTACTGTCTATGTGTGGAACCATTCCTGTGACACTAGTTATAGATTCCGATGCTTCACTTCACGTTTACTGTTACCTTTGGACCTTCTTATTGACGATGAAACACAGAAATTGCATCGGAATTAAATACAAAAGGCACAATGCAGACTTAAGTATGAGATGACTGACTCTTCCTACTGTCTATGTTTTGAACCATTTCTGTGACACTAGTTATAGAGTCCGATGCTTCACTTCAGGTTTACTGTATCCCTCGGACCTTCGTATTGACGTTGAAACACAGAAATTGCATCGGAATTAAATACAAAAGCACAATGCCGACTTAAGTACAAGAAGACAGACTCTTCTTACTGTCTATATTTTGAACCATTCCAGAGACACTAGTTATAGATTCCGATGCTTCACTTCAGGTTTACTGTATCCCATGGGCCTACTTATTGACGATGAAACACAGAAATTGCATCGGAATTAAATACAAAAGGCACAATGCCGACTTAAGCACAAGAAGACCGACTCTTCTTACTGTCTATGTTTTGAACCATTACTGTGACTCTAGTTATGGATTACGGTCCTTCACTCCAGGTTTAATGTATCCCTTGGACCTAATTATTCACGATGAAACACAGATATTGCATCGGAATTAAAAAAAAAAGGCACAAAGCCGACTTAAGTACATGAAGACCGACTCATCTTATTGACAATGATTTGAACCATTCCTGTGTTACTAGTCATAGATTCCGATCCTTCACTTCAGGTTTACCGTATCCTTTGGACATTCTTATTGACGATGAAACACAGAAATTGCATCGGAAAAAAATACAAAAGGCACAATGCCGACTTAAGTACAAGAAGACTGACTCTTCCTACTGTCTATGTTTTGAACCATTCCTGTGACACTAGTTGTGGATTCCGATGCTTAACTTCAGGTTTACTGTAACCCTCTGACCTTCTTGTTGACGATGAAACACAGAAACTGCACCGGAATTAAATACAATAGGCACAACGCCAACTTAAAGACAAGAAGACTGACTCTTCTTACTGACTATGCTTTGAACCATTCCTGTGACACTAGTTATAGATTCCGATGCTTCACTTCAGGAATACTGTATCCCTTGTACCTTCTTATTGACGATGAAACACAGAAATTGCATCGGAATTAAATACAAAAAAAAAATGCCGACTTAAGTACACGAAGACTGACTCTTCATACTGTCTATGATTTGAACCATTCCTGTGACACTAGTTATAGATTCCGATGGTTCAATTCAGGTTTATTGTATCCCTCTGATATTCTTATTGACGATGAAACACAGAAATTGCATCTGAATGAAATACAAAAGGCACAATGCCGACTTAAGTACAAGAAGACTGACTCTTCTTACTGTCTATATTTTGAACCATTCCATTGACACTAGTTACAGATTCCGATGCTTCACTCCAGGTTTACTGTATCCCTTGGACCTTCTTATTGACGATGAAACACAGAAATTGCATCGGAATTAAATACAAAAGGCAAAATGCCGACTTAAGTACACCAAGACTGACTCTTATTACTGTCTATGTTTTGAACCATTCCTGCGACGCTAGTTATAGATTCCTATGCTACACTCCAGGTTTACTGTATCCCTTGGACATTCTTATTGACGATGAAACACAGAAATTGCATCGGAATTAAATACAAAAGGCACAATGCCAACTTAAGTACAAGAAGACTGACTCTTCTTACAGACTATGTTTGAACCATTCCTGTGACACTAGTTATAGATTCCGATGCTTCACCTCAGGTTTACTGTATCCCTCTGACCTTCTTATTGACGATGAAACACAGAAATTGCATCGGAATTAAATAGAAAAGGCACAATGCCGACTTAAGTACATGAAGACCGACTCATCTTATTGACAATGATTTGAACCATTCCTGTGTTACTAGTCATAGATTCCGATGCTTCACTTCAGGTTTACTGTATCCCTCTGACCTTCTTATTGACGATGAAACTCAGAAATAATATCGGAATTAAATACAAAAGGCACAATGCAGACTTAAGTATGAGATGACTGACTCTTCCTACTGTCTATGTTTTGAACCATTTCTGTGACACTAGTTATAGAGTCCGATGCTTCACTTCAGGTTTACTGTATCCCTCGGACCTTCTTATTGACGATGAATCACAGAAATTGCATCGGAATTAAATACAAAAGGCACAATGCCGACTTAAGTACAAGACGACTGACTCTTCTTACTGTCTATATTTTGAACCATTCCAGTGACACTAGTTATAGATTCCGATGCTTCACTTCAGGTTTACTGCATCCCTCTGACCTTCGTATTGACGATGAAACTCAGAAATAGCATCGGAATTAAATACAAAAGGCACAATGCCGACTTAAGTACAAGAAGAGTGACTCTTCTTACTGTCTATGTTTTGAACCATTCCTGTGACACTAGTTACAGATTCCGATGCTTCACTCCAGGTTAACTGTATCCCTTGGACCTTCTTATTGACGATGAAACACAGATATTGCATCGGAATTAAATACAAAAAGCACAATGCCGACTTAAGTACAAGAAGACTGACTCTGCCTACTGTCTATGTTTTGAACCATTCCTGTGACACTAGTTTTGCATTCCGATGCTTCACTTCACGTTTACTGTATCCCTCTGACCTTCTTATTGACGATGAAACACAGAAATTGCATCGGAATTAAATACAAAAGGCACAATGCCGACTTAAGTACAAGAAGACTGACTCTTCCTACTGTCTATCTTTCGAACCATTCCTGTGTCGCTAGTTATAGATTCCGAAGATTCACTTCAGGTTTACTGTTTCCTTTGGACCTTCTTATTGACGATGAAACACAGAAATTGCATCGGAATTAATTACAAAAGGCACAATGCAGACTTAAGTGTGAGATGACTGACTCTTCCTACTGTGTATGTTTTGAACCATTTCTGTGACACTAGTTATAGAGTCCGATGCTTCACTTCAGGTTTACTGTATCCCTCGGACCTTCTTATTGACGATGAATCACAGAAATTGCATCGGAATTAAATACAAAAGCACAATGCCGACTTAATTACAAGAAGACTGACTCTTCTTACTGTCTATATTTTGAACCATTCCAGAGACACTAGTTATAGCTTCCGATGCTTCACTTCAGGTTTACTGTATCCCTTGGGCCTACTTATTGACGATGAAACACAGAAATTGCATCGGAATTAAATGCAAAAGGCACAAAGCCGACTTAAGTACATGAAGACCGACTCATCTTATTGACAATGATTTGAACCATTCCTGTGTTACTAGTCATAGATTCCGATGCTTCACTTCAGGTTTACTGTATCCTTTGGACATTCTTATTGACGATGAAACACAGAAATTGCATCGGAAAAAATACAAAAGGCACAATGCCGACTTAGGTACAAGAAGACTGACTCTTCTTACTGTCTATGTTTTGAACCATTCCTGTGACACTAATTGTAGTTTCCGATGCTTCACCTCAGGTTTACCGTATCCCTTGGACCTTCTTATTGACGATGAAACTCAGAAATTGCATCGGAATTAAATACAAAAGGTACAATGCCGACTTAAGGACAAGAAGACTGACTCTTCATACTGACTATGTTTTGAACCATTCCTGTGACACTAGTTATAGATTCCGATGCTTCCCTTTAGGTTTACTGTATCCCTCTCATCTTCTTATTGACGATGAAACTCAGAAATAGCATCGGAATTAAATACAAAAAGCACAATGCCGACTTAAGTACAACAAGACTGACTCTTCTTACTGTCTATGTTTTGAACCATTCCATTGACACTAGTTACAGATTCCGATGCTTCACTCCAGGTTTACTGTATCCCTTGGATCTTCTTATTGACGATGAAACACAGAAATAGCATCAGAATTAAATAGAAAAAGCACAATGCCGACGTAAGTACAAGAAGACTTATTCTTCTTACTGACTATGTTTTGAACCATTCCTGTGACACTAGTTATAGATTCCGATGCTTCACTTCAGGTTTACTGTATCCCTCTGACCTTCTTATTGACGATGAAACTCAGATAGCATCGGAATTAAATACAAAAGGCACAATGCCGACTTAAGTACAAGAAGACTGACTCTTCTTACTGTCATTGTTTTGAACCATTCCTGTGACACTAGTTGCAAATTCCGATGCTTCACTCCAGGTTTACTGTATCCCTTGGACCTTCTTATTGACGATGAAACACAGATATTGCATCGGAATTAAATACAAAAGGCACAATGCCGACTTAAGTACAAGAAGACTGACTCTTCCTACTGTCTATGTTTTGAACCATTCCTGTGACACTAGTTGTGGATTCCGATGCTTAACTTCAGGTTTACTGTAACCCTCTGACCTTCTTATTGACGATGAAACACAGAAACTGCACCGGAATAAAATACAATAGGCACAACGCCAACTTAAGGACAAGAAGACTGACTCTTCTTACTGACTAAGCTTTGAACCATTCCTGTGACACTAGTTATAGATTCCGATGCTTCACTTCAGGATTACTGTATCCCTTGGACCTTCTTATTGACGATGAAACACAGAAATTGCATCGGAATTAAATACAAAAGGCAAAATGCCGACTTAAGTACACGAAGACTGACTCTTCATACTGTCTATGATTTGAACCATTCCTGTGACACTAGTTACAGATTCCGATGCTTCACTCCAGGTTTACTGTATCCCTTGGACCTTCTTATTGACGATGAAACACAGAAATTGCATCGGAATTAAATACAAAAAGCAAAATGCCGACTTAAGTACACGAAGACTGACTCTTCTTACTGTCTATGTTTTGAACCATTCCTGTGACACAAGTTATAGATTCCTATGCTACACTCCAGGTTTACTGTATTCCTTGGACCTTCTAATTGACGATGAAACACAGAAATTGCATCGGAATTAAATACAAAAGGCACAATGCCGACATAAGTACAAGAAGACTGACTCTTCTTACAGACTATGTTTGAACCATACCTGTGACACTAGTTATAGATTCCGATGCTTCAATTCAGGTTTACTGTATCCCTCTGACCTTCTTATTGACGATGATACACAGAAATTGCATCGGAATTAAATAGAAAAGGCACAATGCCGACTTAAGTACAAGAACACTGACCCTTCCTACTGTCTATGGTTTGATCCATTCCTGTGACACTAGTTATAGATTCCGACGCTTCACCTCAGGTTTACTGTATCCCTCTGACCTTCTTATTGACGATGAAACTCAGAAATAGCATCGGAATTAAATACAAAAGGCACAATGCCGACTTAAGTACAAGAACACTGACCCTTCCTACTGTCTATGGTTTGATCCATTCCTGTGACACTAGTTATAGATTCCGACGCTTCACTTCAGGTTTACTGTATCCATTGTACCGTCTTATTGACGATGAAACACAGAAATTGCATCGGAATTAAATACAAAAGGCACAAAGCCGACTTAAGTACATGAAGACCGACTCATCTTATTGACAATGATTTGAACCATTCCTGTGTTACTAGTCATAGATTCCGATGCTTCACTTCAGGTTTACTGTATCCTTTAGACATTCTTATTGACGATGAAACACAGAAATTGCATCGGAAAAAAATAGAAAAGGCACAATGCCGACTTAGGTACAAGAAGACTGACTCTTCTTACTGTCTATGTTTTGAACCATCCCTGTGACACTAGTTATAGATTCCGATGCTTCACTCCAGGTTTACTATATCCCTTGGACCTTCTTATTGACGATGAAACACAGAAATTGCATCGGAATTAAATACAAAAGGCACAATGCCGACTTAAGGACAAGAAGACTGACTCTTCTTACTGACTATGTTTTAAACCATTACTGTGACACTAGTTATGGATTCCGATGCTTCACTTCAGGTTTACTGTATCCCTCTGACCTTCTTATTGACGATGAAACTCAGAAATAGCATCGGAATTAAATACAAAAGGCACAATGCTGACTTAAGGACAAGAAGACTGACTCTTCTTACTGTCTATGTTTTGAACCATTCCATTGACACTAGTTACAGATTCCGATGCTTCACTCCAGGTTTACTGTATCCCTTGGACCTTCTTATTGACGACGAAACACAGAAATTGCATCGGAATTAAATAGAAAAGGCACAATGCCGACGTAAGTACAAGAAGACTTATTCTTCTTACTGACTATGTTTTGAACCATTCCTGTGACACTAGTTATAGATTCCGATGCTTCACTTCAGGTTTACTGTATCCCATGGACCTTCTTATTGACGATGAAACACAGAAATTGCATCGGAATTAAATACAAAAGGCAAAATGCCGACTTATGTACACGATGACTGACTCTTCTTACTGTCTATGTTTTGAACCATTCCTGTGACACTAGTTATAGATTCCTATGCTACACTCCTGGTTTACTGTATCCCTTGGACCTTCTTATTGACGATGAAACACAGAAATTGCATCGGAATTAAATACGAAAGGCACAATGCCGACTTCAGTACAAGAAGACTGACTCTTCTTACTGACTATGTTTTGAACCATTCCTGTGACACTAGTTATAGATTCCGATGCTCCACCTCAGGTTTACTGTATCCCTCTGACCTTCTTATTGTCGATGAAACACAGAAATTGCATCGAAATTAAATAGAAAAGGCACAATGCCGACTTAAGTACAAGAAGACTGACTCTTCTTACTGTCCTTTTTTTGAACCTTTCCTGTGACACTTGTTATAGATTCCGATGCTTCACTCCAGGTTTACTGTATCCCTTGGAACTTCTTATTGAAGATGAAACACAGATATTGCATCGGAATTAAATAGAAAAGGCACAATGCCGACTTAAGTACAAGAAAACTGACTCTTCTTACTGATTATAGTTAGCACCATTCCTGAGGCACTAGTTATAGATTCCGATGCTTTACGTCAGGTTTACTGTATACCTTGGACCTTCTTATTGACGATGAAACAGAGAAATTGCATCGGAATTAAATACAAAAGGCACAATGCCGACTTAAGTACAAGAAGACTGACTCTTCCTACTGTCTATGCTTTGAACCATTCCTGTGACACTAGTTGTGGATTCCGATGCTTCACCACAGGTTTACTGAATCCCTCTGACCTTCTTATTGACGATGAAACACAGAAATTGCATCGGAATTAAATACAATAGGCACAACGCCAACTTAAGGACAAGGAGACAGACTCTTCTTACTGACTATGTTTTGAACCATACCTGTGACACTAGTTATAGATTCCGATGCTTCACCTCGGGTTTACTGTATCCCTTGGACCTTCTTATTGACGATGAAGCACAGAAATTGCATCGGAAATAAATACAAAAGGCAAAGTGCGGACTTAAGTACACGAAGACTGACTCTTATTACTGTCTATGATTTGAACCATTCCTGTGACACTAGTTATAGATTCCGATGCTTCACTTCAGGTTTATTGTATCCCTCTGACCTTCTTATTGACGATGAAACACAGAAATTGCATCGGAATTAAATAGAAAAGGCATAATGTCGACTTAAGTACAAGAGGACTGACTCTTCTTACTGTCTATGTTTGATCCATTCCCATGACACAAGTGATAGATTCCGATGCTTCACTCCAGGTTTACTGTATCCCTTGGACCAAATTAATGACGATGAAACACAGAAATTGCCACGGAATTAAATAGAAAAGGCACAATGCCGACTTAAGTACAAGAAGATTGACTCTTCCTACTGTCTATGTTTTGAACCATTTCTGTGACTCTAGTTATAGATTCCGGTCCTTCACTCCAGGTTTACTGTATCCCTTGGACCTTCTTATTGACGATGAAACACAGAAATTGCATCGGAATTAAATACAAAAGGCAAAATGCCGACTTAAGTACACGAAGACTGACTCTTCATACTGTCTATGTTTTGAACCATTCCTGTGACACTAGTTATAGATTCCTATGCTACACTCCAGGTTTACTGTTTCCCTTGGACCTTCTTATTGACGATGAAACACAGAAATTGCATCGGAATTAAATAGAAAAGGCACAATGCCGACATAAGTACAAGAAGACTGACTCCTCTTACAGACTATGTTTGAACCATTCCTGTGACACTAGTTATAGATTCCGATGCTTCTTCTCAGGTTTTCTGTATCCATCTGACCTTCTTATTGACGATGAAACACAGAAATTGCATCGGAATTAAATAGAAAAGGCACAATGCCGACTTCAGTACATGAAGACCGACTCATCTTATTGACAATGATTTGAACCATTCCTGTGTTACTAGTCATAGATTCCGATGCTTCACTTCAGGTTTACTGTATCCTTTGGACATTCTTATTGACGATGAAACACAGAAATTGCATCGGAAAAAAATAGAAAAGGCACAATGCCGACTTAGGTATAAGAAGTCTGACTCTTCTTACTGTCTATGTTTTGAACCATTCCTGTGACACTAGTTATAGATTCCGATGCTTCACTTCAGGTTTACTGTATCCCTTGGACCTTCTTATTGACGATGAAACACAGAAATTGCATCGGAAGTAAATACAAAAGGCAAAATGCCGACTTACGTACACGAAGACTGACTCTTCTTACTGTCTATGTTTTGAACCATTCCTGTGACACTAGTTATAGATTCCTATGCTACACTCCAGGTTTACTGTATCCCATGGACCTTCTTATTGACGATGAAACACAAAAATTGCATCGGAATTAAATACAAAAGGCACATTGCCGACTTCAGTACAAGAAGACTGACTCTTCTTACTGACTATGTTTTGAACCATTCCTGTGACACTAGTTATAGATTCCGATGCTTCACCTCAGGTTTACTGTATCCCTCTGACCTTCTTATTGACGATGAAACACAGAAATTGCATCGGAATTAAATAGAAAAGGGACAATGCCGACTTAAGTACAAGAAGACTGACTCTTCTTACTGTCCTTTTTTTGAACCTTTCCTGTGACACTTGTTATAGATTCCGATGCTTCACTCCAGGTTTACTGTATCCCTTGGAACTTCTTATTGAAGATGAAACACAGATATTGCATCGGAATTAAATAGAAAAGGCACAATGCCGACTTAAGTACAAGAAAACTGACTCTTCTTACTGATTATAGTCAGCACCATTCCTGAGGCACTAGTTATAGATTCCGATGCATTACGTCAGGTTTACTGTATACCTTGGACCTTCTTATTGACGATGAAACAGAGAAATTGCATCGGAATTAAATACAAAAGGCACAATGCCGACTTAAGTACAAGAAGACTGACTCTTCCTACTGTCTATGTTTTGAACCATTCCTGTAACACTAGTTATAGATTCCGATGCTTCACTTCAGGTTTACTGTATACCTTTGACCTTATTGCCGATGAAACACAGAAATTGCATCGGAATTAAATACAAAAGGCACAATGCCGACTTAAGGACAAGAAGACTGACTCTTCTTACTGACTATGTTTTGAACCATTCCTGTGACACTAGTTATAGATTCCGATGCTTCACTTCAGGTTTACTGTATCCCTCTGACCTTCTTATTGACGATGAAACACAGAAATTGCATCGGAATTAAATACAAAAGCCACAATGCCGACTTAAGTACAAGATGACTGACTCTTCGTACTGTCTATGTGTGGAATCATTCCTGTGCCACTAGTTATAGATTCCGATGCTTCACTTCAGGGTTACTGTTTCCTTTGGACCTTCTTATAGACGATGAATCACAGAAATTGCATCGGAATTAAATACAAGAGCACAATGCCGACTTAAGTACAAGAAGACTGACTCTTCTTACTGTCTATATTTTGAACCACTCCAGTGACACTAGTTATAGATTCCGATGCTTCACTTCAGGTTTACTGTATCCCTTGGGCCTTCTAATTGACGATGAAACACAGAAATTGCATCGGAATTAAATACAAAAGGCACAATGCCGACTGAAGTACAGGAAGACCGACTCTTCTTACTGTCTATGTTTTGAACCATTACTGTGACTCTAGTTATAGATTCCGGTCCTTCACTCCTGGTTTACTGTATCCCTTGGACCTTCTTATTGACGATGAAACACAGAAATTGCATCGGAATTAAATACAAAAGGCACAATGCCGACTTAAGGACAAGAAGACTGAATCTTCTTACTGACTATGTTTGAACCATTCCTGTGACACTAGTTATAGAATCCGATGCTTCACTTCATGTTTACTATATCCCTCTGACCCTATTATGGACGATGAAACACAGAAATTGCTTCTGAATTAAATATAAAATGCACAATGCTGACTTAAGTACAAGAAGACTGACTCTTCTTACTACATATGTTTGAACCATTCCTGTGACACTAGTTATAGATTCAGATGCTTCACTTCAGGTTTACTGTATCCCTCTGACCTTCTTATTGACGGTGAAACACAGATAATGCATCGGAATTAAATACAAAAGGCACAATGCCGACTTAAGTACAAGAAGACGGTCTCTTCTTACTGTCTATGTTTTGAACCAATCCTGTGACACTAGTTGTAGAATCCGATGCTTCACTTGAGGTTTACTGTATCCCTTGGACCTTCTTGTTAACAATGAAACACAGAAATTGCATCGGAATTAAATAGAAAAGGCACAATGCCGACTTAAGTACAAGAAGACCTACTCTTCTTACTGACTATGTTTTGAACCATTCCTGTGACACTAGTTATAGATTCCGATGCTTCACTTCAGGTTTGTTGTATACTTTGGACCTTCTTATTGACGATGAAACACAGAAATGGCATCGGAATTAAATACAAAAGGCTCAATGCCGACTTACGTACAAGAAGACTGACTCTTCCTACTGTCTATGTTTTGAACCATTCCTGTGACACTAGTTTTGGATTCCGATGCTTCACATCAAGTTTACTGTATCCCTCTGACCTTCTTATTGACGATGAAACACAGAAATTGTATGGGAATTAAATACAAAAGGCATAATGCCGACTGAAGTACAGGAAGACTGACTCTTCTTACTGTATATGTTTGAACCATTCCTGTGACACTAGTTATAGATTCAGATGCTTCACTTCAGGTTTACTGTATCCCTCTGACCTTCTTATTGACGGTGAAACACAGAAAATGCATCGGAATTAAATACAAAAAGCAAAATGCCGACTTAAGTACACGAAGACTGACTCTTCTTACTGTCTATGTTTTGAACCATTCCTGTGACACAAGTTATAGATTCCTATGCTACACTCCAGGTTTACTGTATTCCTTGGACCTTCTAATTGACGATGAAACACAGAAATTGCATCGGAATTAAATAGAAAAGGCACAATGCCGACATAAGTACAAGAAGACTGACTCTTCTTACAGACTATGTTTGAACCATACCTGTGACACTAGTTATAGATTCCGATGCTTCAAATCAGGTTTACTGTATCCCTCTGACCTTCTTATTGACGATGAAACACAGAAATTGCATCGGAATTAAATAGAAAATTCACAATGCCGAATTCAGTACATGAAGACCGACTCATCTTATTGACAATGATTTGAACCATTCCTGTGTTACTAGTCATAGATTCCGATGCTTCACTTCAGGTTTACTATATCCCTTTGACCTTCTTATTGACGATGAAACTCAGAAATAGCATCGGAATTAAATACAAAAGGCACAATGCCGACTTAAGTACAAGAACACTGACCCATCCTACTGTCTATGGTTTGATCCATTCCTGTGACACTAGTTATAGATTCCGACGCTTCACTTCAGGTTTACTGTATCCATTGTACCGTCTTATTGACGATGAAACACAGAAATTGCATCGGAATTAAATACAAAAGGCACAAAGCCGACTTAAGTACATGAAGACCGACTCATCTTATTGACAATGATTTGAACCATTCCTGTGTTACTAGTCATAGATTCCGATGCTTCACTTCAGGTTTACTGTATCCTTTAGACATTCTTATTGACGATGAAACACAGAAATTGCATCGGAAAAAAATAGAAAAGGCACAATGCCGACTTAGGTACAAGAAGACTGACTCTTCTTACTGTCTATGTTTTGAACCATCCCTGTGACACTAGTTATAGATTCCGATGCTTCACTCCAGGTTTACTATATCCCTTGGACCTTCTTATTGACGATGAAACACAGAAATTGCATCGGAATTAAATACAAAAGGCACAATGCCGACTTAAGGACAAGAAGACTGACTCTTCTTACTGACTATGTTTTGAACCATTCCTGTGACACTAGTTATGGATTCCGATGCTTCACTTCAGGTTTACTGTATCCCTCTGACCTTCTTATTGACGATGAAACTCAGAAATAGCATCGGAATTAAATACAAAAGGCACAATGCCGACTTAAGGACAAGAAGACTGACTCTTCTTACTGTCTATGTTTTGAACCATTCCATTGACACTAGTTACAGATTCCGATGCTTCACTCCAGGTTTACTGTATCCCTTGGACCTTCTTATTGACGACGAAACACAGAAATTGCATCGGAATTAAATAGAAAAGGCACAATGCCGACGTAAGTACAAGAAGACTTATTCTTCTTACTGACTATGTTTTGAACCATTCCTGTGACACTAGTTATAGATTCCGATGCTTCACTTCAGGTTTACTGTATCCCTTGGACCTTCTTATTGACGATGAAACACAGAAATTGCATCGGAATTAAATACAAAAGGCAAAATGCCGACTTATGTACACGAAGACTGACTCTTCTTACTGTCTATGTTTTGAACCATTCCTGTGACACTAGTTATAGATTCCTATGCTACACTCCAGGTTTACTGTATCCCTTGGAACTTCTTATTGACGATGAAACACAGAAATTGCATCGGAATTAAATACGAAAGGCACAATGCCGACTTCAGTACAAGAAGACTGACTCTTCTTACTGACTATGTCTGAACCATTCCTGTGACACTAGTTATAGATTCCGATGCTTCACCTCAGGTTTACTGTATCCCTCTGAACTTCTTATTGTCGATGAAACACAGAAATTGCATCGGAATTAAATAGAAAAGGCACAATGCCGACTTAAGTACAAGAAGACTGACTCTTCTTACTGTCCTTTTTTTGAACCTTTCCTGTGACACTTGTTATAGATTCCGATGCTTCACTCCAGGTTTACTGTATCCCTTGGAACTTCTTATTGAAGATGAAACACAGATATTGCATCGGAATTAAATAGAAAAGGCACAATGCCGACTTAAGTACAAGAAAACTGACTCTTCTTACTGATTATAGTTAGCTCCATTCCTGAGGCACTAGTTATAGATTCCGATGCTTTGCGTCAGGTTTACTGTATACCTTGGACCTTCTTATTGACGATGAAACAGAGAAATTGCATCGGAATTAAATACAAAAGGCACAATGCCGACTTAAGTACAAGAAGACTGTCTCTTCCTACTGTCTATGTTTTGAACCATTTCTGTGACTCTAGTTATAGATTCCGGTCCTTCCCTCCAGGTTTACTGTATCCCTTGGACCTTCTTATTGACGATGAAACACAGAAATTGCATCGGAATTGAATACAAAAGGCAAAATGCCGACTTAAGTACACGAAGACTGACTCTTCTTACTGTCTATGTTTTGAACCATTCCTGTGACACTAGTTATAGATTCCTATGCTACACTCCAGGTTTACTGTCTCCCTTGGACCTTCTTATTGACGATGAAACACAGAAATTGCATCGGAATTAAATAGAAAAGGCACAATGCCGACATAAGTACAAGAAGACTGACTCTTCTTACAGACTATGTTTGAACCATTCCTGTGACACTAGTTATAGATTCCGATGCTTCTTCTCAGGTTTTCTGTATCCATCTGACCTTCTTATTGACGATGAAACACAGAAATTGCATCGGAATTAAATAGAAAAGGCACAATGCCGACTTCAGTACATGAAGACCGACTCATCTTATTGACAATGATTTGAACCATTCCTGTGTTACTAGTCATAGATTCCGATGCTTCTCTTCAGGTTTACTGTATCCCTCTGACCTTCTTATTGACGATGAACCTCAGAAATAGCATCGGAATTAAATACAAAATGCACAATGCCGACTTAAGTACAAGAACACTGACCCTTACTACTGTCTATGGTTTGATCCATTCCTGTGACACTAGTTATAGATTCCGACGCTTCACTTCAGGTTTACTGTATCCATTGTACCGTCTTATTGACGATGAAACACAGAAATTGCATCGGAATTAAATACAAAAGGCACAAAGCCGACTTAAGTACATGAAGACCGACTCATCTTATTGACAATGATTTGAACCATTCCTGTGTTACTAGTCATAGATTCCGATGCTTCACTTCAGGTTTACTGTATCCTTTGGACATTCTTATTGACGATGAAACACAGAAATTGCATCGGAAAAAAATAGAAAAGGCACAATGCCGACTTAGGTATAAGAAGTCTGACTCTTCTTACTGTCTATGTTTTGAACCATTCCTGTGACACTAGTTATAGATTCCGAAGCTTCACTCCAGGTTTACTATATCCCTTGGACCTTCTTATTGACGATGAAACACAGAAATTGCATCGGAATTAAATACAAAAGGCACAATGCCGACTTAAGGACAAGAAGACTGACTCTTCTTACTGACTATGTTTTGAACCATTCCTGTGACACTAGTTACAGATTCCGATGCTTCACTTCAGGTTTACTGTATCCCTCTGACCTTCGTATTGACGATGAATCTCAGAAATAGAATCGGAATTAAATACAAAAGGCACAATGCCGACTTAAGGACAAGAAGACTGACTCTTCTTACTGTCTATGTTTTGAACCATTCCATTGACACTAGTTACAGATTCCAATGCTTCACTCCAGGTTTACTGTATCCCTTGGACCTTCTTATTGACGATGAAACACAGAAATTGCATCGGAATTAAATAGAAAAGGCACATTGCCGACTTCAGTACAAGAAGACTGACTCTTCTTACTGTCTATGTTTTGAACCATTCCTGTGACACTAGTTATAGATTCCTATGCTACACTCCAGGTTTACTGTATCCCATGGACCTTCTTATTGACGATGAAACACAGAAATTGCATCGGAATTAAATACAAAAGGCACATTGCCGACTTCAGTACAAGAAGACTGACTCTTCTTACTGACTATGTTTTGAACCATTCCTGTGACACTAGTTATAGATTCCGATGCTTCACCTCAGGTTTACTGTATCCCTCTGACCTTCTTATTGACGATGAAACACAGAAATTGCATCGGAATTACATAGAAAAGGCACAATGCCGACTTAAGTACAAGAAGACTGACTCTTCTTACTGTCCTTTTTTTTAACCTTTCCTGTGACACTTGTTATAGATTCCGATGCTTCACTCCAGGTTTACTGTATCCCTTGGAACTTCTTATTGAAGATGAAACACAGATATTGCATCGGAATTAAATAGAAAAGGCACAATGCCGACTTAAGTACAAGAAAACTGACTCTTCTTACTGATTATAGTTAGCACCATTCCTGAGGCACTAGTTATAGATTCCGATGCTTTACGTCAGGTTTACTGTATACCTTGGACCTTCTTATTGACGATGAAACAGAGAAATTGCATCGGAATTAAATACAAAAGGCACAATGCCGACTTAAGGACAAGAAGACTGAATCTTCTTACTGACTATGTTTGAACCATTCCTGTGACACTAGTTATAGATTCCGATGCTTCACTTCAGGTTTACTGTATCCCTCTGACCTTCTTATTGACGATGAAACACAGAAATTGCATCGGAATTAAATACAAAAGCCACAATGCCGACTTAAGTACAAGATGACTGACTCTTCGTACTGTCTATGTGTGGAATCATTCCTGTGCCACTAGTTATAGATTCCGATGCTTCACTTCAGGGTTACTGTTTCCTTTGGACCTTCTTATGGACGATGAATCACAGAAATTGCATCGGAATTAAATACAAGAGCACAATGCCGACTTAAGTACAAGAAGACTGACTCTTCTTACTGTCTATATTTTGAACCACTCCAGTGACACTAGTTATAGATTCCGATGCTTCACTTCAGGTTTACTGTATCCCTTGGGCCTTCTTATTGACGATGAAACACAGAAATTGCATCGGAATTAAATACAAAAGGCACAATGCCGACTGAAGTACAGGAAGACCGACTCTTCTTACTGTCTATGTTTTGAACCATTACTGTGACTCTAGTTATAGATTCCGGTCCTTCACTCCTGGTTTACTGTATCCCTTGGACCTTCTTATTGACGATGAAACACAGAAATTGCATCGGAATTAAATACAAAAGGCACAATGCCGACTTAAGGACAAGAAGACTGAATCTTCTTACTGACTATGTTTGAACCATTCCTGTGACACTAGTTATAGATTCCGATGCTTCACTTCATGTTTACTATATCCCTCTGACCCTATTATGGACGATGAAACACAGAAATTGCATCTGAATTAAATATATAAAATGCACAATGCTGACTTAAGTACAAGAAGACTGTCTCTTCTTACTGCATATGTTTGAACCATTCCTGTGACACTAGTTATAGATTCAGATGCTTCACTTCAGGTTTACTGTATCCCTCTGAACTTCTTATTGACGGTGAAACACAGATAATGCATCGGAATTAAATACAAAAGGCACAATGCCGACTTAAGTACAAGAAGACGGTCTCTTCTTACTGTCTATGTTTTGAACCAATCCTGTGACACTAGTTGTAGATTCCGATGCTTCACTTGAGGTTTACTGTATCCCTTGGACCTTCTTGTTAACAATGAAACACAGAAATTGCATCGGAATTAAATAGAAAAGGCACAATGCCGACGTAAGTACAAGAAGACCTACTCTTCTTACTGACTATGTTTTGAACCATTCCTGTGACACTAGTTATAGATTCCGATGCTTCACTTCAGGTTTGTTGTATACTTTGGACCTTCTTATTGACGATGAAACACAGAAATTGCATCGGAATTAAATACAAAAGGCTCAATGCCGACTTACGTACAAGAAGACTGACTCTTCCTACTGTCTATGTTTTGAACCATTCCTGTGACACTAGTTTTGGATTCCGATGCTTCACTTCAAGTTTACTGTATCCCTCTGACCTTCTTATTGACGATGAAACACAGAAATTGCATCGGAATTAAATACAAAAGGCACAATGCCGACTTAAGTACAAGAAGATTGACTCTTCCTACTGTCTATGTTTCGAACCATTCCTGTGACGCTAGTTATAGATTCCGATGTTTCACTTCAGGTTTACTGTATCCCTCTGAACTTATTGCCGATGAAACACAGAAATTGCATCGGAATTAAATACAAAAGGCACAATGCCGACTTAAGGACAAGAAGACTGACTCTTCTTACTGACTATGTTTTGAACCATTCCTGTGACACTAGTTACAGATTCCGATGCTTCACTTCAGGTTTACTGTATCCCTCTGACCTTCGTATTGACGATGAATCTCAGAAATAGAATCGGAATTAAATACAAAAGGCACAATGCCGACTTAAGGACAAGAAGACTGACTCTTCTTACTGTCTATGTTTTGAACCATTCCATTGACACTAGTTACAGATTCCAATGCTTCACTCCAGGTTTACTGTATCCCTTGGACCTTCTTATTGACGATGAAACACAGAAATTGCATCGGAATTAAATAGAAAAGGCACATTGCCGACTTCAGTACAAGAAGACTGACTCTTCTTACTGTCTATGTTTTGAACCATTCCTGTGACACTAGTTATAGATTCCTATGCTACACTCCAGGTTTACTGTATCCCATGGACCTTCTTATTGACGATGAAACACAGAAATTGCATCGGAATTAAATACAAAAGGCACATTGCCGACTTCAGTACAAGAAGACTGACTCTTCTTACTGACTATGTTTTGAACCATTCCTGTGACACTAGTTATAGATTCCGATGCTTCACCTCAGGTTTACTGTATCCCTCTGACCTTCTTATTGACGATGAAACACAGAAATTGCATCGGAATTACATAGAAAAGGCACAATGCCGACTTAAGTACAAGAAGACTGACTCTTCTTACTGTCCTTTTTTTTAACCTTTCCTGTGACACTTGTTATAGATTCCGATGCTTCACTCCAGGTTTACTGTATCCCTTGGAACTTCTTATTGAAGATGAAACACAGATATTGCATCGGAATTAAATAGAAAAGGCACAATGCCGACTTAAGTACAAGAAAACTGACTCTTCTTACTGATTATAGTTAGCACCATTCCTGAGGCACTAGTTATAGATTCCGATGCTTTACGTCAGGTTTACTGTATACCTTGGACCTTCTTATTGACGATGAAACAGAGAAATTGCATCGGAATTAAATACAAAAGGCACAATGCCGACTTAAGGACAAGAAGACTGAATCTTCTTACTGACTATGTTTGAACCATTCCTGTGACACTAGTTATAGATTCCGATGCTTCACTTCAGGTTTACTGTATCCCTCTGACCTTCTTATTGACGATGAAACACAGAAATTGCATCGGAATTAAATACAAAAGCCACAATGCCGACTTAAGTACAAGATGACTGACTCTTCGTACTGTCTATGTGTGGAATCATTCCTGTGCCACTAGTTATAGATTCCGATGCTTCACTTCAGGGTTACTGTTTCCTTTGGACCTTCTTATGGACGATGAATCACAGAAATTGCATCGGAATTAAATACAAGAGCACAATGCCGACTTAAGTACAAGAAGACTGACTCTTCTTACTGTCTATATTTTGAACCACTCCAGTGACACTAGTTATAGATTCCGATGCTTCACTTCAGGTTTACTGTATCCCTTGGGCCTTCTTATTGACGATGAAACACAGAAATTGCATCGGAATTAAATACAAAAGGCACAATGCCGACTGAAGTACAGGAAGACCGACTCTTCTTACTGTCTATGTTTTGAACCATTACTGTGACTCTAGTTATAGATTCCGGTCCTTCACTCCTGGTTTACTGTATCCCTTGGACCTTCTTATTGACGATGAAACACAGAAATTGCATCGGAATTAAATACAAAAGGCACAATGCCGACTTAAGGACAAGAAGACTGAATCTTCTTACTGACTATGTTTGAACCATTCCTGTGACACTAGTTATAGATTCCGATGCTTCACTTCATGTTTACTATATCCCTCTGACCCTATTATGGACGATGAAACACAGAAATTGCATCTGAATTAAATATATAAAATGCACAATGCTGACTTAAGTACAAGAAGACTGTCTCTTCTTACTGCATATGTTTGAACCATTCCTGTGACACTAGTTATAGATTCAGATGCTTCACTTCAGGTTTACTGTATCCCTCTGAACTTCTTATTGACGGTGAAACACAGATAATGCATCGGAATTAAATACAAAAGGCACAATGCCGACTTAAGTACAAGAAGACGGTCTCTTCTTACTGTCTATGTTTTGAACCAATCCTGTGACACTAGTTGTAGATTCCGATGCTTCACTTGAGGTTTACTGTATCCCTTGGACCTTCTTGTTAACAATGAAACACAGAAATTGCATCGGAATTAAATAGAAAAGGCACAATGCCGACGTAAGTACAAGAAGACCTACTCTTCTTACTGACTATGTTTTGAACCATTCCTGTGACACTAGTTATAGATTCCGATGCTTCACTTCAGGTTTGTTGTATACTTTGGACCTTCTTATTGACGATGAAACACAGAAATTGCATCGGAATTAAATACAAAAGGCTCAATGCCGACTTACGTACAAGAAGACTGACTCTTCCTACTGTCTATGTTTTGAACCATTCCTGTGACACTAGTTTTGGATTCCGATGCTTCACTTCAAGTTTACTGTATCCCTCTGACCTTCTTATTGACGATGAAACACAGAAATTGCATCGGAATTAAATACAAAAGGCACAATGCCGACTTAAGTACAAGAAGATTGACTCTTCCTACTGTCTATGTTTCGAACCATTCCTGTGACGCTAGTTATAGATTCCGATGTTTCACTTCAGGTTTACTGTATCCCTCTGAACTTATTGCCGATGAAACACAGAAATTGCATCGGAATTAAATACAAAAGGCACAATGCCGATATAAGGACAAGAAGACTGACTATTCTTACTGACTATGTTTTGAACCATTCCTGTGACACTAGTTACAGATTCCCATGCTTCACTTCAGGTTTACTGTATCCCTCTGACCATCTTATTTACGACGAAACACAGAAATTGCATCGGAATTAAATAGAAAAGGCACAATTCAGAATTAAGTACAAGAAGACTGACTCTTCTTACTGTCCTTGTTTTGAACCTTTCCTGTGACACTTGTTATAGATTCCGATGCTTCACTCCCGGTTTACTGTATCCCTTGGACCTTCTTATTGACGATGAATCACAGATATTGCATCGGAATTAAATGGAAAAGGCACAATGCCGACTTAAGTACAACATAACTGACTCTTCTTACTGATTATAGTTTGAACCATTCCTGAGACACTAGTTATAGATTCCGATGCTTTACGTCAGGTTTACTGTATACCTCGGACCTTCTTATTGACGATGAAACAGAGAAATTGCATCGGAATTAAATACAAAAGGCACAATGCCGACTTAAGTACAAGAAGACAGACTCTTCCTACTGTCTGTGTTTTGAACCATTCCTGTGACACTAGTTGTGGATTCCGATGCTTCACTTCAGGTTTACTGTATCCCTCTGACCTTCTTATTGCCGATGAAACACAGAAATTGTATCGGAATTAAATACAAAAGGCACAATGCCGACTGAAGTACAGGAAGACCGACTCTTCTTACTGTCTATGTTTTGAACCATTACTGTGACTCTAGTTATAGATTCCGGTCCTTCACTCCTGGTTTACTGTATCCCTCTGACCTTCTTATTGCCGATGAAACACAGAAATTATATGGGAATTAAATACAAAAGGCACAATGCCGACTGAAGTACAGGAAGACTGACTCTTCTTACTGTATATGTTTGAACCATTCCTGTGACACTAGTTATAGATTCAGATGCTTCACTTCAGGTTTACTGTATCCCTCTGACCTTCTTATTGACGGTGAAACACAGAAAATGCATCGGAAATAAATACAAAAGGCACAATGCCGACTTAAGTACAAGAAGACGGTCTCTTCTTACTGACTATGTTTTGAATTATTCCTGTGACACTAGTTACAGATTCCCATGCTTCATTTCAGGTTTACTGTATCCCTCTGACCTTCTTATTTACGATGAAACACAGAAATTGCATCGGAATGAAATAGAAAAGGCACTATGTCGACTTAAGTACAAGAGGACTGACTCTTATTACTGTCTACGTTTGAACCATTCCCTTGACTCTTGTGATAGATTCCGATGCTTCACTCCAGGTTTACTGTATCCCTTGGACCTTCTTATTGACGATGAAACACAGAAATTGCATCGGAATTAAATACAAAAGCCACAAAGCCGACTTAAGTACATGAAGACCGACTCATCTTATTGACAATGATTTGAACCATTCCTGTGTTACTAGTCATAGATTCCGATGCTTCACTTCAGGTTTACTGTTTCCTTTGGACCTTCTTATTGACGATGAATCACAGAAATTGCATCGGAATTAAATACAAAAGCACAATGCCGACTTAAGTACAAGAAGACTGACTCTTCTTACTGTTTATATTTTGAACCATTCCAGTGACACTAGTTATAGATTTCGATGCTTCACTTCAGGTTTACTGTATCCCTTGGGCCTTCTTATTGACGATGAAACACAGAAATTGCATCGGAATAAATACAAAAGGCACAATGCCGACTTAAGTACAGGAAGACCGACTCTTCTTACTGTCTATGTTTTGAACCATTACTGTGACTCTAGTTATAGATTCCGGTCCTTCACTCCAGGTTTACTGTATCCCTTGGACCTACTTATTGACGATGAAACACAGAAATTGCATCGGAATTAAATACAAAAGGCACAATGCCGACTTAAGGACTAGAAGACTTAATCTTCTTACTGACTATGTTTTGAACCATTCCTGTGACACTCGTTATAGATTCCGATGCTTCACTTCATGTATACTGTATCCCTCTGACCCTCTTATTGACGATGAAACACAGAAATTGCATCTGAATTAAATATAAAATGCACAATGCCGACTTAAGTACAAGAAGACTGACTCTTCTTACTGTATATGTTTGAACCATTCCTGTGACACTAGTTATAGATTCAGATGCTTCACTTCAGGTTTACTGTATCCCTCTGACCTTCTTATTGACGGTGAAACACAGAAAATGCATCGCAATAAAATACAAAAGGCACAATGCCGACTTAAGTACAAGAAGACGGTCTCTTCTTACTGACTATGTTTTGAACCATTCCTGTGACACTAGTTACAGATTCCCATGCTTCACTTCAGGTTTACTGTATCCCTCTGACCCCCTTATTTACGATGAAACACAGAAATTGCATCGGAATTAAACAGAAAAGGCACAATTCAGAATTAAGTACAAGAAGACTGACTCTTCTTACTGTCCTTGTTTTGAACCTTTCCTGTGACACTTGTTATAGATTCCGATGCTTCACTCCCGGTATACTGTATCCCTTGGACCTTCTTATTGTCGATGAAACACAGATATTGCATCGGAATTAAATGGAAAAGGCACAATGCCGACTTAAGTACAACAAAACTGACTCTTCTTACTGATTATAGTTTGAACCATTCCTGAGACACTAGTTATAGATTCCAATGCTTTACGTCAGGTTTACTGTATACCTCGGACCTTCTTATTGACGATGAAACAGAGAAATTGCATCGGAATTAAATACAAAAGGCACAATGCCGACTTAAGTACAAGAAGACAGACTCTTCCTACTGTCTGTGTTTTGAACCATTCCTGTGACACTAGTTGTGGATTCCGATGCTTCACTTCAGGTTTACTGTATCCCTCTGACCTTCTTATTGCCGATGAAACACAGAAATTGTATCGGAATTAAATACAAAAGGCACAATGCCGACTGAAGTACAGGAAGACCGACTCTTCTTACTGTCTATGTTTTGAACCATTACTGTGACTCTAGTTATAGATTCCGATGCTTCACTTCATGTTTACTATATCCCTCTGACCCTATTATGGACGATGAAACACAGAAATTGCATCTGAATTAAATATAAAATGCACAATGCCGACTTAAGTACAAGAAGACTGACTCCTCTTACCGTATATGTTTGAACCATTCCTGTGACACTCGTTATAGATTCCGATGCTTTACGTCAGGTTTACTGTATACCTCGGACCTTCTTATTGACGATGAAACAGAGAAATTGCATCGGAAATAAATACAAAAGGCACAATGCCGACTTAAGTACAAGAAGACAGACTCTTCCTACTGTCTGTGTTTTGAACCAATCCTGTGACACTAGTTGTAGATTCCGATGCTTCACTTGAGGTTTACTGTATCCCTTGGACCTTCTTGTTAACAATGAAACACAGAAATTGCATCGGAATTAAATAGAAAAGGCACAATGCCGACGTAAGTACAAGAAGACCTACTCTTCTTACTGACTATGCTTTGAACCATTCCTGTGACACTAGTTATAGATTCCGATGCTTCACTTCAGGTTTGTTGTATACTTTGGACCTTCTTATTGACGATGAAACACAGAAATTGCATCGGAATTAAATACAAAAGGATCAATGCCGACTTACGTACAAGAAGACTGACTCTTCCTATTGTCTATGTTTTGAACCATTCCTGTGACACTAGTTTTGGATTCCGATGCTTCACTTCAAGTTTACTGTATCCCTCTGACCTTCTTATTGACGATGAAACACAGAAATTGCATCGGAATTAAATACAAAATTCACAATGCCGACTTAAGTACAAGAAGATTGACTCTTCCTACTGTCTATGTTTCGAACCATTCCTGTGACGCTAGTTATAGATTCCGATGCTTCACTTCAGGTTTACTGTATCCCTCTGAACTTATTGCCGATGAAACACAGAAATTGCATCGGAATGAAATACAAAAGGCACAATGCCGACTTAAGGACAAGAAGACTGACTCTTCTTACTGACTATGTACTGAACCATTCCTGTGACACTAGTTATAGATTCCGATGCTTCACTTCAGGTTTACTGTATCCCTTGGACCTTCTTATTGACGATGAAACACAGAAATTGCATCGGAATGAAATAGAAAAAATCACAATGTCGACTTAAGTACAAGAGGACTGACTCTTATTACTGTCTATGTTTGAACCATTCCCTTGACTCTTGTGATAGATTCCGATGCTTCACTCCAGGTTTACTGTATCCCTTGGACCTTCTTATTGACGATGAAACACAGAAATTGCATCGGAATTAGATAGAAAAGGCACAATGCCGACTTAAGTACAAGAACACTGACTCTTCCTACTGTCTATGGTTTTATCCATTCCTGTGACACTAGTTGTAGATTCCGACGCTTCACTTCAGGTTTACTGTATCCATTGTACCGTCTTATTGACGATGAAACACAGAAATTGCATCGGAATTAAATACAAAAGGCACAAAGCCGACTTAAGTACATGAAGACCGACTCATCTTATTGACAATGATTTGAACCATTCCTGTGTTACTAGTCATAGATTCCGATGCTTCACTTCAGGTTTACTGTTTCCTTTGGACCTTCTTATTGACGATGAATCACAGAAATTGCATCGGAATTAAATACAAAAGCACAATGCCGACTTAAGTACAAGAAGACTGACTCTTCTTACTGTTTATATTTTGAACCATTCCAGTGACACTAGTTATAGATTTCGATGCTTCACTTCAGGTTTACTGTATCCCTTGGGCCTTCTTATTGACGATGAAACACAGAAATTGCATCGGAATTAAATACAAAAGGCACAATGCCGACTTAAGTACAGGAAGACCGACTCTTCTTACTGTCTATGTTTTGAACCATTACTGTGACTCTAGTTATAGATTCCGGTCCTTCACTCCAGGTTTACTGTATCCCTTGGACCTAATTATTGACGATGAAACACAGAAATTGCATCGGAATTAAATACAAAAGGCACAATGCCGACTTAAGGACTAGAAGACTTAATCTTCTTACTGACTATGTTTTGAACCATTCCTGTGACACTCGTTATAGATTCCGATGCTTCACTTCATGTTTACTGTATCCCTCTGACCCTCTTATTGACGATGAAACACAGAAATTGCATCTGAATTAAATATAAAATGCACAATGCCGACTTAAGTACAAGAAGACTGACTCTTCTTACTGTATATGTTTGAACCATTCCTGTGACACTAGTTATAGATTCAGATGCTTCACTTCAGGTTTACTGTATCCCTCTGACCTTCTTATTGACGGTGAAACACAGAAAATGCATCGGAATTAAATACAAAAGGCACAATGCCGACTTAAGTACAAGAAGACGGTCTCTTCTTACTGACTATGTTTTGAACCATTCCTGTGACACTAGTTACAGATTCCCATGCTTCACTTCAGGTTTACTGTATCCCTCTGACCTCCTTATTTACGATGAAACACAGAAATTGCATCGGAATTAAATAGAAAAGGCACAATTCAGAATTAAGTACAAGAAGACTGACTCTTCTTACTGTCCTTGTTTTGAACCTTTCCTGTGACACTTGTTATAGATTCCGATGCTTCACTCCCGGTTTACTGTATCCCTTGGACCTTCTTATTGACGATGAAACACAGATATTGCATCGGAATTAAATGGAAAAGGCACAATGCCGACTTAGGTACAACTAAACTGACTCTTCTTACTGATTATAGTTTGAACCATTCCTGAGACACTAGTTATAGATTCCGATGCTTTACGTCAGGTTTACTGTATACCTCGGACCTTCTTATTGATGATGAAACAGAGAAATTGCATCGGAATTAAATACAAAAGGCACAATGCCGACTTAAGTACAAGAAGACAGACCCTTCCTACTGTCTGTGTTTTGAACCATTCCTGTTACACTAGTTGTGGATTCCGATGCTTCACTTCAGGTTTACTGTATCCCTCTGACCTTCTTATTGCCGATGAAACACAGAAATTGTATCGGAATTAAATACAAAAGGCACAATGCCGACTGAAGTACAGGAAGACCGACTCTTCTTACTGTCTATGTTTTGAACCATTACTGTGACTCTAGTTATAGATTCCGATGCTTCACTTCATGATTACTATATCCCTCTGACCCTATTATGGACGATGAAACACAGAAATTGCATCTGAATTAAATATAAAATGCACAATGCCGACTTAAGTACAAGAAGGCTGACTCTTCTTACTGTATATGTTTGAACCAATACTTTGACACTAGTTATAGATTCAGATGCTTCACTTCAGGTTTACTGTATCCCTCTGACCTTATTATTGACGGTGAAACACAGAAAATGCATCGGAATTAAATACAAAAGGCACAATGCCGACTTAAGTACAAGAAGACGGTCTCTTCTTACTGACTATGTTTTGAATTATTCCTGTGACACTAGTTACAGATTCGCATGCTTCACTTCAGGTTTACTGTATCCCTCTGACCTTCTTATTTACGATGAAACACAGAAATTGCATCGGAATTAAATAGGAAAGGCACAATTCAGAATTAAGTACAAGAAGACTGACTCTTCTTACTGTCTATGTTTTGAACCAATCCTGTGACACAAGTTGTAGATTCCGATGCTTCACTTGAGGTTTACTGTATCCCTTGGACCTTCTTGTTAACAATGAAACACAGAAATTGCATCGGAATTAAATAGAAAAGGCACAATGCCGACGTAAGTACAAGAAGACCTACTCTTATTACTGACTATGTTTTGAACCATTCCTGTGACACTAGTTATAGATTCCGATGCTTCACTTCAGGTTTGTTGTATACTTTGGACCTTCTTATTGACGATGAAACACAGAAATTGCATCGGAATTAAATACAAAAGGCACAATGCCGACTTACGTACAATAAGACTGACTCTTCCTACTGTCTATGTTTTGAACCATTCCTGTGACACTAGTTTTTTATTCCGATGCTTCACTTCAAGTTTACTGTATCCCTCTGACCTTCTTATTGACGATGAAACACAGAAATTGCATCGGAATTAAATACAAAAGGCACAATGCCGACTTAAGTACAAGAAGATTGACTCTTCCTACTGTCTATGTTTCGAACCATTCCTGTGACGCTAGTTATAGATTCCGATGATTCACTTCAGGTTTACTGTATCCCTCTGAAGTTATTGCCGATGAAACACAGAAATTGCATCGGAATGAAATACAAAAGGCACAATGCCGACTTAAGGACAAGAAGACCGACTCTTCTTACTGACTATGTTTTGAACCATTCCTGTGACACTAGTTATAGATTCCGATGCTTCACTTCAGGTTTACTGTATCCCTCTGACCTTCTTATTGACGATGAAACACAGAAATTGCATCGGAATTAAATACAAAAGCCACAATGCCGACTTAAGTACAAGAAGACTGACTCTTCGTACTGTCTATGTGTGGAACCATTCCAGTGACACTAGTTATAGATTTCGGTGCTTCACTTCAGGTTTACTGTATCGCTAGGGCCTTCTTATTGACGATGAAACACAGAAATTGCATCGGAATTAAATACAAAAGGCACAATGCCGACTGAAGTACAGGAAGACCGACTCTTCTTACTGTCTATGTTTTGAACCATTACTGTGACTCTAGTTATAGATTCCGATGCTTCACTTCATGTTTACTATATCCCTCTGACCCTATTATGGACGATGAAACACAGAAATTGCATCTGAATTAAATATAAAATGCACAATGCCGACTTAAGTACAAGAAGACTGACTCCTCTTACTGTATATGTTTGAACCATTCCTGTGACACTCGTTATAGATTCCGATGCTTTACGTCAGGTTTACTGTATACCTCGGACCTTCTTATTGACGATGAAACAGAGAAATTGCATCGGAAATAAATCCAAAAGGCACAATGCCGACTTAAGTACAAGAAGACAGACTCTTCCTACTGTCTGTGTTTTGAACCAATCCTGTGACACTAGTTGTAGATTCCGATGCTTCACTTGAGGTTTACTGTATCCCTTGGACCTTCTTGTTAACAATGAAACACGGAAATTGCATCGGAATTAAATAGAAAAGGCACAATGCCGACGTAAGTACAAGAAGACCTACTCTTCTTACTGACTATGCTTTGAACCATTCCTGTGACACTAGTTATAGATTCCGATGCTTCACTTCAGGTTTGTTGTATACTTTGGACCTTCTTATTGACGATGAAACACAGAAATTGCATCGGAATTAAATACAAAAGGATCAATGCCGACTTACGTACTAGAAGACTGACTCTTCCTATTGTCTATGTTTTGAACCATTCCTGTGACACTAGTTTTGGATTCCGATGCTTCACTTCAAGTTTACTGTATCCCTCTGACCTTCTTATTGACGATGAAACACAGAAATTGCGTCGGAATTAAATACAAAATTCACAATGCCGACTTAAGTACAAGAAGATTGACTCTTCCTACTGTCTATGTTTCGAACCATTCCTGTGACGCTAGTTATAGATTCCGATGCTTCACTTCAGGTTTACTGTATCTCTCTGAACTTATTGCCGATGAAACACAGAAATTGCATCGGAATGAAATACAAAAGGCACAATGCCGACTTAAGGACAAGAAGACTGACTCTTCTTACTGACTATGTACTGAACCATTCCTGTGACACTAGTTATAGATTCCGATGCTTCACTTCAGGTTTACTGTATCCCTCTGACCTTCTTATTGACGATGAAACACAGAAATTGCATCGGAATGAAATAGAAAAAATCACAATGTCGACTTAAGTACAAGAGGACTGACTCTTATTACTGTCTATGTTTGAACCATTCCCTTGACTCTGGTGATAGATTCCGATGCTTCACTCCAGGTTTACTGTATCCCTTGGACCTTCTTATTGACGATGAAACACAGAAATTGCATCGGAATTAGATAGAAAAGGCACAATGCCGACTTAAGTACAAGAACACTGACTCTTCCTACTGTCTATGG
Organism: Schistocerca americana; assembly: GCF_021461395.2. Taxonomy (NCBI): domain Eukaryota; kingdom Metazoa; phylum Arthropoda; class Insecta; order Orthoptera; family Acrididae; genus Schistocerca; species Schistocerca americana. Next base: position 13,119,361 of record NC_060122.1, read on the forward strand.
TTTTATCCATTCCTGTGACACTAGTTGTAGATTCCGACGCTTCACTTCAGGTTTACTGTATCCATTGTACCGTCTTATTGACGATGAAACACAGAAATTGCATCGGAATTAAATACAAAAGGCACAAAGCCGACTTAAGTACATGAAGACCGACTCATCTTATTGACAATGATTTGAACCATTCCTGTGTTACTAGTCATAGATTCCGATGCTTCACTTCAGGTTTACTGTTTCCTTTGGACCTTCTTATTGACGATGAATCACAGAAATTGCATCGGAATTAAATACAAAAGCACAATGCCGACTTAAGTACAAGAAGACTGACTCTTCTTACTGTTTATATTTTGAACCATTCCAGTGACACTAGTTATAGATTTCGATGCTTCACTTCAGGTTTACTGTATCCCTTGGGCCTTCTTATTGACGATGAAACACAGAAATTGCATCGGAATTAAATACAAAAGGCACAATGCCGACTTAAGTACAGGAAGACCGACTCTTCTTACTGTCTATGTTTTGAACCATTACTGTGACTCTAGTTATAGATTCCGGTCCTTCACTCCAGGTTTACTGTATCCCTTGGACCTAATTATTGACGATGAAACACAGAAATTGCATCGGAATTAAATACAAAAGGCACAATGCCGACTTAAGGACTAGAAGACTTAATCTTCTTACTGACTATGTTTTGAACCATTCCTGTGACACTCGTTACAGATTCCGATGCTTCACTTCATGTTTACTGTATCCCTCTGACCCTCTTATTGACGATGAAACACAGAAATTGCATCTGAATTAAATATAAAATGCACAATGCCGACTTAAGTACAAGAAGACTGACTCTTCTTACTGTATATGTTTTAACCATTCCTGTGACACTAGTTATAGATTCAGATGCTTCACTTCAGGTTTACTGTATCCCTCTGACCTTCTTATTGACGGTGAAACACAGAAAATGCATCGGAATTAAATACAAAAGGCACAATGCCGACTTAAGTACAAGAAGACGGTCTCTTCTTACTGACTATGTTTAGAACCATTCCTGTGACACTAGTTACAGATTCCCATGCTTCACTTCAGGTTTACTGTATCCCTCTGACCTCCTTATTTACGATGAAACACAGAAATTGCATCGGAATTAAATAGAAAAGGCACAATTCAGAATTAAGTACAAGAAGACTGACTCTTCTTACTGTCCTTGTTTTGAACCTTTCCTGTGACACTTGTTATAGATTCCGATGCTTCACTCCCGGTTTACTGTATCCCTTGGACCTTCTTATTGACGATGAAACACAGATATTGCATCGGAATTAAATGGAAAAGGCACAATGCCGACTTAGGTACAACAAAACTGACTCTTCTTACTGATTATAGTTTGAACCATTCCTGAGACACTAGTTATAGATTCCGATGCTTTACGTCAGGTTTACTGTATACCTCGGACCTTCTTATTGATGATGAAACAGAGAAATTGCATCGGAATTAAATACAAAAGGCACAATGCCGACTTAAGTACAAGAAGACAGACCCTTCCTACTGTCTGTGTTTTGAACCATTCCTGTGACACTAGTTGTGGATTCCGATGCTTCACTTCAGGTTTACTGTATCCCTCTGACCATCTTATTGCCGATGAAACACAGAAATTGTATCGGAATTAAATACAAAAGGCACAATGCCGACTGAAGTACAGGAAGACCGACTCTTCTTACTGTCTATGTTTTGAACCATTACTGTGACTCTAGTTATAGATTCCGATGCTTCACTTCATGATTACTATATCCCTCTGACCCTATTATGGACGATGAAACACAGAAATTGCATCTGAATTAAATATAAAATGCACAATGCCGACTTAAGTACAAGAAGACTGACTCTTCTTACTGTATATGTTTGAACCATTCCTGTGACACTAGTTATAGATTCAGATGCTTCACTTCAGGTTTACTGTATCCCTCTGACCTTATTATTGACGGTGAAACACAGAAAATGCATCGGAATTAAATACAAAAGGCACAATGCCGACTTAAGTACAAGAAGACGGTCTCTTCTTACTGACTATGTTTTGAATTATTCCTGTGACACTAGTTACAGATTCCCATGCTTCACTTCAGGTTTACTGTATCCCTCTGACCTTCTTATTTACGATGAAACACAGAAATTGCATCGGAATTAAATAGGAAAGGCACAATTCAGAATTAAGTACAAGAAGACTGACTCTTCTTACTGTCTATGTTTTGAACCAATCCTGTGACACAAGTTGTAGATTCCGATGCTTCACTTGAGGTTTACTGTATCCCTTGGACCTTCTTGTTAACAATGAAACACAGAAATTGCATCGGAATTAAATAGAAAAGGCACAATGCCGACGTAAGTACAAGAAGACCTACTCTTATTACTGACTATGTTTTGAACCATTCCTGTGACACTAGTTATAGATTCCGATGCTTCACTTCAGGTTTGTTGTATACTTTGGACCTTCTTATTGACGATGAAACACAGAAATTGCATCGGAATTAAATACAAAAGGCACAATGCCGACTTACGTACAATAAGACTGACTCTTCCTACTGTCTATGTTTTGAACCATTCCTGTGACACTAGTTTTTTATTCCGATGCTTCACTTCAAGTTTACTGTATCCCTCTGACCTTCTTATTGACGATGAAACACAGAAATTGCATCGGAATTAAATACAAAAGGCACAATGCCGACTTAAGTACAAGAAGATTGACTCTTCCTACTGTCTATGTTTCGAACCATTCCTGTGACGCTAGTTATAGATTCCGATGATTCACTTCAGGTTTACTGTATGCCTCTGAAGTTATTGCCGATGAAACACAGAAATTGCATCGGAATGAAATACAAAAGGCACAATGCCGACTTAAGGACAAGAAGACTGACTCTTCTTACTGACTATGTTTTGAACCATTCCTGTGACACTAGTTATAGATTCCGATGCTTCACTTCAGGTTTACTGTATCCCTCTGACCTTCTTATTGACGATGAAACACAGAAATTGCATCGGAATTAAATACAAAAGCCACAATGCCGACTTAAGTACAAGAAGACTGACTCTTCGTACTGTCTATGTGTGGAACCATTCCAGTGACACTAGTTATAGATTTCGGTGCTTCACTTCAGGTTTACTGTATCGCTTGGGCCTTCTTATTGACGATGAAACACAGAAATTGCATCGGAATTAAATACAAAAGGCACAATGCCGACTTAAGTACAGGAAGACCGACTCTTCTTACTGTCTATGTTTGAACCATTACTGTGACTCTAGTTATAGTTTCCGGTCCTTCACTCCAGGTTTACTGTATCCCTTGGACCTACTTATTGACGATGAAACACAGAAATTGCATCGGAATTAAATACAAAAGGCACAATGCCGACTTAAGGACATGAAGACTGAATCTTCTTACTGACTATGTTTTGAACCATTCCTGTGACACTAGTTATAGATTCAGATGCTTCACTTCATGTTTACTGTATCCCTCTGACCCTCTTATTGACGATGAAACACAGAAATTGCATCTGAATTAAATATAAAATGCACAATGCCGACTTAAGTACAAGAAGACTGACTCTTCTTACTGTATATGTTTGAACCATTCCTGTGACACTAGTTATAGATTCAGATGCTTCACTTCAGGTTTACTGTATCCCTCTGACCTTCTTATTGACGGTGAAACACAGAAAATGCATCGGAATTAAATACAAAAGGCACAATGAGGACTTAAGTACAAGAAGACGGTCTCTTCTTACTGACTACGTTTTGAACCATTCCTGTGTCACTAGTTACAGATTCCCATGCTTCACTTCAGGTTTACTGTATCCCTCTGACCATCTTATTTACGATGAAACACAGAATTTGCATCGGAATTAAATAGAAAAGGCACAATTCAGAATTAAGTACAAGAAGACTGACTCTTCTTACTGTCCTTGTTTTGAACCTTTCCTGTGACACTTGTTATATTTTCCGATGCTTCACTCCCGGTTTACTGTATCCCTTGGACCTTCTTATTGACGATGAAACACAGATATTGCATCGGAATTAAATGGAAAAGGCACAATGCCGACTTAAGTACAACAAAACTGACTCTACTTACTGATTATAGTTTGAACCATTCCTGAGACACTAGTTATAGATTCCGATGCTTTACGCCAGGTTTACTGTATACCTCGGACCTTCTTATTTACGATGAAACAGAGAAATGGCATCAAAATTAAATACAAAACGCACAATGCCGACTTAAGTACAAGAAGACAGACTCTTCCTACTGTCTGTGTTTTGAACCATTCCTGTGACACTAGTTGTGGATTCCGATGCTTCACTTCAGGTGTACTGTATCCCTGGGACCTTCTTATTGACGATGAAACACAGAAATTGCATCGGAAAAAAATACAAAAGGCACAATGCCGACTTAGGTACAAGAAGACTGACTCTTCTTACTGTCTATGTTTTGAACCATTCCTGTGACACTAGTTATAGATTCCGATGCTTCGCTCCAGGTTTACTATATCCCTTGGACCTTCTTATTGACGATGAAACACAGAAATTGCATCGGAATTAAATACAAAAGGCAAAATGCCGACTTAAGTACACGAAGACTGACTCTTCTTACTGTCCATGATTTGAACCATTCTGTGACACTAGTTATAGATTCCGACGCTTCACTTCAGGTTTACTGTATCCACTGTACCGTCTTATTGACGATGAAACACAGAAATTGCATCGGAATTAAATACAAAATTCACAGAGCCGACTTAAGTACATGAAGACCGACTCATCTTATTGACAATGATTTGAACCATTCCTGTGTTACTAGTCATGGATTCCGATGTTTCACTTCAGGTTTACTGTATCCTTTGGACATTCTTATTGACGATGAAACACAGAAATTGCATCGGAATTAAATACAAAAGGCACAATGCCGACTTAAGGACAAGAAGACTGACCCTTCTTACAGACTATGTTTTGAACCATTCCTGTGACACTAGTTATAGATTCCGATGCTTCACTTTAGGTTTACTGTATCCCTCTGATCTTCTTATTGACGATGAAACTCAGAAATAGCATCGGAATTAAATACAAAAGACACAATGCCGACTTAAGTACAAGAAGACTGACTCTTCTTACTGTCTATGTTTTGAACCATTCCTGTGACACTAGTTACAGATTCCGATGCTTCACTCCAGGTTTACTGTATCCCTTGGACCTTCTTATTGACGATGACTCACAGAAACTGCAAAGGAATTAAATACAATAGGCACAACGCCAACTTAAGTACAAGAAGACTGACTCTTCTTACTGACTATGCTTTGAACCATTCCTGTGACACTAGTTATAGATTCCGATGCTTCACTTCAGGATTACTGTATCCCTTGGACCTTCTTATTGATGATGAAACACAGAAATTGCATCAGAATTAAATACAAAAGCAAAATGCCGACTTAAGTACACGAAGACTGACTCTTCTTACTGTCTATGATTTGAACCCTTCCTGTGGCACTAGTTATAGATTCCGATGCTTCACTTCAGGTGTATTGTATCGTTCTGATCTTCTTATTGACGATGAAACACAGAAATTGCATCTGAATGAAATACAAAAGGCACAATGCCGACTTAAGGACAAGAAGACTGACTCTTCTTACTGACTATGTTTTAAACCATTCCTGTGACACTAGTTATAGATTCCGATGCTTCACTTCAGGTTTACTGTATCCCTCCGACCTTCTTATTGACGATGAAACTCAGAAATAGCATCGGAATTAAATACAAAAGTCACAATGCCGACTTAAGTACAAGAAGACTGACTCTTCTTACTGTCTACATTTTGAACCTTTCCATTGACACTAGTTACAGATTCCGATGCTTCGCTCCTGGTTTACTGTATCCCTTAGACCTTCTTATTGATGATGAAACACAGAAATTGCATCGGAATTAAATACAAAAGGCAAAATGCCTACTTAAGTACACGAAAACTAACTCTTCTTACAGTCTATATTTTGTACCATTCCTGTGACACTAGTTATAGATTCCTATACTACACTCCAGGTTTACTGCATCCCTTGGACCTTCTTATTGACGATGAAACACAGAAATTGCATCGGAATTAAATACAAAAGGCACAATGCCTACTTAAGTACAAGAAGACTGACTCTTCTTACTGTCCTTGTTTTGAACCTTTCCTGTGACACTTGTTATAGATTCCGATGCTTCACTCCAAGTTGACTGTATCCCTTGGACCTACTTATTGACGATGAAACACAGATATTGCACCGGAATTAAATAGAAAAGGCACAATGCCGGCTTACGTACAAGAAAACTGACTCTTCTTACTGATTATAGTTTGAACCATTCCTGAGACACTAGTTATAGATTCCGATGCTTTACGTCAGGTTTACTGTATACCTTGGACCTTGTTATTGACGATGAAACAGAGAAATTGCATCGAAATTAAATACAAAAGGCACAATGCCGACTTAAGTACAAGAAGACAGACTCTTCCTACTGTCTATGTTTTGAACCATTCCTGTGACACTAGTTGTGGATTCCGATGCTTCACTTCAGGTTTAGTGTATCCCTCTGACCTTCTTATTGACGATGAAACACAGAAATTGCATCGAATTAAATACAAAAGGCAAAATGCCCACTTAAGTACACGAAGACTGACTCTTCTTACTGTCTATGATTTGAACCATTCCTGTGACACTAGTTATAGATTCCGATGCTTCACTTCAGGTTTATTGTATCCCTCTCACCTTCTTATTGACGATGAAACACAGAAATTGCATCGGAATTAAATAGAAAAGGCACAATGTCGACTTAAGTACAAGAGGACTGACTCTTATTACTGTCTATGTTTAAACCATTCTCTTGACTCTAGTGATAGATTCCGATGCTTCACTCCAGGTTTACTGTATCCCTTGGACCTTCTTATTGACGATGAAACACAGAAATTGCATCGGAATTAAATAGAAAAGGCACAATGCCGACTTAAGTACAAGAACACTGACTCTTCCTACTGTCTATGGTTTGTTCCATTCCTGTGACACTAGTTATAGATTCCGACGCTTCACTTCAGGTTTACTGTATCCATTGTACCGTCTTATTGACGATGAAACACAGAAATTGCATCGGAATTAAATACAAAAGGCAAAATGCCGACTTAAGTACACGAAGACTGACTCTTCTTACTGCCTATGTTTTAAACCATTCCTGTGACACTAGTTATAGAATCCTATGCTACACTCCAGGTTTACTGTATCCCTTGGACCTTCTTATTGACGATGAAACACAGAAATTGCATCGGAATTAAATACAAAAAGCACAATGCCGACTTCAGTACAAGAAGACGGTCTCTTCTTACTGACTATGTTTTGAACCATTCCTGTGACACTAGTTACAGATTCCCAAGCTTCACTTCAGGTTTACTGTATCCCTCTGACCTCCTTATTTACGATGAAACACAGAAATTGCATCGGAATTAAATAGAAAAGGCACAATACAGAATTAAGTACAAGAAGACTGACTCTTCTTACTGTCCTTGTTTTGAACCTTTCCTGTGACACTTGTTATAGATTCCGATGCTTCACTCCCGGTTTACTGTATCCCTTGGACCTTCTTATTGACGATGAAACACAGATATTGCATCGGAATTAAATGGAAAAGGCACAATGCCGACTTAAGTACAAGAAAACTGACTCTTCTTACTGATTATAGTTTGAACCATTCCTGAGACACTAGTTATAGATTCCGTTTCTTTACGTCAGGTTTACTGTATACCTCGGACCTTCTTATTGACGATGAAACAGAGAAATTGCATCGGAATTAAATACAAAAGGCACAATGCCGACTTAAGCGCAAGAAGACAGACTCTTATTACTGTCTGTGTTTTGAACCATTCCTGTGACACTAGTTGTGGATTCCGATGCTTCACTTCAGGTTTACTGTATCCCTCTGACCTTCTCATTGCCGATGAAACACAGAAATTGTATCGGAATTAAATACAATAGGCACAACGCCAACTTAAGGACAAGACGACTGACTCTTCTTACTGACTATGGTTTGAACCATTCCTGTGACACTAGTTATAGATTCCGATGCTTCACGTCAGGTTCACTGTATCCCTTGGACCTTCTTATTGACGATGAAACACAGAAATTGCATCGGAGTGAAATAGAAAAGGCACAATGTCGACTTAAGTACAAGAGGACTGACTCTTATTACTGTCTATGTTTGAACCATTCCCTTGACTCTTGTGATAGATTCCGATGCTTCACTCCAGGTTTACTGTATCCCTTGGACCTTCGTATTGTCGATGAAACACAGAAATTGCATCGGAATTAAATACAAAAGGCACAAAGCCGACTTAAGTACATGAAGACAGACTCATCTTATTGACATTGATTTGAACCATTCCTGTGTTACTAGTCATAGATTCCGATGCTTCACTTCAGGTTTGCTGTATCCTTTGGACATTCTTATTGACGATGAAACACAGAAATTGCATCGGAAAAAAATACAAAAGGCACAATGCCGACTTAGGTACAAGAAGACTGACTCTTCTTACTGTCTATGTTTTGAACCATACCTGTGACACTAGTTATAGATTCCGATGCTTCACTCCAGGTTTACTATATCCCTTGGACCTTCTTATTGACGATGAAACACAGAAATTGCATCGGAATTAAATACAAAAGGCAAAATGCCGACTTAAGTACACGAAGACTGACTCTTCTTACTGTCCATGATTTGAACCATTCCTGTGACACTAGTTATAGATTCCGATGCTTCACTTCAGGTTTATTGTATCCCTTGGACCTTCGTATTGACGATGAAACACAGAAATTGCATCGGAATTAAATAGAAAAGGCACAATGTCGACTTATGTACAAGAGACCTGCCTCTTATTACTGTCTATGTTTGAACCATTCCCCTGACTCTAGTGGTAGATTCCGATGCTTCACTCCAGGTTTGCTGTATCCCATGGACCTTCTTATTGACGATGAAACACAGAAATTTCATCGGAATTAAGTAGAAAAGGCACAATGCCGACTTAAGTACAAGAACACTGACTCTTCCTACTGTCTATGGTTTGATCCATTCCTGTGACACTAGTTGTAGATTCCGACGCTTCACTTCAGGTTTACTATATCCACTGTACCGTCTTATTGACGATGAAACACAGAAATTGCATCGGAATTAAATACAAAATTCCAAAGCCGACTTAAGTACATGAAGACCGACTCATCTTATTGACAATGATTTGAACCATTCCTGTGTTACTAGTCATAGATTCCGATGCTTCACTTCAGGTTTACTGTATCCTTTGGACATTCTTATTGACGATGAAACACAGAAATTGCATCGGAAAAAAATACAAAAGGCACCATGCCGACTTAGGTACAATAAGACTAACTCTTCTTACTGTCTATGCTTTGAAGCATTCCTTTGACACTAGTTATAGATTCCGATGCTTCACTTCAGGTTTACTATATCCCTTGGACCTTCTTATTGACGATGAAACACAGAAATTGCATCGGAATTAAATACAAAAGGCACAATGCCGACATAAGGACAAGAAGACTGACTCCTCTTACTGACTATGTTTTGGACCATTCCTGTGACACTAGTTATAGATTGCGATGCTTAACTTTAGGTTTACTGTATCCCTCTGATCTTCTTATTGACGATGGAACTCAGTAATAGCATCGGAATTAAATACAAAAGACACAATGCCGACTTAAGTACAAGAAGACTGAATCTTCTTACTGTCTATGTTTTGAACCATTCCATTGACACTAGTTACAGATTCCGATGCTTCACTCCAGGTTTACAGTATCCCTTGGACCTTCTTATTGACGATGAAACACAGAAATTGCATCGGAATTAAATAGAAAAGGCACAATGCCGACGTAAGTACAAGAAGACTTATTCTTCATACTGACTATGTTTTGAACCATTCCTGTGACACTAGTTACAGATTCCGATGCTTCACTCCAGGTTTACTGTATCCCTTGGACCTTCTTATTGACGATGAATCACAGAAACTGCAAAGGAATTAAATAAAATAGGCACAACGCCAACTTAAGTACAAGAAGACTGACTCTTCTTGCTGACTATGCTTTGCACCATTCCTGTGACACTAGTTATAGATTCCGATGCTTCACTTCAGGATTACTGTATCCCTTGGACCTTCTTATTGACGATGAAACACAGAAATTGCATCTGAATGAAATACAAAAGGCACAATGCCGACTTAAGGACAAGAAGACTGACTCTTCTTACTGACTATGTTTTGAACCATTCCTGTGACACTAGTTATAGTTTCCGATGCTTCACTTTAGGTTTACTGTATCCCTCCGACCTTCTTATTGACGATGAAACTCAGAAATAGCATCGGAATTAAATACAAAAGGCACAATGCCGACTTAAGTACAAGAAGACTGACTCTTCTTACTGTCTATATTTTGAACCATTCCATTGACACTAGTTACAGATTCCGATGCTTCACTCCAGGTTTACTGTATCCCTTGGACTTCTTATTGACGATGAAACACAGAAATTGCATCGGAATTAAATAGAAAAGGCACAATGCCGACGTAAGTACACGAAGACTGACTCTTCTTACTGTCTATGTCTTGAACCATTCCTGTGACACTAGTTATAGATTCCTATACTACACTCCAGGTTTACTGTATCCCTTGGACCTTCTTATTGACGATGAAACACAGAAATTGCATCGGAATTAAATACAAAAGGCACAATGCCGACTTAAGTACAAGAAGACTGACTCTTCTTAATGTCCTTGTTTTGAACCTTTCCTGTGACACTTGTTATAGATTCCGATGCTTCACTTCAGGATTACTGTATCCCTTGGACCTTCTTATTGACGATGAAACACAGATATTGCATCGGAATTAAATGGAAAAGGCACAATGCCGGCTTAAGTACAACAAAACTGACTCTTCTTACTGATTATAGTTTGAACCATTCCTGAGACACCAGTTATAGATTCCGATGCTTTACGTCAGGTTTACTGTATACCTCGGACCTTCTTATTGACGATGAAACAGAGAAATTGCATCGGAATTAAATACAAAAGGCACAATGCCGACTTAAGTACAAGAAGACAGACTCTTCCTACTGTCTGTGTTTTGAACCATTCCTGTGACACTAGTTGTGGATTCCGATGCTTCACTTCAGGTTTACTGTATCCCTCTGACCTTCTTATTGCCCATGAAACACAGAAATTGTATCGGAATTAAATACAATAGGCACAACGCCAACTTAATGTTAAGAAGACTGACTCTTCTTACTGACTATGGTTTGAACCATTCCTGTGACACTAGTTATAGATTCCGATGCTTCACTTCAGGTTTACTGTATCCCTGGGACCTTCTTATTGACGATGAAACACAGAAATTGCATCGGAATGAAATAGAAAAGGCACAATGTCGACTTAAGTACAAGAGGACTGACTCTTATTACTGTCTACGTTTGAACCATTCCCTTGACCCTTGTGATAGATTCCGATGCTTCACTCCAGGTTTACTGTATCCCTTGGACCTTCTTATTGACGATGAAACACAGAAATTGCATCGGAATTAAATACAAAAGGCACAATGCCGACTTAAGGACAAGAAGACTGACCCTTCTTACTGACTAGGTTTTGAACCATTCCTGTGACACTAGTTATAGATTCCGATGCTTCACTTTAGGTTTACTGTATCCCTCTGATCTTCTTATTGACGATGAAACTCAGAAATAGCATCGGAATTAAATTCAAAAGACACAATGCCGACTTAAGTACAAGAAGACTGACTCTTCTTACTGTCTATGTTTTGAACCATTCCATTGACACTAGTTACAGATTCCGATGCTTCACTCCAGGTTTACTGTATCCCTTGGACCTTCTTATTGACGATGAAACACAGAAATTGCATCGGAATTAAATAGAAAAGGCTCAATGCCGACGTAAGTACAAGAAGACTTATTCTTCATACTGACTATGTTTTGAACAATTCCTGTGACACTAGTTATAGATTCCGATGCTTCACTTCAGGTTTACTGTATCCCTCTGACTTTCTTATTGACGATGAAACTCAGAAATAGCATCGGAATTAAATACAAAAGGCAGAATGCCGACTTAGGTACAGGAAGACTGACTCTTCTTACTGTCTATGTTTTGAACCATTCCTGTGACACTAGTTACAGATTCCGATGCCTCACTCCAGGTTTACTGTATCCCTTGGAGCTTCTTATTGACGATGAATCACAGAAACTGCAAAGGAATTAAATACAATAGGCACAACGCCAACTTAAGTACAAGAAGACTGACTCTTCTTACTGACTCTGCTTTGAACCATTCCTGTACCACTAGTTATAGATTCCGATGCTTCACTTCAGGATTACTGTATCCCTTGGACCTTCTTATTGACGATGAAACACAGAAATTGCATCGGAATTAAATACAAAAGGCAAAATGCCGACTTAAGTACACGAAGACTGACTCTTCTTACTGTCTATGATTTGAACCATTCCTGTGACACTAGTTATAGATTCCGACGCTTCACTTCAGGTTTACTGTATCCACTGTACCGTCTTATTGACGATGAAACACAGAAATTGCATCGGAATTAAACACAAAATTCACAGAGCCGACTTAAGTACATGAAGACCGACTCATCTTATAGACAATGATTTGAACCATTCCTGTGTTACTAGTCATAGATTCCGTTGTTTCACTTCAGGTTTACTGTATCCTTTTGACATTCTTATTGACGATGAAACACAGAAATTGCATCGGAATTAAATAGAAAAGGCTCAATGCCGACGTAAGTACAAGAAGACTTATTCTTCATACTGACTATGTTTTGAACCATTCCTGTGACACTAGTTATAGATTCCGATGCTTCACTTCAGGTTTACTGTATCCCTCTGACTTTCGTATTGACGATGAAACTCAGAAATAGCATCGGAATTAAATACAAAAGGCAGAATGCCGACTTAAGTACAAGAAGACTGACTCTTCTTACTGTCTGTGTTTTGAACCATTCCTGTGACACTAGTTACAGATTCCGATGCTTCACTCCAGGTTTACTGTATCCCTTGGACCTTCTTATTGACGATGAATCACAGAAACTGCAAAGGAATTAAATACAATAGGCACAACGCCAACTTAAGTACAAGAAGACTGACTCTTCTTACTGACTATGCTTTGAACCATTCCTGTGACACTAGTTATAGATTCCGATGCTTCACTTCGGGATTACTGTATCCCTTGGACCTTCTTATTGACGATGAAACACAGATACTGCATCGGAATTAAATGGAAAAGGCACAATGCCGGCTTAAGTACAACAAAACTGACTCTTCTTACTGATTATAGTTTGAACCATTCCTGAGACACTAGTTATAGATTCCGATGCTTTACGTCAGGTTTACTGTATACCTCGGACCTTCTTATTGACGATGAAACAGAGAAATTGCATCGGAATTAATTACAAAAGGCACAATGCCGACTTAAGTACAAGAAGACAGACTCTTCCTACTGTCTGTGTTTTGAACCATTCCTGTGACACTAGTTGTGGATTCCGATGCTTCACTTCAGGTTTACTGTATCCCTCTGACCTTCTTATTGCCGATGAAACACAGAAATTGTGACGGAATTAAATACAATAGGCACAACGCCAACTTAAGGACAAGAAGACTGACTCTTCTTACTGACTATGGTTTGAACCATTCCTGTGACACTAGTTATAGATTCCGATGCTTCACTTCAGGTTTACTGTATCCCTGGGACCTTCTTATTGACGATGAAACACAGAAATTGCATCGGAATGAAATAGAAAAGGCACAATGTCGATTTAAGTACAAGAGGACTGACTCTTATTACTGTCTATGTTTGAACCATTCCCTTGACTCTTGTGATAGATTCCGATGCTTCACTCCAGGTTTACTGTATCCCTTGGACCTTATATTGACGATGAAACACAGAAATTGCATCGGAATTAAATAGAAAAGGCACAATGCCGACTTAAGTACAAGAACACTGACTCTTATTACTGTCTATGGTTTTATCCATTCCTGTGACACTAGTTATAGAATCCGACGCTTCACTTCAGGTTTACTGTATCCATTGTACCGTCTTATTGACGATGAAACACAGAAATTGCATCGGAATTAAATACAAAAGGCACAAAGCCGACTTAAGTACATGAAGACCGACTCATCTTATTGACAATGATTTGAACCATTCCTGTGTTACTAGTCATAGATTCCGATGATTCACTTCAGGTTTGCTGTATCCTTTGGACATTCTTATTGACGATGAAACACAGAAATTGCATCGGAAAAAAATACAAAAGGCACAATGCCGACTTAGGTACAAGAAGACTGACTCTTCTTACTGTCTATGTTTTGAACCATTCCTGTGACACTAGTTATAGATTCCGATGCTTCACTCCAGGTTTACAATATCCCTTGGACCTTCTTATTGACGATGAAACACAGAAATTGCATCGGAATTAAATACAAAAGGCAAAATGCCGACTTAAGTACACGAAGACTGACTCTTCTTACTGTCCATGATTTGAACCATTCCTGTGACACTAGTTATAGATTCCGACGCTTCACTTCAGGTTTACTGTATCCACTGTACCGTCTTATTGACGATGAAACACAGAAATTGCATCGGAATTAAATACAAAAGGCACAATGCCGACTTAAGGACAAGAAGACTGACCCTTCTTACTGACTATGTTTTGAACCATTCCTGTGACACTAGTTATAGATTCCGATGCTTCACTTTAGGTTTACTGTATCCCTCTGATCTTCTTATTGACGATGAATTTCAGAAATTGCATCGGAATTAAATTCAAAAGACACAATGCCGACTTAAGTACAAGAAGACTGACTCTTCTTACTGTCTATGTTTTGAACCATTCCATTGACACCAGTTACAGATTCCGATGCTTCACTCCAGGTTTACTGTATCCCTTGGACCTTCTTATTGACGATGAAACACAGAAATTGCATCGGAATTAAATAGAAAAGGCTCAATGCCGACGTAAGTACAAGAAGACTTATTCTTCATACTGACTATGTTTTGAACCATTCCTGTGACACTAGTTATAGATTCCGATGCTTCACTTCAGGTTTACTGTATCCCTCTGACTTTCTTATTGACGATGAAACTCAGAAATATTATCGGAATTAAATACAAAAGGCAGAATGCCGACTTAGGTACAAGAAGACTGACTCTTCTTACTGTCTATGTTTTGAACCATTCCTGTGACACTAATTACAGATTCCGATGCTTCACTCCAGGTTTACTGTATCCCTTGGAGCTTCTTATTGACGATGAATCACAGAAACTGCAAAGGAATTAAATACAATAGGCACAACGCCAACTTAAGTACAAGAAGACTGACTCTTCTTACTGACTATGCTTTGAACCATTCCTGTGACACTAGTTATAGATTCCGATGCTTCACTTCAGGATTACTGTATCCCTTGGACCTTCTTATTGACGATGAAACACAGAAATTGTATCGGAATTAAATACAAAAGGCAAAATGCCGACTTACGTACACGAAGACTGAGTCTTCTTACTGTCTATGATTTGAACCATTCCTGTGACACTAGTTATAGATTCCGACGCTTCACTTCAGGTTTACTGTATCCACTGTACCGTCTTATTGACGATGAAACACAGAAATTGCATCGGAATTGAATACAAAATTCACAGAGCCGACTTAAGTACATGAAGACCGACTCATCTTATTGACAATGATTTGAACCATTCCTGTGTTACTAGTCATAGATTCCGATGTTTCACTTCAGGTTTACTGTATCCTTTTGACATTCTTATTGACGATGAAACACAGAAATTGCATCGGAATTAAATACAAAAGGCACAATGCCGACTTAAGGACAAGAAGACTGACCCTTCTTACTGACTATGTTTTGAACCATTCCTGTGACACTAGTTATAGATTCCGATGCTTCACTTTAGGTTAACTGTATCCCTCTGATCTTCTTATTGACGATGAAACTCAGAAATAGCATCGGAATTAAATTCAAAAGACACAATGCCGACTTAAGTACAAGAAGACTGACTCTTCTTACTGTCTATGTTTTGAACCATTCCATTGACACTAGTTACAGATTCCGATGCTTCACTCCAGGTTTACTGTATCCCTTGGACCTTCTTATTGACGATGAAACACAGAAATTGCATCGGAATTAAATAGAAAAGGCTCAATGCCGACGTAAGTACAAGAAGACTTATTCTTCATACTGACTATGTTTTGAACCATTCCTGTGACACTAGTTATAGATTCCGACGCTTCACTTCAGGTTTACTGTATCCATTGTACCGTCTTATTGACGATGAAACACAGAAATTGCATCGGAATTAAATACAAAAGGCACAAAGCCGACTTAAGTACATGAGGACCGACTCATCTTATTGACAATGATTTGAACCATTCCTGTGTTACTAGTCACAGATTCCGATGCTTCACTTCAGGTTTGCTGTATCCTTTGGACATTCTTATTGACGATGAAACACAGAAATTGCATCGGAAAAAAATACAAAAGGCACAATGCCGACTTAGGTACAAGAAGACTGACTCTTCTTACTGTCTATGTTTTGAACCATTCCTGTGACACTAGTTATAGATTCCGATGCTTCACTCCAGGTTTACTATATCCCTTGGACCTTCTTATTGACGATGAAACACAGAAATTGCATCGGAATTAAATACAAAAGGCAAAATGCCGACTTAAGTACAAGAAGACTGACTCTTCTTACTGTCTATGTTTTGAACCATTCCTGTGACACTAGTTACAGATTCCGATGCTTCACTCCAGGTTTACTGTATCCCTTGGACCTTCTTATTGACGATGAATCACAGAAACTGCAAAGGAATTAAGTACAATAGGCACAACGCCAACTTAAGTACAAGAAGACTGACTCTTCTAACTGACTATGCTTTGAACCATTCCTGTGACACTAGTTATAGATTCCGATGCTTCACTTCAGGATTACTGTATCCCTTGGACCTTCTTATTGACGATGAAACACAGAAATTGCATCGGAATTAAATACAAAAGGCAAAATGCCGACTTAAGTACACGAAGAC
The DNA here is from genome assembly GCF_021461395.2 of Schistocerca americana. Lineage (NCBI taxonomy): Eukaryota > Metazoa > Arthropoda > Insecta > Orthoptera > Acrididae > Schistocerca > Schistocerca americana. The sequence goes on from NC_060122.1 coordinate 13,136,520, forward strand.
TGACTCTTCTTACTGTCTATGATTTGAACCATTCCTGTGACACTAGTTATAGATTCCGATGCTTCACGTCAGGTGTATTGTATCCCTCTGATCTTCTTATTGACGATGAAACACAGAAGTTGCATCTGAATGAAATACAAAAGGCACAATGCCGACTTAAGGACAAGAAGACTGACTCTTCTTACTGACTATGTTTTGAACCATTCCTGTGACACTAGTTATAGTTTCCGATGCTTCACTTCACGTTTACTGTATCCCTCCGACCTTCTTATTGACGATGAAAATCAGAAATAGCATCGGAATTAAATACAAAACGCACAATGCCGACTTAAGTACAAAAAGACTGACTCTTCTTACTGTCTATATTTTGAACCATTCCATTGACACTAGTTACAGATTCCGATGCTTCACTCCAGGTTTACTGTATCCCTTGGACCTTCTTATTGATGATGAAACACAGAAATTGCATCGGAATTAAATACAAAAGGCAAAATGCGTACTTAAGTACACGAAGACTGACTCTTCTTACTGTGTATGTTTTGAACCATTCCTGTGACACTAGTTATAGATTCATATACTACACTCCAGGTTTACTGTATCCCTTGGACCTTCTTATTGACGATGAAACACAGAAATTGCATCGGAATTAAATACAAAAGGCACAATGCCGACTTAAGTACAAGAAGACTGACTCTTCTTACTGTCCTTGTTTTGAACCTATCCTGTGACACTTGTTATAGATTCCGATGCTTCACTCCAGGTTTACTGTATCCCTTGGACCTTCTTATTGACGATGAAACACAGATATTGCATCTGAATTAAATATAAAATGCACAATGCCGACTTAAGTACAAGAAGACTGACTCTTCTTACTGTATATGTTTGAACCATTCCTGTGACACTAGTTATAGATTCAGATGCTTCACTTCAGGTTAACTGTATCCCTCTGACTTTCTTATTGACGGTGAAACACAGAAAATGCATCGGAATTAAATACAAAAGGCACAATGCCGACTTAAGTACAAGAAGACGGTCTCTTCTTACTGACTATGTTTTGAACCATTCCTGTGACACTAGTTACAGATTCCCATGCTTCACTTCAGGTTTACTGTATCCCTCTGACCTTCGTATTTACGATGAAACACAGAAATTGCATCGGAATTAAATAGAAAAGGCACAATTCAGAATTAAGTACAAGAAGACTGACTCTTCTTACTGTCCTTGTTTTGAACCTTTCCTGTGACACTTGATATAGATTCCGATGCTTCACTCCCGGTTTACTGTATCCCTTGGACCTTCTTATTGACGATGAAACACAGATATTGCATCGGAATTAAATGGAAAAGGCACAATGCCGACTTAAATAGAAGAAAACTGACTCTTCTTACTGATTATAGTTTGAACCATTCCTGAGACACTAGTTATGGATTCCGATTCTTTACGTCAGGTTTACTGTATACCTCGGACCTTCTTATTGACGATGAAACAGAGAAATTGCATCGGAATTAAATACAAAAGGCACAATGCCGACTTAAGTACAAGAAGACAGACTCTTATTACTGTCTGTGTTTTGAACCATTCCTGTGACACTAGTTGTGGATTGCGATGCTTCACTTCAGGTTTACTGTATCCCTCTGACCTTCTCATTGCCGATGAAACACAGAAATTGCATCGGAATTAAATACAAAAGGCAAAATGCCGACTTAAGTACACGAAGTCTGACTCTTCTTACTGTCCATGATTAGACCATTCCTGTGACACTAGTTATAGATTCCGATGCTTCACTTCAGGTTTTTTGTATCCCTTGGACCTTCTTATTGACGATGAAACACAGAAATTGCATCGGAATTAAATAGAAAAGGCACAATGTCGACTTAAGTACAAGAGGACTGACTCTTATTACTGTCTATGTTTGAAAAATTCCCCTGACTCTAGTGGTAGATTCCGATGCTTCACTCCAGGATTACTGTATCCCTTGGACCTTCTTATTGACGATGAAACACAGAAATTTCATCGGAATTAAGTAGAAAAGGCACAATGCCGACTTAAGTACAAGAACACTGACTCTTCCTACAGTCTATGGTTTGATCCATTCCTGTGACACTAGTTATAGATTCCGACGCTTCACTTCAGGTTTACTGTATCCACTGTACCGTCTTATTGACGATGAAACACAGAAATTGCATCGGAATTAAATACAAAATTCCAAAGCCGACTTAAGTACATGAAGACCGACTCATCTTATTGACAATGATTTGAACCATTCCTGTGTTACTAATCATAGATTCCGATGCTTCACTTCAGGTTTACTGTATCCTTTGGACATTCTTATTGACGATGAAACACAGAAATTGCATCGGAAAAAAATACAAAAGGCACCATGCCGAGTTAGGTACAAGAAGACTAGCTCTTCTTACTGTCTATGTTTTGAAGCATTACTGTGACACTAGTTATAGATTCCGATGCTTCACTTCAGGTTTACTATATCCCTTGGACCTTCTCATTGACGATGAAACACAGAAATTGCATCGGAATTAAATACAAAAGGCACAATGCCGACTTAAGGACAAGAAGACTGACTCTTCTTACTGACTATGTTTTGAACCATTCCTGTGACACTAGTTATAGATTCCGATGCTTCACTTTAGGTTTACTGTATCCCTCTGATCTTCTTATTGACGATGAAACTCAGAAATTGCATCGGAATTAAATACAAAAGACACAATGCCGACTTAAGTACAAGAAGACTGACTCCTCTTACTGTCTATGTTTTGAACCATTCCATTGACACTAGTTACAGTTTCCGATGCTTCACTCCAGGTTTACTGTATCCCTTGGACCTTCTTATTGACGATGAAACACAGAAATTGCATCGGAATTAAATAGAAAAGGCACAATGCCGACGTAAGTACAAGAAGACTTATTCTTCATACTGACTATGTTTTGAACCATTCCTGTGACACTAGTTATAGATTCCGATGCTTCACTTCAGGTTTACTGTATCCCTCTGACCTTCTTATTGACGATGAACCTCAAAAATAGCATCGGAATTAAATACAAAAGGCAGAATGCCGACTTAAGTACAAGAAGACTGACTCTTCTTACTGTCTATGTTTTGAACCATTCCTGTGACACTAGTTACAGATTCCGATGCTTCACTCCAGGTTTACTGTATCCCTTGGACTTCTTATTGACGATGAAACACAGAAATTGCATCGGAATTAAATAGAAAAGGCACAATGCCGACGTAAGTACACGAAGACTGACTCTTCTTACTGACTATGCTTTGAACCATTCCTGTGATACTAGTTATAGATTCCGATGCTTCACCTCAGGTTTATAGTATCCCTCTGACTTTCTTATTGACGATGAAACACAGAAATTGCATCGGAATTAAATAGAAAAGGCACAATGCCGACTTAAGTACAAGAAGACTGACTCTTCTTACAGTCCTTTTTTTGAACCTATCCTGTGACACTTGTTATAGATTCCGATGCTTCACTCCAGGTTTACTGTATCCCTTGGACCTTCTTATTGACGATGAAACACAGATATTGCATCGGAATTAAATAGAAAAGGCACAATGCCGACTTAAGTACAAGAAAACTGACTCTTCTTACTGATTATAGTTGGAACCATTCCTGAGACACTAGTTATAGATTCCGATGCTTTACGTCAGGTTTACTGTATACCTTGGACCTTCTTATTGACGATGAAACAGAGAAATTGCATCGGAATTAAATACAAAATGCACAATGCCGACTTAAGTACAAAAAGACAGACTCTTCCTACTGTCTATGTTTTGGACCATTCCTGTGACACCAGTTGTGGATTCCGATGCTTCACTTCAGGTTTACTGAAGCCCTCTGACCTTCTTATTGACGATGAAACACAGAAATTGCATCGGAATTAAATACGATAGGCACAACGCCAACTTAAGGACACGAAGACTGACTCTTCTTACTGACTATATTTTGAACCATACCTGTGACACTAGTTATAGATTCCGATGCTTCACTTCAGGTTTACTGTATCCCTTGGACCTTCTTATTGACGATGAAACACAGAAATTGCATCAGAATTAAATACAAAAGGCAAAATGCGGACTTAAGTACACGAAGACTGACTCTTCTTACTGTCTATGATTTGAACCATTCCTGTGACACTAGTTATAGATTCCGATGCTTCACTTCAGGTTTATTGTATCCCTCTGACCTTCTTATTGACGATGAAACACAGAAATTGCATCGGAAATAAATAGAAAAGGCATAATGTCGACTTAAGTACAAGAGGACTGACTCTTCTTACTGTCTATGTTTGATCCATTCCCTTGACACTAGTGATAGATTCCGATGCTTCACTTCAGGTTTACTGTTTCCTTTGGACCTTCTTATTGACGATGAAACACAGAAATTGCATCGGAATTAAATACAAAAGGCACAATGCAGACTTAAGTACAAGAAGACTGACTCTTCTTACTGTCTATATTTTGAACCGTTCCAGTGACACTAGTTATAGATTCCGATGCTTCACTTCAGGTTTACTGTATCCCTTGGGCCTTCTTATTGACGATGAAACACAGAAATAGCATCGGAATTAAATACAAAAGGCACAATGGCGACTTAAGGACAAGAAGACTGAATCTTCTTACTGACTATGCTTTGAACCATTCCTGTGACACTAGTTATAGATTCCGATGCTTCACTTCATGTTTACTGTATCCCTCTGACCCTCTTATTGACGATGAAACACAGAAATCTTATCTGAATTAAATACAAAATGCACAATGCCGACTTAAGTACAAGAAGACTGACTCTTCTTACTGTATATGTTTGAACCATTCCTGTGACACTAGTTATAGATTCAGATGCTTCACTTCAGGTTTACTGTATCCCTCTGACCTTCTTATTGACGGTGAAACACAGAAAATGCATCGGAATTAAATACAAAAGGCACAATGCCGACTTAAGTACAAGAAGACGGTCTCTTCTTACTGACTATGTTTTGAACCATTCCTGTGACACTAGTTACAGATTCCCATGCTTCACTTCAGGTTTACTGTATCCCTCTGAGCTTCTTATTTACGATGAAACACAGAAATTGCATCGGAATTAAATAGAAAAGGCACAATTCAGAATTAAGTACAAGAAGACTGACTCTTCTTACTGTCTATGTTTTGAACCAATCCTGTGACACAAGTTGTAGATTCCGATGCTTCACTTGAGGTTTACTGTATCCCTTGGACCTTCTTATTGACGATGAAACACAGAAATTGCATCGGAATTAAATAGAAAAGGCACAATGCCGACGTAAGTACAAGAAGACCTACTCTTCTTACTGACTATGATTTGAAACATTCCTGTTACACTAGTTATAGATTCCGTTGCTTCACTTCAGGTTTACCGTATCCCTTGGACCTTCTTATTGACGATGAAACACAGAAATTGCATCGGAATTAAATACAAAAGGCAAAATGCCGACTTAAGTACACGAAGACTGACTCTTCTTACTGTCTATGTTTTGAACCATTCCTGTGACACTAGTTATAGATTCCTATGCTACACTCCAGGTATACTGTATCCCTTGGACCTTCTTATTGACGATGAAACACGGAAATTGCATCGGAATTAAATACAATTGGCACAATGCCGACTTAGGTACAAGAAGACTGACTCTTCTTACTGACTATGTTTTGAACCATTCCTGTGACACTAGTTATAGATTCCGATGCTTCACCTCAGGTTTACTGTATCCCTCTGACCTTCTTATTGACGATGAAACACAGAAATTGCATCGGAATTAAATAGAAAAGGCACAATGCCGACTTAAGTACAAGAAGACTGACTCTTCTTACTGTCCTTGTTTTGAACCTTTCCTGTGACACTTGTTATAGATTCAGATGCTTCACTCCAGGTTTACTGTATCCCTTTGACCATCTTATTGACGACGAAACACAGAAATTGCCTCGGAATTAAATAGAAAAGGCACAATGCCGACTTAGGTAGAAGATGACTGACTCTTCTTACTGACTATGTTTTGAACCATTCCTGTGACACTAGTTATAGATTCCGATGCTTCACTTCAGGTTTTCTGTATACTTTGGACCTTCTTATTGACGATGAAACACAGAAATTGCATCGGAATTGAATACAAAAGGCTCAATGCCGACTTACGTACAAGAAGACTGACTCTTCCTACTGTCTATGTCTTGAACCATTCCTGTGACACTAGTTATAGATTCCTATGCTACACTCCAGGTATACTGTATCCCTTGGACCTTCTTATTGACGATGAAACACGGAAATTGCATCGGAATTAAATACAAATGGCACAATGCCGACTTAGGTACAAGAAGACTGACTCTTCTTACTGACTATGTTTTGAACCATTCCTGTGACACTAGTTGTGGATTCCGATGCTTCACTTCAGGTTTACTGAATCCCTCTGACCTTCTTATTGACGATGAAACACAGAAATTGCATCGGAATTAAATAGAAAAGGCATAATGTCGACTTAAGTACAAGAGGACTGACTCTTCTTACTGTCTATGTTTGATCCATTCCCTTGACACTAGTGATAGATTCCGATGCTTCACTCCAGGATTACTGTATCCCTTGGACCATCTTATTGACGACGAAACACAGAAATTGCCTCGGAATTAAATAGAAAAGGCACAATGCCGACTTAAGTAGAAGATGACTGACTCTTCTTACTGACTATGTTTTGAACCATTCCTGTGACACTAGTTATAGATTCCGATGCTTCACTTCAGGTTTTCTGTATACTTTGGACCTTCTTATTGACGATGAAACACAGAAATTGCATCGGAATTAAATACAAAAGGCTCAATGCCGACTTACGTACAAGAAGACTGACTCTTCCTACTGTCTATGTCTTGAACCATTCCTGTGACACTAGTTTTGGATTCCGATGCTTCACTTCCAGTTTACTGTATCCCTCTGACCTTCTTATTGACGATGAAACACAGAAATTGCATCGGAATTAAATACAAAAGGCACAATGCTGACTTAAGTACAAGAAGACTGACTCTTCCTACTGTCTATGTTTCGAACCATTAATGTGACGCTAGTTATAGATTCCGATGCTTCACTTCAGGTTTACTGTATCCCTCTGACATTATTGTCGATGCAACACAGAAATTGCATCGGAATTAAATACAAAAGTCACAATGCCGACTTAAGGACAAGAAGACGGACTCTTCTTACTGACTATGTTTTCAACCTTTCCTGTGACACTAGCTATAGATTCTGATGCTTCACTTCAGGTTTACTGTATCCCTCCGACCTTCTTATTGACGATGAAACACAGAAATTGCATCGGAATTAAATACAAAAGCCACAATGCCGACTTAAGTACAAGAAGACTGACTCTTCGTGCTGTCTATGTTTCGAACCATTGCTGTGACACTAGTTATAGATTCCGATGCTTCACTTCAGGTTTACTGTTTCCTTTGGACCTTCTTATTGACGATGAAACACAGAAATTGCATCGGAATTAAATACAAAAGGCACAATGCAGACTTAAGTATGAGATGACTGACTCTTCCTACTGTCTATGTTTTGAACCATTTCTGTGACACTAGTTATAGAGTCCGATGCTTCACTTCAGGTTTACTGTATCCCTCAGACCTTCTTATTCTCGATGAATCACAGAAATTGCATCGGAATTAAATACAAAAGCACAATGCCGACTTAAGTGCAAGAAGACTGACTCTTCTTACTGTCTATATTATGAACCATTCCAGTGACACTAGTTATAGATTCCGATGCTTCACTTCAGGTTTACTGTATCTCTTGGGCCTTCTTATTGACGATGAAACACAGAAATTGCATCGGAATTAAATACAAAAGGCACAATGCCGACTTAAGGACAAGATGACTGAATCTTCTTACTGACTATGTTTTGAACAATTCCTGTGACACTAGTTATAGATTCAGATGCTTCACTTCAGGTTTACTGTATCCCTCTGACCTACGTATTGACGGTGAAACACAGAAAATGCATCGGAATTAAATACAAAAGGCACAATGCCTACTTAAGTAAAAGAAGACGGTCTCTTCTTACTGACTATGTTTTGAACCATTCCTGTGACACTAGTTACAGATTCCCATGCTTCACTTCAGGTTTACTGTATCCCTCTGAGCTTCTTATTTACGATGAAACACAGAAATTGCATCGGAATTAAATAGAAAAGGCACAATTCAGAATTAAGTACAAGAAGACCGACTCTTCCTACTGTCTATGTTTTGAACCAATCCTGTGACACAAGTTGTAGATTCCGAGCTTCACTTGAGGTTTACTGTATCCCTTGGACCTTCTTATTGACGATGAAACACAGAAATTGCATCGGAATTAAATAGAAAAGGCACAATGCCGACGTAAGTACAAGAAGACCTACTCTTCTTACTGACTATGTTTTGAAACATTTCTGTTACACTAGTTATAGATTCCGATGCTTCACTTCAGGTTTACTGTATCCCTTGGACCTTCTTATTGACGATGAAACACAGAAATTGCATCGGAATTAAGTACAAAAGGCAAAATGCCGACTTAAGTACACGAAGACTGACTCTTCTTACTGTCTATGTTTTGAACCATTCCTGTGACACTAGTTATAGATTCCTATGCTACACTCCAGGTATACTGTATCCCTTGGACCTTCTTATTGGCGATGAAACATGGAAATTGCATCGGAATTAAATACAAAAGGCACAATGCCGACTTAAGTACAAGAAGACTGACTCTTCTTACTGACTATGTTTTGAACCATTCCTGTGACACTAGTTATAGATTCCGATGCTTCACCTCAGGTTTACTGTATCCCTCTGACCTTCTTATTGACGATGAAACACAGAAATTGCATCGGAATTAAATAGAAAAGGCACAATGCCGACTTAAGTACAACAAGACTGACACTTCTTACTGTCCTTGTTTTGACCCTTCCTGTGACACTTGTTATAGATTCAGATGCTTCACTCCAGGTTTACTGTATCCCTTGGACCTTCTTATTGACGATGAAACACAGATATTGCATCGGAATTAAAAGGAAAAGGCACAATGCCGAATTAGGTACAAGAAAACTGACTCCTCTTGCTGATTATAGTTTGAACCATTCCTGAGACACTAGTTATAGTATCCGATGCTTTACGTCAGGTTTACTGTATACCTCGGACCTTCTTATTGACGATGAAACAGAGAAATTGCATCGGAATTAAATACAAAAGGCACAATGCCGACTTAAGTACAAGAAGACAGACTCTTCCTACTGTCTATGTTTTGAACCATTCCTGTGACATTAGTTTTGGTATCCGATGCTTCACTTCAGGTTTACTGTATCCCTCTGACCTTCTTATTGCCGATGAAACACAGAAATTGCATCGGAATTAATTACAATAGGCACAACGCCAACTTTAGGACAAGAAGACTGACTCTTCTTACTGACTATGGTTTGAACCATTCCTGTGACACTAGTTATAGATTCCGATGCTTCACTTCAGGTTTACTGTATCCCTTGGACCTTCTTATTGACGATGAAACACAGAAATTGCATCGGAATTAAGTACAAAAAGCAAAATGCCGACATAAGTACACGAAGACTGACTCTTCTTACTGTCTATGATTTGAACCATTCCTGTGACACTAGTTATAGATTCCGATGCTTCACTTCAGGTTTATTGTATCCCTCTGACCTTCTAATTGACGATCAAACACAGAAATTGCATCGCAATGAAATAGAAAAGGCACAATGTCGTCTTAAGTACAAGAGGACTGACTCTTATTACTGTCTATGTTTGAACCATTCCTTTGACACTAGTTATAGATTCCGATGCTTCACTTCAGGTTTACTGTATCCCTCTGACCTTCTTATTGACGATAAAACTCAGAAATAGCATCGGAATTAAATACAAAAGGCAAAATGCGGACTTAAGTACACGAAGACTGACTCTTCTTACTGTCTATGATTTGAACCATTCCTGTAACACTAGTTATAGATTCCGATGCTTCACTTCAGGTTTACTGTATCCCTTGGACCTTCTTATTGACGATGAAACACAGAAATTGCATCGGAATTAAATACAAAAGGCAAAATGCCGACTTAAGTACACGAAGACTGACTCTTCTTACTGTCTATGTTTTGAACCATTCCTGTGACACTAGTTATAGATTCCTATGCTACACTCCATTTTTACTGTATCCCTTGGACCTTCTTATTGACGATGAAACACAGAAATTGCATCGGAATGAAATACAAAAGGCACAATGCCGACTTCAGTACAAGAAGACTGACTCTTCTTACTGACTATGCTTTGAACCATTCTTGTGACACTAGTTATAGATTCCGATGCTTCACCTCAGGTTTACTGTAAACCTCTGACCTTCTTATTGACGATGAAACACAGAAATTGCATCGGAATTAAATAGAAAAGGCACAATGCCGACTTAAGTACAAGAAGACTGACTCTTCGTACTGTCCTTTTTTTGAACCTATCCTGTGACACTTGTTATAGATTCCGATGCTTCACTCCAGGTTTACTGTATCCCTTGGACCTTCTTATTGACGATGAAACACAGATATTGCATCGGAATTAAATAGAAAAGGCACAATGCCGACTTAAGTACAAGAAAACTGACTCTTCTTACTGATTATAGTTAGAACCATTCCTGAGACACTAGTTATAGATTCCGATGCTTTACGTCAGGTTTACTGTATACCTTGGACCTTCTTATTGACGATGAAACAGAGAAATTGCATCGGAATTAAATACAAAACGCACAATGCCGACTTAAGTACAAAAAGACTGACTCTTCCTACTGTCTATGTTTTGAACCATTCCTGTGACACTAGTTGTGGATTCCGATGCTTCACTTCAGGTTTACTGAAGCCCTCTGACCTTCTTATTGACGATGAAACACAGAAATTGCATCGGAATTAAATACAATAGGCACAACGCCAACTTAAGGACAAGAAGACTGACTCTTCTTACTGACTATATTTTGAACCATACCTGTGACACTAGTTATAGATTCCGATGCTTCACTTCAGGTTTACTGTATCCCTTGGACCTTCTTATTGACGATAAAACACAGAAATTGCATCAGAATTAAATACAAAAGGCAAAATGCGGACTTAAGTACACGAAGACTGACTCTTCTTACTGTCTATGATTTGAACCATTCCTGTAACACTAGTTATAGATTCCGATGCTTCACTTCAGGTTTATTGTATCCCTCTGACCTTCTTATTGACGATGAAACACAGAAATTGCATCGGAAATAAATAGAAAAGGCATAATGTCGACTTAAGTACAAGAGGACTGACTCTTCTTACTGTCTATGTTTGATCCATTCCCTTGACACTAGTGATAGATTCCGATGCTTCACTCCAGGGTTACTGTATCCCTTGGACCATCTTATTGACGACGAAACACAGAAATTGCCTCGGAATTAAATAGAAAAGGCACAATGCCGACTTAGGTAGAAGATGACTGACTCTTCTTACTGACTATGTTTTGAACCATTCCTGTGACACTAGTTATAGATTCCGATGCTTCACTTCAGGTTTTCTGTATACTTTGGACCTTCTTATTGACGATGAAACACAGAAATTGCATCGGAATTGAATACAAAAGGCTCAATGCCGACTTACGTACAAGAAGACTGACTCTTCCTACTGTCTATGTCTTGAACCATTCCTGTGACACTAGTTATAGATTCCTATGCTACACTCCAGGTATACTGTATCCCTTGGACCTTCTTATTGACGATGAAACACGGAAATTGCATCGGAATTAAATACAAATGGCACAATGCCGACTTAGGTACAAGAAGACTGACTCTTCTTACTGACTATGTTTTGAACCATTCCTGTGACACTAGTTGTGGATTCCGATGCTTCACTTCAGGTTTACTGAATCCCTCTGACCTTCTTATTGACGATGAAACACAGAAATTGCATCGGAATTAAATAGAAAAGGCATAATGTCGACTTAAGTACAAGAGGACTGACTCTTCTTACTGTCTATGTTTGATCCATTCCCTTGACACTAGTGATAGATTCCGATGCTTCACTCCAGGATTACTGTATCCCTTGGACCATCTTATTGACGACGAAACACAGAAATTGCCTCGGAATTAAATAGAAAAGGCACAATGCCGACTTAAGTAGAAGATGACTGACTCTTCTTACTGACTATGTTTTGAACCATTCCTGTGACACTAGTTATAGATTCCGATGCTTCACTTCAGGTTTTCTGTATACTTTGGACCTTCTTATTGACGATGAAACACAGAAATTGCATCGGAATTAAATACAAAAGGCTCAATGCCGACTTACGTACAAGAAGACTGACTCTTCCTACTGTCTATGTCTTGAACCATTCCTGTGACACTAGTTTTGGATTCCGATGCTTCACTTCCAGTTTACTGTATCCCTCTGACCTTCTTATTGACGATGAAACACAGAAATTGCATCGGAATTAAATACAAAAGGCACAATGCTGACTTAAGTACAAGAAGACTGACTCTTCCTACTGTCTATGTTTCGAACCATTAATGTGACGCTAGTTATAGATTCCGATGCTTCACTTCAGGTTTACTGTATCCCTCTGACATTATTGTCGATGCAACACAGAAATTGCATCGGAATTAAATACAAAAGTCACAATGCCGACTTAAGGACAAGAAGACGGACTCTTCTTACTGACTATGTTTTCAACCTTTCCTGTGACACTAGCTATAGATTCTGATGCTTCACTTCAGGTTTACTGTATCCCTCCGACCTTCTTATTGACGATGAAACACAGAAATTGCATCGGAATTAAATACAAAAGCCACAATGCCGACTTAAGTACAAGAAGACTGACTCTTCGTGCTGTCTATGTTTCGAACCATTGCTGTGACACTAGTTATAGATTCCGATGCTTCACTTCAGGTTTACTGTTTCCTTTGGACCTTCTTATTGACGATGAAACACAGAAATTGCATCGGAATTAAATACAAAAGGCACAATGCAGACTTAAGTATGAGATGACTGACTCTTCCTACTGTCTATGTTTTGAACCATTTCTGTGACACTAGTTATAGAGTCCGATGCTTCACTTCAGGTTTACTGTATCCCTCGGACCTTCTTATTCTCGATGAATCACAGAAATTGCATCGGAATTAAATACAAAAGCACAATGCCGACTTAAGTACAAGAAGACTGACTCTTCTTACTGTCTATATTATGAACCATTCCAGTGACACTAGTTATAGATTCCGATGCTTCACTTCAGGTTTACTGTATCTCTTGGGCCTTCTTATTGACGATGAAACACAGAAATTGCATCGGAATTAAATACAAAAGGCACAATGCCGACTTAAGGACAAGATGACTGAATCTTCTTACTGTCTATGTTTTGAACCATTCCTGTGACACTAGTTATAGATTCCGATGCTTCACTTCAGGTTTATTGTATCCCTCTGACCTTCTAATTGACGATCAAACACAGAAATTGCATCGCAATGAAATAGAAAAGGCACAATGTCGTCTTAAGTACAAGAGGACTGACTCTTATTACTGTCTATGTTTGAACCATTCCTTTGACACTAGTTATAGATTCCGATGCTTCACTTCAGGTTTACTGTATCCCTCTGACCTTCTTATTGACGATAAAACTCAGAAATAGCATCGGAATTAAATACAAAAGGCACAATGCCGACTTAAGAACAAGAAGACTGACTCTTCTTACTGACTATGTTTTGAACCATTCCTGTGACACTAGTTATAGATTCCGATGCTTCACTTCAGGTTTACTGTATCCCTTGGACCTTCTTATTGACGATGAAACACAGAAATTGCATCGGAATTAAATACAAAAGGCAAAATGCCGACTTAAGTACACGAAGACTGACTCTTCTTACTGTCTATGTTTTGAACCATTCCTGTGACACTAGTTATAGATTCCTATGCTACACTCCATTTTTACTGTATCCCTTGGACCTTCTTATTGACGATGAAACACAGAAATTGCATCGGAATGAAATACAAAAGGCACAATGCCGACTTCAGTACAAGAAGACTGACTCTTCTTACTGACTATGCTTTGAACCATTCTTGTGACACTAGTTATAGATTCCGATGCTTCACCTCAGGTTTACTGTAAACCTCTGACCTTCTTATTGACGATGAAACACAGAAATTGCATCGGAATTAAATAGAAAAGGCACAATGCCGACTTAAGTACAAGAAGACTGACTCTTCGTACTGTCCTTTTTTTGAACCTATCCTGTGACACTTGTTATAGATTCCGATGCTTCACTCCAGGTTTACTGTATCCCTTGGACCTTCTTATTGACGATGAAACACAGATATTGCATCGGAATTAAATAGAAAAGGCACAATGCCGACTTAAGTACAAGAAAACTGACTCTTCTTACTGATTATAGTTAGAACCATTCCTGAGACACTAGTTATAGATTCCGATGCTTTACGTCAGGTTTACTGTATACCTTGGACCTTCTTATTGACGATGAAACAGAGAAATTGCATCGGAATTAAATACAAAACGCACAATGCCGACTTAAGTACAAAAAGACTGACTCTTCCTACTGTCTATGTTTTGAACCATTCCTGTGACACTAGTTGTGGATTCCGATGCTTCACTTCAGGTTTACTGAAGCCCTCTGACCTTCTTATTGACGATGAAACACAGAAATTGCATCGGAATTAAATACAATAGGCACAACGCCAACTTAAGGACAAGAAGACTGACTCTTCTTACTGACTATATTTTGAACCATACCTGTGACACTAGTTATAGATTCCGATGCTTCACTTCAGGTTTACTGTATCCCTTGGACCTTCTTATTGACGATAAAACACAGAAATTGCATCAGAATTAAATACAAAAGGCAAAATGCGGACTTACGTACACGAAGACTGACTCTTCTTACTGTCTATGATTTGAACCATTCCTGTAACACTAGTTATAGATTCCGATGCTTCACTTCAGGTTTATTGTATCCCTCTGACCTTCTTATTGACGATGAAACACAGAAATTGCATCGGAAATAAATAGAAAAGGCATAATGTCGACTTAAGTTCAAGTGGACTGACTCTTCTTACTGTCTATGTTTGATCCATTCCCTTGACACTAGTGATAGATTCCGATGCTTCACTCCAGGGTTACTGTATCCCTTGGACCATCTTATTGACGACGAAACACAGAAATTGCCTCGGAATTAAATAGAAAAGGCACAATGCCGACTTAAGTACAAGAAGACTGACTCTTCTTACTGACTATGTTTTGAACCATTCCTGTGACACTAGTTATAGATTCCGATGCTGCACTTCAGGTTTACTGTATCCCTCTGACCTTCTTATTGAAGATGAAACACAGAAATTGCATCGGAATTAAATACAAAAGGCTCAATGCCGACTTACGTACAAGAAGACTGACTCTTCCTACTGTCTATCTTTTGAACCATTCCTGTGACACTAGTTTTGGGTTCCGATCCTTCACTTCAAGTTTACTGTATCCCTCTGACCTTCTTATTGACGATGAAACACAGAAATTGCATCGGAATTAAATACAAAAGGCACAATGCCGACTTAAGTACAAGAAGACTGACTCTTCGTACTGTCCACGTTTCGAACCATTCCTGTGACACTAGTTATAGATTCCGATGCTTCACTTCAGGTTTACTGTATCCCTCTGACCTTATTGCCGATGTAACACAGAAATTGCATCGGAATTAAATACAAAAGGCACAATGCCGACTTAAGGACAAGAAGACTGACTCTTCTTACTGACTATGTTTTGAACCTTTCCTGTGACACTAGCTATAGATTCCGATGCTTCACTTCAGGTTTACTGTATCCCTCTGACCTTCTTATTGACGATGACACACAGAAATTGCATCGGAATTTAATACAAAAGCCACAATGCCGACTTAAATACAAGAAGACTGACTCTTCTTATTGTCTATGTTTGGAACCATTCCTGTGACACTAGTTATAGATTCCGATGCTTCACTTCAGGTTTACTGTTTCCTTTGGACCTTCTTATTGACGATGAAACACAGAAATTGCATCGGAATTAAATACAAAAGGCACAATGCAGACTTAAGTACAAGAAGACTGACTCTTCTTACTGTCTATATTTTGAACCATTCCAGTGACACTAGTTATAGATTCCGATGCTTCACTTCAGGTTTACTGTATCCCTTGGGCCTTCTTATTGACGATGAAACACAGAAATTGCATCGGAATTAAATACAAAAGGCACAATGGCGACTTAAGGACAAGAAGACTGAATCTTCTTACTGACTATGTTTTGAACCATTCCTGTGACACTAGTAATAGATTCCGATGCTTCACTTCATGTTTACTGTATCCCTCTGACCCTCTTATTGACGATGAAACACAGAAATTGGATCTGAATTAAATACAAAATGCACAATGCCGACTTAAGTACAAGAAGACTGACTCTTCTTACTGTATATGTTTGAACCATTCCTGTGACACTAGTTATAGATTCAGATGCTTCACTTCAGGTTTACTGTATCCCTCTGACCTTCTTATTGACGGTGAAACACAGAAAATGCAACGGAATTAAATACAAAAGGCACAATGCCGACTTAAGTACAAGAAGACGGTCTCTTCTTACTGACTATGTTTTGAACCATTCCTGTGACACTAGTTACAGATTCCCATGCTTCACTTCAGGTTTACTGTATCCCTCTGAGCTTCTTATTTACGATGAAACACAGAAATTGCATCGGAATCAAATAGAAAAGGCACAATTCAGAATTAAGTACAAGAAGACTGACTCTTCTTACTGTCTATGTTTTGAACCAATCCTGTGACACAAGTTGTAGATTCCGATGCTTCACTTGAGGTTTACTGTATCCCTTGGACCTTCTTATTGACGATGAAACACAGAAATTGCATCGGAATTAAATAGAAAAGGCACAATGCCGACGTAAGTACAAGAAGACCTACTCTTCTTACTGACTATGATTTAAAACATTCCTGTTACACTAGTTATAGATTCCGATGCTTCACTTCAGGTTTACTGTATCCCTTGGACCTTCTTATTGACGATGAAACACAGAAATTGCATCGGAATTAAATACAAAAGGCAAAATGCCGACTTAAGTACACGAAGACTGACTCTTCTTACTGTCTATGTTTTGAACCATTCCTGTGACACTAGTTATAGATTCCTATGCTACACTCCAGGTATACTGTATACCTTGGACCTTCTTATTGACGATGAAACACGGAAATTGCATCGGAATTAAATACAAATGGCACAATGCCGACTTAAGTACAAGAAGACTGACTCTTCTTACTGTCCTTGTTTTGAACCTTTCCTGTGACACTTGTTATAGATTCAGATGCTTCACTCCAGGTTTACTGTATCCCTTGGACCTTTTTATTGACAATGAAAAACAGATATTGCATCGGAATTAAATGGAAAAGGCACAATGCCGACTTAAGTACAAGAAAACTGACTCTTCTTACTGATTATAGTTTGAACCATTCCTGAGACACTAGTTATACATTCCGATGCTTTACGTCAGGTTTACTCTATACCTCGGACCTTCTTATTGACGATGAAACAGAGAAATTGCATCGGAATTAAATACAAAAGGCACATTGCCGACTTAAGTACAAGAAGACAGACTCTTCCTACTGTCTATGTTTTGAACCATTCCTGTGACACTAGTTGTGGATTCCGATGCTTCACTTCAGGTTTACTGTATCCCTCTGACCTTCTTATTGCCGATGAAACACAGAAATTGCATCAGAATTAAATACAATAGGCACAACGCCAACTTAAGGACAAGAAGACTGACTCTTCTTACTGACTATGGTTTGAACCATTCCTGTGACACTAGTTATAGTTTCCGATGCTTCACTTCAGGTTTACTGTATCCCTTCGACCTTCTTATTGACGATGAAACACAGAAATTGCATCGGAATTAAATACAAAAGGCAAAATGCCGACATAAGTACACGAAGACTGACTCTTGTTACTGTCTATGATTTGAACCATTCCTGTGACACTAGTTATAGATTCCGATGCTTCACTTCAGGTTTATTGTATCCCTCTGACGTTCTTATAGAAGATCAAACACAGAAATTGCATCGCAATGAAATAGAAAAGGCACAATGTCGACTTAAGTACAAGAGGACTGACTCTTATTACTGTCTATGTTTGAACCATTCCCCTGACTCTTGTGATAGATTCCGATGCTTCACTCCAGGTTTACTGTATCCCTTGGACCTTCTTATTGACGATGAAACACAGAAATTGCATCGGAATTAAATACAAAAGGCACAATGGCGACTTAAGTACAAGAAGACTGACTCTTCTTACTGTCTATATTTTGAACCATTCCAGTGACACTAGTTATAGATTCCGATGCTTCACTTCAGGTTTACTGTATCCCTTGGGCCTTCTTATTGACGATGAAACACAGAAATTGCATCGGAATTAAATACAAAAGGCACAATGCCGACTTAAGGACAAGAAGACTGACTCTTCTTACTGACTATGTTTTGAACCTTTCCTGTGACACTAGCTATAGATTCCGATGCTTCACTTCAGGTTTACTGTATCCCTCTGACCTTCTTATTGACAATGACACACAGAAATTGCATCGGAATTTAATACAAAAGCCACAATGCCGACTTAAATACAAGAAGACTGACTCTTCTTATTGTCTATGTTTGGAACCATTCCTGTGACACTAGTTATAGATTCCGATGCTTCACTTCAGGTTTACTGTTTCCTTTGGACCTTCTTATTGACGATGAAACACAGAAATTGCATCGGAATTAAATACAAAAGGCACAATGCAGACTTAAGTACAAGAAGACTGACTCTTCTTACTGTCTATATTTTGAACCATTCCAGTGACACTAGTTATAGATTCCGATGCTTCACTTCAGGTTTACTGTATCCCTTGGGCCTTCTTATTGACGATGAAACACAGAAATTGCATCGGAATTAAATACAAAAGGCACAATGGCGACTTAAGGACAAGAAGACTGAATCTTCTTACTGACTATGTTTTGAACCATTCCTTTGACACAAGTAATAGATTCCGATGCTTCACTTCATGTTTACTGTATCCCTCTGACCCTCTTGTTGACGATGAAACACAGAAATTGGATCTGAATTAAATACAAAATGCACAATGCCGACTTAAGTACTAGAAGACTGACTCTTCTTACTGTATATGTTTGAACCATTCCTGTGACACTAGTTATAGATTCAGATGCTTCACTTCAGGTTTACCGTATCCCTCTGACCTTCTTATTGACGGTGAAACACAGAAAATGCAACGGAATTAAATACAAAAGGCACAATGCCGACTTAAGTACAAGAAGACGGTCTCTTCTTACTGACTATGTTTTGAACCATTCCTGTGACACTAGTTACAGATTCCCATGCTTCACTTCAGGTTTACTGTATCCCTCTGAGCTTCTTATTTACGATGAAACACAGAAATTGCATCGGAATTAAATAGAAAAGGCACAATTCAGAATTAAGTACAAGAAGACTGACTCTTCTTACTGTCTATGTTTTGAACCAATCCTGTGACACAAGTTGTCGATTCCGATGCTTCACTTGAGGTTTACTGTATCCCTTGGACCTTCTTATTGACGATGAAACACAGAAATTGCATCGGAATTAAATAGAAAAGGCACAATGCCGACGTAAGTACAAGAAGACCTACTCTTCTTACTGACTATGATTTGAAACATTCCTGTTACACTAGTTATAAATTCCGATGCTTCACTTCAGGTTTACTGTATCCCTTGGACCTTCTTATTGACGATGAAACACAGAAATTGCATCGGAATTAAATACAAAAAGCAAAATGCCGACTTAAGTACACGAAGACTGACTCTTCTTACTGTCTATGTTTTGAACCATTCCTGTGACACTAGTTATAGATTCCTATGCTACACTCCAGGTATACTGTATCCCTTGGACCTTCTTATTGACGATGAAACACAGAAATTGCATCGGAATTAAATACAAAAGACAAAATGCCGACATAAGTACACGAAGACTGACTCTTGTTACTGTCTATGATTTGAACCATTCCTGTGACACTAGTTATAGATTCCGATGCTTCACTTCAGGTTTATTGTATCCCTCTGACGTTCTTATAGAAGATCAGACACAGAAATTGCATCGCAATGAAATAGAAAAGGCACAATGTCGACTTAAGTACAAGAGGACTGACTCTTATTACTGTCTATGTTTGAACCATTCCCCTGACTCTTGTGATAGATTCCGATGCTTCACTCCAGGTTTACTGTATCCCTTGGACCTTCTTATTGACGATGAAACACAGAAATTGCATCGGAATTAAATAGAAAAGGCACAATGCCGACTTAAGTACAAGAACACTGACTCTTCCTACTGTCTATGGTTTGATCCATTCCTGTGACACTAGTTATAGATTCCGACGCTTCACATCAGGTTTACTGTATCCATTGTACCGTCTTATTGACGATGAAACACAGAAATTGCATCGGAATTAAATACAAAAGGCACAAAGCCGACTTAAGTACATGAAGACCGACTCATCTTATTGACAATGATTTGAACCATTCCTGTGTTACTAGTCACAGATTCCGATGCTTCACTTCAGGTTTACTGTGTCCTTTGGACATTCTTATTGACGATGAAACACAGAAATTGCATCGGAAAGAAATACAAAAGGCACAATGCCGACTTAGGTACAAGAAGACTGACTCTTCTTACTGTCTATGTTTTGAACCATTCCATTGACACTAGTTACAGATTCCGATGCTTCACTCCAGGTTTACTGTATCCCTTGGATCTTCTTATTGACGATGAAACACAGAAATTGCATCAGAATTAAATAGAAAAGACACAATGCCGACGTAAGTACAAGAAGACTTATTCTTCTTACTGACTATGTTTTGAACCATTCCTGTGAAACTAGTTATAGATTCCGATGCTTCACTTCATGTTTACTGTATCCCTTGGACCTTCTTATTGACGATGAAACACAGAAATTGCACCGGAATTAAATACAAAAGGCAAAATGCCGACTTAAGTACACGAAGACTGACTCTTCTTACTGTCTATGTTTTGAACCATTCCTGTGACACTAGTTATAGATTCCTATGCTACACTCCAGGTTTACTGTATCCCTTTGACCTTCTTATTGACGATGAAACACAGAAATTGCATCGGAATTAAATACAAAAGGCACAATGCCGACTTCATTACAAGAAGACTGACTCTTCTTAATGACTATGTTTTGAACCATTCCTGTGACATTAGTTATAGATTCCGATGCTTCACCTCAGGTTTACTGTATCCCTCTGACCTTTTTATTGACGATGAAACACAGATATTGCATCGGAATTAAATAGAAAAGGCACAATGCCTACTTAAGTACAAGAACACTGACTGTTCTTACTGATTATAGTTTGAACCATTCCTGAGACACTAGTTATAGATTCCGATGCTTTACGTCAGGTTTACTGTATACCTTGGACCTTCTTATTGACGATGAAACACAGAAATTGCATCTGAATTAAATACAAAATGCACAATGCCGACTTAAGTACAAGAAGACTGACTCTTCTTACTGTATATGATTGAACCATTCCTGTGACACTAGTTATAGATTCAGATGCTTCACTTCAGGTTTACTGTGTCCCTCTGACCTTCTTATTGACGGTGAAACACAGAAAATGCATCGGAATTAAATGCAAAAGGCACAATGCCGACTTAAGTACAAGAAGACGGTCTCTTCTTACATACTATGTTTTAAACCATTCCTGTAACACTAGTTACAGATTCCCATGCTTCACTTCAGGTTTACTGTATCCCTCTGACCTTCTTATTTACGATGAAACGCAGAAATTGCATCGGAATTAAATAGAAAAGGCCCAATTCAGAATTAAGTACAAGAAGACTGACTCTTCTTACTGTCTATGTTTTGAACCAATCCTGTGACACTAGTTGTAGATTCCGATGCTTCACTTGAGGTCTACTGTATCCCTTGGACCTTCTTATTGACGATGAAACACAGAAATTGCATCGGAATTAAATAGAAAAGGCACAATGCCGACGTAAGTACAAGAAGACCTACTCTTCTTACTGACTATGTTTTGAACCATTCCCGTGACACTAGTTATAGATTCCAATGCTTCACCTCAGGTTTACTGTATCCCTCTGACCTTCTTATTGACGATGAAACACAGAAATTGCATCAGAATTAAATAGAAAAGGCACAATGCCGACTTAAGTACAAGAAGACTGACTGATCTTACTGTCCTTGTTTTGAACCTTTCCTGTGACACTTGTTATAGATTCCGATGCTTCACTCCAGGTTTACTGTATCCCTTGGACCTTCTTATTGACGATGAAACACAGATATTGCATCGGAATTAAATGGAAAAGGCACAATGCCGACTTAAGTACAAGAAAACTGACTCTTCTTACTGATTATAGTTTGAACCATTCCTGAGACACTAGTTATGGATTCCGATGCTTTACATCAGGTTTACTGTATACCTCGGACCTTCTTATTGACGATGAAACAGAGAAATTGCATCGGAATTAAATACAAAAGGCACA
Source organism: Schistocerca americana (assembly GCF_021461395.2). Lineage (NCBI taxonomy): Eukaryota > Metazoa > Arthropoda > Insecta > Orthoptera > Acrididae > Schistocerca > Schistocerca americana. Next base: position 13,159,169 of record NC_060122.1, read on the forward strand.
ATGCCGACTTAAGTACAAGAAAACTGACTCTTCCTACTGTCTATGATTTGAACCATTCCTGTGACACTAGTTGTGGATTCCGATGCTTCACTTCAGGTTTACTGTATCCCTCTGACCTTCTTATTGCCGATGAAACACAGAAATTGCATCGGAATTAAATACAATAGGCACAACGCCAACTTAAGGACAAGAAGACTGACTCATTTTACTGACTATGGTTTGAATCATTCCTGTGACACTAGTTATAGATTCCGATGCTTCACTTCAGGTTTTCTGTATCCCTTGGACCTTCTTATTGACGATGAAAGACAGAAATTGCATCGGAATTAAATACAAAAGGCAAAATGCCGACATAAGTACACGAAGACTGACTCTTCTTACTGTCTATGATTTGAACCATTCCTGTGACACTAGTTATAGATTCCGATGCTTCACTTCATGTTTACTGTATCCATTGTACCGTCTTATTGACGATGAAACACAGAAATTGCAATCGGAATGAAATAGAAAAGGCACAATGTCGACTTAAGTACAAGAGGACTGACTCTTATTACTATCTATGTTTGAACCATTCCCTTGACTCTTGTGAAGATTCCGATGCGTCACTCCAGGTTAACTGTATCCCATGGACCTTGTTATTGACGATGAAACACAGTAATTGCATCGGAATTAAATACAAAAGGCACAAAGCCGACTTAAGTACATGAAGACCGACTCATCTTATTGACAATGATTTGAACCATTCCAGTGTTACTAGTCATAGATTCCGATGCTTCACTTCAGGTTTACTGTATCCTTTGGACATTCTTACTGACGATGAAACACAGAAATTGCATCGGAAAAAAATACAAAAGGCACAATGCCGACTTAGGTACAAGAAGACTGACTCTTCTTACTGTCTATGTATTGAACCATTCCTGTGACACTAGTTATAGATTCCGGTGCTTCACTCCAGGTTTACTATATCCCTTGGACCTTCTTATTGACGATGAAACACAGAAATTGCATCGGAATTAAATACAAAAGTCACAATGCCGACTTAAGGACAAGAAGACTGACTCTTCTTACTGACTATTTTTGAACCATTCCTGTGACACTAGTTACAGATTCCGATGCTTCACTCCAGGTTTACTGTATCCCTTGGACCTTCTAATTGACGATGAAACACAGAAATTGCATCGGAATTAAATAGAAAAGGCACAATGCCGACGTAAGTACAAGAAGACTTATTCTTCTTACTGACTATGTTTTGAACCATTCCTGTGACACTAGATATAGATTCCGACGCTTCACTTCAGGTCTACTGTATCCCTTGGACCTTCTTATTGACGGTGAAACACAGAAATTGCATCGGAATTAAATACAAAAGACAAAATGCCGACTTAAGTACACGAAGACTGACTCTTCTTACTGTCTATATTTTGAACCATTCCTGTGACACTAGTTATATATTCCTATGCTACATTCCAGGTTTACTGTATCCCTTTGACCTTCTTATTGACGATGAAACACAGAAATTGCATCGGAATTAAATACAAAAGGCACAATGCCGACTTCAGTACAAGAAGACTGACTCTTCTTACTGACTATGTTTTGAACCATTCCTGTGACACTAGTTATAGATTCCGATGCTTCACCTCAGGTTTACTGTATCCCTCTGACCTTCTTATTGACGATGGTACTCAGAAATAGCATCGGAATTAAATACAAAAGGCACAATGCCGACTTAAGTACAAGAAGACTGACTCTTCTTACTGTCTATGTTTTGAACCATTGCATTGACACTAGTTACAGATTCCGATGCTTCACTCCAGGTTTACTGTATCCCTTGGACCTTCTTATTGACGATGAAACACAGAAATTGCATCGGAATTAAATAGAAAAGGCACAATGCCGACGTAAGTACAAGAAGACTTATTCTTCTTACTGACTATGTTTTGAGCCATTCCTGTGACACTAGTTATAGATTCCGATGCTTCACTTCAGGTTTACTGTATCCCTTGGACCTTCTTATTGACGATGAAACACAGAAATTGCATCGGAATTAAATACAAATGGCAAAATGCCGACATAAGTACACGAAGACTGACTCTTCTTACTGTCTATATTTTGAACCATTCCTGTGACACTAGTTATATATTCCTATGCTACATTCCAGGTTTACTGTATCCCTTTGACCTTCTTATTGACGATGAAACACAGAAATTGCATCGGAATTAAATACAAAAGGCACAATGCCGACTTCAGTACAAGAAGACTGACTCTTCTTACTGACTATGTTTTGAACCATTCCTGTGACACTAGTTATAGATTCCGATGCTTCACCTCAGGTTTACTGTATCCCTCTGACCTTCTTATTGACGATGAAACACAGAAATTGCATCGGAATTAAATAGAAAAGGCACAATGCCAACTTAAGTACAAGAAGACTGACTCTTCTTACTGTCCTTGTTTTGAACCTTTCCTGTGACACTTGTTATAGATTCCGATGCTTCACTCCAGGTTTACTGTATCCCTTTGACATTCTTATTGACGATGAAACACAGATATTGCATCGGAATTAAATAGAAAAGGCACAATGCCGACTTAAGTACAAGAAAACTGACTCTTCTTACTGATTATAGTTTGAACCATTCCTGAGCCACTAGTTATAGATTCCGATGCTTTACGTCAGGTTTACTGTATACCTTGGACATTCTTATTGACGATGAAACAGAGAAATTGCATCGGAATTAAATACAAAAGGCACAATGCCGACATAAGTACAAGAAGACTGACTCTTCCTACTGTCTATGTTTTGAACCATTCCTGTGACACTAGTTGTGGATTCCTATGCTTCACATCAGGTTTACTGAATCCCTCTGACCTTCTTATTGACGATGAAACACAGAAATTGCATAGGAATTAAATACAATAGGCACAACGCCAACTTAATGACAAGAACACTGACTCTTCTTACTGACTATGTTTTGATCCATACCTGTGACACTAGTTATAGATTCCGATGCTTCACTTCAGGTTTACTGTATCCCTTGGACCTTCTAATTGACGGTGAAACACAGAAATTGCATCGGAATTAAATACAAAAGGCAAAATGCGGACTTAAGTACACGAAGACTGACTCTTCTTACTGCCTATGATTTGAACCATTCCTGTGACAGTAGTTATAGATTCCGATGCTTCCCTTCAGGTTTGTTGTATCCCTCTGACCTTCTTATTGACGATGAAGCACAGAAATTGCATCGGAATTAAATAGAAAAGGCATAATGTCGACTTAAGTCCAAGAGGACTGACTCTTCTTACTGTCTATGTTTGATCCATTCCCTTGACACTAGTGATAGATTCCGATGCTTCACTCCAGGTTTACTGTATCCCTTGGAACATCTTATTGACGATGAAACACAGAAATTGCATCGGAATTAAATAGGAAAGGCACAATGCCGACTTAAGTACAAGAAGACTGACTCTTCTTACTGACTATGTTTGAACCATTCCTGTGACACTAGTTATAGATTCCGATGCTTCACTTCAGGTTTGCTGTATACTTTGGACCTTCTTATTGACGATGAAACACAGAAATTGCGTCGGAATTAAATACAAAAGGCTCAATGCCGACTTACGTACACGAAGACTGACTCTTCCTACTGTCTATGTTTTGAACCAATCCTGTGACACTAGTTTTGGATTCCGATGCTTCACTTCAAGTTTACTGTATCCCTCTGACCTTCTTATTGACGATGAAACACAGAAATTGCATCGGAATTAAATACAAAAGGCACAATGCCGACTTAAGTACAAGAAGACTTATTCTTCTTACTGACTATGTTTTGAACCATTCCTGTGACACTAGTTATAGATTCCGATGCTTCACTTCAGGTTTACTGTATCCCTTGGACCTTCTTATTGACGATGAAACACAGAACTTGCGTCGGAATTAAATACAAAAGGCAAAATGCCGACTTAAGTACACGAAGACTAACTCTTCTTACTGTCTATGTCTTGAACCATTCCTGTGACACTAGTTATAGATTCCTATGCTACATTCCAGGTCTACTGTATCCCTTTGACCTTCTTATTGACGATGAAACACAGAAATTGCATCGGAATTAAATAGAAAAGGCACAATGCCGACTTAAGTACTAGAAGACTGACTCTTCTTACTGTCCTTGTTTTGAACCTTTCCTGTGACACTTGTTATAGATTCCGATGCTTCACTCCAGGTTTACTGTATCCCTTGGACCTTCTTATTGACGATGAAACACAGATATTGCATCGGAATTAAATAGAAAAGGCACAATGCCGACTTAAGTACAAGAAAACTGACTCTTCTTACTGATTATAATTTGAACCATTCCTGAGCCACTAGTTATAGATTCCGATGCTTTACGTCAGGTTTACTGTATACCTTGGACCTTCTTATTGACGATGAAACAGAGAAATTGCATCGGAATTAAATACAAAAGGCACAATGCCGACTTAAGTACAAGAAGACAGACTCTTCCTACTGTCTATGTTTTGAACCATTCCTGTGACACTAGTTGTGGATTCCTATGCTTCACATCAGGTTTACTGAATCCCTCTGACCTTCTTATTGACGATGAAACTCCGAAATAGCATCGGAATTAAATACAAAAGGCACAATGCCGACTTAAGTACAAGAAGACTGACTCTTCTTACTGTCTATGTTTTGAACCATTCCATTGACACTAGTTACAGATTCCGATGCTTCACTCCAGGTTTACTGTATCCCTTGGACCTTCTTATTGACGATGAAACACAGAAATTGCATCGGAATTAAATAGAAAAGGCACAATGCCGACGTAAGTACAAGAAGACTTATTCTTCTTACTGACTATGTGTTGAACCATTCCTGTGGCACTAGTTATAGATTCCGATGCTTCACTTCAGGTTTACTGTATCCCTTGGACCTTCTTATTGACGATGAAACACAGAAATTGCATCGGAATTAAATACAAATGGCAAAATGCCGACTAAAGTACACGAAGACTGACTCTTCTTACTGTCTATGTTTTGAACCATTCCTGTGACACTAGTTATATATTCCTATGCTACATTCCAGGTTTACTGTATCCCTTTGACCTTCTTATTGACGATGAAACACAGAAATTGCATCGGATTTAAATACAAAAGGCACAATGCCGACTTCAGTACAAGAAGACTGACTCTTCTTACTGACTATGTTTTGAACCATTCCTGTGACACTAGTTATAGATTCCGATGCTCCACCTCAGGTTTACTGTATCCCTCTGACCTTCTTATTGACGATGAAACACAGAAATTGCATCGGAATTAAATAGAAAAGGCACAATGCCGACTTAAGTACAAGAAGACTGACTCTTCTTACTGTCCTTGTTTTGAACCTTTCCTGTGACACTTGTTATAGATTCCGATGCTTCACTCCAGGTTTACTGTTTCCCTTTGACCTTCTTATTGACGATGAAACACAGATATTGCATCGGAATTAAATAGAAAAGGCACAATACCGACTTAAGTACAAGAAAACTGACTCTTCTTACTGATTATAGTTTGAACGATTCCTGAGCCACTAGTTATAGATTCCGATGCTTTACGTCAGGTTTACTGTATACCTTGGACCTTCTTATTGACGATGAAACAGAGAAATTGCATCGGAATTAAATACAAAAGGCACAATGCCGACATAAGTACAAGAAGACTGACTCTTCCTACTGTCTATGTTTTGAACAATTCCTGTGACACTAGTTGTGGATTCCTATGCTTCACATCAGGTTTACTGAATCCCTCTGACCTTCTTATTGACGATGAAACACAGAAATTGCATCGGAATTAAATACAATAGGCACAACGCCAACTTAATGACAAGAACATTGACTCTTCTTACTGACTATGTTTTGATCCATACCTGTGACACTAGTTATAGATTCCGATGCTTCACTTCAGGTTTACTGTATCCCTTGGACCTTCTTATTGACGATGAAACACAGAAATTGCATCGGAATTAAATACAAAAGGCAAAATGCGGACTTACGTACACGAAGACTGACTCTTCTTACTGCCTATGATTTGAACCATTCCTGTGACACTAGTTATAGATTCCGATGCTTCCCTTCAGGTTTGTTGTATCCCTCTGACCTTCTTATTGGCGATGAAGCACAGAAATTGCATCGGAACTAAATAGAAAAGGCATAATGTCGACTTAAGTCCAAGAGGACTGACTCTTCTTACAGTCTATGTTTGATCCATTCCCTTGACACTAGTGATAGATTCCGATGCTTCACTCCAGGTTTACTGTATCCCTTGGAACATCTTATTGACGATGAAACACAGAAATTGCATCGGAATTAAATAGGAAAGGCACAATGCCGACTTAAGTACAAGAAGACTGACTCTTCTTACTGACTATGTTTTGAACCATTCCTGTGACACTAGTTATAGATTCCGATGCTTCACTTCAGGTTTGCTGAATACTTTGGACCTTCTCATTGACGATGAAACACAGAAATTGCGTCGGAATTAAATACAAAAGGCTCAATGCCGACTTACGTACACGAAGACTGACTCTTCCTACTGTCTATGTTTTGAACCATTCCTGTGACACTAGTTTTGGATTCCGATGCTTCACTTCAAGTTTACTGTATCCCTCTGAACTTCTTATTGACGATGAAACAGAGAAATTGCATCGGAATTAAATACAAAAGGCACAGTGCCGACATAAGTACAAGAAGACTGACTCTTCCTACTGTCTATGTTTGAACCATTCCTGTGACACTAGTTGTGGATTCCTATGCTTCACATCAGGTTTACTGAATCCCTCTGACCTTCTTATTGACGATGAAACACAGACATTGCATCGGAATTAAATACAATAGGCACAACGCCAACTTAATGACAAGAACACTGACTCTTCTTACTGACTATGTTTTGATCCATACCTGTGACACTAGTTATAGATTCCGATGCTTCACTTCAGGTTTACTGTAACCCTTGGACCTTCTTATTGACGATGAAACACAGAAATTGCATCGGAATTAAATACAAACGGCAAAATGCCGACTTAAGTACACGAAGACTGACTCTTCTTACTGTCTATGTTTTGAACCATTCCTGTGACACTAGTTATAGATTCCGATGCTCCACCTCAGGTTTACTGTATCCCTCTGACCTTCTTATTGACGATGAAACACAGAAATTGCATCGGAATTAAATAGAAAAGGCACAATGCCGACTTAAGTACAAGAAGACTGACTCTTCTTACTGTCCTTGTTTTGAACCTTTCCTGTGACACTTGTTATAGATTCCGATGCTTCACTCCAGGTTTACTGTTTCCCTTTGACCTTCTTATTGACGATGAAACACAGATATTGCATCGGAATTAAATAGAAAAGGCACAATGCCGACTTAAGTACAAGAAAACTGACTCTTCTTACTGATTATAGTTTGAACGATTCCTGAGCCACTAGTTATTGATTCCGATGCTTTACGTCAGGTTTACTGTATACCTTGGACCTTCTTATTGACGATGAAACAGAGAAATTGCATCGGAATTAAATACAAAAGGCACAATGCCGACATAAGTACAAGAAGACTGACTCTTCCTACTGTCTATGTTTTGAACCATTCCTGTGACACTAGTTGTGGATTCCTATGCTTCACATCAGGTTTACTGAATCCCTCTGACCTTCTTATTGACGATGAAACACAGAAATTGCATCGGAATTAAATACAATAGGCACAACGCCAACTTAATGACAAGAACACTGACTCTTCTTACTGACTATGTTTTGATCCATACCTGTGACACTAGTTATAGATTCCGATGCTTCACTTCAGGTTTACTGTATCCCTTGGACCTTCTTATTGACGATGAAACACAGAAATTGCATCGGAATTAAATACAAAAGGCAAAATGCGGACTTACGTACACGAAGACTGACTCTTCTTACTGCCTATGATTTGAACCATTCCTGTGACACTAGTTATAGATTCCGATGCTTCCCTTCAGGTTTGTTGTATCCCTCTGACCTTCTTATTGACGATGAAGCACAGAAATTGCATCGGAATTAAATAGAAAAGGCATAATGTCCACTTAAGTCCAAGAGGACTGACTCTTCTTACTGTCTATGTTTGATCCATTCCCTTGACACTAGTGATAGATTCCGATGCTTCACTCCAGGTTTACTGTATCCCTTGGAACATCTTATTGACGATGAAACACAGAAATTGCATCGGAATTAAATAGGAAAGGCACAACGCCGACTTAAGTACAAGAAGACTGACTCTTCTTACTGACTATGTTTTGAACCATTCCAGTGACACTAGTTATAGATTCCGATGCTTCACTTCAGGTTTGCTGTATACTTTGGACCTTCTTATTGACGATGAAACACAGAAATTGCGTCGGAATTAAATACAAAAGGCTCAATGCCGACTTACGTACACGAAGACTGACTCTTCCTACTGTCTATGTTTTGAACCATTCCTGTGACACTAGTTTTGGATTCCGATGCTTCACTTCAAGTTTACTGTATCCCTCTGACCTTCTTATTGACGATGAAACAGAGAAATTGCATCGGAATTAAATACAAAAGGCACAATGCCGACATAAGTACAAGAAGACTGACTCTTCCTACTGTCTATGTTTGAACCATTCCTGTGACACTAGTTGTGGATTCCTATGCTTCACATCAGGTTTACTGAATCCCTCTGACCTTCTTATTGACGATGAAACACAGACATTGCATCGGAATTAAATACAATAGGCACAACGCCAACTTAATGACAAGAACACTGACTCTTCTTACTGACTATGTTTTGATCCATACCTGTGACACTAGTTATAGATTCCGATGCTTCACTTCAGGTTTACTGTATCCCTTGGACCTTCTTATTGACGATGAAACACAGAAATTGCATCGGAATTAAATACAAAACGCAAAATGCCGACTTAAGTACACGAAGACTGACTCTTCTTACTGTCTATGTTTTGAACCATTCCTGTGACACTAGTTATAGATTCCTATGCTACATTCCAGGTTTACTGTATCCCTTTGACCTTCTTATTGACGATGAAACACAGAAATTGCATCGGAATTAAATACAAGAGGCGCAATGCCGACTTCAGTACAAGAAGACTGACTCTTTCTACTGACTATGTTTTGAACCATTCCTGAGACACTAGTTATAGATTCCGATGCTTCACCTCAGGTTTACTGTATCCCTCTGACCTTCTTATTGACGATGTAACACAGAAATTGCATCGGAATTAAATAGAAAAGGCACAATGCCGACTTAAGTACAAGAAGACTGACTCTTCTTACTGTCCTTGTTTTGAACCTTTCCTGTGACACTTGTCATAGATTCCGATGCTTCACTCCAGGTTTACTGTATCCCTTTGACCTTCTTATTGACGATGAAACACAGATATTGCATCGGAATTAAATAGAAAAGGCACAATGCCGACTTAAGTACAAGAAAACTGACTCTTCTTACTGATTATAGTTTGAACGATTCCTGGGCCACTAGTTATAGATTCCGATGCTTTACGTCAGGTTTACTGTATACCTTGGACCTTCTTATTGACGATGAAACAGAGAAATTGCATCGGAATTAAATACAAAAGGCACAATGCCGACATAAGTACAAGAAGACTGACTCTTCCTACTGTCTATGTTTTGAACCATTCCTGTGACACTAGTTGTGGATTCCTATGCTTCACATCAGGTTTACTGAATCCCTCTGACCTTCTTATTGACGATGAAACACAGAAATTGCATCGGAATTAAATACAATAGGCACAACGCCAACTTAATGACAAGAACACTGACTCTTCTTACTGACTATGTTTTGATCCATACCTGTGACACTAGTTATAGAATCCGATGCTTCACTTCAGGTTTACTGTATCCCTTGGACCTTCTTATTGACGATGAAACACAGAAATTGCATCGGAATTAAATACAAAAGGCAAAATGCGGACTTACGTACACGAAGACTGACTCTTCTTACTGCCTATGATTTGAACCATTCCTGTGACACTAGTTATAGATTCCGATGCTTCCCTTCAGGTTTGTTGTATCCCTCTGACCTTCTTATTGACGATGAAGCACAGAAATTGCATCGGAATTAAATAGAAAAGGCATAATGTCGACTTAAGTCCAAGAGGACTGACTCTTCTTACTGTCTATGTTTGATCCATTCCCTTGACACTAGTGATAGATTCCCATGCTTCACTCCAGGTTTACTGTATCCCTTGGAACATCTTATTGACGATGAAACACAGAAATTGCATCGGAATTAAATAGGAAAAGCACAATGCCGACTTAAGTACAAGAAGACTGACTCTTCTTACTGACTATGTTTTGAACCATTCCTGTGACACTAGTTATAGATTCCGATGCTTCACTTCAGGTTTGCTGTATACTTTGGACCTTCTTATTGACGATGAAACACAGAAATTGCGTCGGAATTAAATACAAAAGGCTCAATGCCGACTTACGTACACGAAGACTGACTCTTCCTACTGTCTATGTTTTGAACCATTCCTGTGACACTAGTTTTGGATTCCGATGCTTCACTTCAAGTTTACTGTATCCCTCTGACCTTCTTATTGACGATGAAACAGAGAAATTGCATCGGAATTAAATACAAAAGGCACAATGCCGACATAAGTACAAGAAGACTGACTCTTCCTACTGTCTATGTTTTGAACCATTCCTGTGACACTAGTTGTGGATTCCTATGCTTCACATCAGGTTTACTGAATCCCTCTGACCTTCTTATTGACGATGAAACACAGACATTGCATCGGAATTAAATACAATAGACACAACGCCAACTTAATGACAAGAACACTGACTCTTCTTACTGACTATGTTGTGATCCATACCTGTGACACTTGTTATAGATTCCGATGCTTCACTTCAGGTTTACTGTATCCCTTGGACCTTCTTATTGACGATGAAAGACAGAAATTGCATCGGAATTATATACAAAAGGCAAAATGCCGACTTAAGTACACGAAGACTGACTCTTCTTACTGTCTATGTTTTGAACCATTCCTGTGACACTAGTTATAGATTCCTATGCTACATTCCAGTTTTACTGTATCCCTTTGACCTTCTTATTGACGATGAAACACAGAAATTGCATCGGAAATAAATACAAAAGGCGCAATGCCGACTTCAGTACAAGAAGACTGACTCTTTCTACTGACTATGTTTTGAACCATTCCTGTGACACTAGTTATAGATTCCGATGCTTCACCTCAGGTTTACTGTATCCCTCTGACCTTCTTATTGACGATGAAACACAGAAATTGCATCGGAATTAAATAGAAAAGGCACAATGCCGACTTAAGTACAAGAAGACTGACTCTTCTTACTGTCCTTGTTTTGAACCTTTCCTGTGACACTTGTCATAGATTCCGATGCTTCACTCCAGGTTTACTGTATCCCTTTGACCTTCTTATTGACGATGAAACACAGATATTGCATCGGAATTAAATAGAAAAGGCACAATGCCGACTTAAGTACAAGAAAACTGTCTCTTCTTACTGATTATAGTTTGAACCATTCCTGAGCCACTAGTTATAGATTCCGATGCTTTACGTCAGGTTTACTGTATACCTTGGACCTTCTCATTGACGATGAAACAGAGAAATTGCATCGGAATTAAATACAAAAGGCACAATGCCGACATAAGTACAAGAAGACTGACTCTTCCTACTGTCTATGTTTTGAACCATTCCTGTGACACTAGTTGTGGATTCCTATGCTTCACATCAGGTTTACTGAATCCCTCTGACCTTCTTATTGACGATGAAACACAGAAATTGCATCGGAATTAAATACAATAGGCACAACGCCAACTTAATGACAAGAACACTGACTCTTCTTACTGACTATGTTTTGATCCATACCTGTGACACTAGTTATAGATTCCGATGCTTCACTTCAGGTTTACTGTATCCCTTGGACCTTCTTATTGACGATGAAACACAGAAATTGCATCGGAATTAAATACAAAAGGCAAAATGCGGACTTACGTACACGAAGACTGACTCTTCTTACTGCCTATGATTTGAACCATTCCTGTGACACTAGTTATAGATTCCGATGCTTCCCTTCAGGTTTGTTGTATCCCTCTGACCTTCTTATTGACGATGAAGCACAGAAATTGCATCGGAATTAAATAGAAAAGGCATAATGTCGACTTAAGTCCAAGAGGACTGACTCTTCTTACTGTCTATGTTTGATCCATTCCCTTGACACTAGTGATAGATTCCGATGCTTCACTCCAGGTTTACTGTATCCCTTGGAACATCTTATTGACGATGAAACACAGAAATTGCATCGGAATTAAATAGGAAAGGCACAATGCCGACTTAAGTACAAGAAGACTGACTCTTCTTACTGACTATGTTTTGAACCATTCCTGTGACACTAGTTATAGATTCCGATGCTTCACTTCAGGTTTGCTGTATACTTTGGACCTTCTTATTGACGATGAAACACAGAAATTGCGTCGGAATTAAATACAAAAGGCTCAATGCCGACTTACGTACACGAAGACTGACTCTTCCTACTGTCTATGTTTTGAACCATTCCTGTGACACTAGTTTTGGATTCCGATGCTTCACTACAAGTTTACTGTATCCCTCTGACCTTCTTATTGACGATGAAACAGAGAAATTGCATCGGAATTAAATACAAAAGGCACAATGCCGACATAAGTACAAGAAGACTGACTCTTCCTACTGTCTATGTTTTGAACCATTCCTGTGACACTAGTTGTGGATTCCTATGCTTCACATCAGGTTTACTGAATCCCTCTGACCTTCTTATTGACGATGAAACACAGACATTGCATCGGAATTAAATACAATAGGCACAACGCCAACTTAATGACAAGAACACTGACTCTTCTTACTGACTATGTTTTGATCCATACCGAGTGACACTAGGTATAGATTCCGATGCTTCACTTCAGGTTTACTGTATCCCTTGGACCTTCTTATTGACGATGAAACACAGAAATTGCATCGGAATTAAATACAAAAGGCAAAATGCCGACTTAAGTACACGAAGACTGACTCTTCTTACTGTCTATGTTTTGAACCATTCCTGTGACAATAGTTATAGATTCCTATGCTACATTCCAGGTTTACTGTATCCCTTTGACCTTCTTATTGACGATGAAACACAGAAATTGCATCGGAATTAAATACAAAAGGCGCAATGCCGACTTCAGTACAAGCAGACTGACTCTTTCTACTGACTATGTTTTGAACCATTCCTGTGACACTAGTTATAGATTCCGATGCTTCACCTCAGGTTTACTGTATCCCTCTGACCTTCTTATTGACGATGAAACACAGAAATTGCATCGGAATTAAATAGAAAAGGCACAATGCCGACTTAAGTACAAGAAGACTGACTCTTCTTACTGTCCTTGTTTTGAACCTTTCCTGTGACACTTGTCATAGATTCCGATGCTTCACTCCAGGTTTACTGTATCCCTTTGACCTTCTTATTGACGATGAAACACAGATATTGCATCGGAATTAAATAGAAAAGGCACAATGCCGACTTAAGTACAAGAAAACTGACTCTTCTTACTGATTATAGTTTGAACCATTCCTGAGCCACTAGTTATAGATTCCGATGCTTTACGTCAGGTTTACTGTATACCTTGGACCTTCTCATTGACGATGAAACAGAGAAATTGCATCGGAATTAAATACAAAAGGCACAATGCCGACATAAGTACAAGAAGACTGACTCTTCCTACTGTCTATGTTTTGAACCATTCCTGTGACACTAGTTGTGGATTCCTATGCTTCACATCAGGTTTATTGAATCCCTCTGACCTTCTTATTGACGATGAAACACAGAAATTGCATCGGAATTAAATACAATAGGCACAACGCCAACTTAATTACTAGAACACTGACTCTTCTTACTGACTATGTTTTGATCCATACCTGTGACACTAGTTATAGATTCCGATGCTTCACTTCAGGTTTACTGTATCCCTTGGACCTTCTTATTGACGATGAAACACAGAAATTGCATCGGAATTAAATACAAAAGGCAAAAATGCGGACTTAAGTACACGAAGACTGACTCTTCTTACTGCCTATGATTTGAACCATTCCTGTGACACTAGTTATAGATTCCGATGCTTCACTTCAGGTTTACTGTATCCCTTGGACCTTCTTATTGACGATGAAACACAGAAATTGGCTCGGAATAAAATACAAAAGGCACAATGCCGACTTCAGTACAAGAGGACTGACTCTTCTTACTGACTATGTTTTGAACCATTCCTGTTACACTAGTTATAGATTCCGATGCTTCACCTCAGGTTTACTGTATCCCTCTGACCTTCTTATTGACGATGAAACACAGAAATTGCATCGGAATTAAATAGAAAAGGCACAATGCCGACTTAAGTACAAGAAGACTGACTCTTCTTATTGTCCTTGTTTTGAACCTTTCCTGTGACACTTGTTATAGATTCCGATGCTTCACTCCAGGTTTACTGTATCCCTTTGACCTTCTTATTGACGATGAAACACAGATATTGCATCGGAATTAAATAGAAAAGGCACAATGCCGACTTAAGTACAAGAAAACTGACTCTTCTTACTGATTATAGTTTGAACCATTCCTGAGCCACTAGTTATAGATTCCGATGCTTTACGTCAGGTTTACTGTATACCTTGGACCTTCTTATTGACGATGAAACAGAGAAATTGCATCGGAATAAGTACAAAAGGCACAATGCCGACATAAGTACAAGAAGACTGACTCTTCCTACTGTCTATGTTTTGAACCATTCCTGTGACACTAGTTGTGGATTCCTATGCTTCACATCAGGTTTACTGAATCCCTCTGACCTTCTTATTGACGATGAAACACAGAAATTGCATCGGAATTAAATACAATAGGAACAACGCCAACTTAATGACAAGAACACTGACTCTTCTTACTGACTATGTTTTGATCCATACCTGTGACACTAGTTATAGATTCCGATGCCTCACTTCAGGTTTACTGTATCCCTTGGACCTTCTTATTGACGATGAAACACAGAAATTGCATCGGAATTAAATACAAAAGGCAAAATGCGGACTTAAGTACACGAAGACTGACTCTTCTTACTGCCTATGATTTGAACCATTCCTGTGACACTAGTTATAGATTCCGATGCTTCCCTTCAGGTTTGTTGTATCCCTCTGACCTTCTTATTGACGATGAAGCACAGAAATTGCATCGGAATTAAATAGAAAAGGCATAATGTCGACTTAAGTCCAAGAGGACTGACTCTTCTTACAGTCTATGTTTGATCAATTCCCTTGACACTAGTGATAGATTCCGATGCTTCACTCCAGGTTTACTGTATCCCTTGGAACATCTTATTGACGATGAAACACAGAAATTGCATCGGAATTAAATAGGAAAGGCACAATGCCGACTTAAGTACAAGAAGACTGGCTCTTCTTACTGACTATGTCTTGAACCATTCCTGTGACACTAGTTATAGATTCCGATGCTTCACTTCAGGTTTGCTGTATACTTTGGACCTTCGTATTGACGATGAAACACAGAAATTGCGTCGGAATTAAATACAAAAGGCTCAATGCCGACTTACGTACACGTAGACTGACACTTCCTACTGTCTATGTTTTGAACCATTCCTGTGACACTAGTTTTGGATTGCGATGCTTCGCTTCAGGTTTACTGTATCCCTTGGACCTTCTTATTGACGATGAAACACAGAAATTGCATCGGAATTAAATACAAAAGGCACAATGCCGACTTCAGTACAAGAAGACTTATACTTCTTACTGACTATGTTTTGAACCATTCCTGTGACACTAGTTATAGATTCCGATGCTTCACTTCAGGTTTACTGTATACTTTGGACCTTCTTATTGACGATGAAACACAGAAATTGCGTCGGAATTAAATACAAAAGGCTCAATGCCGACTTACGTACACGTAGACTGACACTTCCTACTGTCTATGTCTTGAACCATTCCTGTGACACTAGTTATAGATTCCGATGCTTTACGTCAGGTTTACTGTATCCCTCTGACCTTCTTATTGACGATGAAACACAGAAATTGCATCGGAATTAAATACAAAAGGCACAATGCCGACTTAAGTACAAGAAGACTTATACTTCTTACTGACTATGTTTTGAACCATTCCTGTGACACTAGTTATAGATTCCGATGCTTCACTTCAGGTTTACTGTATCCCTTGGACCTTCGTATTGACGATGAAACACAGAAATTGCATCGGAAGTAAATACAAAAGGCAAAATGCCGACTTAAGTACACGAAGACTGACTCTTCTTACTGTCTATGTTTTGAACCATTCCTGTGACACTAGTTATAGATTCCTATGCTACATTCCCGGTTTACTGTATCCCTTTGACCTTCTTATTGACGATGAAACACAGAAATTGCATCGGAATTAAATAGGAAAGGCACAATGCCGACTTAAGTACAAGAAGACTGACTCTTCTTACTGATTATAGTTTGAACCATTCCTGAGACACTAGTTATAGATTCCGATGCTTCACTTCAGGTATGCTGTATACTTTGGACATTTTTATTGACGATGAAACACAGAAATTGCGTCGGAATTAAATACAAAAGGCTCAATGCCGACTTACGTACACGAAGACTGACTCTTCCTACTGTCTATGTTTTGAACCATTCCTGTGACACTAGTTTTGGATTCCGATGCTTCACTTCAAGTTCACTGTATCCCTCTGACCTTCTTATTGACGATGAAACACAGAAATTGCATCGGAATCAAATACAAAAGGCACAATGCCGACTTAAGTACAAGAAGACTGACTCTTCCTACTGTCTATGTTTTGAACCATTCCTGTAACGCTAGTTATAGATTCCGATGCTTCACTTTAGGTTTACTGTATCCCTCTGACCTTATTGCCGATGAAACACAGAAATTGCATTGGAACTAAATACCAAAGGCACAATGCCGACTTAAGGACAAGAAGACTGACTCTTCTTACTGACTATGTTTGAACCATTCCTGTGACACTAGTTATAGATTCCGATGCTTCACTTCAGGTTTACTGTATCCCTCTGACCTTCTTATTGACGATGAAACACAGAAATTGCATCGGAATTAAATACAAATGGCAAAATGCCGACTTAAGTACACGAAGACTGACTCTTCTTACTGTCTATGTTTTGAACCATTCCTGCGACACTAGTTATATATTCCTATGCTACATTCCAGGTTTACTGTATCCCTTTGACCTTCTTATTGACGATGAAACACAGAAATTGCATCGGAATTAAATACAAAAGGCACAATGCCGACTTCAGTACAAGAGGACTGACTCTTCTTACTGACTATGTTTTGAACCATTCCTGTGACACTAGTTATAGATTCCGATGCTTCACCTCAGGTTTACTGTATCCCTCTGACCTTCTTATTGACGATGAAACACAGAAATTGCATCGGAATTAAATACAATAGGCACAACGCCAACTTAATGACAAGAACACTGACTCTTCTTACTGACTATGTTTTGATCCATACCTGTGACACTAGTTATAGATTCCGATGCTTCACTTCAGGTTTACTGTATCCCTTGGACCTTCTTATTGACGATGAAACACAGAAATTGCATCGGAATTAAATACAAAAGGCAAAATGCGGACTTACGTACACGAAGACTGACTCTTCTTACTGCCTATGATTTGAACCATTCCTGTGACACTAGTTATAGATTCCGATGCTTCCCTTCAGGTTTGTTGTATCCCTCTGACCTTGTTATTGACGATGAAGCACAGAAATTGCATCGGAATTAAATAGAAAATGCATAATGTCGACTTAAGTCCAAGAGGACTGACTCTTCTTACTGTCTATGTTTGATCCATTCCCTTGACACTAGTGATAGATTCCGATGCTTCACTCCAGGTTTACTGTATCCCTTGGAACATCTTATTGACGATGAAACACAGAAATTGCATCGGAATTAAATAGGAAAGGCACAATGCCGACTTAAGTACAAGAAGACTGACTCTTCTTACTGACTATGTTTTGAACCATTCCTGTGACACTAGTTATAGATTCCGATGCTTCACTTCAGGTTTGCTGTATACTTTCGACCTTCTTATTGACGATGAAACACAGAAATTGCGTCGGAATTAAATACAAAAGGCTCAATGCCGACTTACGTACACGAAGACTGACTCTTCCTACTGTCTATGTTTTGAACCATTCCTGTGACACTAGTTTTGGATTCCGATGCTTCACTACAAGTTTACTGTATCCCTCTGACCTTCTTATTGACGATGAAACAGAGAAATTGCATCGGAATTAAATACAAAAGGCACAATGCCGACATAAGTACAAGAAGACTGACTCTTCCTACTGTCTATGTTTTGAACCATTCCTGTGACACTAGTTGTGGATTCCTATGCTTCACATCAGGTTTACTGAATCCCTCTGACCTTCTTATTGACGATGAAACACAGACATTGCATCGGAATTAAATACAATAGGCACAACGCCAACTTAATGACAAGAACACTGACTCTTCTTACTGACTATGTTTTGATCCATACCGAGTGACACTAGTTATAGATTCCGATGCTTCACTTCAGGTTTACTGCATCCCTTGGACCTTCTTATTGACGATGAAACACAGAAATTGCATCGGAATTAAATACAAAAGGCAAAATGCCGACTTAAGTACACGAAGACTGACTCTTCTTACTGTCTATGTTTTGAACCATTCCTGTGACACTAGTTATAGATTCCTATGCTACATTCCAGGTTTACTGTATCCCTTTGACCTTCTTATTGACGATGAAACACAGAAATTGCATCGGAATTAAATACAAAAGGCGCAATGCCGACTTCAGTACAAGCAGACTGACTCTTTCTACTGACTATGTTTTGAACCATTCCTGTGACACTAGTTATAGATTCCGATGCTTCACCTCAGGTTTACTGTATCCCTCTGACCTTCTTATTGACGATGAAACACAGAAATTGCATCGGAATTAAATAGAAAAGGCACAATGCCGACTTAAGTACAAGAAGACTGACTCTTCTTACTGTCCTTGTTTTGAACCTTTCCTGTGACACTTGTCATAGATTCCGATGCTTCACTCCAGGTTTACTGTATCCCTTTGACCTTCTTATTGACGATGAAACACAGATATTGCATCGGAATTAAATAGAAAAGGCACAATGCCGACTTAAGTACAAGAAAACTGACTCTTCTTACTGATTATAGTTTGAACCATTCCTGAGCCACTAGTTATAGATTCCGATGCTTTACGTCAGGTTTACTGTATACCTTGGACCTTCTCATTGACGATGAAACAGAGAAATTGCATCGGAATTAAATACAAAAGGCACAATGCCGACATAAGTACAAGAAGACTGACTCTTCCTACTGTTTATGTTTTGAACCATTCCTGTGACACTAGTTGTGGATTCCTATGCTTCACATCAGGTTTACTGAATCCCTCTGACCTTCTTATTGACGATGAAACACAGAAATTGCATCGGAATTAAATACAATAGGCACAACGCCAACTTAATGACAAGAACACTGACTCTTCTTACTGACTATGTTTTGATCCATACCTGTGACACTAGTTATAGATTCCGATGCTTCACTTCAGGTTTACTGTATCCCTTGGACCTTCTTATTGACGATGAAACACAGAAATTGCATCGGAATTAAATACAAAAGGCAAAATGCGGACTTAAGTACACGAAGACTGACTCTTCTTACTGCCTATGATTTGAACCATTCCTGTACACTAGTTATAGATTCCGATGCTTCCCTTCAGGTTTGTTGTATCCCTCGGACCTTCTTATTGACGATGAAGCACAGACATTGCATCGGAATTAAATAGAAAAGGCATAATGTCGACTTAAGTCCAAGAGGACTGACTCTTCTTACTGTCTATGTTTGATCCATTCCCTTGACACTAGTGATAGATTCCGATGCTTCACTCCAGGTTTACTGTATCCCTTGGAACATCTTATTGACGATGAAACACAGAAATTGCATCGGAATTAAATAGGAAAGGCACAATGCCGACTTAAGTACAAGAAGACAGACTCTTCTTACTGACTATGTTTTGAACCATTCCTGAGACACTAGTTATAGATTCCGATGCTTCACTTCAGGTTTGCTGTATACTTTGGACCTTCTTATTGACGATGAAACACAGAAATTGCGTCGGAATTAAATACAAAAGGCTCAATGCCGACTTACGTACACGAAGACTGACTCTTCATACTGTCTATGTTTTGAACCATTCCTGTGACACTAGTTTTGGATTCCGATGCTTCACTTCAAGTTTACTGTATCCCTCTGACCTTCTTATTGACGATGAAACACAGAAATTGCATCGGAATTAAATACAAAAGGCACAATGCCGACTTAAGTACAAGAAGACTTATTCTTCTTACTGACTATGTTTTGAACCATTCCTGTGACACTAGTTATAGATTCCGATGCTTCACTTCAGATTTACTGTATCCCTTGGACTTTCTTATTGACGATGAAACACAGAAATTGCATCGGAATTAAATACAAAAGGCAAAATGCCGACTTAAGTACACGAAGACTGACACTTCTTACTGTCTATGTTTTGAACCATTCCTGTGACACTAGTTATAGATTCCTATGCTACATTCCAGGTTTACAGTATCCCTTTGACCTTCTTATTGACGATGAAACACAGAAATTGCATCGGAATTAAATACAAAAGGCACAATGCCGACTTCAGTACAAGAAGACTGACTCTTCTTACTCACTATGTTTTGAACCATTCCTGTGACACTAGTTATAGATTCCGATGCTTCACCTCAGGTTTACTGTATCCCTCTGACCTTCTTATTGACGATGAAACACAGAAATTGCATCGGAATTAAATAGAAAAGGCACAATGCCGACTTAAGTACTAGAAGACTGACTCTTCTTACTGTCCTTGTTTTGAACCTTTCCTGTGACACTTGTTATAGATTCCGATGCTTCACTCCAGGTTTACTGTATACCTTGGACCTTCTTATTGACGATGAAACACAGATATTGCATCGGAATTAAATAGAAAAGGCAGAATGCCGACTTAAGTACAAGAAAACTGACTCTTCTTACTGATTATAGTTTGAACCATTCCTGAGCCACTAGTTATAGATTCCGATGCTTTACGTCAGGTTTACTGTATACCTTGGACCTTCTTATTGACGATGAAACAGAGAAATTGCATCGGAATTAAATACAAAAGGCACAATGCCGACTTAAGTACAAGAAGACTGACTCTTCCTACTGTCTATGTTTTGAACCATTCCTGTGACACTAGTTGTGGATTCCTATGCTTCACATCAGGTTTACTGAATCCCTCTGACCTTCTTATTGACGATGAAACACAGAAATTGCATCGGAATTAGATACAATAGGCACAACGCCAACTTAAGGACAAGAACACTGACTCTTCCTACTGACTATGTTTTGATCCATACCTGTGACACTAGTTATAGATTCCATGCTTCACTGCAGGTTTACTGTATCCCTTGGACCTTCTTATTGACGATGAAACACAGAAATTGCATCGGAATTAAATACAAAAGGCAAAAATGCGGACTTAAGTACACGAAGACTGACTCTTCTTACTGCCTATGATTTGAACCATTCCTGTGACACTAGTTATAGATTCCGATGCTGCCCTTCAGGTTTGTTGTATCCCTCTGACCTTCTTATTGACGATGAAGCACAGAAATTGCATCGGAATTAAATAGAAAAGGCATAATGTCGACTTAAGTCAAAGAGGACTGACTCTTCTTACTGTCTATGTTTGATCCATTCCCTTGACACTAGTGATAGATTCCGATGCTTCACTCCAGGTTTACTGTATCCCTTGGAACATCTTATTGACGATGAAACACAGAAATTGCATCGGAATTAAATACAAAAGGCACAAGGCCGACTTCAGTACAAGAAGACTGACTCTTCTTACTGACTATGTTTTGAACCATTCCTGTGCCACTAGTTATACATTCCGATGCTTCACCTCAGGTTTACTGTATCCCTCTGACCTTCTTATTGACGATGAAACACAGAAATTGCATCGGAATTAAATAGAAAAGGCACAATGCCGACTTAAGTACAAGAAGACTGACTCTTCTTACTGTCCTTGTTTTGAACCTTTCCTGTGACACTTGTTATAGATTCCGATGCTTCACTCCAGGTTTACTGTATCCCTTGGACCTTCTTATTGACGATGAAACACAGATATTGCATCGGAATTAAATAGAAAAGGCACAATGCCGACTTAAGTACAAGAAAACTGACTCTTCTTACTGATTATAGTTTGAACCATTCCTGAGCCACTAGTTATAGATTCCGATGCTTTACGTCAGGTTTACTGTATACCTTGGACCTTCTTATTGACGATAACACAGAGAAATTGCATCGGAATTAAATACAACTGGCACAATGCCGACTTAAGTACAAGAAGACAGACTCTTCCTACTGTCTATGTTTTGAACCATTCCTGTGACACTAGTTGTGGATTCCTATGCTTCACATCAGGTTTACTGAATCCCTCTGACCTTCTTATTGACGATGAAACTCAGAAATAGCATCGGAATTAAATACAAAAGGCACAATGCCGACTTAAGTACAAGAAGACTGACTCTTCTTACTGTCTATGTTTTGAACCATTCCATTGACACTAGTTACAGATTCCGATGCTTCACTCCAGGTTTACTGTATCCCTTGGACCTTCTTATTGACGATGAAGCACAGAAATTGCATCGGAATTAAATACAAATGGCAAAATGCCGACTTAAGTACACGAAGACTGACTCTTCTTACTGTCTATGTTTTGAACCATTCCTGTGACACTAGTTATATATTCCTATGCTACATTCCAGGTTTACTGTATCCCTTTGACCTTCTTATTGACGATGAAACACAGAAATTGGCTCGGAATTAAATACAAAAGGCACAATGCCGACTTCAGTACAAGAGGACTGACTCTTCTTACTGACTATGTTTTGAACCATTCCTGTTACACTAGTTATAGATTCCGATGCTTCACCTCAGGTTTACTGTATCCCTCTGACCTTCTTGTTGACGATGAAACACAGAAATTGCATCGGAATTAAATAGAAAAGGCACAATGCCGACTTAAGTACAAGAAGACTGACTCTTCTTATTGTCCTTGTTTTGAACCTTTCCTGTGACACTTGTTATAGATTCCGATGCTTCACTCCAGGTTTACTGTATCCCTTTGACCTTCTTATTGACGATGAAACACAGATATTGCATCGGAATTAAATAGAAAAGGCACAATGCCGACTTAAGTACAAGAAAACTGACTCTTCTTACTGATTATAGTTTGAACCATTCCTGAGCCACTAGTTATAGATTCCGATGCTTTACGTCAGGTTTACTGTATACCTTGGACCTTCTTATTGACGATGAAACAGAGAAATTGCATCGGAATTAAATACAAAAGGCACAATGCCGACATAAGTACAAGAAGACTGACTCTTCCTACTGTCTATGTTTTGAACCATTCCTGTGACACTAGTTGTGGATTCCTATGCTTCACATCAGGTTTACTGAATCCCTCTGACCTTCTTATTGACGATGAAACACAGAAATTGCATCGGAATTAAATACAATAGGAACAACGCCAACTTAATGACAAGAACACTGACTCTTCTTACTGACTATGTTTTGATCCATACCTGTGACACTAGTTATAGATTCCGATGCCTCACTTCAGGTTTACTGTATCCCTTGGACCTTCTTATTGACGATGAAACACAGAAATTGCATCGGAATTAAATACAAAAGGCAAAATGCGGACTTAAGTACACGAAGACTGACTCTTCTTACTGCCTATGATTTGAACCATTCCTGTGACACTAGTTATAGATTCCGATGCTTCCCTTCAGGTTTGTTGTATCCCTCTGACCTTCTTATTGACGATGAAGCACAGAAATTGCATCGGAATTAAATAGAAAAGGCATAATGTCGACTTAAGTCCAAGAGGACTGACTCTTCTTGCAGTCTATGTTTGATCAATTCCCTTGACACTAGTGATAGATTCCGATGCTTCACTCCAGGTTTACTGTATCCCTTGGAACATCTTATTGACGATGAAACACAGAAATTGCATCGGAATTAAATAGGAAAGGCACAATGCCGACTTAAGTACAAGAAGACTGACTCTTCTTACTGACTATGTCTTGAACCATTCCTGTGACACTAGTTATAGATTCCGATGCTTCACTTCAGGTTTGCTGTATACTTTGGACCTTCGTATTGACGATGAAACACAGAAATTGCGTCGGAATTAAATACAAAAGGCTCAATGCCGACTTACGTACACGTAGACTGACACTTCCTACTGTCTATGTTTTGAACCATTCCTGTGACACTAGTTTTGGATTGCGATGCTTCGCTTCAGGTTTACTGTATCCCTTGGACCTTCTTATTGACGATGAAACACAGAAATTGCATCGGAATTAAATACAAAAGGCACAATGCCGACTTCAGTACAAGAAGACTTATACTTCTTACTGACTACGTTTTGAACCATTCCTGTGACACTAGTTATAGATTCCGATGCTTCTCTTCAGGTTTACTGTATACTTTGGACCTTCTTATTGACGATGAAACACAGAAATTGCGTCGGAATTAAATACAAAAGGCTCAATGCCGACTTACGTACACGTAGACTGACACTTCCTACTGTCTATGTCTTGAACCATTCCAGTGACACTAGTTATAGATTCCGATGCTTTACGTCAGGTTTACTGTATCCCTCTGACCTTCTTATTGACGATGAAACACAGAAATTGCATCGGAATTAAATACAAAAGGCACAATGCCGACTTAAGTACAAGAAGACTTATACTTCTTACTGACTATGTTTTGAACCATTCCTGTGACACTAGTTATAGATTCCGATGCTTCACTTCAGGTTTACTGTATCCCTTGGACCTTCGTATTGACGATGAAACACAGAAATTGCATCGGAAGTAAATACAAAAGGCAAAATGCCGACTTAAGTACACGAAGACTGACTCTTCTTACTGTCTATGTTTTGAACCATTCCTGTGACACTAGTTATAGATTCCTATGCTACATTCCAGGTTTACTGTATCCCTTTGACCTTCTTATTGACGATGAAACACAGAAATTGCATCGGAATTAAATACAAAAGGCACAACGCCGACTTCAGT
The DNA here is from genome assembly GCF_021461395.2 of Schistocerca americana. Lineage (NCBI taxonomy): Eukaryota > Metazoa > Arthropoda > Insecta > Orthoptera > Acrididae > Schistocerca > Schistocerca americana. The sequence continues at coordinate 13,184,449 of NC_060122.1, forward strand.
ACAAGAAGACTGACTCTTCTTACAGACTATGTTTTGAACCATTCCTGTGACACTAGTTATAGATTCCGATGCTTCACCTCAGGTTTACTGTATCCCTCTGACCTTCTTATTGACGATGAAACACAGATATTGCATCGGAATTAAATAGAAAAGGCAGAGTGCCGACTTAAGTACAAGAAAACTGACTCTTCTTACTGATTATAGTTTGAACCATTCCTGAGCCACAAGTTATAGATTCCGATGCTTTACGTCAGGTTTACTGTATACCTTGGACCTTCTTATTGACGATGAAACAGAGAAATTGCATCGGAATTAAATACAAAAGGCAAAATGCGGACTTAAGTACAAGAAGACTGACTCTTCCTACTGTCTATGTTTTGAACCATTCCTGTGACACTAGTTGGGGATTCCTATGCTTAACATCAGGTTTACTGAATCCCTCTGACCTTGTTATTGACGATGAAACACAGAAATTGCATCGGAATTAAATACAATAGGCACAAAGCCAACTTAAGGACAAGAACACTGACTCTTCTTACTGACTATGTTTTGATCCATACCTGTGACACTAGTTATAGATTCCATGCTTCACTTCAGGTTTGCTGTATCCCTTGGACCTTCTTATTGACGATGAAACACAGAAATTGCATCGGAATTAAATACAAAAGGCAAAATGCGGACTTAAGTACACGAAGACTGACTCTTCTTACTGCCTATGATTTGAACCATTCCTGTGACACTAGTTATAGATTCCGATGCTTCCCTTCAGGTTTGTTGTATCCCTCTGACCTTCTTATTGACGATGAAGCACAGAAATTGCATCGGAATTAAATAGAAGAGGCATAATGTCGACTTAAGTCCAAGAGGACTGACTCTTCTTACTGTCTATGTTTGATCCATTCCCTTGACACTAGTGATAGATTCCAATGCTTCACTCCAGGTTTACTGTATCCCTTGGAACATCTTATTGACGATGAAACACAGAAATTGCATCGGAATTAAATAGGAAAGGCACAATGCCGACTTAAGTACAAGAAGACTGACTCTTCTTACTGATTATAGTTTGAACCATTCCCGAGACACTAGTTATAGATTCCGATGCTTCACTTCAGGTATGCTGTATACTTTGGACATTTTTATTGACGATGAAACACAGAAATTGCGTCGGAATTAAATACAAAAGGCTCAATGCCGACTTACGTACACGAAGACTGACTCTTCCTACTGTCTATGTTTTGAACCATTCCTGTGACACTAGTTTTGGATTCCGATGCTTCACTTCAAGTTCACTGTATCCCTCTGACCTTCTTATTGACGATGAAACACAGAAATTGCATCGGAATCAAATACAAAAGGCACAATGCCGACTTAAGTACAAGAAGACTGACTCTTCCTACTGTCTATGTTTTGAACCATTCCTGTAACGCTAGTTATAGATTCCGATGCTTCACTTTAGGTTTACTGTATCCCTCTGACCTTATTGCCGATGAAACACAGAAATTGCATTGGAACTAAATACCAAAGGCACAATGCCGACTTAAGGACAAGAAGACTGACTCTTCTTACTGACTATGTTTGAACCATTCCTGTGACACTAGTTATAGATTCCGATGCTTCACTTCAGGTTTACTGTATCCCTCTGACCTTCTTATTGACGATGAAACACAGAAATTGCATCGGAATTAAATACAAATGGCAAAATGCCGACTTAAGTACACGAAGACTGACTCTTCTTACTGTCTATGTTTTGAACCATTCCTGTGACACTAGTTATATATTCCTATGCTACATTCCAGGTTTACTGTATCCCTTTGACCTTCTTATTGACGATGAAACACAGAAATTGCATCGGAATTAAATACAAAAGGCACAATGCCGACTTCAGTACAAGAGGACTGACTCTTCTTACTGACTATGTTTGAACCATTCCTGTGACACTAGTTATAGATTCCGATGCTTCACCTCAGGTTTACTGTATCCCTCTGACCTTCTTATTGACGATGAAACACAGAAATTGCATCGGAATTAAATAGAAAAGGCACAATGCCGACTTAAGTACAAGAAGACTGACTCTTCTTACTGTCCTTGTTTTGAACCTTTCCTGTGACACTTGTTATAGATTCCGATGCTTCACTCCAGGTTTACTGTATCCCTTTGACCTTCTTATTGACGATGAAACACAGATATTGCATCGGAATTAAATAGAAAAGGCACAATGCCGACTTAAGTACAAGAAAACTGACTCTTCTTACTGATTATAGTTTGAACCATTCCTGAGCCACTAGTTATAGATTCCGATGCTTTACGTCAGGTTTACTGTATACCTTGGACCTTCTTATTGACGATGAAACAGAGAAATTGCATCGGAATTAAATACAAAAGGCACAATGCCGACATAAGTACAAGAAGACTGACTCTTCCAACTGTCTATGTTTTGAACCATTCCTGTGACACTAGTTGTGGATTCCTATGCTTCACATCAGGTTTACTGATCCCTCTGACCTTCTTATTGACGATGAAACACAGAAATTGCATCGGAATTAAATACAATAGGAACAACGCCAACTTAATGACAAGAACACTGACTCTTCTTACTGACTATGTTTTGATCCATACCTGTGACACTAGTTATAGATTCCGATGCTTCACTTCAGGTTTACTGTATCCCTTGGACCTTCTTATTGACGATGAAACACAGAAATTGCATCGGAATTAAATACAAAAGGCAAAATGCGGACTTAAGTACACGAAGACTGACTCTTCTTACTGCCTATGATTTGAACCATTCCTGTGACACTAGTTATAGATTCCGATGCTTCCCTTCAGGTTTGTTGTATCCCTCTGACCTTCTTATTGACGATGAAGCACAGAAATTGCATCGGAATTAAGTAGAAAAGGCATAATGTCGACTTCAGTCCAAGAGAACTGACTCTTGTTACTGTCTATGTTTGATCCATTCCCTTGACACTAGTGATAGATTCCGATGCTAAACTCCAGGTTTACTGTATCCCTTGGAACATCTTATTGACGATGAAACACAGAAATTGCATCGGAATTAAATAGGAAAGGCACAATGCCGACTTAAGTACAAGAAGACAGACTCTTCTTACTGACTATGTCTTGAACCATTCCTGTGACACTAGTTACAGATTCCGATGCTTCACTTCAGGTTTGCTGTATACTTTGGACCTTCTTATTTACGATGATACACAGAAATAGCGTCGGAATTAAATACAAAAGGCTCAATGCCGACTTACGTACACGAAGACTGACTCTTCCTACTGTCTATGTTTTGAACCATTCCTGTGACACTAGTTTTGGATTCCGATGCTTCACTTCAAGTTTACTGTATCCCTCTGACCTTCTTATTGACGATGAAACACAGAAATTGCATCGGAATTAAATACAAAAGGCACAATGCCGACTTAAGTACAAGAAGACTTATTCTTCTTACTGACTATGTTTTGAACCATTCCTGTGACACTAGTTATATATTCCGATGCTTCACTTCAGGTTTACTGTATCCCTTGGACCTTCTTATTGACGATGAAACACAGAAATTGCATCGGAATTAAATACAAAAGGCAAAATGCCGACTTAAGTACACGAAGACTGACTCTTCTTACTGTCTATGTTTTGAACCATTCCTGTGACACTAGTTATAGATTCCTATGCTACATTCCAGGTTTACTGTATCCCTTTGACCTTCGTATTGACGACGAAACACAGAAATTGCATCGGAATTAAATACAAAAGGCACAATGCCGACTTCAGTACAAGAAGACTGACTCTTCTTACTGACTATGTTTTGAACCATTCCTGTGACACTAGTTATAGATTCCGATGCTTCACCTCAGGTTTACTGTATCCCTCTGACCTTCTTATTGACGATGAAACACAGAAATTGCATCGGAATTAAATAGAAAAGGCACAATGCCGACTTAAGTACTAGAAGACTGATTCTTCTTACTGTCCTTGTTTTGAACCTTTCCTGTGACACTTGTTATAGATTCCGATGCTTCACTCCCGGTTTACTGTATACCTTGGACCTTCTTATTGACGATGAAACACAGATATTGCATCGGAATTAAATAGAAAAGGCAGAGTGCCGACTTAAGTACAAGAAAACTGACTCTTCTTACTGATTATAGTTTGAACCATTCCTGAGCCACTAGTTATAGATTCCGATGCTTTACGTCAGGTTTACTGTATACCTTGGACCTTCTTATTGACGATGAAACAGAGAAATTGCATCGGAATTAAATACAAAAGCACAATGCCGACTTAAGTACAAGAAGACTGACTCTTCTTACTGTCTATGTGTTGAACCATTCCAGTGACACTAGTTATAGATTCCGATGCTTCACTTCAGGTTTACTGTATCCCTTGGACCTTCTTATTGACGATGAAACACAGAAATTGCATCGGAATTAAATACAAAAGGCTCAATGCCGACTTACGTACACGAAGACTGACTCTTCCTACTGTCTATGTTTTGAACCATTCCTGTGACACTAGTTTTGGATTCCGATGCTTCACTTCAAGTTCACTGTATCCCTCTGAAATTCTTATTGACGATGAAACACAGAAATTGCATCGGAATTAAATACAAAAGGCACAATGCCGACTTAAGTACAAGAAGACTGACTCTTCCTACTGTCTATGTTTTGAACCATTCCTGTGACGCTAGTTATAGATTCCGATGCTTCACTTTAGGTTTACTGTATCCCTCTGACCTTATTGCCGATGAAACACAGAAATTGCATTGGAACTAAATACCAAAGGCACAATGCCGACTTAAGGACAAGAAGACTGACTCTTCTTACTGACTATGTTTGAACCATTCCTGTGACACTAGTTATAGATTCCGATGCTTCACTTCAGGTTTACTGTATCCCTCTGACCTTCTTATTGACGATGAAACACAGAAATTGCATCGGAATTAAATACAAAAGCCACAATGCCCACTTAAGTACAAGAAGACTGACTCTTCGTACTGTCTATGTGTTGAACCATTTCTGTGACACTAGTTATAGAGTCCGATGCTTCACTTCAGGTTTACTGTATCCCTTGGACCTTCTTGTTGACGATGAATCACAGAAATTGCATCGGAATTAAATACAAAAGCACAATGCCGACTTAAGTACAAGGAGACTGACTCTTCTTACTGTCTATGTGTTGAACCATTCCAGTGACACTAGTTATAGATTCCGATGCTTCACTTCAGGTTTACTGTATCCCTTGGACCTTGTTATTGACGATGAAACACAGAAATTGCATCGGAATTAAATACAAAAGGCACGATGCCGACTTAAGTCCAAGAAGACCGACTCATCTTACTGTCTATGTTTTGAACCATTACTGTGACTCTAGTTATAGATTCCGGTAATTCACTTCAGGTTTACTGTATCCCTCTGACCTTCTTATTGACGGTGAAACACAGAAATTGCATCGGAATTAAATAGAAAAGGCACAACTCCGAATTAAGTACAAGAAGACTGACTCTTCTTGCTGACTATGTTATTAACCATTCCTGTGACACTAGTTATAGATTCCGATGCTTCACTTCAGGTTTACTGTATACTTTGGACCTTCTTATTAACGATGAAACACAGAAATTGCATCGGAATTAAATACAAAAGGCACAATGCCGACTTACGTACAAGAAGACTGAGTCTTCTTACTGTCTATGTTTTGAACCATTCACGACACTAGTTTTGGATTCTGATGCTTCACTTCAGGTTTACTGTATCCCTCTGACGTTATTGCCGATGAAACACAGAAATTGCATCGGAATTAAATACAAAAGGCACGATGCCGACTTAAGTACAAGAAGACTGACTCTTCTTACTGTCTATTTGTTGAACCATTCCAGTGACACTACTTATAGATTCCGATGCTTCACTTCAGGTTTACTGTATCCCTTGGACCTTGTTATTGACGATGAAACACAGATATTGCATCGGAATGAAATACAAAAGGCACGATGCCGACTTAAGTCCAAGAAGACCGACTCTTCTTACTGTCTATGTTTTGAACCATTACTGTGACTCTAGTTATAGATTCCGGTAATTCACTTCAGGTTAACTGTATCCCTCTGACCTTCTTATTGACGGTGAAACACAGAAATTGCATCGGAATTAAATAGAAAAGGCACAATTCCGAATTAAGTACAAGAAGACTGACTCTTCTTGCTGACTATGTTATTAACCATTCCATTGACACTAGTTATAGATTCCGATGCTTCACTCCAGGTTTACTGTATCCCTTGGACCTTGTTATTGACGATGAAACACAGAAATTGCATCGGAATTAAATACAAAAGGCACGATGCCGACTTAAGTACAAGAAGACTGACTCTGCTTACTGTCTATGTGTTGGACCATTACATTGACACTAGTTATAGATTCCGATGCTTCACTCCAGGTTTACTGTATCCCTTGGACCTTGTTATTGACGATGAAACACAGAAATTGCATCGGAATTAAATACAAAAGGCACAATGCCGACTTAAGGACAAGAAGACTGACTCTTCTTACTGACTATGTTTTGAACCATTCCTGTGACACTAGTTATAGATTCCGATGCTTCACTTCAGTTTTACTGGTTCCCTTAGACCTTCTTATTGACGATGAAACACAGAAATTGCATCGGAATAAAATAGGAAAGGCACAATGCATACTTAGGTACAAACAGACTGACTCTTCTTACTGTCTTTGTTTTGAACGAATCCTGTGACACTAGTTGTAGATTCCGATGCTTCACTTCAGGTTTACTGTATCCCTTGGACCTTCTTATTGAGGATGAAACACAAAAAATTGCATTGGAAATAAATACAAACAGCACAATGCCGACTTAAGTACAGGAAGACAGACTCTTCCTACTGTCTATGCTTTGAACCATTCCTGTGACTCTAGCTATAGATTCCGATGCCTCACTTCAGCTTTACTGTATCCCTTGTACCTTCTTATTGACGTTGAAACACAGAAATTGCATCGGAATTAAATACAAAAGGCACAATGCCGACTTAAGTACAAGAACGCTGACTCTTCCTACTGTCTATGTTTTGAACCATTCCTGTGACACTAGTTATAGATTCCGATTCTTCACTTCAGGTTTACTGTATCCCTCTTACCGTCTTATTGACGATGAAACACAGAAATTGCATCGGAATTAAGTACAAAAGGCACAATTACGACTTAAGGACAAGAAGACTGACTCTTCTTACTGACTATGTTTTGAACCATTCCTGAGACACTAGTTATAGATTCCGATGCTTCTCTTCAGGTTTACTGTATCCCTCTCACCTTCTTATTGACGATGAAACACAGAAATTGCATCGGAATTAAATACAAATGCCACCATGCCGACTTAAGTACAAGAAAACTTACTCTTCGTACTGTCTATGTTATGAACCATTCCTGTGACACTAGTTATAGATTCCGATGCTTCACTTCAGGTTTACTGGTTCCCTTGGACCATGTTATTGACGATGAAACACAGAAATTGCATCGGAATTAAATACAAAATTCACAATGCCGACTTAAGTAAAAGAAGACTGACTCTTCTTACTGTCTATGTTTTGAACCATTCCTGTGACACTAGTGATGGATTCCGATGCTACACTCCAGGTTTACTATATCACTTGGACCCTCTTATTGACGATGAAACACAGAAATTGCATCGGAATTAAATACAAAAGGCACAATGCCGACTTAAGGACAAGAAGACTGACTCTTCTTACTGACTTTGTTTTGAACCATTAGTGTGACACTAGTAATAGGTTCCGATGCTTCACTTCAGGTTTACTGAATCCTTTGGACCTTCTTATTGACGATGAAACACAGAAATTGCATCGGAATTAAATACAAAAGGCACGATGCCGACTTAAGTACAAGAAAACTGACTCTTCTTACTGTCTATGTGTTGAACCATTCCATTGACACTAGTTGTAGATTCCGATGCTTCACTCCAGGTTTACTGTATCCCTTGGACCTTGATATTGACGATGATACACAGAAATTGCATCGGAATTAAATAGAAAAGGCACAATGTCGACTTAAGTACAAGAAGACTGACTCTTCTTACTGTCTATATTTTGAACCATTCCTGTGACACTAGTGATGGATTCCGATGCTTCACTCCAGGTTTACTGTATCACTTGGTCCTTCTTATTGACGATGAAACACAGAAATTGCATCGAAATTAAATAGAAAAGGCACAATGGCGACTTAAATACAAGACGACTGACTCTTCTTACTGATTATGCTTTGAACCATTCCTGTGACACTAGTTATAGATTCCGATGCTTCACTTCAGGTTTCCTGTACACCTTGGACCTTCCTATTGACGATGAAACATAGAAATTGCATCGGCATTAAATACAAAAGGCACAATGCCGACTTACGTACAATAAAACTGACTCTTCCTACTGTCTATGTTTTGAACCATTCCTGTGATACTAGTTATGGATTCCGATGCTTCCCTTCAGGTTTACTGTATCCCTCTGACCTTCGTGTTGTCGATGAAACACAGAAATTGCATCGGAATTAAATACAAAAGGCACAATGCCGACTTAAGTACAAGAAGACTGACTCTTCTTACTGTCTATGTTTGAACCATTACTGTGACACTAGTTATAGTTTCCGATGCTTCACTCCAGGTTTACTGTATCCCTTGGAACTTGTTATTGACGATGAAACACAGAAATTGCATCGGAATTATATGGAAAAGGCACAATGTCGACTTAACTACAAGAAGACTGACTCTTCTTACTGTCTATGCTTTGAACCATTCCTGTTACACTAGTGATGGATTCCGAAGCTTCACTCCAGGTTTACTGTATCCCTTGGACCTTCTTATTGACAGTGAAACACAGAAATTGCATCGAAATTAAATAGAAAAGGCACAATGCCGACTTACGTACAAGAAGACTGACTCTTCCTACTGTCTATGTTTTGAACCATTCCTGTGACACTAGTTTTGGATTCCGTTGCTTGACTTCAGGGTTACTGTATCCCTCTGACCTTCTTGTTGACGATGAAACACAGAAATTGCATCGGAATTAAATACAAAAGGCACAATGCCGACTTAAGTACAAGAAGACTGGCTCTTCCTACTGTCTATGTTTTGAACCATTCCTGTACCACTAGTTATACATTCCGATACTTCACTTCCGGTTTACTGTATCCCTCTGACCTTATTGCCGATGAAACACAGAAATTGCATCAAAATTGAATACAAAAGGCACAATGCCGACTTAAGGACAAGAAGACTGACTCTTCTTACTGACTATGTTTTGAACCATTCCTGTGACACTAGTTGTAGATTCCGATGCTTCACTTCAGGTTTACTGTATCCCTCTGACCTTCTTATTGACGATGAAACACAGAAATTGCATCGGAATGAAATAGAAAAGGCACAATGACGAATTAAGTACAAGAAGACTGACTCTTCCTACTGTCTATGTTTTGAACCAATCATGTGACACTAGTTATAGATCCCGACGCTTCACTTCAGGTTTACTGTATCCCTTGTACTTTCTTATTGACGACGAAAGACAGAAATTGCATCGGAATTAAATACTAAAGCCACAATGCCGCCTTAAGTACATGAAGACCGACTCTTCTTATTGACAATGATTTGAACCATTCCTGTGATATTAGTTATAGTTACCGATGCTTCACTCCAGGTTTACTATATCCCTTGGACCTTCTTATTGACGACGAAAAACAGAAATTGCATCATAATTAAATACAAGAGGCACAATGCCGACTTCAGGACAAGAAGAGTGACTCTTCTTACTGACTATGTTTTGAACCATTCCTGTGACACTAGTTATAGATTCCGATGCTCACTTCAGGTTTACTGCATCCCTCTGACCTTCTTATTGACGATGAAACTCAGAAATAGCATCGGAATAAAATACAAAAGGCACAATGCCGACTTAAGTACAAGAAGACTGACTCTCCTTACTGTCTATGTTTTGAACCATTCCATTGACACTAGTTACAGATTCCGATGCTTCACTCCAGGTTTACTGTATCCCTTAGACCTTCTTATAGACGATGAAACACAGAAATTACATCGGAATTAAATACAAAAGGCACAATGCCGAATTAAGCACAAGAAGACTGACTCTTCTTACTGCCTATGTTTTGAACCATTCCTGTGACACTAGTTGTGGATTCCGATGCTTCACTTCAGGTTTACTGTATCCCTCTGACCTTCTTATTGACGATGAAACACAGAAATTGCTTCGGAATTAAATACAAAAGGCACAATGCCAACTTAAGGATAAGAAGCCTGACTCTTTTTACGGGCTATGATTTGAACCATTCCTGTGACACTAGTTATAGATTCCGATGCTTCACTTCAGGTTTACTGTATCCCTTGGACCTTCACATTGAAAATGAAACACAGAAATTGCATCGGAATTAAATAGAAAATGCACAATGCCGACTTAACTACATGAAGACTGACTCTTCTTGCTGACTATGATATGAACCATTCCTGTGACACTAGTTATAGATTCCGATGATTCACTTTGGGTTAACTGTATACTTTGGACCTTCTTATTGACGATGAAACACAGAAATTGCATCGGAATTAAATACAAAAGGCACAATGCCGACTTACGTACAAGAACACTAACTCTTCCTACTGTCTATGTTTTAAACCATTCCTGTGACACTAGTTTTGGATTCCGATGCTTCACTTCAGGTTTACTGTATCCCTCTGACCTTCTTGTTGACGATGAAACACAGAAATTGCATCGGAATTAAATACAAAAGGCACAATGCCAACTTAAGTACAAGAAAACTGACTCTTCCTACTGTCTATGATTTGAACCACTCCTGTGACACTAGTTATAAATTCCGATGCTTCACTTCAGGTTTACTGTATCCCTTGGACCCTCTTATTGACGATGAAAAACAGAAATTGCATCTGAATTAAATACAAAAGGCACAATGCCGACTTCAGGACAAGAGGACTGACTCTTCTTGCTGTATATGTTTGAACCATTCCTGTGACACTGGTTATAGATTCCGGTGCTTCACTCCAGGTTTACTGTATCCCTTGGACCTACTTATTGACGATGAAACACAGAAATTGCATCGGAATTAAATACAAAAGGCACAATGCCGACTTATGTACAAGAACACTGACTCTTCCTACTGGCTATGTTTTGAACCATTCCTGTGACACTAGTTATAGATTTCGACGCTTCACTTCAGGTTTACTGTATCCCTTGTACTTTCTTATTGACGATGAAAGACAGAAATTGCATCGGAATTAAATACTAAAGCCACAATGCCGACTTAAGTACATGAAGACCGACTCTTCTTATTGACAATGATTTGAACCATTCCTGTGATATTAGTTATAGATTCCGATGCTTCACTTCAGGTTAACTGTCTCTCTTGGACATTCTTATTGACGATGAAACACAGATATTGCATCGGAATTAAATACAAAAGGCACAATGCCGGCTTAAGTACAAGAAGACTGACTCTTCATACTGTCTATGTTTTGAACCATTCCTCTGACACTAGTTATAGATTCCGATGCTTCACTCCACGTTTACTATATCCCTTGGACCTTCTTATTGACGACGAAAAACAGAAATTGCATCGGAATTAAATACAAAAGGCACAATGCCGACTTCAGGACAAGAAGAGTGACTCTTCTTACTGACTATGTTTTGAACCATTCCTGTGACACTAGTTATAGAATCCGATGCTTCACTTCAGGTTTACTGCATCCCTCTGACCTTCTTATTGACGATGAAGCTCAGAAATAGCATCGGAATTAAATACAAAAGGCACAATGCCGACTTAAGTACAAGAAGACTGACTCTTCTTACTGTCTATGTTTTGAACCATTCCATTGACACTAGTTACAGATTCCGATGCTTCACTCCAGGTTTACTGTATCCCTTAGACCTTCTTATAGACGATGAAACACAGAAATTGCATCGGAATTAAATACAAAAGGCACAATGCCGAATTAAGTACAAGAAGACTGACTCTTCTTACTGCCTATGTTTTGAACCATTCCTGTGACACTAGTTGTGGATTCCGATGCTTCACTTCAGGTTTACTGTATCCCTCTGAATTTCTTATTGACGATGAAACACAGAAATTGCTTCGGAATTAAATACAAAAGGCACAATGCCAACTTAAGGACAAGAAGACTGGCTCTTTTTACTGACTATGATTTGAACCATTCCTGTGCACTAGTTATAGATTCCGATGCTTCACTTCAGGTTTACTGTATCCCTTGGCCCTTCGTATTGACGATCAAACACAGAAATTGCATCGGATTTAAATACAAACGGCAAAATGCCGACTTAAGTACACGAAGACTGACTCTTCTTACTGTCTATGTTTTGAATCATTCCTGTGACACTAGTTATAGATTGCGATGCTTCACTTAATGTTTATTGTATCCCTCTGACCTTCTTATTGACGATGAAACACAGAAATTGCATCGGAATTTAATTGAAAAGGCACAATGTCGACTTAAGTACAAGAGGACTAACTCTTTTTACTGTCTATGTTTTGAACCATTCCTGTGACTCTAGTGATAGATTCCGATGCTTCACTCCAGGTTTACTGTATCCCTTGGACCTTCTTATTGACGAGGAAACACAGAAATTGCATCGGAATTAAATAGAAGAGGCACAATGCCGACTTAAGTACAAGAACACTGACTCTTCTTACTGACTATGCTTTGAACCATTCCTGTGACACTAGTTATAGATTCAGATGCTTCACTTCAGGTTTGCTGTATACCTTGGACCTTCGTATTGACGATGAAACACAGAAATTGCATCGGAATTATATACAAAAGGGACAATGCCGACTTACGTACAAGAAGACTGACTCTTCCTACTGTCTATGTTTTGAACCATTCCTGTGAAGCTAGTTATAGATTCCGCTGCTTCACTTCAGGTTTACTGTATCCCTTGGACCTTCTTATTGACGATGAAACACAGAAATTGCATCGGAATTAAATACAAAATGCACAATGCCGACTTAAGTACAAGAAGACTGACTCTTCTTCCTGACTATGTTTTGAGCCGTTCCTGTGACACAAGTTATACATTCCGATGCTTCACTTCAGGTTTACTGTATCCCTCGGACCTTCTTATTGACGTTGAAACACTGATATTGCATCGGAATTAAATACAAAAGGCACAATGCTGACTTAAGTACTAGAAGACCGACTCTTCTTACTGTCTATGTTTTGAACCATTACTGTGACTCTAGTTATAGATTCCGATGCTTCACTCCAGGTTTACTATATCCCTTGGACCTTCTTAGTGACGATGAAAAACAGAAATTGCATCTGAATTAAATACAAAAGGCACAATGCCGACTTCAGGACAAGAAGACTGACTCTTCTTACTGTATATGTTTGAACCATTCCTGTGACACTGGTTATAGATTCCGGTGCTTCACTCCAGGTTTACTGTATCCCTTGGACCTACTTATTGAGGATGAAACACAGAAATTGCATCGAAATTAAATACAAAAGGCACAATGCCGACTTATGTACAAGAACACTGACTCTTCCTACTGGCTGTGTTTTGAACCATTCCTGTGACACTAGCTATAGATTCCGACGCTTCGTTTCAGGTTTACTGTATCCCTTGTACTTTCTTATTGACGATGAAAGACAGAAATTGCATCGGAATTAAATACTAAAGGCACAATGCCGACTTAAGCACAAGAAGACTGACTCTTCGTACTGTCTATGCGTGGAACCATTTCTGTGATTTTAGTTATAGATTCCGATGCTTCACTTCAGGTTTACTGTATCCCTTGTACCTTTTTATTGACGATGAATCACAGAAATTGCATAGGAATTTAATACAAAAGGCACAATGCCGACTTAAGTACATGAAAACCGACTCTTCTTATTGACAGTGATTTGAACCATTCCTGTGATACTAGTTATAGATTCCGATGCTACACTTCATGTTTACTGTATCCCTCTGACCTTCTTATTGACGATGGAACTCAGAAATAGCAACGGAATTAAATACAAAAGGCACAATGCCGACGTAAGTACAAGTAGACTGACTCTTCTTACTGTCTATGTTTTGAACCATTCCATTGACACTAGTTACAGATTCCGATGCTTCACTCCAGGTTTACTGTATCCCTTGGACCATCTTATTGACGATGAAACACAGAGATTGCATCGGAATTAAATACAAAAGGCACAATGCCGAATTAAGTACAAGAAGACTGACTCTTCCTACTGCCTAAGATTTGAACCATTCCTGTGACACTAGATGTGGATTCCGATGCTTCACTTCAGGTTTACTGTATCCCTCTGACATTCTTATTGACGATGAAACACAGAAATTACATCGGAATTAAATTCAAAAGGCACAATGCCGACTTAAGTACAAGAAGACTGACTCTTCTTCCTGACTATGTTTTGAGCCATTCCTGTGACACTAGTTATAGATTCCGATGCTTAACTTCAGGTTTACTGTATCCCTCTGCCCTTATTGCCGATGAAACACAGAAATTGCATCGGAATTAAATACAAAAGGCACAATGCCGACTTAAGGACAAGAAGACTGACTCTTCTTACTGACTATGTTTTGAACCATTCCTGTGACACTAGTTATTGATTCCGATGCTTCACTTCAGATTTATTGTATCCCTCTGACGTTCTTATTGACGATGAAACTCAGAAATTGCAACGGAATTAAGTACAAAAGGCACAATGAAGACTTAAGGACAAGAAGACTGACTCTTCTTACTGACTATGTTTTGAACCATTCCTGTGACACTAGTTATAGAGTCCAATGCTTCACTTAAGGTTTACTGTATCCCTTGGACCTTCTTATTGACGATGAATCACGGAAATTGCATCGGAATTAAATACAAAAGGCACAATGTCGACTTAAGTACAAGAAGACCGACTCTTCTTACTGTCTATGTTTTGATCCATTACTGTGACTCTAGTTATAGATTCCGGTGCTACACTCCAGGTTTACTGTATCCCTTGGACCTACTTATTGACAATGAAACACAGAAATTGCATCGGAATTAAATACAAAGAGCAAAATGCCGACTTGAGGACAAGAAGACTGAATCTTCTTACTGACTATGTTTTGAACCATTCCTGTGACACTAGTTATAGATTCCGATGCTTCACTTCAGGTTTGCTGTATACCTTGGACCTTCTTATTGACGATGAAACACAGAAATTGCATCGGAATTAAATACAAAAGGCACAATGCCGCCTTAAGTACAAGAAGACTGACTCTTCCTACTGTCTATGATTTGAACCATTCCTGTGACACTGGTTTTGGATTATGATGCTTCACTTCAGGTTTACTGTATCCCTCTGACCTTCTTATTGTCGATGAAACACAGAAACTGCATCGGAATTAAATACAAAAGGCACAATGCCGACTTAAGTACAAGAAGACCGACTCTTCCTACTGTTTATGCTTTGAACCATTCCTGTGACACTAGTTACAGATTCCCATGCTTCACTTCAAGTTTACTGTATCCCTCTGACCTTATTGCCGATGAAACACAGAAATTGCATCGGAATTAAATACAAAAGGCACAATGCCGACTTAAGGACAAGAAGACTGAATCTTCGTACTGTCTATGTGTGGAACCATTCCTGTGACACTAGTTATAGATTCCGATGCTTCACTTCAGGTTAACTGTATCCCTTGTACTTTCTTATTGACGATGAAACACAGAAATTGCATCGGAATTAAATACACAGGGCACAATGCCAACTTAAGGACAAGAAGACTGAATCTTCTTCCTGGCTATGTTTTGAACCATTCCTGTGACACTAGTTATAGATTCCGATGCTTCACTTCATGTTTACTGTATCCCTCGGACCCTCTTATTGACGATGAAACACAGAAATTGCATCGGAAATAAATACAAAAGGCACAATGCCGACTCAAGTACAAGAAGACTGACTCTTCTTACTGTAAATGTTTGAACCATTCCTGTGACACTAGTTACAGATTCCGATACTTCACTTAAGGTTTACTGTATCCCTCTGACCTTCTTATTGACGGTGAAACACAGAAATTGCATCGGAATTAAATACAAAAAGCACAATGCCGACTTAAGTACAAGAAGACGGTCTCTTCTTACTGACTATTATTTGAACCATTCCTGTGACACTAGTTATAGATTCCGATGCTTCACATCAGGTTTATTGTATCCCTCTAACCTTCTTATTGACGATGAAACACAGAAATTGCATCGGAATTTAATAGAAAAGGCACAATGCCGAATTAAGTACAAGAAGATTGTCTCTTCTTACTGTCTATGCTTTGAACCAATCCTGTGACACTAGTTGTAGATTCCGAAGCTTCACTTCAGGTTTACTGTATCCCTTGGACCTTCTTATTGACGATGAAATACAGAAATTGCATCGGAATTAAATAGAAAAGGCACAATGCCGACTTAAGTACAAGAAGACTGACTCTTCTTACTGACTATGTTTTGAACCATTCCTGTGACACTAGTTATAGATTCCGACGCCTCACTTCAGGTTAACTCTATCCCTTGTACCTTCTAATTGACGATGAAACACAGAAATTGCATCGGAATTAAATACAAAAGCACAATGCCGACTTAAGTACAAGAAGACTGACCCTTCTTACTGTCTATATTTTGAACCATTCCAGTGACACTAGTTATAGATTCCGATGCTTCACTTCAGGTTTACTGTATCCCCTCGACCTTCTTATTGACGATGAAACACAGAAATTGCATCGGAATTAAATACAAAAGGCACAATGGCGACTTAAGTACAAGAAGACCGACTGTTCTTACTGTCTATGTTATGAACCATTACTGTGACTCTAGTTATAGATTCCGGTGCTTCACTCCAGGTTTACTGTATCCCTTAGACCTACTTATTGACGATGAAACACAGAAATTGCATCGGAATTAAATACAAAAGGCACAATGCCGACCTTAGGACAAGAAGACTGACTCTTCTTACTGACTATGTTTTGAACCATTCCTGTGACAGTAGTTATAGATTCCGATGCTTCACCTCAGGTTTACTGTGTTCCTCTGACCTTCTTATTGACGATGAAACACAGAAATTGCATCGGAATTAAATAGAAATGACACAATGCCGACTTAAGTACAAGAAGACTGACTCTTCTTACTGTCTATGATTTGAACCTTTCCTGTGAAACTTGTTATAGATTCCGATGATTCACTCCAGGTTTACTGTATCCCTTGGACCTTCTTATTGACGATGAAACACAGAAATTGCATCGGAATTAAATAGAAAAGGCACAATGCCGAATTCAGTACAAGAAGACTGACTCTTCTTACTGATTATGTTTTGACCCATTCCTGTGACACTAGTTATAGATTCCGATGCTTTACGTCAGGTTTACTGTATACCTTGGACCTTCTTATTGACGATGAAACACAGAAATTGCATCGGAATTAAATACAAAAGGCACAATGACGACTTAAGTATAAGAAGACTGACTCTTCGTACTGCCTATGTTTTGAACCATTCCTGTGACACTAGTTGTGGATTCCGATGCTTCACTTCAGGTTTACTGTATACCTCTGACCTTCTTATTGACGATGAAACACAGAAATTGCATCGGAATTGAATACAAAAGGCACAATGCCAACTTAAAGACAAGATGACTGACTCTTCTTACTGACTGTGTTTTGAACCATTCCTGTGACACTAGTTATAGATTCCGATGCTTCACTTCAGGTTTACTGCATCCCTTGGACCTTCGTATTGACGATGAAACACAGAGATTGCATCGGATTTCAATACAAAATGCAAAATGCCGACTTAAGTACACGAAGACTGACTCTTCTTACTGTCTATGTTTTGAACCATTCCTGTGACACTAGTTACAGATACCGATGCTTCATTTCAGGTATATTGTATCCCTCTGACCTTCTTATTGACGATGAAACACAGAAATTGCATCGGAATTAAGTAGAAAAGGCACAATGTCGACTTAAGTACAAGAGGACTGACTCTTCTTACTGTCTATGTTTTGAACCATTCCTGTGACCCTAGTGATAGATTCCGATGCTTAACTCCAGGTTTACTGTATCCCTTGGACCTTCTTATTGACGATGAAATACAGAAATTGCATCGGAATTAAATAGAAAAGGCACAATGCCGACTTAAGTACAAGAAGACTGACTCTTCTTACTGACTATGTTTTGAACCATTCCTGTGACACTAGTTATAGATTCCGATGCTACACTTCACGTTTGCTGTATACCTTGGACTTTCATATTGACGATGAATCACAGAAATTACATCGGATTTAAATAAAAAAGGCACAATGCCGACTTAAGTACAAGAAGACTGACTCTTCTGACTGTCTATATTTTGAACCATTCCTGTGGCACTAGTTATAGATTCTGATGCTTCACTTCAGGTATACTATATCACTCTGACCTTATTGCCGATGAAACACGGAAATTGCATTGGAATTAAATACAAAAGGCACAATGCCGACTTAAGGACAAGAAGACTGACTCTTCATACTGACTATGTTTTGAACCATTCCTGTGACACTAGTTATAGATTCCGATGCTTCACATCAGGTTTACTGTATCCCTCTGACCTTATTGCCGATGAAACACAGAAATTGCATCGGAATTAAATACAAAAGGCACAATGCCGATTTAAGGACAAGAAGACTGACCCCTCTTACTGACTATTTTTTGAACCATTCCTGTGACACTAGTTATAGATTCCGATGCTTCACTTCAGGTTTACTGTATCCCTCTGACGTTCTTATTGACTATGAAACACAGAAATTGCATCGGAATTGAATACAAAAGCCACAATGTCTACTTAAGTACAAGAAGACTGACTCTTCCTACTGTCTATGTGTGGAACCATTCCTGTGACACTAGTTATAGATTCCGATGCTTCACTTCAGGTTTACTGTTTCTTGTGGACCTTCTTATTGACGATGAAACACAGAAATTGCATCGGAATTAAATACAAAAGGCACAATGCAGACTTAAGTATGAGATGACTGACTCTTCCTACTGTCTATGTTTTGAACCATTTCTGTGCCACTAGTTATAGAGTCCGATGCTTCACTTCAGGTTTACTGTATCCCTTGGACCTTCTTATTGACGACGAATCACAGAAAATGCATAGGAATTAAATACAAAAGGCACAATGCAGACTTAAGGACAAGAAGACTGACTCTTCTTATTGACTATGCTTTGAACCATTCCTGTGACACTAGTTATAGATTCCGATGCTTCACTTCAGGTTTACTGTATCCCTCTGACCTTCTTATTGACGATGGAACACAGAAATTGCATCGGAATTAAATACAAAAGCCACAATGCCGACTTAAGTACAAGAAGACTGACTCTTCGTACTGTCTATGTTTGGAACCATTCCTGTGACACTAGTTATAGATTCCGATGCGTCACTTCAGGTTTACTGTTTCCCTTGGACCTTCTTATTGACGATGAATCACAGAAATTGCATCGGAATTAAATAGAAAAGGCACAATGCCGACTTAAGTACAAGAAGACTGACTCTTCTGACTGTCTATATTTTGAACCATTCCAGTGACACTAGTTATAGATTCCGATGCTTCACTTCAGGTTTACTGTATCCCTTGGACCTTCTTATTGACGTTGAAACACTAATATTGCTTTGGAATCAAATACAAAAGGCAAAATGCCGACTTAAGTACAAGAAGACCGACTCTTCTTACTGTCTATGTTTTGAACCATTCCTGTGCCACTAGTTATAGATTCCGATGCTTCACTCCAGGTTTACTATATCCCTTGGCCCTTCTTATTGACGATTAAACACAAAAATTGCATCAGAATTAAATACAAAAGGCACAATGCCGACTTAAGTACAAGAAGACTGACTCTTCTTACTGTCTATGATTTGAACCATTCCATTGACACTAGTTACAGATTCCGATGCTTCACTCCAGGTTTACTGTATCCCTTGGACCTTCTTATTGACGATGAACAACAGAAATTGCATCGGAATTAAATACAAAAGGCACAATGCCGACGTAAGTGCAAGAAGACTGACTCTTCTTACTGACAATGTTTTGAACCATACCTGTGACACTAGTTATAGATTCCGAGGCTTGACTTCAGGATTACTGTATCCCTTGGACCTTCTTATTGAATATGAAACACAGAAATTGCATCGGAATTAAATACAAAAGGTAAAATGCCGACTTAAGTACAAGAAGACTTACTCTTCGTACTGTCTATGCGTGTAACCATTCCAGTTACACTAGTTATAGATTCCGATGCTTCACTTCAGGTTTACTGTATCGCTTGGACCCTCTTATTGACGATGAAACACAGAAATTGCATCGGAATTAAATACAAAAGGCACAATGCCGACTTAAGTACAAGAAGACTGACTCTTCTTACTGACTATGTTTTGAACCATTCCTGTGACACTAGTAATAGATTCCGATGCTTCACTTCAGGTTTGCTGTATACCTTGGACCTTCTTATTGACGATGAAACACAGAAATTGCATAGGAATTAAATAGAAACGGCACAATGCCGAATTAAGTACAAGAAGATTGACTCTTCTTACTGTCTATGTTTTGAACCAATCCTGTGACACTAGTTGGAGATTCCGATGCTTCACTTCAGGTTTACTGTATTCCTTGGACCTACTTATTGACGAAGAAACATAGAAATTGCATCGGAATTAAATACAAAAGGCACAATGCCGACTTACGTACAACAAAACTGACTCCTCCTACTGTCTATGTTTGAACCGTTCCTGTGACACTAGTTTTAGATTCCGATGCTTCACTTCAGGTTTACTGTATCCCTCTGACGTTCTTATTGACTATGAAACACAGAAATTGCATCAGAATTAAATACAAAAGCCACAATGACGACTTAAGTACAAGAAGACTTACTCTTCGTACTGTCTATGTGTGTAACCATTCCAGTTACACTAGTTATAGATTCCGATGCTTCACTTCAGGTTTACTGTATCCCTTGTACTTTCTTATTGACGATGAAACACAGAAATTGCATCGGAAATAAATACAAAAGGCACAATGCCGACTCAAGTACAAGAAGACTGACTCTTCTTACTGTAAATGTTTGAACCATTCCTGTGACACTAGTTATAGATTCCGATACTTCACTTAAGGTTTACTGTATCCCTCTGACCTTCTTATTGACGGTGAAACACAGAAATTGCATCGGAATTAAATACAAAAAGCACAATGCCGACTTAAGTACAAGAAGACGGTCTCTTCTTACTGACTATTATTTGAACCATTCCTGTGACACTAGTTATAGATTCCGATGCTTCACATCAGGTTTATTGTATCCCTCTAACCTTCTTATTGACGATGAAACACAGAAATTGCATCGGAATTTAATAGAAAAGGCACAATGCCGAATTAAGTACAAGAAGATTGACTCTTCTTACTGTCTATGCTTTGAACCAATCCTGTGACACTAGTTGTAGATTCCGAAGCTTCACTTCAGGTTTACTGTATCCCTTGGACCTTCTTATTGACGATGAAATACAGAAATTGCATCGGAATTAAATAGAAAAGGCACAATGCCGACTTAAGTACAAGAAGACTGACTCTTCTTACTGACTATGTTTTGAACCATTCCTGTGACACTAGTTATAGATTCCGACGCCTCACTTCAGGTTAACTCTATCCCTTGTACCTTCTTATTGACGATGAAACACAGAAATTGCATCGGAATTAAATACAAAAGCACAATGCCGACTTAAGTACAAGAAGACTGACCCTTCTTACTGTCTATATTTTGAACCATTCCAGTGACACTAGTTATAGATTCCGATGCTTCACTTCAGGTTTACTGTATCCCCTCGACCTTCTTATTGACGATGAAACACAGAAATTGCATCGGAATTAAATACAAAAGGCACAATGGCGACTTAAGTACAAGAAGACCGACTGTTCTTACTGTCTATGTTATGAACCATTACTGTGACTCTAGTTATAGATTCCGGTGCTTCACTCCAGGTTTACTGTATCCCTTAGACCTACTTATTGACGATGAAACACAGAAATTGCATCGGAATTAAATACAAAAGGCACAATGCCGACCTTAGGACAAGAAGACTGACTCTTCTTACTGACTATGTTTTGAACCATTCCTGTGACAGTAGTTATAGATTCCGATGCTTCACCTCAGGTTTACTGTATTCCTCTGACCTTCTTATTGACGATGAAACACAGAAATTGCATCGGAATTAAATAGAAATGACACAATGCCGACTTAAGTACAAGAATACTGACTCTTCTTACTGTCTATGATTTGAACCTTTCCTGTGAAACTTGTTATAGATTCCGATGATTCACTCCAGGTTTACTGTATCCCTTGGACCTTCTTATTGACGATGAAACACAGAAATTGCATCGGAATTAAATAGAAAAGGCACAATGCCGACTTCAGTACAAGAAGACTGACTCTTCTTACTGATTATGTTTTGACCCATTCCTGTGACACTAGTTATAGATTCCGATGCTTTACGTCAGGTTTACTGTATACCTTGGACCTTCTTATTGACGATGAAACACAGAAATTGCATCGGAATTAAATACAAAAGGCACAATGTCGACTTAAGTACAAGAGGACTGACTCTTCTTACTGTCTATGTTTTGAACCATTCCTGTGACCCTAGTGATAGATTCCGATGCTTAACTCCAGGTTTACTGTATCCCTTGGACCTTCTTATTGACGATGAAATACAGAAATTGCATCGGAATTAAATAGAAAAGGCACAATGCCGACTTAAGTACAAGAAGACTGACTCTTCTTACTGACTATGTTTTGAACCATTCCTGTGACACTAGTTATAGATTCCGATGCTTCACTTCACGTTTGCTGTATACCTTGGACTTTCATATTGACGATGAATCACAGAAATTACATCGGATTTAAATAAAAAAACCACAATGCCGACTTAAGTACAAGAAGACTGACTCTTCTGACTGTCTATATTTTGAACCATTCCTGTGGCACTAGTTATAGATTCTGATGCTTCACTTCAGGTATACTATATCACTCTGACCTTATTGCCGATGAAACACGGAAATTGCATTGGAATTAAATACAAAAGGCACAATGCCGACTTAAGGACAAGAAGACTGACTCTTCATACTGACTATGTTTTGAACCATTCCTGTGACACTAGTTATAGATTCCGATGCTTCACTTCAGGTTTACTGTATCCCTCTGACCTTCTTATTGACGATGAAACACAGAAATTGCATCGGAATTAAATACAAAAGGCACAATGCCGACTTAAGTACAAGAAGACTGTCTCCTCCTACTGTCTATGTTTGAACCATTCCTGTGACACTAGTTATAGATTCCGATGCTTCACATCAGGTTTACTGTATCCCTCTGACCTTATTGCCGATGAAACACAGAAATTGCATCGGAGTTAAATACAAAAGGCACAATGCCGATTTAAGGACAAGAAGACTGACCCCTCTTACTGACTATTTTTTGAACCATTCCTGTGACACTAGTTATAGATTCCGATGCTTCACTTCAGGTTTACTGTATCCCTCTGACGTTCTTATTGACTGTGAAACACAGAAATTGCATCGGAATTGAATACAAAAGCCACAATGTCTACTTAAGTACAAGAAGACTGACTCTTCCTACTGTCTATGTGTGGAACCATTCCTGTGACACTAGTTATAGATTCCGATGCTTCACTTCAGGTTTACTGTTTCTTGTGGACCTTCTTATTGACGATGAAACACAGAAATTGCATCGGAATTAAATACAAAAGGCACAATGCAGACTTAAGTATGAGATGACTGACTCTTCCTACTGTCTATGTTTTGAACCATTTCTGTGCCACTAGTTATAGAGTCCGATGCTTCACTTCAGGTTTACTGTATCCCTTGGACCTTCTTATTGACGACGAATCACAGAAAATGCATAGGAATTAAATACAAAAGGCACAATGCAGACTTAAGGACAAGAAGACTGACTCTTCTTACTGACTATGCTTTGAACCATTCCTGTGACACTAGTTATAGATTCCGATGCTTCACTTCAGGTTTACTGTATCCCTCTGACCTTCTTATTGACGATGGAACACAGAAATTGCATCGGAATTAAATACAAAAGCCACAATGCCGACTTAAGTACAAGAAGACTGACTCTTCGTACTGTCTATGTTTGGAACCATTCCTGTGACACTAGTTATAGATTCCGATGCGTCACTTCAGGTTTACTGTTTCCCTTGGACCTTCTTATTGACGATGAATCACAGAAATTGCATCGGAATTAAATAGAAAAGGCACAATGCCGACTTAAGTACAAGAAGACTGACTCTTCTGACTGTCTATATTTTGAACCATTCCAGTGACACTAGTTATAGATTCCGATGCTTCACTTCAGGTTTACTGTATCCCTTGGACCTTCTTATTGACGTTGAAACACTAATATTGCATCGGAATCAAATACAAAAGGCAAAATGCCGACTTAAGTACAAGAAGACCGACTCTTCTTACTGTCTATGTTTTGAACCATTCCTGTGCCACTAGTTATAGATTCCGATGCTTCACTCCAGGTTTACTATATCCCTTGGCCCTTCTTATTGACGATTAAACACAAAAATTGCATCAGAATTAAATACAAAAGGCACAATGCCGACTTAAGTACAAGAAGACTGACTCTTCTTACTGTCTATGTTTTGAACCATTCCATTGACACTAGTTACAGATTCCGATGCTTCACTCCAGGTTTACTGTATCCCTTGGACCTTCTTATTGACGATGAACAACAGAAATTGCATCGGAATTAAATACAAAAGGCACAATGCCGACGTAAGTGCAAGAAGACTGACTCCTCTTACTGACAATGTTTTGAACCATACCTGTGACACTAGTTATAGATTCCGAGGCTTGACTTCAGGATTACTGTATCCCTTGGACCTTCTTATTGAATATGAAACACAGAAATTGCATCGGAATTAAATACAAAAGGTAAAATGCCGACTTAAGTACAAGAAGACTTACTCTTCGTACTGTCTATGCGTGTAACCATTCCAGTTACACTAGTTATAGATTCCGATGCTTCACTTCAGGTTTACTGTATCGCTTGGACCCTCTTATTGACGATGAAACACAGAAATTGCATCGGAATTAAATACAAAAGGCACAATGCCGACTTAAGTACAAGAAGACTGACTCTTCTTACTGACTATGTTTTGAACCATTCCTGTGACACTAGTAATAGATTCCGATGCTTCACTTCAGGTTTGCTGTATACCTTGGACCTTCTTATTGACGATGAAACACAGAAATTGCATAGGAATTAAATAGAAACAGCACAATGCCGAATTAAGTACAAGAAGATTGACTCTTCTTACTGTCTATGTTTTGAACCAATCCTGTGACACTAGTTGGAGATTCCGATGCTTCACTTCAGGTTTACTGTATTCCTTGGACCTACTTATTGACGAAGAAACATAGAAATTGCATCGGAATTAAATACAAAAGGCACAATGCCGACTTACGTACAACAAAACTGACTCCTCCTACTGTCTATGTTTGAACCGTTCCTGTGACACTAGTTTTAGACTCCGATGCTTCACTTCAGGTTTACTGTATCCCTCTGACGTTCTTATTGACTATGAAACACAGAAATTGCATCAGAATTAAATACAAAAGCCACAATGACGACTTAAGTACAAGAAGACTTACTCTTCGTACTGTCTATGTGTGTAACCATTCCAGTTACACTAGTTATAGATTCCGATGCTCACTTCAGGTTTACTGTATCCCTCTGACCTTCTTTTTGAGGTGAATCACATATATTGCATCGGAATTAAATACAAAAGGCACAATGCCGACTTAAGTATAAGAAGACGGTCTCTTCTTACTGACTATGTTTTGAACCATTCCAGTGACACTAGTTATAGATTCCGATGCTTCACTTCAGGTTTACTGTATCCCACTGACCCTCTTATTGACGATGAAACACAGAAATTGCATCGGAATTAAATACAAAAGGCACAATGCCGACTTAAGTACAAGAAGACTGACTCTTCTTACTGACTATGTTTTGAACCATTCCTGTGACACTAGTAATAGATTCCGATGCTTCACTTCAGGTTTGCTGTATACCTTGGACCTTCTTATTGACGATGAAACACAGAAATTGCATAGGAATTAAATAGAAACGGCACAATGCCGAATTAAGTACAAGAACATTGACTCTTCTTACTGTCTATGCTTTGAACCAATCCTGTGACACTAGTTGTAGATTCCGATGCTTCACTTCAGGTTTACTGTATTCCTTGGACCTACTTATTGACGAAGAAACATAGAAATTGCATCGGAATTAAATACAAATGGCACAATGCCGACTTAAGTACAAGAAGAAGGACTCTTTTTACTGACTATGTTTTTAACCATTCCTGTGACACTAGTTATTGATTCCGATTCTTCACTTCAGGTTTACTGTATCCCCTGGACTTTCTTATTGACGATGAATCACAGAAATTGCATCGGAATCAAATACAAAAGGCTCAATGCCGACTTAAGTACAAGAAGACTGACCCTTTTTACTGTCTATATTTTGAACTATTCCAGTGACACTAGTTACAAATTCAGATGCTTCACTTCATGTTTACTGTATCCCTTGGCTCTTCTTATTGACGATGAAACACATAAATTACATCGGAATTAAATACAAAAGGCACAATGCCGACTTAAGTACAAGAAGACCGTCTCTTCTTACTGTCTATGTTTTGATCCATTACTGTGACTCTAGTTATAGATTCCGGTGCTTCACTCTAGGTTTACTGTATCCCTTGGACGTACTTACTGTCGACGAAACACAGAAATTGCGTCGGAATCAAATACAAAAGCCAAAATGCCGACTTAAGGACAAGAAGACTGTCTCTTCTTACTGACAATGTTTGAACCATTCCTGTGACACTAGTTATAGATTCCGATGCTTCACTTCAGGTTTACTGTATCCCTCTGACCTTCTTATTGACGATGAAACTCAGAAATAGCATCGGTATAAAATACAAAAGGCACAATGCAGACTGAAGTACAAGAAGACTGACTCTTCTTACTGTCTATGTTTTGAACCATTCCACTGACATAAGTTACAGATTCCGATGCTTCACTCCAGGTTTACTGTATCCCTTGGACCTTCTTTTTGACGATGAAACACAGAAATTGCATCGGAATTAAATACAAATGCATAATGCCTACTTAAGTACATGAAGACCGACTCTTCTTATTGACAATGATTTGAACCATTCCGGTGATACTAGTTATTGATTCCGATACTTCATTTCAGGTTTGCTGTATCCCTTGGTCATTCTAATTGACGATGAAACACTGAAATTGCATCGGAATTATATACAAAAGGCAGAATGCCGACTTAAGTACAAGAAGACTGACTCTTCTTACTGTCTATGTTTTGAACCATTCCTGTGCCACTAGTTATAGATTCCGATGCTTCACTCCAGGTTTACTATATCCCTTGGCCCTTCTTATTGACGATGAAACACAGAAATTGCATCGGAATTAAATACAAAAGGCACAATGAATACTTAAGGACAAGAAGACTGTCTCTCCTTACTGACTATGTTTGAACCATTCCTGTGACACTAGTTATAGATTCCGATGCTTCACTTCAGGTTTACTGTATCCCTCTGTCCTTCTTATTGACGATGAAACTCAGAAATAGCATCGGTATTAAATACAAAAGGCACAATGCCGACTTAAGTACAAGAAGACTGACTCTTCTTACTGTCTATGTTTTGAACCATTCCATTGACACAAGTAACAGATTCCGATGCTTCACTCCAGGTTTACTGTATCCCTTGGACCTTCTTATTGACGATGAACTACAGAAATTGCATCGGAATTAAATACAAAAGGCACAATGCTGACGTAAGTGCAAGAAGACTGACTCTTCTTACTGACAATGTTTTGAACCATTCCTGTGACACTAGTTATAGATTCCGAGGCTTGCCTTCAGGATTACTGTATCCCTTGGACCTTCTTATTGACGATGAAACACAGAAATTGCATCGGAATTAAATACAAAAGGCACAATGCCGGAGTAAGTACAAGAAGACTGACTCTTCTTCCTGACTATGATTTGAACCATTCCTGTGACACTAGTTATAGATTCCGATGCTTCACCTCAGGTTTACTGTATCCCTCTGACCTTCTTATTGACGATGAAACACAGAAATTGCATCGGAATTAAATACAAATGGCACAATGCCGACTTAAGTACAAGAACACTGACTCTTCCTACTGTCTATGTTTTTAACCATTCCTTTGGCACTAGTTACAGATTCCGACGCTTCACTTCAGGTTAACTATATCCCTTGTACCTTCTTATTGACGATTAAACACAGAATTTGCATCGGAATTAAATACAAAAGGCACAATGCCGACATAAGTCAAGAATACTGACACTTCTTACTGTCCATATTTTGAACCATTCCAGTGACACTAGTTATAGATTCCGATGCTTCACTTCAGGTTTACTGTATCGCTTGGACCTTCTTATTGACGATGAAACACAGAAATTGCATCGGAATTAAATACAAAAGGCACAATGCCGACTTAAGTACAAGAAGACCGACTCTTCCTACTGTCTATGTTTTGAACCATTACTGTGACTCTAGTTATAGATTCCGGTGCTTCACTCCAGGTTTACTGTATCCCTTAGACCTACTTATTGGCGATGGAACACAGAAATTGCATCGGAATTAAATACAAAAGGCACAATGCCGCCTTTAGGACAAGAAGACTGACTCTTCTTACTGACAATGCTTTGAACCATTTCTGTGACACTAGTTATCGATTCCGATGCTTCACTTCATGTTTATTGTATCCCTCTGACCCTCTTATTGACGATGAAACACAGAAATTGCATCGGAATTAAATACAAAAGGCTCAATGCCGACTTAAGAACAAGAAGACTGACTCTTCTTACTGTATGTGTTTGAACCATTCCTGTGACACTAGTTATATATTCCGATGCTTCACTTCAGGTTTACTGTATCCCTCTGACCTTCTTATTGACGGTGAAACACAGAAATTGCATCGGAATAAAATACGAAAGTCACAATGCCGACTTAAGTACAAGAAGAAGGACTCTTTTTACTGACTATGTTTTTAACCATTCCTGTGACACTAGTTATTGATTCCGATGCTTCACTTGAGGTTTACTGTATCCCTCTGACCCTCTTATTGACGATGAAACACAGATATTGCATCGGAATTAAATAGAAAAGGCACAATGCCGACTTAAGTACAAGAAGACTGACTCTTCATACTATCTATGATTGATCCAATCCTTTGACACTAGTTGTAGATTCCGATGCTTCACTTCAGGTTTACTGTATCCCTTGGACCTTCTTATTGACGATGAAACACAGAAATTGCATCGGAATTAAATACAAAAGGCACAATGCCGACTTAAGTACAAGTACACTGACTCTTCCTACTGTCTAAGTTTTGAACCATTCCTGTGGCACTAGTTATAGATTCCGACGCTTCACTTCAGGTTAACTGTATATCTTGTACCTTCTTATTGACGATGAAACACAGAAATTGCATCGGAATTAAATACAAAAGGCACAATGCCGACTTAAATACATGAAGACCGACTCTTCTTATTGACAATGATTTGAACCATTCCTGTGATACTAGTTATAGATTCCGATGCTTCACTTCAGGTTTACTGTATCCCTTGGACCTTCTTATTGACGATGAATCACAGAAATGGCATCGGAATCAAATACAAAAGGCACAATGCTGACTTAAGTACAAGAAGACGGTCTCTACTTACTGACAATATTTTGAACCATTCCTGTGACACTAGATATAGATTCCGAGGCTTCACTTCAGGTTTACTGTATCCCTCTGACCCTCTTATTGACGATGAAACACGGAAATTGCATCGGAATTAAATACAAAAGGCACAATGCCGACTTAAGTAGAAGAAGACTGACTATTCTTACTCTATGTGTTTGAACCATTCCTGTGACACTAGTTATAGATTCCGATTCTTCACTTCAGGTTTACTGTATCCCTCTGACCTTCTTATTGACGGTGAAACACAGAAATTGCATCGGAATTAAATACGAAAGGCACAATGCCGACTTAAGTACAAGAAGACTGACTCTTCTTACTGACTATGTATTGAACCATTCCTGTGACACTAGTTATAGATTCCGATGCTTCACTTCAGGTTTGCTGAATACCTTGGACATTCTTATTGACGATGAAACACAGAAATTGCATCGGAATTAAATAGAAAAGGCACAATGCCGACTTAAGTATAAGAAGACTAAATCTTCTTACTATCTATGATTTGAACCAATCCTGTGACACTAGTTGTAGATTCCGATGCTTCACTTCAGGTTTACTGTATCCCTTGGACCTTCTTATTGACGATGAAACACAGAAATTGCATCGGAAATAAATACAAAAGGCACAATGCCGACTTAAGTACAAGAACACTGACTCTTCCTACTGTCTATGTTTTGAACCATTCCTTTGGCACTATTTATAGATTCCGACGCTTCACTTCAGGTTAACTGTATCCCTTGTACCTTCTTATTGACGATGAAACACAGTAATTGCATCGGAATTAAATACAAAAGGCACAATGCCGACTTAAGTACATGAAGACTGACTCTTCTTATTGATAATGATTTGAACCATTCCTGTGATACTAGTTATAGATTCCGATGCTTCACTTCAGGTTTACTGTATCCCCTGGACTTTCTTATTGACGATGAATCACAGAAATTGCATCGGAATCAAATACAAAAGGCTCAATGCCGACTTAAGTACAAGAAGACTGACTCTTTTTACTGTCTATATTTTGAACTATTCCAGTGACACTAGTTACAAATTCAGATGCTTCACTTCATGTTTACTGTATCCCTTGGCTCTTCTTATTGACGATGAAACACATAAATTACATCGGAATTAAATACAAAAGGCACAATGCCGACTTAAGTACAAGAAGACCGTCTCTTCTTACTGTCTATGTTTTGATCCATTACTGTGACTCTAGTTATAGATTCCGGTGCTTCACTCTAGGTTTACTGTATATCTTGGACGTACTTACTGTCGATGAAACACAGAAATTGCGTCGGAATCAAATACAAAAGCCAAAATGCCGACTTAAGGACAAGAAGACTGTCTCTTCTTACTGACAATGTTTGAACCATTCCTGTGACACTAGTTATAGATTCCGATGCTTCACTTCAGATTTACTGTATCCCTCTGACCTTCTTATTGACGATGAAACTCAGAAATAGCATCGGTATAAAATACAAAAGGCACAATGCAGACTGAGGTACAAGAAGACTGACTCTTCTTACTGTCTATGTTTTGAACCATTCCACTGACATAAGTTACAGATTCCGATGCTTCACTCCAGGTTTACTGTATCCCTTGGACCTTCTTTTTGACGATGAAACACAGAAATTGCATTGGAATTAGATACAAAATGCATAATGCCGACTTAAGTACATGAAGACCGACTCTTCTTATTGACAATGATTTGAACCATTCCTGTGATACTAGTTATTGATTCCGATACTTCATTTCAGGTTTGCTGTATCCCTTGGTCATTCTAATTGACGATGACACACTGAAATTGCTTCGGAATTATATACAAAAGGCAGAATGCCGACTTAAGTACAAGAAGACTGACTCTTCTTACTGTCTATGTTTTGAACCATTCCTGTGCCACTAGTTATAGATTCCGATTCTTCACTCCAGGTTTACTATATCCCTTGGCCCTTCTTATTGACGATGAAACACAGAAATTGCATCGGAATTAAATACAAAAGGCACAATGCCTACTTAAGGTCAAGAAGACTGTCTCTCCTTACTGACAATGTTTTGAACCATTCCTGTGACACTAGTTATAGATTCCGATGCTTCACTTCAGGTTTGCTGTATACCTTGGACCTTCTTATTGACGATGAACTACAGAAATTGCATCGGAATTAAATACAAAAGGCACAATGCCGACGTAAGTGCAAGAAGACTGACTCTTCTTACTGACAATGTTTTGAACCATTCCTGTGACACTAGTTATAGATTCCGAGGCTTGCCTTCAGGATTACTGTATCCCTTGGACCTTCTTATTGACGATGAAACACAGAAATTGCATCGGAATTAAATACAAAAGGCACAATGCCGAAGTAAGTACAAGAAGACTGAGTCTTCTTCCTGACTATGATTTGAACCATTCCTGTGACACTAGTTATAGATTCCGATGCTTCACCACAGGTTTACTGTATCCCTCTGACCTTCTTATTGACGATGAAACACAGAAATTGCATCGGAATTAAATAGAAAAGGCACAATGCCGACCTAAGTACACGAAGACTGACTCATCTTACTGTCTATGTTTTGAACCTTTCCTGTGACACTTCTTATAGATTCCGATGCTTCACTTCAGGTTTATTGTATCCCTCAGACCTTCGTGTTGACGATGAAACACAGAAATTGCATCGGAATTAAATACAAAAGGCACAATGCCGATTTAAGTATGAGATGACTGACTCTTCGTACTGTCTATGCTTTGAACCATTTCTGTGACACTAGTTATAGAGTCCGATGCTTCACATCAGGTTTACTGTATCCCTTGGACGTACTTACTGTCGATGAAACACAGAAATTGCGTCGGAATTAAATACAAAAGGCACAATGCCGACTTAAGGACAAGAAGACACTCTTCTTACTGACAATATTTTGAACCATTCCAGTGACACTAGTTATAGATTCCGATGCTTCACTTCATGTTTATTGTATCCCTCTGAACCTCTTATTGACGATGAAACACAGAAATTGCATCGGAATTAAATACAAAAGGCACAATGCCGACTTAAGAACAAGAAGACTGACTCTTCTTACTGTATGTGTTTGAACCATTCCTGAGTCACTAGTTATACATTCCGATGCTTCACTTCAGGTTTACTGTATCCCTCCGACCTTCTTATTGACGGTGAAACACAGAAATTGCATCGGAATTAAATACGAAAGTCACAAAGCCGACTTCAGTACGAGAAGAAGGACTCTTCTTACTGACTATGTTTTGAACCATTCCTGTGACACTAGTTATTGATTCCGATGCTTTATTTGAGGTTTACTGTATCCCTTGGACCTTCTTATTGACGATGAATCACAGAAATTGCATAGGAATTAAATACAAAGGGCACAATGCCGACTTAAGTACAAGAACACTGACTCTTCCTACTGTCTATGTTTCGAACCATTCCTGTGGCACTAGTTATAGATTCCGACGCTTCACTTCAGGTTAACTGTATATCTTGTACCTTCTTATTGACGATGAAACACAGAAATTGCATCGGAATTAAATACAAAAGGAACAATGCCTACTTAAATACACGAAGACCGACTCTTCTTATTGACAATGATTTGATCCATTCCTGTGATACTAGTTATAGATTCCGATGCTTCACTCCAGGTTTACTGTATCCCTTGGACCTTCTTATTGACGATGAATCACAGAAATTGCATCGGAATCAAATACAAAAGGCACAATGCAGACTGAAGTACGAGAAGACTGATTCTTTTTACTGTCTATATTTTGAACTATTCCAGTGACACTAGTTACAGATTGAGATACTTCACTTCATGTTTACTGTATCCCTTGGACCTTCTTATTGACGATGAAACACAGAAATTACATCGGAATTAAATACAAAAGGCACAATGCCGACTTAAGTACAAGAGGACCGACTCTTCTTACTGTCTATGTTTTGATCCATTACTGTGACTCTAGTTATAGATTCCGGTGCTTCACTTCAGGATTACTGTATCCCTTGGACCTACTTATTGACGATGAAACACAGAAATTGCATCGGAATTAAATACAAAAGGCACAATGCCGACGTAAGTACAAGAAGACGGTCTCTACTTACTGACAATATTTTGAACCATTCCTGTGACACTAGATATAGATTCCGAGGCTACACTTCAGGTTTACTGTATCCCTCTGACCCTCTTATTGACGTTGAAACACAGAAATTGCATCCGAATTAAATACAAAAGACACAATGCCGACTTAAGTACAAGAAGACTGACTCTTCTTACTGACTATGTTTTTAACCATTCCTGTGACACTAGTTATAGATTCCGATGCTTTACTTCAGGTTTACTGTATTCCTTGGACCTACTTATTGACGAAGAAACACAGAAATTGCATCGGAATTAAATACAAAAGGCACAATGCCGACTTAAGTACAAGAAGACTGACTCTTCTTACTGTATGTGTTTGAACCATTCCTGTGACACTAGTTATAGATTCCGATGCTTCACTTCAGGTTTACTGTATCCCTCTGACCTTCTTATTGACGGTGAAACACAGAAATTGCATCGGAATTAAATACGAAAGGCACAATGCTGACTTAAGTACAAGAAGACTGACTCTTCTTACTGACTATGTTTTGAACCATTCCTGTGACACTAGTTATAGATTCCGATGCTTCACTTGAGGTTTACTGTATCCCACTGACCCTCTTACTGACGATGAAACACAGATATTGCATCGGAATTAAATAGAAAAGGCACAATGCCGACTTAAGTATAAGAAGACTGACTCTTCTTACTATCTATGATTTGAACCAATCCTGTGACACTAGTTGTAGATTCCGATGCTTCACTTCAGGTTTACTGTATCCCTTGGACCTTCTTGTTGTCGATGAAACACAGAAATTGCATCGGAATTAAATACAAAAGGCACAATGCCGCCTTAAGTACAAGAACACTGACTCTTCCTACTGTCTATGTTTTGAACCACTCCTGTGGCACTATTTTTAGATTCCGACGCTTCACTTCAGGTTAACTGTATCCCTTGTACCTTCTTATTGACGATGAAACACAGTAAGTGCATCGGAATTAAATACAAAAGGCACAATGCCGACTTAAGTACATGAAGACTGACTCTACTTATTGGTAATGATTTGAACCATTCATGTGATACTAGTTATAGATTCCGATGCTTCACTTCAGGTTTACTGTATCCCTTGGACCTTCTTATTGACGATGAATCACAGAAACTGCGTCGGAATCAAATACAAAAGGCACAATGCCGACTTAAGTACAAGAAGACTGACACTTTTTACTGTCTATATTTTGAACTATTCCAGTGACACTAGTTACAGATTCAGATGCTGCACTTCATGTTTACTGTATCCCTTGGATCTTCTTATTGACGATGAAACACATAAATTACATCGGAATTAAATACAAAAGGCACAATGCCGACATAAGTACAAGAAGACCGACTCTTCTTACTGTCTATGTTTTGATCCATTACTTTGACTCTAGTTATAGATTCCGGTGCTTCACTCCAGGTTTACTGTATCCCTTGGACCTACTTATTGACGATGAAACACAGAAATTGCATCGGAATTAAATACAAAGGGCACAACGCCGACTTAAGTACAAGAAGACGGTCTCTTCTTACTGTCTATATTTTGAACCATTCCTGTGACACTAGTTATAGATTCCAATGCTTCACTTCAGGTTTACTGTATCTCTCTGACCCTCTTATTGACGATGAAACTCAGAAATTGCATCCGAATTAAATTCAAAAGGCACAATGCCGACTTAAGTACAAGAAGACTGACTCTTCTTACTGACTATGTTTTGAACCATTCCTGTGACACCAGTTATAGATTCCGATGCTTCACTTCAGGTCTGCTGTATACCTTGGACCTTCTTATTGACGATGAAACACAGAAATTGCATCGGAATTAAATAGAAAAGGCACAATGACGAATTAAGTACAAGAGGATTGACCCTTCTTACTGTCTCTGTTTTGAACCAATCCTGTGGCACTAGTTGTAGATTCCGATGCTTCACTTCAGGTTTACTGTATTCCTTGGACCCACTTATTGACGAAGAAAGACAGAAATGGAATCGGAATTAAATATAAAAGGCACAATGCCGAATTAAGTACAAGAACACTGACTCTTCCTACTGTCTATGTTTTTAACCATTCCTGAGGCACTAGTTATAGATTCCGACGCTTCACTTCAGGTTAACTGTATCCCTTGTACCTTCTTATTGACGATGAATCACAGAAATTGCATCGGAATTAAATACAAATGGCTAAATGCCGACTTAAGTACAAGAAGACTGACTCTTCTTACTGTCTATAATTTTTAACCATTCCAGTGACACTAGTTATAGATTCCGATGCTTCACTTCAGGTTTACTGTATCCCTTGGACC
This sequence comes from Schistocerca americana, assembly GCF_021461395.2. Taxonomy (NCBI): domain Eukaryota; kingdom Metazoa; phylum Arthropoda; class Insecta; order Orthoptera; family Acrididae; genus Schistocerca; species Schistocerca americana. The sequence goes on from NC_060122.1 coordinate 13,220,779, forward strand.
TTCTTATTGACGATGAAACACAGAAATTGCATCGGAATTAAATACAAAAGGCACAATGCCGACTTAAGTACAGGAAGACCGACTCTTCTTACTGTCCATGTTTTGAACCATTACTGTGACTCTAGTTACAGATTCCGGTGCTTCACTCCAGGTTTACTGTATCCCTTAGACCTACTTATTGACGATGAAACACAGAAATTGCATCGGAATTAAATACAAAAGACACAATGCCGACTTTAGGACAAGAAGACTGAGTCTTCTTACTGTCTATGCTTTGAACCTTTCCTGTGACACTTGTTATAGATTCCGATGCTTCACTTCAGGTTTATTGTATCCCTCTGACCTTCGTATTGACGATGAAACACAGAAATGGCATCGGAATTAACTAGAAAAGGCACAATGTCGACTTAAGTACAAGAGGACTGACTCTTCTTACAGTCTATGATTCGAACCATTATTGTGACTCTAGTGATAGATTCCGATGCTTCACTCCAGGTTTACTGTATCCCTTGGACATTCTTATTGACGATGCAACACAGAAATTGCATCGGAATTAAATTGAAAAGGCACAATGCCGACTTAAGTACAAGAAGACTGACTCTTCTTACTGACTATGATTTGAACCATTCCTGTGACACTAGTTATAGATTCCGATGCTTCACTTCAGGTTTGCTGTATACCTTGGACCTTCTTATTGACGATAAAACACAGAAATTGCATCGGAATTAAATACAAAAGGCACAATGCCGACTTAAGTACAAGAAGACTGACTCTTCCTATTGTCTATGTTTTGAACCATTTCTGTGACACTAGTTATAGGTTCCGATGCTTCACTTCAGGTTTTCTGTATCCCTCTGACCTTATTGCCGATGAAACAAAGAATTTGCATCGGAATTAAATACAAAAGGCACAATGCCGACTTATAGAGAAGAAGACTGACTCTTCTTACTGACTATTTTTGAACCATTCCTGTGACACTAGTTATAGATTCCGATGCCTCACTTCATGTTTACTGTATCCCTCTGACCCTCGTATTGACGATGAAACACAGAAATTGCATCGGAATTAAATACAAAAGGCACAAGGCCGACTTAAGTACAAGAAGACTGACGCTTCTTACTGTATATGTTTGAACGAATCCTGTGACACTAGTTGTAGATTCCGATGCTTCACTTCAGGTTTACTGTATCCCTCTGACGTTCTTATTGACGATGAATCACAGAAATTGCATCGGATTTAAATACAAAAGGCACAATGCCGACTTAAGTACAAGAAGATTGACTCTTCTTACTGTCTATATTTTGAACTATTCCAGTGACACTAGTTATAGATTCCGATGCTTCACTTCAGATTTGCTGTATACCTTGGACCTTCTTATTGACGATGAAACACAGAAATTGCATCGGAATTAAATAGTAAAGGCACAATGCCGAATTAAATACAAGAAGATTGACTCTTCTTACTGTCTATGTTTTGAACCAATCCTGTGACACTAGTTGTAGATTCCGATGCTTCACTTCAGGTTTACTGTATTCCTTGGACCTACATATTGACAAGAAACACAGAAATAGCATCGGAATTAAATACAAAAGGCACAATATGGCCTTAAGTACAAGAACACTGACTCTTCCTACTGTCTATGATTTTAACCATTCCTGTGGCACTAGTTATAGATTCCGACGCTTCACTTCGGGTTAACTGTATCCCTTGTACCTTCTTGTTGACGATGAAACACAGATATTGCATCGGAATTCAATACAAAAGGCACAATGCCGACTTAAGTACAACAAGACTGACTCTTCTTACTGTCTATATTTTGAACCATTCCAGTGACACTAGTTATAGATTCCGATGCTTCCCTTCAGTTTTACTGTATCCCTTGGACCCTCTTATTGACGATGAAACACAGAAATTGCATCGGAAATAAATACAAAAGGCACAATGCCGACTTAAGTACAAGAAGACCGACTCTTCTTACTGTCTATGTTTTAACCATTACTGTGACTCTAGTTATAGAATCCGGTGCTTCACTCCCGGTTAACTGTATCCCTTGTACCTTCTTATTGACGATGAATCACAGAAATTGCATCGGAATTAAATACAAAAGGCACAATGCCGACTTAAGTACAAGAAGACTGACTCTTCTTACTGTCTATAATTTTGATCCATTCCAGTGACACTAGTTATAGATTCCGGTGCTTCACTTCAGGTTTACTGTATCCCTTGGACCTTCTTATTGACGATGAAACACTGAAATTGCATCGGAATTAAATACAAAAGACACAATGCCGACTTAAGTACAAGAAGACCGACTCTTCTTACTGTCCATGCTTTGAACCATTACTGTGACTCTAGTTATAGATTCCGGTGCTTCACTCCAGGTTCACTGTATCCCTTAGACCTACTTATTGACGATGAAACACAGAAATTGCATCGGAATTAAATACAAAAGTCACAATGCCGACTTTAGGACAAGAAGACTGACTCTTCTTACTGGCTATGCTTTGAACCTTTCCTGTGACACTTGTTATAGATTCCGATGCTTCACTTCAGGTTTATTGTATCCCTCTGACCTTCGTATTGACGATGAAACACAGAAATGGCATCGGAATTAAATAGAAAAGTCACAATGTCGATTTAAGTACAAGAGGACTGACTCTTCTTACAGTCTATGATTTGAACCATTCCTGTGACTCTAGTGATAGATTCCGATGCTTCACTCCAGGTTTACTGTATCCCTTGGACATTCTTATTGACGACGAAACACAGAAATTGCATCGAAATTAAATTGAAAAGGCACAATGCCAACTTAAGTACAAGAAGATTGACTCTTCTTACTGACTATGTTTTGAACCATTCCTGTGACACTAGTTATAGATTCCGATGCTTCACTTCAGGTTTGCTGTATACCTTGGACCTTCTTCTTGACGATGAAACACAGAAATTGCATCGGAATTAAATACAAACGGCACAATGCCGACTTACGTAAAAGAAGGCTGACCCTTCCTACTGTCTATGTTTTGTAACCGTTCCTGTGACACTAGTTTTGTATTCCGATGCTCCACTTCAGGTTTACTGTATCCCTCTGACGTTCGTATTGACGATGAATCACAGAAATTGCATCGGAATTAAATACAAAAGGCACAATGCCGACTTAAGTACAAGAAGACTGACTCTTCTTACTGCCTACATTTTGAACTATTCCAGTGACACTAGTTATCGATTCCGATGCTTCACTTCATGTTTACTGTATCCCTTGGACCTTCTTATTGACGATGAAACACAGAAATTGCATCGCAATTAAATACAAAAGGCACAATGCCAACTTAAGTACAAGAAGACCGACTCTTCCTACTGTCTATCTTTTTAACCTTTCCTGTGACACTAGTTATAGATTCCGATGCTTCACTTAAGGTTTATTGCTTCCCTTGGACCTTCTTATTGACGATGAATCACAGAAATTGCATCGAAATTAAATACAAAAGGCACAATGGCGACTTAAGTTCAAGAAGACTGACTCTTCTTACTGACTATTTTTTAACCATTCCTGTGACACTAGTTATAGATTCCGATGCTTCACTTCAGGTTTGCTGTATACCTTGGACATTCTTATTGACGATGAAACACAGAAATTGCATCGGAATTAAATAGAAAAGGCACAATGCCGAATTAACTACAAGAACTTTGACTGTTCTTACTGTCTATGTTTTGAACCAATCCTGTGACACTAGTTGTAGATTCCGATGCTTCACTTTAGGTTTACTGTATTCCTTGGACCTACTTATTGACGAAGAAACACAGAAATAGCATCGGAATTATATACAAAAGGCACAATGCTGCCTTAAGTACAAGAATACTGACTCTTCCTACTGTCTATGTTTTCAACCTTTCCTGTGACACTAGTTATAGATTCCGATGCTTCACTTAAGGTTTACTGTTTCCCTTGGACCTTCTTATTGACGATGAATCATAGAAATTGCATCGTAATGAAACACAAAAGCCACAATGCCGACTTATGTACAGGAAGACTGACTCTTCTTTCTGTCTATATTTTGAACCATTCCAGTGACACTAGTTATAGATTCCGATGCTTCACTTCAGGTTTACTGTATCTCTTGGACCTTATTATTGGCGATGAAACACAGAAATTGCATCGGAATCAAATGCAAAAGGCACAATGCCGACTTAAGTACAAGAAGACGGACTCTTCTTACTGTCTATGTTTTGATCCTTCACTGTGACTCTAGTTATAGATTCCGGTGCTTCACTCCAGGTTTCCTGTATCCCTTGGACCTACTTATTGACTATGAAACACAGAAATTGCATCGGAATGAAATACAAAGGGCACAATGCCGACTTAAGGACAAGAAGACTGAATCTTCTTACTGACTATGTTTGAACCAATACTGTGACACTAGTTATAGATTCCGAAGCTTCACTTCATGTTTACTGTATCCCTCTGACCCTCGTATTGACGATGAAACACAGAAATTGCATCGGAATTAAATACAAAAGGCACAATGCCGTTTTAAGTACAAGAAGACGGTCTCTTCTTACTGACTATGTTTTGAACCACTCCTGTGACACTAGTTATTGATTCCGATGCTTCCCTTCAGATTTACTGTATCCCTCTGACCTTCTTATTTACGATGAAACTCAGAAATAGCATCGGAAATAAATACAAAAGGCACAATGCCGACTTAAGTACAAGAAGACTGGCTCTTCTTACTGTCTATGTTTTGAACCATTCCATTGACACTAGTTACAGATTCCGATGGTTCACTCCAGGATTACTGTTTCCCTTGGACCTTCTTATTGACGATGAAACACAGAAATTGCATCGGAATTAAATAGAAAATGCACAATGCCGACTTAAGTGCAAGAAGACTGACTCTTCTTACTGACAATGATTGAACCATTCCTGTGACACTAGTTATAGATTCCGATGCTTCACTTCAGGTTTACTGTATCCCTTGGACCTTCTTATTGACGATGAAACACTGAAATTGCATCGCAATTAAATACAAAAGGCACAATGCCAACTTAAGGACAAGAAGACTGACTCCTCTTACTGACTATGTTTTGAACCATTCCTGTGAGGCTAATTATAGATTCCGATGCTTCACTCCTGGTTTACTGTATCTCTCTGACCTTCTTATTGACGATGAAACACAGAAATTGCATCGGAATTAAATACAAAAGGCACAATGCAGAACTAAAGGACAAGAAGACTGACTCTTCTTACTGACTATGTTTTGAACCATTCCTGTGACACTAGTTATAGATTCCGATGCTTCACTCCAGGTTTACTGTATTCCTTGGACCTTCCTATTGACGATGAAACACAGAAATTGCATCGGAATTAAATACAAAATGCACAATGCCGACTTACGGACAAGAAGACTGACTCTTCTTACTGACTATGTTTTGAACCATCCCTGTGACACTAGTTATAGATTCCGATGCTTCACTTCAGGTTTACTGTATCGCTCTGACCTTCTTATTGACGATGAATCTCAGAAATAGCATCGGAATTAAACACAAAACGCACAATGCCGACTTAAGTACAAGAAGACTGACTCTTCTTACTGTCTATGATTTGAACCATTCCATTGACACTAGTTATAGTTTCCGACGCTTCACTTCAGGTTTACTGTATAACTTGTACCTTCTTATTGACGTTGAAACACCGAAATTGCATCGGAATTAAATACAAAATGCACAATGCCGACATAAGTACATGAAGACCGACTCTTCTTATTGACAATGATTTAAACCATTCCTGTGACACTAGTTATAGATTCCGATGCTTCACTTCAGGTTTACAGTATCCCTTGGACCTTCTTATTGGCGATGAAACACAGAAATTGCATCGGAATTAAATACAAAAGGCACAATGCCGACTTAAGTACAAGTTGACTGACTATTCTTACTGTCTATGTTTGAACCATTCCTGTGACACTAGTTATAGATTCCGATGCTTCACTCCAGGTTTTCTATATCCCTTGGACCTTCTTATTGACGATGAAACACAGAAATTGCATCGAAATTAAATACAAAAGGCACAATGCCGACTTAAGGACAAGAAGACTGACTCTTCTTACTGACTATGTTTTGTACCATTCCTATGACACTACTTATAGATTGCGATGCTTCCCTTCAGGTTTACTGTATCCCTCTGACCTTCTTATTGACGATGAAACTCAGAAATAGCATCGGAAATAAATACAAAAGGCACAATGCCGACTTAAGTACAAGAAGACTGGCTCTTCTTACTGTCTATGTTTTGAACCATTCCATTGACACTAGTTACAGATTCCGTTGCTTCACTCCAGGTTTACTGTTTCCCTTGGACCTCCTTATTGACGATGAAACACAGAAATTGCATTGGAATTAAATAGAAAGGGCACAATGCCGACATAAGTGCAAGAAGACTGACTCTTCTTACTGACTATGTTATGAACCATTCCTGTGACACTAGTTATAGATTCCGATGCTTCACTTCAGGTTTACTGTATCCCTTGGACCTTCTTATTGATGACAAAAAACAGAAATTGCATCGGAATTAAATACAAAAGGCACAATGTCGACTTAAGTACAAGAAGACTGACTCTTCTTACTGTCTATGATTTGAACCTTTCCTGTGACACTAGTTATAGATTCCGATGCTTCACTCCAGGTTTACTGTATCCCTTGGACCTTCTTATTGACGATAAAACACAGAAATTGCATCGGAATTAAATAGAAAAGGCACAATGCCGACTTTAGTACAAGAAGACTGACTCTTCTTTCTGATTATAGTTTGAACCATTCCTGTGACACCAGTTATAGATTCCGATACTTTACTTCAGGTTTACTGTATACCTTGGACCTTCTTATTGACGATGAAACACAGAAATTGCATCGGAATTAAATACAAAAGGTACAATGCCGACTTACGTACAAGAAGACTGACTCTTCCTACTGTCTACGTTTTGAACCGTTCCTGTGACACTAGTTTTGTATTCCGATGCTTCACTTCAGGTTTACTGTATCCCTCTGACCTTCGTATTGACTATGAAACACAGTAATTGCATCGGAATTAAATACAAATGGCACAATGCCGACTTAAGTACAAGAAGACTGACTCCTCCTACTGTCTATGTTTTGAACCATTCCTGTGACACTAGTTATAGGTTCCGATGCTTCACTTCAGGTTTACTGTATCCCTCTGACGTTCTTAGTGACGATGAATCACAGAAATTGCATCGGAATTAAATACAAAAGGCACAATGCCGACTTAAGTACAAGAAGACTGACTCTTCTTACTGTCTATATTTTGAACTATTCCAGTGACACTAGTTATAGATTCCGATGCTTCACTTCATGTTTACTTGTTCCCTTGGACCTTCTTATTGACGATGAAACAGAGAAATTGCATCGGAATTAAATACAAAAGGCACAATGCCGACTTAAGTACAAGAAGACCGACTCTTCTTACTGGCTATGTTTTGATCTATTACTGTGACTCTAGTTATAGATTCAGGTGCTTCACTCCAGGTTTACTGTATCCCTTGGACCTACATATTGACGATGAAACACAGAAATTGCATCGGAATTAAATACAAAAGGCACAATGACGACTTAAGTACAAGAAGACGGTCTCCACATACTGACAATATTTTGAACCATTCCTGTGACACTAGATATAGATTCCGAGGCTACACTTCAGGTTTACTGTATCCCTCTGACCCTCTTATTGACGTTGAAACACAGAAATTGCATCCAAATTAAATACAAAAGGCACAATGCCGGCTTAAGTGCAAGAAGACTGACTCTTCTTACTGACTATGTTTTTAACCATTCCTGTGACACTAGTTATAGATTCCGATGCTTCACTTCAGGTTTGCTGTATACCGTGGACCTTCTTATTGACGATGAAACACAGAAATTGCATCGGAATTAAATAGGAAAGGCACAATGACGAATTAAGTACAAGAAGATTGACTCTTCTTACTGTCTCTGTTTTGAACCAATCCTGTGACACTAGTTGTAGATTCCGATGCTTTACTTCAGGTTTACTGTATTCCTTGGACCTACTTATTGACGAAGAAACACAGAAATTGCATCGGAATTGAAAAAAAAGGCACAATGCCGACTTAAGTACAAGAAGACTGACTCTTCTTACTGTATGTGTTTGAACCATTCCTGTGACACTAGTTATAGATTCCGATGCTTCACTTCAGGTTTACTGTATCCCTCTGACCTTCTTATTGACGGTGAAACACAGAAATTGCATCGGAATTAAATACGAACGGCACAATGCCGACTTACGTAAAAGAAGGCTGACCCTTCCTACTGTCTATGTTTTGTAACCGTTCCTGTGACACTAGTTTTGTATTCCGATGCTCCACTTCACGTTTACTGTATCCCTCTGACCTTCTTATTGACTATGAATTACAGAAATTGCATCAGAATCAATTACAAAAGGCACAATGCCGACTTAGGTACAAGAAGACTGACTCTTCCTAATGTCTATGTCTGAACCATTCCTGTGACACTAGTTATAGGTTCCGATGCTTCACTTCAGGTTTACTGTATCCTTCTGACCTTATTGCCGATGAAACACAGAAATTGCATCGGAATTAAATACAAAAGGCACAATGCCGACTTAAGGACAAGAAGACTGACTCTACTTACTGACTATTTTTGAACCATTCCTGTGACACTAGTTATAGATTCCGATGCTTCACTTCAGGTTTACTGTATCCCTCTGACGTTCTTATTGACGATGAATCACAGAAATTGCATCGGAATTAAATACAAAAGGCACAATGCCGACTTAAGTACAAGAAGACTGACTCTTCTTACTGTCTACATTTTGAACTATTCCAGTGACACTAGTTATAGATTCCGATGCTTCACTTCATGTTTACTGTATCCCTTGGACCTTCTTATTGACGATGAAGCACAGAAATTGCATCGCAATTAAATACAAAAGGCACAATGCCGACTTAAGTACGAGAAAACCGACTCTTCCTACTGTCTATGTTTTCAACCTTTCCTGTGACACTAGTTATAGATTCCGATGCTTCACTTAAGGTTCACTGTTTCCCTTGGACCTTCTTATTGACGATGAATCACAGAAATTGCATCGAAATTAAATACAAAAGGCACAATGGCGACTTAAGTACAAGAAGACTGACTCTTCTTACTGACTATTTTTTAACCATTCCTGTGACACTAGTTATAGATTCCGATGCTTCCCTTCAGGTTTGCTGTATACCTTGGACATTCTTATTGAAGATGAAACACAGAAATTGCATCGGAATTAAATAGTAAAGGCACAATGCCGAATTAACTACAAGAAGATTGACTGTTCTTACTGTCTATGTTTTGAACCAATCCTGTGACACTAGTTGTAGATTCCGATGCTTCACTTTAGGTTTACTGTATTCCTTGGACGTACTTGTTGACGAAGAAACACAGAAATAGCATCGGAATTAAATACAAAAGGCACAATGCTGCCTTAAGTACAAGAATACTGACTCTTCCTACTGTCTATGTTTTCAACCTTTCCTGTGACACTAGTTATAGATTCCGATGCCTCACTTAAGGTTTACTGTTTCCCTTGGACCTTCTTATTGACGATGAATCACAGAAATTGCATCGGAATGAAACACAAAAGCCACAATGCCGACTTATGTACAGGAAGACTGACTCTTCTTACTGTCTATATTTTGAACCATTCCAGTGACACTAGTTATAGATTCCGATGCTTCACTTCAGGTTTACTGTATCCCTTGGTCCTTCGTATTGACGATGAAACACAGAAATTGCATCGGAATCAAATACAAAAGGCACAATGCCGACTTTAGTACAAGAAGACTGACTCTTCTTACTGTCTATGATTTGAACCATTAGTGTGACACTAGTTATAGATTCCGATGCTTCACTTCAGGTTTACTGTATTCCTTGTACCTTCATATTGACGTTGAACCACAGAAATTGCATCGGAATTAAACCAAAAGGCACAATGCCGACTTAAGTACATGAAGACCAACTCTTCTTATTGACAATGATTTGAACAATTCCTGTGACACTAGTTATAGATTCCGATGCTTCACTTCAGGTTTTCTGTATCTCTTGGACCTTATTACTGGCGATGAAACACAGAAATTGCATCGGAATTAGATACAAAAGGCACAATGCCGACTTAAGTACAAGAAGACGGACTCTTCTTACTGTCTATGGTGGTTCAAATGGCTCTGAGCACTATGGGACTCAACTGCTGAGGTCATTAGTCCCCTAGAACTTAGAACTAGTTAAACCTAACTAACCTAAGGACATCACAAACATCCATGCCCGAGGCAGGATTCGAACCTGCGACCGTAGCGGTCTTGCGGTTCCAGACTGCAGCGCCTTTAACCGCACAGCCACTTCGTACTGTCTATGTTTTGATCCTTCACTGTGACTCTAGTTATAGATTCCGGTGCTTCACTCCAGGTTTCCTGTATCCCTTGGACCTACTTATTGACTATGAAACACAGAAATTGCATCGGAATGAAATACAAAGGGCACAATGCCGACTTAAGGACAAGAAGACTGAATCTTCTTACTGACTATGTTTGAACCAATACTGTGACACTAGTTATAGATTCCGATGCCTCACTTCATGTTTACTGTATCCCTCTGACCCTCGTATTGACGATGAAACACAGAAATTGCATCGGAATTAAATACAAAAGGCACAATGCTGCCTTAAGTACAAGAATACTGACTCTTCCTACTGTCTATGTTTTCAACCTTTCCTGTGACACTAGTTATAGATTCCGATGCTTCACTTAAGGTTTACTGTTTCCCTTGGACCTTCTTATTGACGATGAATCACAGAAATTGTATCGGAATGAAACACAAAAGCCACAATGCCGACTTATGTACAGGAAGACTGACTCTTCTTACTGTCTATATTTTGAACCATTCCAGTGACACTAGTTATAGATTCCGATGCTTCACTTCATGTTTACTGTATCCCTTGGACCTTCGTATTGACGATGAAACACAGAAATTGCATCGGAATCAAATACAAAATGCACAATGCCGACTTTAGTACAAGAAGACTGACTCTTCTTACTGTCTATGATTTGAACCATTAGTGTGACACTAGTTATAGATTCCGATGCTTCACTTCAGGTTTACTGTATCCCTCTGACCCTCTTATTGACGGTGAAACACAGAAATTGCATCTGAATTAAATACGATAGGCACAATGCCGACTTAAGTACAAGAAGACTGACTCTTCTTACTGACTATGTTTTGTACCATTCCTATGACCTTACTTATAGATTGCGATGCTTCCCTTCAGGTTTACTGTATCCCTCTGACCTTCTTATTGACGATGAAACTCAGAAATAGCATCGGAAATAAATACAAAAGGCACAATGCCGACTTAAGTACAAGAAGACTGGCTCTTCTTACTGTCTATGTTTTGAACCATTCCATTGACACTAGTTACAGATTCCGTTGCTTCACTCCAGGTTTACTGTTTCCCTTGGACCTTCTTATTGACGATGAAACACAGAAATTGCATCGGAATTAAATAGAAAAGGCACAATGCCGACATAAGTGCAAGAAGACTGACTCTTCTTACTGACTATGTTATGAACCATTCCTGTGACACTAGTTATAGATTCCGATGCTTCACTTCAGGTTAACTGTATCCCTTGGACCTTCTTATTGATGATAAAACACAGAAATTGCATCGGAATTAAATACAAAAAGGACAATGTCGACTTAAGTACAAGAAGACTGACTCTTCTTACTGTCTATGATTTGAACCTTTCCTGTGACACTAGTTATAGATTCCGATGCTTCACTCCAGGTTTACTGTATCCCTTGGACCTTCTTATTGACGATGAAACACAGAAATTGCATCGGAATTAAATAGAAAAGGCACAATGCCGACTTTAGTACAAGAAGACTGACTCTTCTCTCTGATTATAGTTTGAACCATTCCAGTGACACTAGTTATAGATTCCGATACTTTACTTCAGGTTTACTGTATACCTTGGACCTTCTTATTGACGATGAAACACAGAAATTGCATCGGAATTAAATACAAAAGGCACAATGCAGAACTTAAGGTCAAGAAGACTTACTCTTCTTACTGACTATGTTTTGAACCATTCCTGTGACACTAGTTATAGATTCCGATGCTTCACTCCAGGTTTACTGTATCCCTTGGATCTTCTTATTGACGATGAAACACAGAAATTGCATCGGATTTAAATAGAAAAGGCACAATGACGACTTTAGCACAAGAAGACTGACTCTTCTTTCTGATTATAGTTTGAACCATTCCTGTGACACTAGTTATAGATTCCGATACTTTACTTCAGGTTTACTGTATACCTTGGACCTTCTTATTGACGATGAAACACAGAAATTGCATCGGAATTAAATACAAAAGGTACAATGCCGACTTACGTACAAGAAGACTGACTCTTCCTACTGTCTATGTTTTGAACCGTTCCTGTGACACTAGTTTTGTATTCCGATGCTTCACTTCAGGTTTACTGTATCCCTCTGACCTTCGTATTGACTATGAAACACAGTAATTGCATCGGAATTAAATACAAATGGCACAATGCCGACTTAAGTACAAGAAGACTGACTCTTCCTACTGTCTATGTTTTGAACCATTCCTGTGACACTAGTTATTGGTTCCGATGCTTCACTTCAGGTTTACTGTATACCTCTGACGTTGTTACTGACGATGAATCACAGAAATTGCATCGGAATTAAATACAAAAGGCACAATGCCGACTTAAGTACAAGAAGACTGACTCTTCTTACTGTCTATATTTTGAACTATTCCAGTGACACTAGTTATAGATTCCGATGCTTTACTTCATGTTTACTTGTTCCCTTGGACCTTCTTATTGACGATGAAACAGAGAAATTGCATCGGAATTAAATACAAAAGGCACAATGCCGACTTATGTACAAGATGACCGACTCTTCTTACTGTCTATGTTTTGATCTGTTACTGTGACTCTAGTTATAGATTCCGGTGCTTCACTCCAGGTTTACTGTATCCCTTGGACCTACATATTGACGATGAAACACAGAAATTGCATCGGAATTAAATACAAAAGGCACAATGCCGACTTAAGTACAAGAAGACTGACTCTTCTTACTGACTATGTTTTGAACCATTCCTGTGACACTAGTTATAGATTCCGATGCTTCACTTGAGGTTTACAGTATCCCACTGACCCTCTTACTGACGATGAAACACAGATATTGCATCGGAATTAAATAGAAAAGGCACAATGCCGACTTAAGTATAAGAAGACTGACTCTTCTTAATATCTATGATTTCAACCAATCCTGTGACACTAGTTGTAGATTCCGATGCTTCACTTCAGGTTTACTGTATCCCTTGGACCTTCTTATTGACGATGAAACACAGAAATTGCATCGGAATTAAATACAAAAGGCACAATGCCGACTTATGTACAAGAACACTGACTCTTCCTACTGTCTATGTTTTGAACCATTCCTGTGGCACTATTTATAGGTTCCGACGCTTCACTTCAGGTTAACTGTATCCCTTGTACCTTCTAATTGACGATGAAACACAGTAATTGCTTCGGCATTAAATACAAAAGGCACAATGCCGACTTAAGTACAAGAAGACTGACTCTTCTTATTGATAATGATTTGAACCATTCCTGTGATACTAGTTATAGATTCCGTAGCTTCACTTCAGGTTTGCTGTATCCCTTGGGCCTCCTTATTGACGATGAATCACAGAAATTGCATCGGAATCAAATACAAAAGGCACAATGCCGACTTAAGTACAAGAAGACCGACTCTTCTTACTGTCTATGTTTTGATTGATTACTGTGACTCTAGTTATAGATTCCGGTGCTTCACTCCAGGTTTACTGTATCCCTTGGACCTACTTATTGACGATGAAACACAGAAATTGCATCGGAATTAAATACAAAGGGCACAATGCCGACTTAAGTACAAGAAGACGGTCTCTTCTTACTGACTATATTTTGAACCATTCCTGTGACTCTAGTTATAGATTCCGATGCTTCACTTCAGGTTTACTGTATCCCTTGGACCTTCTTATTGACGATGAAACACAGAAATTGCATCGGAATTAAATACAAAAGGCACAATGCCGACTTAAGTACAAGAAGACCGACTCTTCTTACTGTCCATGTTTTGAACCATTACTGTGACTCTAGTTATAGATTCCGGTGCTTCACTCCAGGTTTACTGTATCCCTTAGACCTACTTATTGACGATGAAACACAGAAATTGCATCGGAATTAAATACAAAAGACACAATGCCGACTTTAGGACAAGAAGACTGAGTCTTCTTACTGTCTATGCTTTGAACCTTTCCTGTGACACTTGTTATAGATTCCGATGCTTCACTTTAGGTTTATTGTATCCCTCTGACCTTCGTATTGACGATGAAACACAGAAATGGCTTCGGAATTAAATAGAAAAGGCACAATGTCGACTTAAGTACAAGAGGACTGACTCTTCTTACAGTCTATGATTCGAACCATTCCTGTGACTCTAGTGATAGATTCCGATGCTTCACTCCAGGTTTACTGTATCCCTTTGACATTCTTATTGACGATGAAACACAGAAATTGCATCGGAATTAAATTGAAAAGGCACAATGCCGACTTAAGTACAAGAAGCCTGACTCTTCTTACTGACTATGTTTTGAACCATTCCTGTGACACTAGTTATAGATTCCGATGCTTCACTTCAGGTTTGCTGTATACCTTGGACCTTCTTATTGACGATAAAACACAGAAATTGCATCGGAATTAAATACAAAAGGCACAATGCCGACTTACGTACAAGAAGGCTGACTCTTCCTACTGTCTATGTTTTGAACCGTTCCTGTGACACTAGTTTTGTATTCCGATGCTTCACTTCAGGTTTACTGTATCCCTCTGACATTCTTATTGACGATGAATCACAGAAATTGCATCGGAATTAAATACAAAAGGCACAATGCCGACTTAAGTACAAGAAGATTGACTCTTCTTACTGTCTATATTTTGAACTATTCCAGTGACACTAGTTATAGATTCCGATGCTTCACTTCATGTTTACTGTATCCCTTGGACCTTCTTATTGACGATGAAACACAGAAAAAGCATCGCAATTAAATACAAAAGGCACAATGCCGACTTAAGTACAAGAAGACCGACTCTTCTTACTGTCTATGTTTTGATCCTTTACTGTGACTCTAGTTATAGATTCCGGTGCTTCACTCTAGGTTTCCTGTATCCCTTGGAACTACTTATTGACTATGAAACACAGAAATTGCATCGGAATTAAATACAAAGGGCACAATGCCGACTTAAGGACAAGAAGACTCAATCTTCGTACTGACTATGTTTGAACCATTCCTGTGACACTAGTTATAGATTCCGATGCTTCACTTCATGTTTACTGTATCCCTCTGACCCTCGTATTGACGGTGAAACAAAGAAATTGCATCGGAATTAAATACAAAAGAAACAATGCCGCCTTAAGTACAAGAACACTGACTCTTCCTACTGTCTATGTTTATAACCATTCCTGTGGCACTAGTTATAGATTCCGACGCTTCACTTCAGGTTAACTGTATCCCTTGTACCTTCTTATTGACGATGAAACACAGAAATTGCATCGGAATTCAATACAAAAGGCACAATGCCGACTTAAGTACAACAAGACTGACCCTTCTTACTGTCTATATTTTGAACCATTCCAGTGACACTAGTTATAGATTCCGATGCTTCACTTCAGGTTTACTGTATCCCTTGGACCCTCTTATTGACGATGAAACACAGAAATTGCATCAGAATTAAATACAAAAGGCACAATGCCGACTTAAGTACAAGAAGACCGACTCTTCTTACTGTCTATGTTTTGAACCATTACTGTGACTCTAGTTATAGATTCCGGTGCTTCACTCCAGGTTCACTGTATCCCTTAGACCTACTTATTGACGATGAAACACAGAAATTGCATCGGAATTAAATACAAAAGTCACAATGCCGACTTTAGGACAAGAAGACTGACTCTTGTTACTGTCTATGCTTTGAACCTTTCCTGTGACACTTGTTATAGATTCCGATGCTTCACTTCAGGTTTATTGTATCCCTCTGACCTTCGTATTGACGATGATACACGGAAATATCATCGGAATTAAATAGAAAAGGCACAATGTCGATTTAAGTACAAGAGGACTGACTCTTCTTACAGTCTATGATTTGAACCATTCCTGTGACTCTAGTGATAGATTCCGATGCTTCACTTCAGGTTTGCTGTATACCTTGGACCTTCTTCTTGACGATGAAACACAGAAATTGCATCGGAATTAAATACAAACGGCACAATGCCGACTTACGTAAAAGAAGGCTGACCCTTCCTACTGTCTATGCTTTGAACCGTTCCTGTGACACTAGTTTTTTATTCCGATGTTTCACTTCAGGTTTACTGTACCCCTCTGACCTTCTTATTAACTATGAAACACAGAAATTGCCTCGGAATTAAATACAAAAGGCACAATGCCGACTTAGGTACAAGAAGACTGACTCTTCCTGCTGTCTATGTTTGAACCATTCCTGTGACACTAGTTATAGGTTCCGATGCTTCACTTCAGGTTTACTGTATCCCTCTGACCTTATTGCTGATGAAACACAGAAATTGCATCGGAATTAAATACAAAAGGCACAATGCCGACTTAAGGACAAGAAGACTGACTCTTCTTAATGACTATATTTTGAACTATTCCAGTGACACTAGTTATAGATTCCGATGCTTCACTTCATGTTTACTGTATCCCTTGGACCTTCTTATTGACGATGAAACACAGAAATTGCATCGGAATTAAATAGAAAAGGCACAATGCCGACTTTAGTACAAGAAGACTGACTCTTCTTTCTGATTATAGTTTGAACCATTCCTGTGACACTAGTTATAGATTCCGATACTTTACTTCAGGTTTACTGTATACCTTGGACCTTCTTATTGACGATGAAACACAGAAATTGCATCGGAATTAAATACAAAAGGCACAATGCAGAACTTAAGGTCAAGAAGACTTACTCTTCTTACTGACTATGTTTTGAACCATTCCTGTGACACTAGTTATAGATTCCGATGCTACACTCCAGGTTTACTGTATCCCTTGGATCTTCTTATTGACGATGAAACACAGAAATTGCATCGGATTTAAATAGAATAGGCACAATGCCGACTTTAGTACAAGAAGACTAACTCTTCTTTCTGATTATAGTTTGAACCATTCCTGTGACACTAGTTATAGATTCCGATACTTTACTTCAGGTTTACTGTATACCTTGGACCTTCTTATTGACGATGAAACACAGAAATTGCATCGGAATTAAATACAAAAGGTACAATGCCGACTTACGTACAAGAAGACTGACTCTTCCTACAGTCTATGTTTTGAACCGTTCCTGTGACACTAGTTTTGTATTCCGATGCTTCACTTCAGGTTTACTGTATCCCTCTGACCTTCTTATTGACTATGAAACACAGTAATTGCATCGGAATAAAATACAAATGGCACAATGCCGATTTAAGTACAAGAAGACTGACTCTTCCTACTGTCTATGTTTTGAACCATTCCTGTGACACTGGTTATAGGTTCCGATGCTTCACTTCAGGTTTACTGTATCCCTCTGACGTTCTTACTGACGATGAATCACAGAAATTGCATCGGAATTAAATACAAAAGGCACAATGCCGACTTAAGTACAAGAAGACTGACTCTTCTTACTGTCTATATTTTGAACTATTCCAGTGACACTAGTTATAGATTCCGATGCTTCACTTCATGTTTACTTGTTCCCTTGGACCTTCTTATTAACGATGAAACAGAGAAATTGCATCGGAATTAAATACAAAAGGCACAATGCCGACTTAAGTACAAGAAGACCGACTCTTCTTACTGTCTATGTTTTGATCTATTACTGTGACTCTAGTTATAGATTCCGGTGCTTCACTCCAGGTTTACTGTATCCCTTGGACCTACATATTGACGATGAAACACAGAAATTGCATCGGAATTAAATACAAAAGGCACAATGCCGACTTAAGTACAAGAAGACGGTCTCTACTTACTGACAATATTTTGAACCATTCCTGTGACACTAGATATAGATTCCGAGGCTACACTTCAGGTTTACTGTATCCCTCTGACCCTCTTATTGACGTTGAAACACAGAAATTGCATCCGAACTAAATACAAAAGGCACAATGCCGGCTTAAGTACAAGAAGACTGACTCTTCTTACTGACTATGTTTTTAACCATTCCTGTGACACTAGTTATAGATTCCGATGCTTCACTTCAGGTTTGCTGTATACCTTGGACCTGCTTATTGACGATGAAACACAGAAATTGCTTCGGAATTAAATAGAAAAGGCACAATGACGAATTAAGTACAAGAAGATAGACTCTTCTTACTGTCTCTGTTTTGAACCAATCCTGTGACACTAGTTGTAGATTCCGATGCTTTACTTCAGGTTTACTGTATTCCTTGGACCTACTTATTGACGAAGAAACACAGAAATTGCATCGGAATTAAATACAAAAGGCACAATGCCGACTTAAGTACAAGAAGACTGACTCTTCTTACTGTATGTGTTTGAACCATTCCTGTGACACTAGTTATAGATTCCGATGCTTCACTTCAGGTTTACTGTATCCCTCTGACCTTCTTATTGACGGTGAAACACAAGAATTGCATCGGAATTAAATACGAAAGGCACAATGCCGACTTAGGTACAAGAAGACTGACTCTTCTTACTGACTATGTTTTGAACCATTCCTGTGACACTAGTTATAGATTCCGATGCTTCACTTGAGGTTTACAGTATCCCACTGACCCTCTTACTGACGATGAAACACAGATATTGCATCGGAATTAAATAGAAAAGGCACAATGCCGACTTAAGTATAAGAAGACTGACTCTTCTTACTATCTATGATTTGAACCACTCCTGTGACACTAGTTGTAGATTCCGATGCTTCACTTCAGGTTTACTGTATCACTTGGACCTTCTTATTGACGATGAAACACAGAAATTGCATCGGAATTAAATACAAAAGGCACAATGCCGACTGAAGTACAAGAACACTGACTCTTCCTACAGTCTATGTTTTGAACCACTCCTGTGGCACTATTTATAGGTTCCGACGCTTCACTTCAGGTTAACTGTATCCCTTGTACCTTCTTATTGACGATGAAACACAGTAATTGCTTCGGAATTAAATACAAAAGGCACAATGCCGACTTAAGTACATGAAGACTGACTCTTCTTATTGATAATGATTTGAACCATTCCCTGGATACTAGTTATAGATTCCGAAGCTTCACTTCAGGTTTGCTGTATCCCTTGGACCTTCTTATTGACGATGAATCACAGAAATTGCATCGGAATCAAATACACAAGGCACAATGCCGACTTAAGTACAAGAAGACTGACTCTTTTTACTGTCTACATTTTGAACTATTCCAGTGACACTAGTTACAGATTCAGATGCTTCACTTTATGTTTACTGTATCCCTTGGATCTTCTTATTGACGATGAAACACATAAATTACATCGGAATTAAATACAAAAGGCACAATGCCGACTTAAGTACAAGAAGACCGACTCTTCTTACTGTCTATGTTTTGATCCATTACTGTGACTCTAGTTATAGATTTCGGTGCTTCACTCCAGGTTTACTGTATCCCTTGGACCTACTTATTGACGATGAAACACAGAAATTGCATCGGAATTAAATACAAAGGGCACAATGCCGACTTAAGTACAAGAAGACGGTCTCTTCTTACTGACTATATTTTGAACCATTCCTGTGACACTAGTTATAGATTCCAATGGTTCACTTCAGGTTTACTGTATCCCTCTGACCCTCTTATTGACGATGAAACACAGAAATTGCATCCGAATTAAATACAAAAGCCACAATGCCGACTTAAGTACAAGAAGACTGACTCTTCTTACTGTCTATAATTTTTAACCATTCCAGTGACACTAGTTATAGATTCCGATGCTTCACTTCAGGTTTACTGTATCTCTTGGACCTTCTTATTGACGATGAAACACAGAAATTGCATCGGAATTAAATACAAAAGGCACAATGCCGACTTAAGTACAAGAAGACCGACTCTTCTTACTGTCCATGTTTTGAACCATTACTGTGACTCTAGTTATAGATTCCGGTGCTTCACTCCAGGTTTACTGTATCCCTTAGACCTACTTATTGACGATATAACACAGATATTGCATCGGAATTAAATACAAAAGACACAATGCCGACTTTAGGACAAGAAGACTGAGTCTTCTTACTGTCTATGCTTTGAACCTTTCCTGTGACACTTGTTATAGATTCCGATGCTTCACTTCTGGTTTATTGTATCCCTCTGACCTTCGTATTGACGATGAAACACAGAAATGGCATCGGAATTAAATAGAAAAGGCACAATGTCGACTTAAGTACAAGAGGACTGACTCTTCTTACAGTCTATGATTCGAACCATTCCTGTGACTCTAGTGATAGATTCCGATGCTTCACTCCAGGTTTACTGTATCCCTTTGACATTCTTATTGACGATGAAACACAGAAATTGCATCGGAATTAAATTGAAAAGGCACAATGCCGACTTAAGTACAAGAAGCCTGACTCTTCTTACTGACTATGTTTTGAACCATTCCTGTGACACTAGTTATAGATTCCGATGCTTCACTTCAGGTTTGCTGTATACCTTGGACCTTCTTATTGACGATGAAACACAGAAATTGCATCGGAATTAAATACAAAAGGCACAATGCCGACTTACGTACAAGAAGGCTGACTCTTCCTACTGTCTATGCTTTGAACCGTTCCTGTGACACTAGTTTTCTATTCCGATGCTTCACTTCAGGTATACTGTATCCCTCTGACATTCTTATTGTCGATGAATCACAGAAATTGCATCGGAATTAAATACAAAAGGCACAATGCCGACATAAGTACAAGAAGATTGGCTCTTCTTACTGTCTATATTTAGAACTATTCCAGTGACACTAGTTATAGATTCCGATGCTTCACTTCATATTTACTGTATCCCTTGGACCTTCTTATTGACGATGAAACACAGAAATTGCATCGCAATTAAATACAAAAGGCACAATGCCGACTTATGTACAAGAAGAC
Source organism: Schistocerca americana (assembly GCF_021461395.2). Taxonomy (NCBI): domain Eukaryota; kingdom Metazoa; phylum Arthropoda; class Insecta; order Orthoptera; family Acrididae; genus Schistocerca; species Schistocerca americana. Next base: position 13,242,024 of record NC_060122.1, read on the forward strand.
CGACTCTTCTTACTGTCTATGTTTTGATCCTTTACTGTGACTCTAGTTATAGATTCCGGTGCTTCACTCTAGGTTTCCTGTATCCCTTGGACCTACTTATTGACTATGAAACACAGAAATTGCATCGGAATTAAATACAAAGGGCACAATGCTGACTTAAGAACAAGAAGACTCAATCTTCTTATTGACTATGTTTGAACCATTCCTGTGACACTAGTTATAGATTCCGATGCTTCACTTCATGTTTACTGTATCCCTCTGACCTTCGTATTGACGATGAAACACAGAAATTGCATCGGAATTAAATACAAAAGAAACAATGCGGCCTTAAGTACAAGAACACTGACTCTTCCTACTGTCTATGTTTTTAACCATTCCTGTGGCACTAGTTATAGATTCCGACGCTTCACTTCAGGTTAACTGTATCCCTTGTACCTTCTTATTGACGATGAAACACAAAAATTGCATCGGAATTCAATACAAAAGGCACAATGCCGACTTAAGTACAACAAGACTGACCCCTCTTACTGTCTATATTTTGAACCATTCCAGTGAAACTAGTTATAGATTCCGATGCTTCACTTCAGGTTTACTGTATCCCTTGGACCCTCTTATTGACGATGAAACACAGAAATTGCATCGGAATTAAATACGAAAGGCACAATGCCGACTTAAGTACAAGAAGACGGTCTCTTCTTACTGACTATGTTTTGAACCATTCCTGTGACACTACTCATAGATTCCGATGCTTCACTTCAGGTTTACAGTATCCCTCTGACCCTCTTATTGACGATGAAACACAGAAATTGCATCGGAATTAAATACAAAAGGCACAATGCCGACTTAAGTACAAGAAGACTGACTCTTCTTACTGACTATTTTTTGAACCATTCCTGTGACACTAGTTATAGATTCCGATGCTTCACTTCAGGTTTGCTTTATACCTTGGACCTTCTTATTGACGATGAAACACAGAAATTGCATCGGAATTAAATAGAAAAGGCACAATGCCGAATTAACTACAAGAAGATTGACTGTTCTTACTGTCTATGTTTTGAACCAATCCTGTAACACTAGTTGTAGATTCCGATGCTTCACTTTAGGTTTACAATATTCCTTGGACCTACTTATTGACGAAGAAACACAGAAATAGCATCGGAATTAAATACAAAAGGCACAATGCTGCCTTAAGCACAAGAAAACTGACTCTTCCTACTGTCTATGTTCTTAAGCTTCCCTGTGACACTAGTTGTAGATTCCGATGCTTCACTTAAGGTATACTGTTTCCCTTGGACCTTCTTATTGACGATGAATCACAGAAATTGCATCGGAATTAAACACAAAAGCCACAATGCCGCCTTATGTACAGGAAGACTGACTCTTCTTACTGTCTATATTGTGAACCATTTCACTGACACTAGTTATAGATTCCGATGCTTCACTTCAGGTTTACTGTATCCCTTGGACCTTCTTATTGACGATGAAACACAGAAATTGCATCGGAATTAAATACAAAGGGCACAATGCCGACTTAAGGACAAGAAGACTGAATCTTCTTACTGACTATGTTTGAACCATTCCTGTGACACTAGTTATAGATTCCGATGCTTCACTTCATGTTTACTGTATCCCTCTGACCCTCGTATTGACGATGAAACACAGATATTGCATCGGAATTAAATACAAAAGGCACAATGGCGACTTAAGTACAGGAAGACTGACGCTTCTTACTGTATATGTTTTGAACCAATCCTGTGACACAAGTTGTAGATTCCGATGCTTCACTTCAGGTTTACTTTATCCCTCTGACCTTCTTATTGACGGTGAAACACAGAAATTGCATCGGAATTAAATACGAAAGGCACAATGCCGACTTAAGTACAAGAAGACGGTCTCTTCTTACTGACTATGTTTTGAACCATTCCTGTGACACTACTCATAGATTCCGATGCTTCACTTCAGGTTTACAGTATTCCTCTGACCCTCTTGTTGACGATGAAACACAGAAATTGCATCGGAATTAAATACAAAAGGCACAATGCCGACTTAAGTACAAGAAGACTGACTCTTCTTACTGACTATTTTTTGAACCATTCCTGTGACACTAGTTATAGATTCCGATGCTTCACTTCAGGTTTGCTTTATACCTTGGACCTTCTTATTGACGATGAAACACAGAAATTGCATCGGAATTAAATAGAAAAGGCACAATGCCGAATTAAGTACAAGAAGATTGACTGTTCTTACTGTCTATGTTTTGAACCAATCCTGTGACACTAGTTGTAGATTCCGATGCTTCACTTTAGGTTTACAATATTCCTTGTACCTACTTATTGACGAAGAAACACAGAAATAGCATCGCAATTAAATACAAAAGGCACAATGCTGCCTTAAGCACAAGAAAACTGACTCTTCCTACTGTCTATGTTTTTAAACTTTCCTGTGACACTAGTTGTAGATTCCGATGCTTCACTTAAGGTTTACTGTTTCCCTTGGACCTTCTTATTGACGATGAATCACAGAAATTGCATCGGAATTAAACACAAAAGCCACAATGCCGCCTTATGTACAGGAAGACTGACTCTTCTTACTGTCTATATTGTGAACCAATTCACTGACACTAGTTATAGATTCCGATGCTTCACTTCAGGTTTACTGTATCCCTTGGACCTTCGTACTGACGATGAAACACAGAAAATGCATCGGAATCAAATACAAAAGGCACAATGCCGACTTAAGTACAAGAAGACTGACTCTTCTTACTGTCTATGATTTGAACCATTAGTGTAACACTAGTTATAGATTCCGATGCTTCACTTCAGGTTTACTGTATCCCTCTGACCTTCTTATTGACGGTGAAACACAGAAATTGCATTGGAATTAAATACGAAAGGCACAATGCCGACTTAAGTACAAGAAGACTGACTCTTCCTACTGACTATGTTTTGAACCATTCCTGTGACACTAGTTATAGATTCCGATGCTTCACTTCAGGTTTACTGTATCCATCTGACCTTCTTATTGACGATGAAACACAGAAATTGCATCAGAATTTATTAGAAAAGGCACAATGCCGACTTAAGTACAAGAAGACTGAAGCTTCTTACTGTCTATGTTTTGAACCATTCCTGTGACACTAGTTGTATGTTCCGATGCTTTACTTCAGGTTTACTGTATCCCTTATACCTTATTATTGACGATGAAACACAGAAATTGCATCGGAATTACATACAAAAGGCACAATGCCGACTTAAGTACAAGAACACTGACTCTTCCTACTGTCTATGTTTTGAACCATTCCTGTGACACTAGTTATAGATTCCGACGCTTCACTTCAGGTTTACTGTATCCCTTGTACCTTCATATTGACGTTGATACACAGAAATTGCATCGGAATTTAATACAAAAGGCACAATGCCGACTTAAGTACATGAAGACCGTCTCTTCTTATTGACACTGATTTGAACCATTCCTGTGACACTAGTTATAGATTCCGATGCTTCACTTCAGGTTTACTGTATCTCTTGGACCTTATTATCGGCGATGAAACACAGATATTGCATCGGAATTAAATACAAAAGGCACAATGCCGACTTAAGTACAAGTTGACTGACTCTTGTTACTGTCTATGTTTGAACCATTCCTGTGACACTAGTTATAGATTCCGATGCTTCACTCCAGGTTTACTATATCCCTTGGACCTTCTTATTGACGATGAAACGTAGAAATTGCATCGAAATTAAATACAAAAGGCACAATGCCGACTTAAGTACAAGAAGACTGACTCTTCTTACTGACTATTTTTTGAACCATTCCTGTGACACTAGTTATAGATTCCGATGCTTCACTTCAGGTTTGCTTTATACCTTGGACCTTCTTATTGACGATGAAACACAGAAATTGCATCGGAATTAAATAGAAAAGGCACAATGCCGAATTAACTACAAGAAGATTGACTGTTCTTACTGTCTATGTTTTGAACCAATCCTGTAACACTAGTTGTAGATTCCGATGCTTCACTTTAGGTTTACAATATTCCCTGGACCTACTTATTGACGAAGAAACACAGAAATAGCATCGGAATTAAATACAAAAGGCACAATGCTGCCTTAAGCACAAGAAAACTGACTCTTCCTACTGTCTATGTTCTTAAACTTTCCTGTGACACTAGTTGTAGATTCCGATGCTTCACTTAAGGTTTACTGTTTCCCTTGGACCTTCTTATTGACGATGAATCACAGAAATTGCATCGGAATTAAACACAAAAGCCACAATGCCGCCTTATGTACAGGAAGACTGACTCTTCTTACTGTCTATATTGTGAACCATTTCACTGACACTAGTTATAGATTCCGATGCTTCACTTCAGGTTTACTGTATCCCTTGGACCTTCTTATTGACGATGAAACACAGAAATTGCATCGCAATTAAATACAAAAGGCACAATGCCGACTTAAGTACCAGAAGACCGACTCTTCTTACTGTCTTTGTTTTGAACCTTTACCGTGACTCTAGTTATAGATTCCGGTGCTTCACTCCAGGTTTCCTGTATCCCTTCGACCTACTTATTGACTATGAAACACAGAAATTGCATCGGAATTAAATACAAAGGGCACAATGCCGACTTAAGGACAAGAAGACTGAATCTTCTTACTGACTATGTTTGAACCATTCCTGTGACACTAGTTATAGATTCCGATGCTTCACTTCATGTTTACTGTATCCCTCTGACCCTCGTATTGACGATGAAACACAGATATTGCATCGGAATTAAATACAAAAGGCACAATGGCGACTTAAGTACAGGAAGACTGACGCTTCTTACTGTATATGTTTTGAACCAATCCTGTGACACAAGTTGTAGATTCCGATGCTTCACTTCAGGTTTACTTTATCCCTCTGACCTTCTTATTGACGGTGAAACACAGAAATTGCATCGGAATTAAATACGAAAGGCACAATGCCGACTTAAGTACAAGAAGACGGTCTCTTCTTACTGACTATGTTTTGAACCATTCCTGTGACACTACTCATAGATTCCGATGCTTCACTTCAGGTTTACAGTATTCCTCTGACCCTCTTGTTGACGATGAAACACAGAAATTGCATCGGAATTAAATACAAAAGGCACAATGCCGACTTAAGTACAAGAAGACTGACTCTTCTTACTGACTATTTTTTGAACCATTCCTGTGACACTAGTTATAGATTCCGATGCTTCACTTCAGGTTTGCTTTATACCTTGGACCTTCTTATTGACGATGAAACACAGAAATTGCATCGGAATTAAATAGAAAAGGCACAATGCCGAATTAAGTACAAGAAGATTGACTGTTCTTACTGTCTATGTTTTGAACCAATCCTGTGACACTAGTTGTAGATTCCGATGCTTCACTTTAGGTTTACAATATTCCTTGGACCTACTTATTGACGAAGACACACAGAAATAGCATCGCAATTAAATACAAAAGGCACAATGCTGCCTTAAGCACAAGAAAACTGACTCTTCCTACTGTCTATGTTTTTAAACTTTCCTGTGACACTAGTTGTAGATTCCGATGCTTCACTTAAGGTTTACTGTTTCCCTTGGACCTTCTTATTGACGATGAATCACAGAAATTGCATCGGAATTAAACACAAAAGCCACAATGCCGCCTTATGTACAGGAAGACTGACTCTTCTTACTGTCTATATTGTGAACCAATTCACTGACACTAGTTATAGATTCCGATGCTTCACTTCAGGTTTACTGTATCCCTTGGACCTTCGTACTGACGATGAAACACAGAAAATGCATCGGAATCAAATACAAAAGGCACAATGCCGACTTAAGTACAAGAAGACTGACTCTTCTTACTGTCTATGATTTGAACCATTAGTGTAACACTAGTTATAGATTCCGATGCTTCACTTCAGGTTTACTGTATCCCTCTGACCTTCTTATTGACGGTGAAACACAGAAATTGCATTGGAATAAAATACGAAAGGCACAATGCCCACTTAAGTACAAGAAGACTGACTCTTCCTACTGACTATGTTTTGAACCATTCCTGTGACACTAGTTATAGATTCCGATGCTTCACTTCAGGTTTACTGTATCCATCTGACCTTCTTATTGACGATGAAACACAGAAATTGCATCGGAATTTATTAGAAAAGGCACAATGCCGACTTAAGTACAAGAAGACTGACGCTTCTTACTGTCTATGTTTTGAACCATTCCTGTGACACTAGTTGTATGTTCCGATGCTTTACTTCAGGTTTACTGTATCCCTTATACCTTATTATTGACGATGAAACACAGAAATTGCATCGGAATTACATACAAAAGGCACAATGCCGACTTAAGTACAAGAACACTGACTCTTCCTACTGTCTATGTTTTGAACCATTCCTGTGACACTAGTTATAGATGCCGACGCTTCACTTCAGGTTTACTGTATCCCTTGTACCTTCATATTGACGTTGATACACAGAAATTGCATCGGAATTTAATACAAAAGGCACAATGCCGACTTAAGTACATGAAGACCGTCTCTTCTTATTGACACTGATTTGAACCATTCCTGTGACACTAGTTATAGATTCCGATGCTTCACTTCAGGTTTACTGTATCTCTTGGACCTTATTATCGGCGATGAAACACAGATATTGCATCGGAATTAAATACAAAAGGCACAATGCCGACTTAAGTACAAGTTGACTGACTCTTCTTACTGTCTATGTTTGAACCATTCCTGTGACACTAGTTATAGATTCCGATGCTTCACTCCAGGTTTACTATATCCCTTGGACCTTCTTATTGACGATGAAACGTAGAAATTGCATCGAAATTAAATACAAAAGGCACAATGCCGACTTAAGGACAAGAAGACTGACTCTTCTTACTGACTATGTTTTGAACCACTCCTGTGACACTAGTTATAGATTCTGACGCTTCCCTTCAGGTTTACTGTATCCCTCTGACCTTCTTATTTACGATGAAACTCAGAAATAGCATCGGAAATAAATACAAAAGGCAGAATGCCGACTTAAGTACAAGAAGACTGGCTCTTCTTACTGTCTATGTTTTGAACCATTCCATTGACACTAGTTACAGATTCCCATGCTTCACTCCAGGTTTACTGTTTCCCTTGGACCTTCTTATTGACGATGAAACACAAAAATTGCATCGGAATTAAATAGAAAAGGCACAATGCCGACTTAAGTGCAAGAAGACTGACTCTTCTTACTGACAATGTTTTGAACCATTCCTGTGACACTAGTTATAGATTCCGATGCTTCACTTCAGGTTTACTGTATCCCTTGGACCTTCTTATTGACGATGAAACACAGAAATTGCATCGGAATTAAATACAAAAGGCACAATGCCAACTAAAGGACAAGAAGACTGACTCCTCTTACTGACTATGTTGTGAACCATTCCTGTGAGACTAATAATAGATTCCGATTCTTCACTCCTGGTTTACTGTATCTCTCTGACCTTCTTATTGACGATGAAACACAGAAATTGCATCGGAATTAAATACAAAGGGCACAATGCAGAACTTAAGGACAAGAAGACTGACTCTTCTTACTGACTATGTTTTGAACTATTCCTGTGACACTAGTTATAGATTCCGATGCTTCACTCCAGGTTTAGTGTATTCCTTGGACCTTCCTATTGACGATGAAACACAGAAATTGCATCGGAATTAAACACAAAATGCACAATGCCGACTTACATACAAGAAGACTGACTCTTCTTACTGACTATGTTTTGAACCATTCCTGTGACACTAGTTATAGATTCCGATGCTTCACTTCAGGTTTACTGTATCGCTCTGACCTTCTTATTGACGATGAAACTCAGAAATAGCATCGGAATTAAATACAAAACGCACAATGCCGACTTAAGTACAAGAAGACTGACTCTTCTTACTGTCTATGTTTTGAACCATTCCATTGACACTAGTTATAGTTTCCGACGCTTCACTTCAGGTTTACTGTACAACTTGTACCTTCTTATTGACGTTGAAACACCGAAATTGCATCGGAATTAAATACAAAAGGCACAATGCCGACATAAGTACATGAAGACCGACTCTTGTTATTGACAATGATTTGAACCATTCCTGTGACACTAGTTATAGATTCCGATGCTTCACTTCAGTTTTACTGTATCCCTTGGACCTTCTTATTGGCGATGAAACACAGAAATAGCATCGGAATTAAATACAAAAGGCACAATGCCGACTTAAGTACAAGTTGACTGACTATTCTTACTGTCTATGTTTGAACCATTCCTGTGACACTAGTTTTAGATTCCGATGCTTCACTCCAGGTTTACTATATCCCTTGGACCTTCTTATTGACGATGAAACACAGAAATTGCATCAATATTAAATACAAAAGGCACAATGCCGACTTAAGGACAAGAAGACTGACTCTTCTTACTGACTATGTTTTGTACCATTCCTATTACACTACTTATAGATTCCGATGCTTCCCTTCAGGTTTACTGTATCCCTCTGACCTTCTTATTGACGATGAAACTCAGAAATAGCATCGGAAATAAATACAAAAGGCACAATGCCGACTTAAGTACAAGAAGACTGGCTCTTCTTACTGTCTATGTTTTGAACCATTCCATTGACACTAGTTACAGATTCCGTTGCTTCAATCCAGGTTTACTGTTTCCCTTGGACCTTCTTATTGACGATGAAACACAGAAATTTCATCGGAATTAAATAGAAAAGGCACAATGCCGACATAAGTGCAAGAAGAGTGAATCTTCTTACTGACTATGTTTTGAACCATTCCTGTGACACTAGTTATAGATTCCGATGCTTCACTTCAGGTTTACTGTATCCCTTGGACCTTCTTATTGATGATGAAACACAGAAATTGCATCGGAATTAAATACAAAAGGCACAATGTCGACTTAAGTACAATAAGACTGACTCTTCTTACTGTCTATGTTTTAAACCTTTCCTGTGACACTAGTTATAGATTCCGATGCTTCACTCCAGGTTTACTGTATCCCTTGGACCTTCTTATTGACGATGAAACACAGAAATTGCATCGGAATTAAATAGAAAAGGCACAATGGCGACTTTAGTTCAAGAAGACTGACTCTTCTTTCTGATTATAGTTTGAACCATTCCTGTGACACTAGTTATAGATTCCGATACTTTACTTCAGGTTTACTGTATACCTTGGACCTTCTTATTGACGATGTAACACAGAAATTGCTTCGGAATTAAATACAAAAGGCACAATGCAGAACTTAAGGTCAAGAAGACTGACTCTTCATACTGACTATGTTTTGAACCATTCCTGTGACACTAGTTATGGATTCCGATGCTTCACTCTAGGTTTAGTGTATTCCTTGGACCTTCTTATTGACGATGAAACACAGAAATTGCATCGGAATTAAATACAAAACGTACAATTCGGACTTACGTACAAGAAGACTGACTCTTCCTACTGTCTATGTTTTGAACCGTTCCTGTGACTCTAGTTTTGTATTCCGATGCTTCACTTCAGGTTTACTGTATCCCTCTGACCTTCTTATTGACTATGAAACACAGAAATTGCATCGGAATTAGATACAAATGGCACAATGCCGACTTAAGTACAAGAAGACTGACTCTTCCTACTGTCTATGCTTTTGAACCATTCCTGTGACACTAGTTATAGGTTCCGATGCTTCACTTCAGGTTTACTGTATCCCTCTGACGTTCTTACTGACGATGAATCACAGAAAGTGCATCGGAATTAAATACAAAAGGCACAATGCCGACTTAAGTACAAGAAGACTGACTCTTCTTACTGTCTATATTTTGAACTATTCCAGTGACACTAGTTATAGATTCCGATGCTTCACTTCATGTTTACTGTATCCCTTGGACCTTCTTATTGACGATGAAACAGAGAAATTGCATCGGAATTACATACAAAAGGCACAACGCCGACTTAAGTATAAGAACACTGACTCTTCCTACTGTCTATGTTTTGAATCATTCCTGTGACACTAGTTATAGATTCCGACGCTTCATTTCAGGTTTACTGTATCCCTTGTACCTTCATATTGACGTTGAAATACAGAAATTGCATCGGAATTAAGTACAAAAGGCACAATGCCGACTTAAGTACATGAAGACCGTCTCTTCTTATTGACAATGATTTGAACCATTCCTGTGACACTAGTTATAGATTCCGATGCTTCACTTCACGTTTACTGTATCTCTTATACCTTATTATTGGCGATGAAACACAGAAATTGCATCGGAATTAAATACAAAAGGCACAATGCCGACTTAACTACAAGTTGACTGACTCTTCTTACTGTCTATGTTTGAACCATTCCTGTGACACTAGTTATAGATTCCGATGCTTCACTCCAGGTTTACTATATCCCTCTGACCTTCTTATTGACGATGAAACATAGAAATTGCATCGAAATTAAATACAAAAGGCACAATGCCGACTTAAGGACAAGAATACTGACTCTTCTTACTGACTATGTTTTGAACCACTCCTGTGACATTAGTTATAGATTCCGATGCTTCCCTTCAGGTTTACTGTATCCCTCTGACCTTCTTATTTACGATGAAACTCAGAAATAGCATCGGAAATAAATACAAAAGGCAGAATGCCGACTTAAGTACAAGAAGACTGGCTCTTCTTACTGTCTATGTTTTGAACCATTCCATTGACACTAGTTACAGATTCCGATGCTTCACTCCAGGCTTACTGTTTCCCTTGGACCTTCTTATTGACGATGAAACACAGAAATTGCATCGGAATTAAATAGAAAAGGCACAATGCCGACTTAAGTGCAAGAAGACTGACTCTTCTTACTGACTATAATTTGAACCATTCCTGTGACACTAGTTATAGTTTCCGACGCTTCACTTCAGGTTTACTGTACAACTTGTACCTTCTTATTGACGTTGAAACACCGAAATTGCATCGGAATTAAATACAAAAGGCACAATGCCGAAGTAAGTACAAGAAGACTGACTCTTCTTCCTGACTATGATTTGAACCATTCCTGTGACACTAGTTATAGATTACGATGCTTCACTTCAGGTTTACTGTATCCCTTGGACCTTCTTATTGGCGATGAAACACAGAAATAGCATCGGAATTAAATACAAAAGGCACAATGCCGACTTAAGTACAAGTTGACTGACTATTCTTACTGTCTATGTTTGAACCATTCCTGTGACACTAGTTATAGATTCCGATGCTTCACTCCAGGTTTACTATATCCCTTGGACCTTCTTATTGACGATGAAACACAGAAATTGCATCAAAATTAAATACAAAAGGCACAATGCCGACTTAAGGACAAGAAGACTGACTCTTCTTACTGACTATGTTTTGTACCATTCCTATGACACTACTTATAGATTCCGATGCTTCCCTTCAGGTTTACTGTACCCCTCTGACCTTCTTATTGACGATGAAACTCAGAAATAGCATCGGAAATAAATACAAAAGGCACAATGCCGACTTAAGTACAAGAAGACTGGCTCTTCTTACTGTCTATGTTTTGAACCATTCCATTGACACTAGTTACAGATTCCGTTGCTTCACTCCAGGTTTACTGTTTCCCTTGGACCTTCTTATTGACGATGAAACACAGAAATTTCATGGGAATTAAATAGAAAAGGCACAATGCCGACATAAGTGCAAGAAGAGTGACTCTTATTACTGACTATGTTTTGAACCATTCCTGTGACACTAGTTATAGATTCCGATGCTTCACTTCAGGTTTACTGTATCCCTTGGACCTTCTTATTGATGATGAAACACAGAAATTGCATCGGAATTAAATACAAAAGGCACAATGTCGACTTAAGTACAGGAAGACTGACTCTTCTTACTGTCTATGTTTTAAACCTTTCCTGTGACACTAGTTATAGATTCCGATGCTTCACTCCAGGTTTACTGTATCCCTTGGACCTTCTTATTGACGATGAAACACAGAAATTGCATCGGAATTAAATAGAAAAGGCACAATGGCGACTTTAGTACAAGAAGACTGACTCTTCTTTCTGATTATAGTTTGAACCATTCCTGTGACACTAGTTATAGATTCCGATACTTTACTTCGGGTTTACTGTATACCTTGGACCTTCTTATTGACGATGAAACACAGAAATTGCATCGGAATTAAATACAAAAGGCACAATGCAGAACTTAAGGTCAAGAAGACTGACTCTTCTTACTGACTATGTTTTGAACCATTCCTGTGACACTAGTTATGGATTCCGATGCTTCACTCCAGGTTTAGTGTATTCCTTGGACCTTCTTATTGACGATGAAACACAGAAATTGCATCGGAATTAAATACAAAAGGTACAATTCCGACTTACGTACAAGAAGACTGACTCTTCCTACTGTCTATGTTTTGAACCGTTCCTGTGACTCTAGTTTTGTATTCCGATGCTTCACTTCAGGTTTACTGTATCCCTCTGACCTTCTTATTGACTATGAAACACAGAAATTGCATCGGAATTAAATACAAATGGCACAATGCCGACTTAAGTACAAGAAGACTGACTCTTCCTACTGTCTATGCTTTTGAACCATTCCTGTGACACTAGTTATAGGTTCCGATGCTTCACTTCAGGTTTACTGTATCCCTCTGACGTTCTTACTGACGATAAATCACAGAAAGTGCATCGGAATTAAAAACAAAAGGCACAATGCCGACGTAAGTACAAGAAGACTGACTCTTCCTACTGTCTATATTTTGAACTATTCCAGTGACACTAGTTATAGTTCCAATGCTTCACTTCATGTTTACTGTATCCCTTGGACCTTCGTATTGACGATGAAACAGAGAAATTGCATCGGAATTAAATACAAAAGGCACAATGCCGACTTAAGTACAAGAAGACCGACTCTTCTTACTGTCTATGTTTTGATCTATTACTGTGACTCTAGTTATAGATTCCGGTGCTTCACTCCAGGTTTACTGTATCCCTTGGACCTACTTATTGACGATGAAACACAGAAATTACATCGGAATTAAATACACAGGGCACAATGCCGACTTAAGGACAAGAAGACTGAATCTTCTTACTGACTATGCTTTGAACCATTCCTGTGACACTAGTTATAGATTCCGATGCCTCACTTCATGTTCACTGTATCCCTCTGACCCTCTTATTGACGGTGATACACAGAAATTGCATCGGAATTAAATACGAAAGGCACAATGCCGACTTAAGTACAAGAAGACGGTCTCTTCTTACTGACTATGTGTTGAACCATTCATGTGACACTAGTTATAGATTCCGATGCTTCACTTCAGGTTTACTGTATCCCTCTGACCCTCTTATTGACGATGAAACACAGAAATTGCATCGGAATTAAATACAAAAGGCACAATGCCGACTTTAGTACAAGAAGACTGACTCTTCTTACTGACTATGTTTTGTACCATTCCTATGACACTACTTATAGATTCCGATGCTTCCCTTCAGGTTTACTGTATCCCTCTGACCTTCTTATTGACGATGAAACTCAGAAATAGCATCGGAAATAAATACAAAAGGCACAATACCGACTTAAGTACAAGAAGACTGGCTCTTCTTACTGTCTATGTTTTGAACCATTCCATTGACACTAGTTACAGAGTCCGATGCTTCACTCCTGGTTTACTGTATCTCTCTGCCCTTCGTATTGTCGATGAAACACAGAAATTGCATCAGAATTAAATACAAAAGTCACAATGCAGAACTTAAGGACAAGAAGACTGGCTGTTCATACTGTCTATGTTTTGAACCATTCCATTGACACTAGTTACAGATTCCGATGCTTCACTCCGGGTTTACTGTTTCCCTTGGACCTTCTTATTGACAATGAAACACAGAAATTGCATCGGAATTAAATAGAAAAGACACAATGCCGACATAAGTGCAAGAAGACTGACTCTTCTTACTGACTATGTTTTGAACCATTCCTGTGACACTAGTTATAGATTCCGATGCTTCACTTCAGGTTTACTGTATCCCTTGGACCTTCTTATTGATGATGAAACACAGAAATTGCATCGGAATTAAATACAAAAGGCACAATGTCGACTTAAGTACAAGAAGACTGACTCTTCTTACTGTCTATGATTTGAACCTTTCCTGTGACACTAGTTATAGATTCCGATGCTTCACTCCAGAATTACTGTATCCCTTGGACCTTCTTATTGACGATGAAACACAGAAATTGCATCGGAATTAAATAGAAATGGCACAATGCCGACTTAAGTACAAGAAGACTGACTCTTCTTTCTGATTATAGTTTGAACCATTCCTGTGACACTAGTTATAGATTCCGATGCTTTACTTCAGGTTTACTGTATACCTTGGACCTTCTTATTGACGATGAAACACAGAAATTGCATCGGAATTAAATAGAAAAGGCACAATGCCGACTTAAGTACAAGAAGACAGACTCTTTCTACTGTCTATGTTTGAACCATTCCTGTGACACTAGTTGTGGATTCCGATGCTACACTTCTGGTTTACTGTATACCTCTGACCTTCTTATTGACGATGAAACACAGAAATTGCATCGGAATTAAATACAAAAGGCACAATGCCATTTTAAGGACAAGAAGACTGACTCCTCTTACTGACTATGTTTTGAACCATTCCTGTGACACTAATTATAGATTACGATGCTTCACTCCTGGTTTACTGTATCTCTCTGACCTTCTTATTGTCGATGAAACACAGAAATTGCATCGGAATTAAATACAAGAGACACAATGCAGAACTTAAGGACAAGAAGACTGACGCTTCTTACTGACTATGTTTTGAACCATTCCTGTGACACTAGTTATAGATTCCGATGCTTCACTCCAGGTTTACTGTATTCCTTGGACCTTCTTATTGACGATGAAACACAGAATTTGCATCGGAATTAAATACAAAAGGCACAATGCCGACTTACGTACAAGAAGACTGACTCTGCTTACTGTCTATAGTTTGAACCATTCCAGTGACACTAGTTATAGATTCCGATGCTTTACTTCATGTTTACTGTATCCCTTGGACCTTCTTATTGCCAAGGAAACAGAGAAATGGCATCGGAATTAAATACAAAAGGCACAATGCCGACTTAAGTACAAGAAGACCGACTCTTCTTACTGTCTATGTTTTGATCCATTACTGTGACTCTAGTTATAGATTCCGGCGCTTCACTCCAGGTTTACTGTATCCCTTGGACCTACTTATTGACAAAGAAACACAGAAATTGTATCGGAATAAAATACAAAGGGCACAATGCCGACTTAAGTACAAGAAGACTGTCTCTTCTTACTGCTATGTTTTGAACCATTCATGTGACACTAGTTATAGATTCCGATGCTTCACTTCAGGTTTGCTGTATACCTTGGACCTTCTTATTGACGATGAAACACAGAAATTGCATCGGAATTAAATACAAAAGGCACAATGCCGAATTAAATACAAGAATATTGACTCTTCTTACTGTCTATGTTTTGAACCAATCCTGTGACACGAGTTGTAGATTCCGATGTTTCACTTCAGGTTTACTTTATTCCTTGGACCTACTTATTGACGAAGAAACACAGAAATTGCATCGGAATTAAATACAAAAGCACAATGCCGCCTTAAGTACAAGAACAACGATTTTTCCTACTGTCTATGCTTTTAACCATTCCTGTGGCACTAGTTATAGATTCCGACGCTTCACTTCAGGTTTACTGTATCCCTCTGACGTTCTTATTGACGATGAAACACAGGAATTGCATCGGAATTAAATGCAAAAGGCACAATGCCGACTTAAGTACAAGAAGACCGACTCTTCTTACTGTCTATGTTTTGAACCATCACTGTGACTCTAGTTATAGATTCCGGTGCTTCACTTCCAGGTTTACTGTATCCCTTAGACCTACTTATTGACGATGAAACACAGAAATTGCATCGGAATTAAATACAAAAGGTACAATGCCGACTTAAGTACAAGAAGACAGACTCTTTCTACTGTCTATGTTTGAACATTTCCTGTGACACTAGTTGTGGCTTCCGATGCTTCACTTCAGGTTTACTGTATACCTCTGACCTTCTTATTGTCGATGAAACACAGAAATTGCATAGGAATTAAATACAAAAGGCACAATGCCGACTTAAGTACAAGAAGACTGACTCTTTCTACTGTCTATGTTTGAACCATTCCTGTGTCACTAGTTGAGGATTCCGATGCTTCACTTCAGGTTTATTGTATACCTCTGACCTTCTTATTGACGATGAAACACAGAAATTGCATCGGAATTAAATAGAAAAGGCACAATGCCGACTTAAGTGAAAGAAGACTGACTCTTCTTACTAACTATGTTTTTAACCAATCCTGTGACACTAGTTATAGATTCCGATGCTTCACTTCAGGTTTACTGTATCCCTTGTACCTTCTTATTGACGATGAAACACAGAAATTGCAACGGAATTAAATACAAAAGGCACAATGTCGACTTAAGTACAAGAAGACTGACTCTTCTTACTGTCTATGTTTTTAACCTTTCCTGTGACACTAGTTATTGATTCCGATGCTTCACTCCAAAGTTACTGTACCCCTTGGACCTTCTTATTGACGATGAAACATAGAAATTGCATCGGAATTAAATAGAAAAGGCACAATGCCGAGTTAAGTACAAGAAGTCTGACTCTTCTTACTGATTATAGTTTGAACCATTCCTGTGACACTAGTTATAGATTCCGATGCTTTACATCAGGTTTACTGTATACCTTGGACCTTCTTATTGACGATGAAACACAGAAATTGCATAGGAATTAAATACAAAAGGCACAATGCCGACTTAAGTACAAGAAGACAGACTCTTTCTACTGTCTATGTTTGAACCATTCCTGTGACACTAGTTGTGGATTCCGATGCTACACTTCAGGTTTACTGTATACCTCTGACCTTCTTATTGACGATGAAACACAGAAATTGCATCGGAATTAAATACAAAAGGCACAATGCCAACTTAAGGACAAGAAGACTGACTCCTCTTACTGACTATGTTTTGAACTATTCCTGTGACACTAATTATAGATTACGATGCTTCACTCCTGGTTTACTGTATCTCTCTGACCTTCTTATTGTCGATGAAACACAGAAATTGCATCGGAAATAAATACAAAAGGCACAATGCAGAACTTAAGGACAAGAAGACTGACGCTTCTTACTGACTATGTTTTGAACCATTCCTGTGACACTAGTTATAGATTCCGATGCTTCACTCCAGGTTTACTGTATTCCTTGGACCTTCTTATTGACGATGAAACACAGAATTTGCATCGGAATTAAATACAAAAGGCACAATGCCGACTTACGTACAAGAACACTGACTCTTCCTACTGTCTATGCTTTGAACCGTTCCTGTGACACTAGTTTTGTATTCCGATGCTTCACTTCAGGTTTACTGTATCCCTCTGACCTTCTTATTGACTATGAAACACAGAAATTGCATCGGAATTTAATACTAAAGGCACAATGCCTACTTAAGTACAAGAAGACTGACTCTTCCTACTGTCTATGTATTGAACTATTCCTGTGAGACTAGTTATAGGTTCCGATGCTTCACTTCAGGTTTACTGTATCCCTCTGACCTTCTTATTGACGATGAATCACAGAAATTGCATCGGAATTAAATACAAAAGGCACAATGCCGACTAAAGTACAAGAAGACTGACTCTTCTTACTGTCTATAGTTTGAACCATTCCAGTGACACTAGTTATAGATTCCGATGCTTCACTTCATGTTTACTGTATCCCTTGGACCTTGTTATTGCCAAGGAAACAGAGAAATTGCATCGGAATTAAATACAAAAGGCACAATGCCGACTTAAGTACAAGAAGACCGACTCTTCTTACTGTCTATGTTTTGATCCATTACTGTGACTCTAGTTATAGATTCCGGTGCTTCACTCCATGTTTACTGTATCCCTTGGACCTACTTATTGACAATGAAACACAGAAATTGTATCGGAATAAAATACAAAGGGCACAATGCCGTTTTAAGTACAAGAAGACTGTCTCTTCTTACTGCTATGTTTTGAACCATTCATGTGACACTAGTTATAGATTCCGATGCTTCACTTCAGGTTTGCTGTATACCTTGGACCTTCTTATTGACGATGAAACACAGAAATTGCATCGGAATTAAATACAAAAGGCACAATGCCGAATTAAATACAAGAATATTGACTCTTCTTACTGTCTATGTTTTGAACCAATCCTGTGACACGAGTTGTAGATTCCGATGTTTCACTTCAGGTTTACTTTATTCCTTGGACCTACTTATTGACGAAGAAACACAGAAATTGCATCGGAATTAAATACAAAAGCACAATGCCGCCTTAAGTACAAGAACAACGACTCTTCCTACTGTCTATGCTTTTAACCATTCCTGTGGCACTAGTTATAGATTCCGATGCTTCACTTCCAGGTTTGCTGTATCCCTTAGACCTACTTATTGACGATGAAACACAGAAATTGCATCGGAATTAAATACAAAAGGCACAATGCCGACTTAAGTACAAGAAGACAGACTCTTTCTATTGTCTATGTTTGAACATTTGCTGTGACACTAGTTGTGGCTTCCGATGCTTCACTTCAGGTTTACTGCATACCTCTGACCTTCTTATTGACGATGAAACACAGAAATTGCATAGGAATTAAATACAAAAGGCACAATGCCGACTTAAGTACAAGAAGACTGACTCTTTCTACTGTCTATGTTTGAACCATTCCTGTGACACTAGTTGTGGATTCCGATGCTTCACTTCAGGTTTATTGTATACCTCTGACCTTCTTATGGACGATGAAACACAGAAATTGCATCGGAATTAAATAGAAAAGGCACAATGCCGACTTAAGTGAAAGAAGACTGACTCTTCTTACTAACTATGTTTTTAACCAATCCTGTGACACTAGTTATAGATTCCGATGCTTCACTTTAGGTTTACTGTATCCCTTGTACCTTCTTATTGACGATGAAACACAGAAATTGCATCGGAATTAAATACAAAAGGCACAATGTCGACTTAAGTACAAGAAGACTGACTCTTCTTACTGTCTATGTTTTGAACCTTTCCTGTGACACTAGTTATTGATTCCGATGCTTCACTCCAGGGTTACTGTACCCCTTGGACCTTCTTATTGACGATGAAACATAGAAATTGCATCGGAATTAAATAGAAAAGGCACAATGCCGAGTTAAGTACAAGAAGTCTGACTCTTCTTACTGATTATAGTTTGAACCATTCCTGTGACACTAGTTATAGATTCCGATGCTTTACTTCAGGTTTACTGTATACCTTGTACCTTCTTATTGACGATGAAACACAGTAATTGCATAGGAATTAAATACAAAAGGCACAATTCCGACTTAAGTACAAGAAGACTGACTCTTTCTACTGTCTATGTTTGAACCATTCCTGTGACACTAGTTGTGGATTCCGATGCTTCACTTCAGGTTTAATGTACACCTCTGACCTTCTTATTGACGATGAAACACAGAAATTGCATCGGAATTAAATAGAAAAGGCACAATGCCGACTTAAGTGCAAGAAGACTGTCTCCTCTTACTGACTATGTTTTGAAAGATTCCTGTGAGACTAATTATAGATTCCGATGCTTCACTCCTGGTTTACTTTATCTCTCTGACCTTCTTATTGACGATGAAACACAGAAATTGCATCGGAATTAAATACAAAAGGCACAATGCAGAACTTAAGGACAAGATGACTGACTCTTCTTACTGACTATGCTTTGAACCATTCCTGTGACACTAGTTATAGATTCCGACGCTTCACTTCAGGTTTACTGTATAACTTGTACCTTCTTATTGACGTTGAAACACCGAAATTGCATCGGAATTAAATACAAAAGGCACAATGCCGACTTAAGTACATGAAGACCGACTCTTCTTATTGACAATGATTTGAACCATTCCTGTGACACTAGTTAGAGATTCCGATGCTTCACTTCAGGTTTACTGTATCCCTTGGACCTTCTTATTGGCGATGAAACACAGAAATTGCTTCGGAATTAAATACAAAAGGCACAATGCCGACTTAAGTACAAGTTGACTGACTATTCTTACTGTATATGTTTGAACCATTCCTGTGACACTAGTTATAGATTCCGATGCTTCACTCCAGGTTTACTATATCACTTGGACCTTCTTATTGACGATGAAACACAGAAATTGCATCGAAATTAAATACAAGAGGCACAATGCCGACTTAAGGACAAGAAGACTGACTCTTCTTACTGACTATGTTTTGTACCATTCCTGTGACACTAGTTATAGATTCCGATGCTTCCCTTCAGGTTTACTGTATCCCTCTGACCTTCGTATTGTCGATGAAACTCAGAAATAGCATCGGAAATAAATACAAAAGGCACAATGCCGACTTAAGTACAAGAAGACTGGCTCTTCTTACTGTCTATGTTTTGAACCATTCCATTGACACTCCAGGTTTGCTGTTTCCCTTGGAACTTCTTATTGTCGATGAAACAAAGCGATTGCATCGGAATTAAATACAAAAGGCACAATGCCGAATTAAATACAAGAATATTGACTCTTCTTACTGTCTATGTTTTGAACCAATCCTGTGACACTAGTTGTAGATTCCGATGCTTCACTTCAGGTTTACTGTATTCCTTGCACCTACTTATTGACGAAGAAACACAGAAATTGCATCGGAAATACATTCAAAAGGCACAATGCCGCCTTAAGTACAAGAAGACAGACTCTTTCTACTGTCTATGTTTGAACCATTCCTGTGACACTAGTTGTGGATTCCGATGCTTCACTTCAGGTTTACTGTATACCTCTGACCTTCTTATTGACGATGAAACACAGAAATTGCATCGCAATTAAATACAAAAGGCACTATGCCAACTTAAGGACAAGAAGACTGACTCCTCTTACTGACTATGTTTTGAAGCATTCCAGTGACACTAATTATAGATTCCGATGCCTCACTCCTGGTTTACTGTATCTCTCTGACCTTCGTATTGTCGATGAAACACAAAAATTGCATCGGAATTAAATACATAAGTCACAATGCAGAACTTAAGGACAAGAAGACTGGCTCTTCTTACTGTCTATGTTTTGAACCATTCCATTGACACTAGTTACAGATTCTGATGCTTCACTCCAGGTTTACTGTTCCCCTTGGACCTTCTTATTGACGAAGAAACACAGAAATTGCATCGGAATTAAATAGAAAAGACACAATGCCGACATAAGTGCAAGAAGACTGGCTTTTCTTACTGACTATGCTTTGAAGCATTCCTGTGACACTAGTTATAGATTCCGATGCTTCACTTCAGGTTTACTGTATCCCTTGGACCTTCTTATTGATGATGAAACACAGAAATTGCATCGGAATTAAATACAAAAGGCACAATGTCGACTTAAGTACAAGAAGACTGACTCTTCTTACTATCTATGTTTTGAACCTTTCCTGTGACACTAGTTATAGATTCCGATGCTTCACTCCAGGTTTACTGTATCCCTTGGACCTTCTTTTTGACGATGAAACACAGAAATTGCAACGGAATTAAATAGAAATGGCACAATGCCGACTTAAGTACAAGAAGACTGACTCTTCTTTCTGATTATAGTTTGAACCATTCCTGTGACACTAGTTATAGATTTCGATGCTTTACTTCACGTTTACTGTATACCTTGGACATTCTTATTGACGATGAAACACAGATATTGAATCGGAATTAAATACAAAAGGCACAATGCCGACTTAAGTACAAGAAGACAGACTCTTTCTACTGTCTATGTTTGAACCATTCCTGTGACACTAGTTGTGGATTCCGATGCTTCACTTCAGGTTTACTGTATACCTCTGACCTTCTTATTGACGATGAAACATAGAAATTGCATCGGAATTAAATACAAAAGGCACAATGCCAACTTAAGGACAAGAAGACTGACTTCTCTTACTGACTATGTTTTTAACCATTCTTGTACACTAATTATAGATTACGATGCTTCACTCCTGGTTTACTGAATCTCTCTGACCTTCTTATTGTCGATGAAACACAGAAATTGCGTCGGAATTAAATACAAAAGGCACAATGCAGAACTTAAGGACAAGAAGACTGACTCTTCCTACTGTCTATGTATTGAACCATTCCTGTGACACTAGTTATAGGTTCCGATGCTTCACTTCTGGTTTACTGTATCCCTCTGACGTTCTTATTGACGATGAATCACAGAAATTGCATCGGAATTAAATACAAAATACACAATGCCGACTAAAGTTCAAGAAGACTGACTCTTCTTACTGTCTATATTTTGAACCATTCCTGTGACACTAGTTATTGATTCCGATGCCTCACTTCATGTTTACTGTATCCCTCTGACGCTCTTATTGACGATGAAACACAGAATTTGCATCGGAATTACATACAAAAGGCACAATGCCGACTTTAGTACAAGAAGACTGACTCTTCTTACTGACTATGTTTTAACCATTCCTGTGACACTAGTTATAAATTCCGATGCTTCACTTCAGGTTTGCTGTATACCTTGGACCTTCTTATTGACGATGAAACACAGAAATTGCATCGGAATTAAATACAAAAGGCACAATGCAGAATTAACTAAAAGAATATTGACTCTTCTTACTGTCTATGTTTTGAACCAATCCTGTGACACTAGTTGTAGAATCCGATGCTTCACTTCAGATTTACTGTATTCCTTGGACCTACTTATTGACGAAGAAACACAGAAGTTGCATCGGAATTAAATACAAAAGCACAATGCCGCCTTAAGTACAAGAACACCGACTCTTCCTACTGTCTATGTTTTTAACCATTCCTGTGGCACTAGTTATAGATTCCGACGCTTCACTTCAGGTTAACTGTATCCCTTGTACCTTCTTATTGACGATGAAACACAGGAATTGCATCGGAATTAAATACAAAAGGCACAATGCCGACTTAAGTACAAGAAGACCGACTCTTCTTACTGTCTATGTTTTGAACCATTACTGTGACTCTAGTTATAGATTCCGGTGCTTCACTTCCAGTTTTACTGTATCCCTTAGACCTACTTATTGACGATGAAACACAGAAATTGCATCGGAATTAAATACAAAAGGCACAATGCCGACTTAAGTACAAGAAGACAGACTCTTTCTACTGTCTATGTTTGAACCATTCCTGTGACACTAGCTATAGATTCCGATGCTTCACTACAGGTTTAGTGTATTCCTTGGACCTTCTTATTGACGATGAAACACAGAAATTGCATCGGAATTAAATACAAAAGGTACAATGACGACTTACGTACAAGAAGACTGACTCTTCCTACTGTCTATGTTTTGAACTGTTCCTGTGACACTAGTTTTGTATTCCGATGCTTCACTTCAGGTTTACTGTATCCCTCTGACGTTCTTACTGACGATGAAACACAGAAATTGCATCGGAATTATATACAAAAGGCACAATGCCGACTTAAGTACAAGAAGACTGACTCTTCTTACTGTCTATATTTTGAACTATTCCAGTGACACTAGTTATAGATTCCGATAATTCACTTCATGTTTACTGTATCCCTTGGACCTTCTTATTGACGATGAAACAGAGAAATTGCATCGGAATTAAATACAAAAGGCACAATGCCGACTTAAGTACAAAAAGACCGACTCTTCTTACTGTCTATGTTTTGATCTATTACTGTGACTCTAGTTATAGATTCCGGTGCTTCACTCCAGGTTTACTGTATCCCTTGGACCTACTTATTGACGATGAAACACAGAAATTGCATCGGAATTAAATACACAGGGCACAATGCCGACTTAAGGACAAGAAGACTGAATCTTCTTTCTGACTATGCTTTGAACCATTCCTGTGACACTAGTTATAGAATCCGATGCCTCACTTCATGTTTACTGTATCCCTCTGACCCTCTTATTGACGGTGATACACAGAAATTGCATCGGAATTAAATACGAAAGGCACAATGCCGACTTAAGTACAAGAAGCCGGTCTCTTCTTACTGACTATGTGTTGAACCATTCATGTGACACTAGTTATAGATTCCGATGCTTCACTTCAGGTTTACTGTATCCCTCTGACCCTCTTATTGACGACGAAACACAGAAATTGCATCGGAATTAAATACAAAAGGCACAATGCCGACTTTAGTACAAGAAGACTGACTCTTCTTACCGACTATGTTTTAACAATTCCTGTGACACTAGTTATAGATTCCGATGCTTCACTTCAGGTTTGCTGTATACCTTGGACCTTCTTATTAACGATGAAACACAGAGATTGCATCGGAATTAAATACAAAAGGCACAATGCCGAATTAATTACAAGAATATTGACTCTTCTTACTGTCTATGTTTTGAACCAATCCTGTGACACTAGTTGTAGATTCCGATGCTTCACTTCAGGTTTACTGTATTCCTTGGACCTTCTTATTGACGATGAAACAGAGAAATTGCATCGGAATTAAATACAAAAGACACAATGCCGACTTAAGTACAAGATGACCGATTCTTCTTACTGTCTATGTTTTGATCTATTACTGTGACTCTAGTTATAGATTCCGGTGCTTCACTCCAGGTTTACTGTATCCCTTGTACCTTCTTATTGACGATGAAACACAGGAATTGCATCGGAATTAAATACAAAAGGCACAATGCCGACTTAAGTACAAGAAGACCGACTCTTCTTACTCTCTATGTTTTGAACCATTACTGTGACTCTAGTTATAGATTCCGGTGCTTCACTTCCAGGTTTACTGTATCCCTTAGACCTACTTATTGACGATGAAACACAGAAATTGCATCGGAATTAAATACAAAAGCCACAATGCCGACTTAAGTACAAGAAGACAGACTCTTTCTACTGTATATGTTTGAATTATTCCTGTGACACTAGTTGTGTATTCCGATGCTTCACTTCAGGTTTACTGTATACCTCTGACCTTCTTATTGACGATGAAACACAGAAATTGCATCGGAATTAAATACAAAAGTCACAATGCAGAATTTAAGGACAAGAAGACTGGCTCTTCTTACTGTCTGTGTTTTGAACCATTCCATTGACACTAGTTACAGATTCCGATGCTTCACTTTAGGTTTACTGTTTCCCTTGGACCTTCTTATTGACGATGAAACACAGAAATTGCATCGGAATTAAATAGAAAAGACGCAATGCCGACATAAGTGCAAGAAGACTGACTCTTCTTACTGACTATGTTTTTAACCATTCCTGTGACACTTGTTATTGATTCCGATGCTTCACTTCAGGTTTACTGTATCCCTTGGACCTTCTTATTGATGATGAAACACAGAAATTGCATCTGAATTAAATACAAAAGGCACAATGTCGACTTAAGTACAAGAAGACTGACTCTTCCTACTGTCTATGTTTTGAACCTTTCCTGTGACACTAGTTATAGATTTCGATGCTTCACTCCAGGTTTACTGTATCCCTTGGACCTTCTTATTGACGATGAATCACAGAAATTTCATCGGAATTAAATAGAAATGGCACAATGCCGACTTAAGTACAAGAAGACTGACTCTTCTTTCTGATTATAGTTTGAACCATTCCTGTACCACTAGTTATAGATTCCGATGCTTTACTTCAGGTTTACTCTATACCTTGGACCTTCTTATTGACGATGAAACACAGATATTGCATCGGAATTAAATACAAAAGGCACAATGCCGACTTAAGTACAAGAAGACAGACTCTTTCTACTGTCTATGTTTGAACCATTCCTGTGACACTAGTTGTGGATTCCGTTGCTTCACTTCAGGTTTACTGTATACCTCTGACATTCTTATTGGCGATGAAACACAGAAATTGCATCGGAATTAAATACAAAAGGCACAATGCCAACTTAAGGACAAGAAGACTGACTCCTCTTACTGACTATGTTTTGAACCATTCCTGTGACACTAATTATAGATTACGATGCTTCACTCCTGGTTTACTGTATCTCTCTGACCTTCTTATTGTCGATGAAACACAGAAATTGCATCGGAATTAAATACAAAAGGCACAATGCAGAACTTAAGGACAAGAAGACTGACGCTTCTTACTGACTATGTTTTGAACCATTCCTGTGACACTAGTTATAGACTACGATGCTTCACTCCAGGTTTACTGTATTCCTTGTACCTTCTTATTGACGGTGAAACACAGAAATTGCATCGGAGTTAAATACAAAAGGCACAATGCCTACTTACGTACAAGAAGACTGACTCTTCCTACTGTCTATGTTTTGAACCGTTCCTGTGACACTAGTTTTGTATTCCGATGCTTCACTTCAGGTTTACTGTATCCCTCTGACCTAACTAATTGCCTATGAAACACAGAAATTGCATCGGAATTAAATACAAAAGGCACAATGCCGACTTAAGTACAAGAAGACTGTCTCTTCTTACTGCTATGTTTTGAACCATTCATGTGACACTAGTTATAGATTCCGATGCTTCACTTCAGGTTTGCTGTATACCTTGGACCTTCTTATTGACGATGAAACACAGAAATTGCATCGGAATTAAATACAAAAGGCACAATGCCGAATTAACTACAAGAATATTGACTCTTCTTACTGTCTATGTTTTGAACCAATCCTGTGACACGAGTTGTAGATTACGATGCTTCACTTCAGGTTTACTTTATTCCTTGGACCTACTTATTGACGAAGAAACACAGAAATTGCATCGGAATTAAATACAAAAGCATAATGCCGCCTTAAGTACAGGAACACCGACTCGTCCAACTGTCTATGTTTTAACCATTCCTGTGGCACTAGTTATAGATTCCGACGCTTCACTTCAGGTTTACTGTATCCCTCTGACGTTCTTATTGACGATGAAACACAGGAATTGCATCGGAATTAAATGCAAAAGGCACAATGCCGACTTAAGTACAAGAAGACCGACTCTTCTTACTGTCTATGTTTTGAACCATTACTGTGACTTTAGTTATAGATTCCGGTGCTTCACTTCCAGGTTTACTGTATCCCTTAGACCTACTTATTGACGATGAAACACAGAAATTGCATCGGAATTAAATACAAAAGGCACAATGCCGACTTAAGTACAAGAAGACAGACTCTTTCTACTGTCTATGTTTGAACATTTCCTGTGACACTAGTTGTGGATTCCGATGCTTCACTTCAGGTTTACTGTATACCTCTGACCTTCTTATTGACGATGAAACACAGAAATTGCATAGGAATTAAATACAAAAGGCACAATGCCGACTTAAGTACAAGAAGACCGACTCTTTCTACTGTCTATGTTTGAACCATTCCTGTGACACTAGTTGTGGATTCCGATGCTACACTTCAGGTTTGTTGTATACCTCTGACCTTCTTATTGACGATGAAACACAGAAATTGCATCGGAATTAAATAGAAAAGGCACAATGCCGACTTAAGTGAAAGAAGACTGACCCTTCTTACTAACTATGTTTTTAACCATTCCTGTGACACTAGTTGTGGATTCCGATGCTTCACTTCAGGTTTGTTGTATACCTCTGACCTTCTTATTGACGATGAAACACAACAATTGCATCGGAATTAAATACAAAAGGCACAATGTCGACTTAAGTACAAGAAGACTGACTCTTCTTACTGTCTACGTTTTGAACCTTTCCTGTGACACTAGTTATAGATTCCGATGCTTCACTCCAGGGTTACTGTATCCCTTGGACCTTCTTATTGACGATGAAACACAGAAATTGCATCGGAATTAAATAGAAAAGGCACAATGCCAAGTTAAGTACAAGAAGTCTGACTCTTCTTACTGATTATAGTTTGAACCATTCCTGTGACACTAGTTATAGATTCCGATGCTTTACTTCAGGTTTACTGTATACCTTGGACCTTCTTATTGACGATGAAGCACAGAAATTGCATAGGAATTAAATACAAAAGGCACAATGCCGACTTAAGTACAAGAAGACTGACTCTTTCTACTGTCTATGTTTGAACCATTCCTGTGACACTAGTTGTGGATTCCGATGCTTCACTTCAGGTTTAATGTATACCTCTGACCTTCCTATTGACGATGAAACACAGAAATTGCATCGGAATTAAATAGAAAAGGCACAATGCCGACTTAAGTGCAAGAAGACTGACTCCTCTTACTGACTATGTTTTGAACCATTCCTGTGAGACTAATTATAGATTCCGATGCTTCACTCCTGGTTTACTTTATCTCTCTGACCTTCTTATTGACGATGAAACACAGAAATTGCATCGGAATTAAATACAAAAGGCACAATGCAGAACTTAAGGACAAGATGACTGACTCTTCTTACTGAATATGTTTTGAACCATTCCTGTGACACTAGTTACAGATTCCGATGCTTCACTCCAGGTTTACTGTATTCCTTGGACCATCTTATTGACGATGAAACACAGAAATTGCATCGGAATTAAATACAAAATGCACAATGCCGACTTACGGACAAGAAGACTGACTCTTCTTACTGACTATGTTTTGAACCAATCCTGTGACACTAGTTATAGATTCCGATGCTTCACTTCAGGTTTACTGTATCGCTCTGACCTTCTTATTGACGATGAAACTCAGAAATAGCATCGGAATTAAATACAAAACGCACAATGCCGACATAAGTACAAGAAGACTGACACTTCTTACTGTCTATGTTTTGAACCATTCCATTGACACTAGTTATAGATTCCGACGCTTCACGTCAGGTTTACTGTATAACTTGTACCTTCTTATTGACGTTGAAACACCGAAATTGCATCGGAATTAAATACAAAAGGCACAATGCCGACTTAAGTACATGAAGACCGACTCTTCTTATCGACAATGATTTGAACCATTCCTGTGACACTAGTTATAGATTCCGATGCTTCACTTCAGGTTTACTGTATCCCTTGGACCTTCTTATTGGCGATGAAACACAGAAATTGCATCGGAATTAAATACAAAAGGCACAATGCCGACTTAAGTACAAGTTGACTGACTATTCTTACTGTCTATGTTTGAACCATTCCTGTGATACTAGTTATAGATTCCGATGCTTTACTTCAGGTTTACTCTATACCTTGGACCTTCTTATTGACGATGAAACACAGAAATTGCATCGGAATTAAATACAAAAGGCACAATGCCGACTTAAGTACAAGAAGACAGACTCTTTCTACTGTCTATGTTTGAACCATTCCTGTGACACTAGTTGTGGATTCCGATGCTTCACTTCAGGTTTACTGTATACCTCTGACCTTCTTATTGGCGATGAAACACAGAAATTGCATCGGAATTAAATACAAAAGGCACAATGCCAACTTAAGGACAAGAAGACTGACTCCTCTTACTGACTATGTTTTGAACCATTCCTGTGACTCTAATTATAGATTATGATGCTTCACTCCTGGTTTACTGTATCTCTCTGACCTTCTTATTGTCGATGAAACACAGAAATTGCATCGGAATTAAATACAAAAGGCACAATGCAGAACTTGAGGACAAGAAGACTGACGCTTCTTACTGACTATGTTTTGAACCATTCCTGTGACACTAGTTATAGACTACGATGCTTCACTCCAGGTTTACTGTATTCCTTGGACCTTCTTATTGACGATGAAACACAGAAATTGCATCGGAGTTAAATACAAAAGGCACAATGCCTACTTACGTACAAGAAGACTGACTCTTCCTACTGTCTATGTTTTGAACCGTTCCTGTGACACTAGTTTTGTATTCCGATGCTTCACTTCAGGTTTACTGTATCCCTCTGACCTTCTTATTGCCTATGAAACACAGAAATTGCATCGGAATTAAATACAAAAGGCACAATGCCGACTTAAGTACAAGAAGACTGTCTCCTCTTACTGCTATGTTTTGAACCATTCATGTGACACTAGTTATAGATTCCGATGCTTCACTTCAGGTTTGCTGTATACCTTGGACCTTCTTATTGACGATGAAACACAGAAATTGCATCGGAATTAAATACAAAAGGCACAATGCCGAATTAACTACAAGAATATTGACTCTTCTTACTGTCTATGTTTTGAACCAATCCTGCGACACGAGTTGTAGATTCCGATGCTTCACTTCAGGTTTACTTTCTTCCTTGGACCTACTTATTGACGAAGAAACACAGAAATTGCATCGGAATTAAATACAAAAGCATAATGCCGCCTTAAGTACAAGAACACCGACTCGTCCAACTGTCTATGTTTTTAACCATTCCTGTGGCACTAGTTATAGATTCCGACGCTTCACTTCAGGTTTACTGTATCCCTCTGACGTTCTTATTGACGATGAAACACAGGAATTGCATCGGAATTAAATGCAAAAGGCACAATGCCGACTTAAGTACAAGAAGACCGACTCTTCTTACTGTCTATGTTTTGAACCATTACTGTGACTTTAGTTATAGATTCCGGTGCTTCACTTCCAGATTTACTGTATCCCTTAGACCTACTTATTGACGATGAAACACAGAAATTGCATCGGAATTAAATACAAAAGGCACAATGCCGACTTAAGTACAAGAAGACAGACTCTTTCTACTGTCTATGTTTGAACATTTCCTGTGACACTAGTTGTGGATTCCGATGCTTCACTTCAGGTTTACTGTATACCTCTGACCTTCTTATTGACGATGAAACACAGAAATTGCATAGGAATTAAATACAAAAGGCACAATGCCGACTTAAGTACAAGAAGACCGACTCTTTCTACTGTCTATGTTTGAACCATTCCTGTGACACTAGTTGTGGATTCCGATGCTTCACTTCAGGTTTGTTGTATACCTCTGACCTTCTTATTGACGATGAAACACAGAAATTGCATCGGAATTAAATAGAAAAGGCACAATGCCGACTTAAGTGAAAGAAGACTGACCCTTCTTACTAACTATGTTTTTAACCATTCCTGTGACACTAGTTGTGGATTCCGATGCTTCACTTCAGGTTTGTTGTATACCTCTGACCTTCTTATTGACGATGAAACACAGAAATTGCATCGGAATTAAATACAAAAGGCACAATGTCGACATAAGTACAAGAAGACTGACTCTTCTTACTGTCTACGTTTTGAACCTTTCCTGTGACACTAGTTATAGATTCCGATGCTTCACTCCAGGGTTACTGTATCCCTTGGACCTTCTTATTGACGATGAAACATAGAAATTGCATCGGAATTAAATAGAAAAGGCACAATGCCAAGTTAAGTACAAGAAGTCTGACTCTTCTTACTGATTATAGTTTGAGCCATTCCTGTGACACTAGTTATAGATTCCGATGCTTTACTTCAGGTTTACTGTATACCTTGGACCTTCTTATTGACGAAGAAGCACAGAAATTGCATAGGAATTAAATACAAAAGGCACAATGCCGACTTAAGTACAAGAAGACTGACTCTTTCTACTGTCTATGTTTGAACCATTCCTGTGACACTAGTTGTGGATTCCGATGCTTCACTTCAGGTTTAATGTATACCTCTGACCTTCCTATTGACGATGAAACACAGAAATTGCATCGGAATTAAATAGAAAAGGCACAATGCCGACTTAAGTGCAAGAAGACTGACTCCTCTTACTGACTATGTTTTGAACCATTCCTGTGAGACTAATTATAGATTCCGATGCTTCACTCCTGGTTTACTTTATCTCTCTGACCTTCTTATTGACGATGAAACACAGAAATTGCATCGGAATTAAATACAAAAGGCACAATGCAGAACTTAAGGACAAGATGACTGACCCTTCTTACT
Organism: Schistocerca americana; assembly: GCF_021461395.2. NCBI lineage: Eukaryota > Metazoa > Arthropoda > Insecta > Orthoptera > Acrididae > Schistocerca > Schistocerca americana. The sequence goes on from NC_060122.1 coordinate 13,273,814, forward strand.
GAATATGTTTTGAACCATTCCTGTGACACTAGTTATAGATTCCGATGCTTCACTCTAGGTTTACTGTATTCCTTGGACCTTCTTATTGACGATGAAACACAGAAATTGCATCACAATTAAATACAAAATGCACAATGCCGACTTACGGACAAGAAGACTGACTCTTCTTACTGACTATGTTTTGAACCAATCCTGTGACACTAGTTATAGATTCCGATGCTTCACTTCAGGTTTACTGTATCGCTCTGACCTTCTTATTGACGATGAAACTCAGAAATAGCATCGGAATTAAATACAAAACGCACAATGCCGACATAAGTACAAGAAGACTGACACTTCTTACTGTCTATGTTTTGAACCATTCCATTGACACTAGTTATAGATTCCGACGCTTCACGTCAGGTTTACTGTATAACTTGTACCTTCTTATTGACGTTGAAACACCGAAATTGCATCGGAATTAAATACAAAAGGCACAATGCCGACTTAAGTACATGAAGACCGACTCTTCTTATTGACAATGATTTGAACCATTCCTGTGACACTAGTTATAGATTCCGATGCTTCACTTCAGGTTTACTGTATCCCTTGGACCTTCTTATTGGCGATGAAACACAGAAATTGCATCGGAATTAAATACAAAAGGCACAATGCCGACTTAAGTACAAGTTGACTGACTATTCTTACTGTCTATGTTTGAACCATTCCTGTGATACTAGTTATAGATTCCGATGCTTCACTCCAGGTTTACTATATCCCTTGGACCTTCTTATTGACGATGAAACACAGAAATTGCATCGGAATTATATACAAAACGCACAATGCCGACATAAGTACAAGAAGACTGACACTTCTTACTGTCTATGTTTTGAACCATTCCATTGACACTAGTTATAGATTCCGACGCTTCACGTCAGGTTTACTGTATAACTTGTACCTTCTTATTGACGTTGAAACACCGAAATTGCATCGGAATTAAATACAAAAGGCACAATGCAGAACTTAAGGACAAGAAGACTGACTCTTCTTACTGACTATGTTTTGTACCATTCCTGTGACACTAGTTACAGATTCCGATGCTTCCCTTCAGGTTTACTGTATCCCTCTGACGTTCACATTGACGATGAAACTCAGAAATAGCATCGGAAATAAATACAAAAGGCACAATGCCGACTTAAGTACAAGAAGACTGGCTCTTCTTACTGTCTATGTTTTGAACCATTCCATTGACACTAGTTACAGATTCCGTTGCTTCACTCCAGGTTTACTGTTTCCCTTGGACCTTCTTATTGACGATGAAACATAGAAATTGCATCGGAATTAAATAGAAAAGGCACAATGCCGAGTTAAGTACAAGAAGTCTGACTCTTCTTACTGATTATAGTTTGAACCATTCCTGTGACACTAGTTATAGATTCCGATGCTTTACTTCAGGTTTACTGTATACCTTGGACCTTCTTATTGACGATGAAACACAGAAATTGCATAGGAATTAAATACAAAAGGCACAATGCCGACTTAAGTACAAGAAGACTGACTCTTTCTACTGTCTATGTTTGAACCATTCCTGTGCCACTAGTTGTGGATTCCGATGCTTCACTTCAGGTTTAATGTATACCTCTGACCTTCTTATTGACGATGAAACACAGAAATTGCATCGGAATTAAATAGAAAAGGCACAATGCCGACTTAAGTGCAAGAAGACTGACTCCTCTTACTAACTATGTTTTGAACCATGCCTGTGAGACTAATTATAGATTCCGATGCTTCACTCCTGGTTTACTTTATCTCTCTGACCTTCTTATTGACGATGAAACACAGAAATTGCATCGGAATTAAATACAAAAGGCACAATGCAGAACTAAGGACAAGATGACTGACTCTTCTTACTGACTATGTTTTGAACCATTCCTGTGACACTAGTTATAGATTCCGATGCTTCACTCCAGGTTTACTGTATTCCTTTTACCTTCTTATTGACGATGAAACACAGAAATTGCATCGGAATTAAATACAAAATGCACAATGCCGACTTACGGACAAGAAGACTGACTCTTCTTACTGACTATGTTTTGAACCAATCCTGTGACACTAGGTATAGATTCCGATGCTTCACTTCAGGTTTACTGTATCGCTCTGACCTTCTTATTGACGATGAAACTCAGAAATAGGATCGGAATTAAATACAAAACGCACAATGCCGACTTAAGTACAAGAAGACTGACTCTTCTTACTGTCTATGTTTTGAACCATTCCATTGACACTAGTTATAGATTCCGACGCTTCACGTCAGGTTTACTGTATAACTTGTACCTTCTTATTGACGTTGAAACACCGAAATTGCATCGGAATTAAATACAAAAGGCACAATGCCGACTTAAGTACATGAAGACCGACTCTTCTTATTGACAATGATTTGAACCATTCCTGTGACACTAGTTATAGATTCCGATGATTCACTTCAGGTTTACTGTATCCCTTGGACCTTCTTATTGGCGATGAAACACAGAAATTGCATCGGAATTAAATACAAAAGGCACAATGCCGACTTAAGTACAAGTTGACTGACTATTCTTACTGTCTATGTTTGAACCATTCCTGTGACACTAGTTATAGATTCCGATGCTTCACTCCAGGTTTACTATATCCCTTGGACCTTCTTATTGACGATGAAACACAGAAATTGCATCGAAATTAAATACAAAAGGCACAATGCCGACTTAAGGACAAGAAGACTGACTCTTCTTACTGACTATGTTTTGTACCATTCCTGTGACACTAGTTATAGATTCCGATGCTTCCCTTCAGGTTTACTGTATCCCTCTGACCTTCTTATTGACGATGAAACTCAGAAATAGCATCGGAAATAAATACAAAAGGCACAATGCCGACTTAAGTAGAAGAAGACTGGCTCTTCTTACTGTCTATGTTTTGAACCATTCCATTGACTCTAGTTACAGATTCCGTTGCTCACTCCAGGTTTACTGTTTCCCTTGGACCTTCTTATTGTCGATGAAACACAGAAATTGCATCGGAATTAAATAGAAAAGGCACAATGCCGACATAAGTGCAAGATGACTGACTCTTCTTACTGACTATGTTTGAACCATTCCTGTGACACTAGTTATAGATTCCGATGCTTCACTTCAGGTTTACTGTATCCCTTGGACCTTCTTATTGATGATGAAACACAGAAATTGCATCGGAATTAATTACAAAAGGCACAATGTCGACTTAAGTACAAGAAGACTGACTCTTCTTACTGTCTATGTTTTGAACCTTTCCTGTGACACTAGTTATAGATTCCGATGCTTCACTCCAGGTTTACTGTATCCCTTGGACCTTCTTATTGACGATGAAACACAAAAAATTGCATCGGAATTAAATAGAAAAGGCACAATGCCGACTTAAGTACAAGAAGACCGACTCTTCTTTCTGATTATAGTTTGAACCATTCCTGTGACACTAGTTATAGATTCCGATGCTTTACGTCAGATTTACTGTATACCTTGGAGCTTCTTATTGACGATGAAACACAGAAATTGCATCGGAATTAAAAACAAAAGGCACAATGTCGACTTAAGTACAAGAAGACAGACTCTTTCTAATGTCTATGTTTGAACCATTCCTGTGACACTAGTTGTGGATTCCGATGCTTCACTTCAGGTTTACTGTATACCTCTGACCTTCGTATTGACGATGAAACACAGAAATTGCATCGGAATTATATACAAAAGGCACAATGCCAACTTAAGGACAAGAAGACTGACTCCTCTTACTGACTATGTTTTGAACCATTCCTGTGACACTAATTATAGATTCCGATGCTTCACTCATGGTTTACTGTATCTCTCTGACCTTCTTATTGTCGATGAAACACAGAAATTGCATCGGAATTAAATACAAAAGGCACAATGCAGAACTTAAGGTCAAGAAGACTGACTCTTCTTACTGACTATGTTTTGAACCATTCCCTTGACACTAGTTATAGATTCCGATGCTTCACTCCAGGTTTACTGTATTTCTTGGACCTTCGTATTGACGATGTAACACAGAAATTGCATCGGAATTAAATACAAAAGGTGCAATGCCGACTTACGTACAAGAAGACTGACTCCTCCTACTGTCTATGATTTGAACCGTTCCTGTGACACTAGTTTTGTATTCCGATGCTTCACTTCAGGTTTACTGTATCCCTCTGATCTTCTTATAGACTATGAAACACAGAAATTGTATCGGAATTAAATACAAAAGGCACAATGCCGACTTAAGTACAAGAAGATTGACTCTTCCTACTGTCTATGTTTTGAACCATTCCTGTGACACTAGTTATAGGTTCCGATGCTTCACTTCAGGTTTACTGTATCCCTCTGACGTTCTTATTGACGATGAATCACAGAAATTGCATCGGAATTAAATACAAAAGGCACAATGCCGACTTAAGTACAAGAAGACTGACTCTACTTACTGTCTATATTTTGAACTATTCCAGTGACACTAGTTATAGATTCCGATGCTTCACTTCATGTTTACTGTATCCCTTGGACCTTCTTATTGACGATGAAACAGAGAAATTGCATCGGAATTAAATACAAAAGGCACAATGCCGACTTAAGTACAAGAAGACTGGCTCTTCTTACTGTCTATGTTTTGAACAATTACATTGACACTAGTTACAGATTCCGTTCCTTCACTCCAGGTTTACTGTTTCCCTTGGACCGTCTTATTGACGATGAAACATAGAAATTGCATCGGAATTAAATAGAAAAGGCACAATGCCGAGTTAAGTACAAGAAGTCTGACTCTTCTTACTGATTATAGTTTGAACCATTCCTGTGACACTAGTTATAGATTCCGATGCTTTACTTCTGGTTTACTGTATACCTTGGACCTTCTTATTGACGATGAAACACAGAAATTGCATATAAATTAAATACAAAAGGCACAATGCCGACTTAAGTGCAAGAAGACTGACTCCTCTTACTGACTATGTTTTGAACCATTCCTGTGAGACTAATTATAGATTCCGATGCTTCACTCCTGGTTTACTTTATCTCTCTGACCTTCTTATTGACGATGAAACACAGAAATTGCATCGGAATTAAATACAAAAGGCACAATGCAGAACTTAAGGACAAGATGACTGACTCTTCTTACTGACTATGTTTTGAACCATTCCTGTGACACTAGTTATAGATTCCGATGCTTCACCCCAGGTTTACTGTATTCCTTGGACCTTCTTATTGACGATAAAACACAGAAATTGCATCGGAATTAAATACAAAATGCACAATGCCGACTTACGGACAAGAAGACTGACTCTTCTTACTGACTATATTTTGAACCAATCCTGAGACACTAGTTATAGATTCCGATGCTTCACTTCAGGTTTACTGTATCCTCTGACCTTCGTATTGACGATGTAACACAGAAATTGCATCGGAATTAAATACAAAAGGTGCAATGCCGACTTACGTACAAGAAGACTGACTCCTCCTACTGTCTATGATTTGAACCGTTCCTGTGACACTAGTTTTGTATTCCGATGCTTCACTTCAGGTTTACTGTATCCCTCTGATCTTCTTATTGACTATGAAACACAGAAATTGTATCGGAATTAAATACAAAAGGCATAATGCAGACTTAAGTACAAGAAGACTGACTCTTCCTACTGTCTATGATTTGAACCATTCCTGTGACACTAGTTATAGATTCCGATGCTTCACTTCAGGTTTACTGTATCCCTTGGACCTTCTTATTGGCGATGAAACACAGAAATTGCATCGGAATTAAATACAAAAGGCACAATGCCGACTTAAGTACAAGTTGACTGACTATTCTTACTGTCTATGTTTGAACCATTCCTGTGAAACTAGTTATAGATTCCGATGCTTCACTCCAGGTATACTATATCCCTTGGACATTCTAATTGACGATGAAACAGAGAAATTGCATCGTAATTAAATACAAAAGGCACAATGCCGACTTAAGGACAAGAAGACTGACTCTTCTTACTGACTATGTTTTGTACCATTCCTGTGACACTAGTTATAGGTTCCGATGCTTCCCTTCAGGTTTACTGTATCCCTCTGACCTTCTTATTGACCATGAAACTCAGAAATAACATCGGAAATAAATACAACAGGCACAATGCCGACTTAAGTACAAGAAGACTGGCTCTTCTTACTGTCTATGTTTTGAACCATTCCATTGACACTAGTTACAGATTCCGTTGCTTCACTCCAGGTTTACGGTTTCCCTTGAACCTTCTTATTGTCGATGAAACACAGAAATTGCATCGGAATTAAATAGAAAAGGCACAATGCCGACATAAGTGCAAGAAGACTGACTCTTCTTACTGACTATGTTTGAACCATTCCTGTGACACTAGTTATAGATTCCGATGCTTCACTTCAGGTTTACTGTATCCCTTGGACCTTCTTATTGATGATGAAACACAGAAATTGCATCGGAATTAATTACAAAAGACACAATGTCGACTTAAGTACAAGAAGACTGACTCTTCTTACTGTCTTTGTTTTGAACCTTTCCTGTGACACTAGTTATAGATTCCGATGCTTCACTCCAGTTTTACTGTATCCCTTGGACCTTCTTATTGACGATGAAACACAGAAATTGCATCGGAATTAAATAGAAAAGGCACAATGCCGACTTGAGTACAAGAAGACAGACTCTTTCTACTGTGTATGTTTGAACCATTCCTGTGACACTAGTTATAGATTCCGATGCTTCACTTCAGGTTTGCTGTATACCTTGGACCTTCTTATTGACGATGAAACAAAGAGATTGCATCGGAATTAAATACAAAAGGCACAATACCGAATTAAATACAAGAATATTGACTCTTCTTACTGTCTATGTTTTGAACCAACCCTGTGACACTAGTTGTAGATTCCGATGCTTCACTTCCGGTTTACTGTATTCCTTGTACCTACTTATTGACGAAGAAACACAGAAATTGCATCGGAATTAAATACAAAAGGCACAATGCCGACTTAAGTACAAGAACACCGACTCTTCCTACTGTCTATGTTTTTAACCATTCCTGTGGCACTAGTTATACATTCCGACGCTTCACTTCACTTTAACTGTATCCCTTGTACCTTCTTATTGACGATGAAACACAGGAATTGCATCGGAATTAAATACAAAAGGCACAATGCCGACCTAAGTACAAGAAGACCGACTCTTCTTACTGTCTATGTTTTGAACCATTACTGTGACTCTAGTTATAGATTCCGGTGCTTCACTTCCAGGTTTACTGTATCCCTTAGACCTACTTATTGACGATGAAACACAGAAGTGGCATCGGAATTAAATACAAAAGGCACAATGCCGACTTAAGTACAAGAAGACAGACTCTTTCTACTGTCTATGTTTGAACCATTCCTGTGACACTAGTTGTGGTTTCCGATGCTTCACTTCAGGTTTACTGTATACCTCTGACTTTCTTATTGACGATGAAACACAGAAATTGCATCGCAATTAAATACAAAAGGCACAATGCCAACTTAAGGACAAGAAGACTGACTCCTCTTACTGACTATGTTTTGAAGCATTCCTGTGACACTAATTATAGATTCCGATGCTTCACTCCTGGTTTACTGTATCTCTCTGACCTTCGGATTGTCGATAAAACACAGAAATTGCATCGGAATTAAATACAAACGTCACAATGCAGAACTTAAGGACAAGAAGACTGGCTCTTCTTACTGTCTATGTTTTGAACCTTTCCTGTGACACTAGTTATAGATTCCGATGCTTCACTCCAGGTTTACTGTATCCCTTGGACCTTCTTTTTGACGATGAAACACAGAAATTGCAACGGAATTAAATAGAAATGGCACAATGCCGACTTTAGTAGAAGAAGACTGACTCTTCTTTCTGATTATAGTTTGAACCATTCCTGTGACACTAGTTATAGATTTCGATGCTTTAATTCAGGTTTACTGTATACCCTGGACCTTCTTATTGACGATGAAACACAGATATTGCATCGGAATTAAATACAAAAGGCACAATGCCGACTTAAGTACAAGAAGACAGACTCTTTCTACTGTCTATGTTTGAACCATTCCTGTGACACTAGTTGTGGATTCCGATGCTTCACTTCAGGTTTACTGTATACCTCTGACATTCTTATTGACGATGAAACACAGAAATTGCATCGGATTTAAATACAAAAGGCACAATGCCAACTTAAGGACAAGAAGACTGACTCCTCTTACTGACTATGTTTTGAACCATTCTTGTACACTAATTATAGATTACGATGCTTCACTCCTGGTTTACTGAATCTCTCTGACCTTCTTATTGTCGATGGAACACAGAAATTGCGTCGGAATTAAATACAAAAGGCACAATGCAGAACTTAAGGACAAGAAGACTGACTCCTCTTACTGACTATGTTTTGAACCATTCTTGTACACTAATTATAGATTACGATGCTTCACTCCTGGTTTACTGAATCTCTCTGACCTTCTTATTGTCGATGGAACACAGAAATTTCGTCGGAATTAAATACAAAAGGCACAATGCAGAACTTAAGGACAAGAAGACTGACTCTTCTTACTGACAATGTTTTGAACCGTTCCTGTGACACTACTTATAGATTCCGATGCTTCACTCCAGGTTTACTGTATTCCTTGGACCTTCTTATTGACGATGAAACACAGAAATTGCATCGGAATTAAATACAAAAGGCACAATGCCCACTCACGTACAAGAAGACTGACTCTTCCTACTGTCTATGTTTTGAACCGTTCCTGTGACACTAGTTTTGTATTCCGATGCTTCACTTCAGGTTTACTGTATCCCTCTGACCTTCTTATTGACAAGGTGTGAGTGAATGTGCGCAATGCCTCTTTCATTTCAGCTCCGCTTCATCGCTTACGCCGTACAGGTGTTCCGTTTCTCTGGACGACGGAATACGAACGCGCCTTTCGCCAGTTGAAATCGGCGTTGCTTTCTAATACTTGCCTTACGCCATTCGATCCCCAGAAACCCCTTTTGTTGATGGTAGATGCATCGGATTTCGGGATCGGTGCTGTGCTTGCGCACAAAGTTGGCTCCCATGATCGCCCTATTGCCTTTGCGTCCAAATTGCTCTCGTCTGCGCAAAGAAATTATTCACAGATAGAGAAAGAAGCATTCGCTCTCGTGTTTGGTGTTCTTGCGACCTCCTGACGCAATGCGTGGGGAACATTGCGCGCTCTGAAAAATTTCGGTTGCGCGTTTCCTTCCAGTTCCAAATGTGCGTCATAGTTTGTAGCGCAACCTAAGCCTGGTGCAAAAATGTCTGCAAATTCGTCACATAAGCGAGAAACACTGTCTGAAGGCACAGTCGGATTCACTGATAGGACCTGATTTACAATAGACATGTTAAACAACTGAATCAAATCTAGACCATCAAGTTCACTGCAGAAGAAGAACGAAGAACGTAAAATGACACAAGTTTTGTTTGTCCCTTGTATGTTGCAAGAAGGCTGCACTGTCCTAACACAGGAATTTTCTGTCCTGAATATGTGGTTAGCTTAACATTTGCGGCACGCAACGGAGGTGCGCCCAGACGTTTGTACGTGTCGAGATTGAGCAATGAAACTGCAGCTCCGGTATCGAGCTGGAATGTTATCACTTTGCCTTCAAAGTCTAAGTCCACAAAAAGTTTATTGTCCTGCTGACGACAAGAGCGACTGTTTTGTGCAATTGGAACAGACACTGGTACAGAATCACTTGCTAATTGACGTGATTTCCGGCGACGTCGACGCACAGTTTTTGTGGGACGAACACAGTTACTGTTAGAGAAAGTGTCACTGGACGAAGTGGAATGAACGACATGAATGTCCATAGGCGAAGGTCCACGAGCCTGAGTGTCCTTGGTTCGATTCCGGCGCGAAGCAAAGGGCCTGGAATGATTGTGATTGTCTGATCTGAGCTTTTTCTGGCAAACACTTTGAACATGTCCTTTCTTATTGCAGAAAAAGCAAATAGCTTGGCGTGACGGGCAATGTTCACGCGAATGTCTAGTAGCACACCGCGGGCACGATTTCACTACATTTGTGGGCTGGCGCGGCACACGTGGCTGAGCGCGCGGCGGCAGCTGTGCGGACGTGCGCGAGGCCCGGTTACCGGGCCGCGCAGCGCGTCCAGCGGGCCGGTTAATGTTACACACGGCTGGCGAAGTTTCAAAAGATTCCTGAGCACAGTCAAGTGTGTCCTGTCTATCCAATATGTCTATCACTTGTTGAAGGGAGGGATTAACTAGTTTCAAAATTTGCTCCCGTATGCGAACATCAGAAACGTTCTGTGCAATTGCATCACGCACCATTGTATCTGAATAAGAAAGACCACAGTCACATTCAAAGGCACAGTCCCTAGTAAGTCCTTGCAATGTTGTTACCCACTCCCTATGAGTTTGACTGGCCGTACGTTTTGTACGAAAGAACGTATACCGTGTGGCAACCACATTAACTGTTTCTTTGAAATAGGCATCTAATGCAGACAAAATTTCCTCGTAGGACAGAGTTGCTACGTCTCGTCGGGGAAACAATTTCACTATCACACGGTATGTGGACACACCGACACAAGAAAGCAAAAACGGCTGCCGCTCTTTACCTTGAATTCTGTAGGCTGCTAGATGAAAGTTGAACTGGCGAGACCACTCGTGCCAGGTCTCATCGGCTGCCACGTATGGTCGAAAGGGAGGTGCAACAGCGTTTAGTGGCAGCGGTAGCGAAGAAGCGGCGGCGGCCGCATCGGTTTGAATGGTACGTTGACCCTGGACGAGCTGTCCAAGGGCATCCAGTAACGCCTGCGTCTGCTGATTCTGCAAGCGATAAAATTCAGACAGTACATCTGGAGAATGTGGCGAACCCATGACACAATTAAATGTAAGCAATCAGAAAGAAATCTTTTCCCTCGTCGCCAATGTTGTGTCGGTAGCTGGGCCGACACCGTGAAGTTGAGATGGCTGAAAAGGCAAGCTAGACTAACGCAGACGGGCGTGAAGTACTGGAACAGGATACGTAATTAATGTTAGGAAGAAAAGTACGGAGCAGGTTTAATACTTAACTTTACTCAAACATGGTGGTACATCGATCTTGACGATACACAGGAGCCTTTAAGTACAATCACTGTATGGCTAATGGCGCCTTGCTAGTTCGTAGCCATTAACTTAGCTGATGGCTATTATGTCTCTCGGCTAATGAGAGAGAAAGGCTTCGTACATCTGGTCGGTAGCTAGGTTCATGTACAAATGGGGCGAGTGCTCTCTCGTATCACGAGACCTGCCTTGGTGGTGGCGCTAGGTCTGCGATTACACAGTGGCGACACGTGGGTCCGACATGTACTAAATGGACCGCGGCCGATTTCAGCTACCACCTAGCAAGTGTGGTGTCTGGCGGTGACACCACATTAACCATTCCTGTGACACTAGTTATAAATTCCGATGCTTCACTTCAGGTTTGCTGTATACCTTGGACCTTCTTATTGACGATGAAACACAGAAATTGCATCGGAATTAGATACAAAAGGCACAATGCCGAATTAACTACAAGAATGTTGACTCTTCTTACTGTCTATGTTTTGAACCAATCCTGTAACACTAGTTGTAGATTCCGATGCTTCACTTCAGGTTTACTGTATTCCTTGGACCTACTTATTGACGAAGAAACACAGAAATTGCATCGGAATTAAATACAAAAGCACAATGCCGCCTTAAGTACAAGAACACCGACTCTTCTTACTGTCTATGTTTTTAACCATTCCTGTGGCACTAGTTATAGATTCCGACGCTTCACTTCAGGTTAACTGTATCCCTTGTACCTTCTTATTGACGATGAAACACAGGAATTGCATCGGAATTAAATACAAAAGGCACAATGCCGACTTAAGTACAAGAAGACCGACTCTTCTTACTGTCTATGTTTTGAACCATTACTGTGACTCTAGTTATAGATTGCGGTGCTTCACTTCCAGTTTTACTGTATCCCTTAGACCTACTTATTGACAATGAAACACAGAAATTGCATCGGTATTAAATACAAAAGGCACAATGCCAACTTAAGGACAAGAAGACTGACTCCTCTTACTGACTATGTTTTGAACCATTCCTGTGACACTAATTATAGATTCCGATGCTTCATTCCCGGTTTACTGTATCTCTCTGACCTTCTGATTGTCGATGAAACACAGAAATTGCATCGGAATTAATTACAAATGCCACAATGCAAAACTTAAGGACAAGAAGACTGACTCTTCTTACAGACTATGTTTTGAACCATTCCTGTGACACTAGTTATAGATTCCGATGCTTCACTCCAGGTTTACTGTATTCCTTGGACCTTCTTATTAACGATGAAACACAGAAATTGCATCGGAATTAAATACAAAATGCACAATGCCGACATACGGACAAGAAGACTGACTCTTCTTACTGACTATGTTTTGAACCATTCCTGTGACACTAGTTATAGATTCCGATGCTTCACTTCAGGTTTGCTGTATACTTTGGACCTTCTTATTGACGATGAAACACAGAAATTGCATCGAAATTAAATACAAAAGCACAATGCCGCCTTAAGTACAAGAACACCGACTCTTCCTACTGTCTATGTTTTAACCATTCCTGTGGCACTAGTTATAGATTCCGACGCTTCACTTCAGGTTAACTGTATCCCTTGTACCTTCTTATTGACGATGAAACACAGGAATTGCTTCGGAATTAAATACAAAAGGCACAATGCCGACTTACGTACAAGAAGACTGACTCTTCTTACTGACTATGTTTTGAACCATTCCTGTGACACTAGTTATAGATTCCGATGATTCACTTCAGGTTTACTGTATCCCTCTGACCTTCTTATCGACGATGAAACACAGAAATTGCATCGGAATTAAATAGAAAAGTCACAATGCCGACTTAAGTACAAGCAGACTGACTCTTCTTTCTCACTATGTTTTGAACCATTCCTGTGACACTAGTTATAGATTCCGATGCTTCACTTCAGGTTTACAGTATCCCTCTGACGTTCTTATTGACGATGAATCACAGAAATTGCATCGGAATTAAATACAAAAGGCACAATGCCGACTTAAGTACAAGAAGACTGACTCTTCTTACAGTCTATATTTTGAACTATTCCAGTGACACTAGTTATAGATTCCGATGCTTCACTTCATGTTTAATGTATCCCTCTGACCCTCTTATTGACGATGAAACACAGAAATTGCATTGGAATTACATACAAAAGGCACAATGCCGACTTAGGTACAAGAAGACTGACTCTTTTTACTGTATACGTTTAAACCATTCCTGTGACACTAGTTATAGATTCCGATGCTTCACTTCAGGTTTACTTTATCCCTCTGACCTTCTTATTGACGATGAAACACAGAAATTGCATCGGAATTAAATACGAAAGGCACAATGCCGACTTAAGTACAAGAAGACGGTCTCTTCTTACTGACTATGATTTGAACCATTCATGTGACACTAGTTATAGATTCCGATGCTTCACTTCAGGTTTACTGTATCCCTCTGACCCTCTTATTGACGATGAAACACAGAAATTGCATCGGAATTAAATACAAAAGGCACAATGCCGACTTCAGTACAAGAAGACTGACTCTTCTTACTGACTATGTTTTGAACCATTCCTGTGACACTAGTTATAGATTCCGATGCTTCACTTCAGGTTTGCTGTATACCTTGGACCTCCTTATTGACGATGAAACACAGAAATTGCATCGGAATTAAATACAAAAGGCACAATGCCGAATTAACTACAAGAATATTGACTCTTCTTACTGTCTATGTTTTGAACCAATCCTTTGACACTAATTGTAGATTCCGATGCTTCACTTCAGGTTTACTGTATTCCTTGGACCTACTTATTGACGCAGAAACACAAAAATTGCATCGGCATTAAATACAAAAGGCACAATGCCGCCTTAAGTACAAGAACACCGACTCTTCCTACTGTCTATGTTTTTAACCATTCCTGTGGCACTAGTTATATATTCCGACGCTTCACATCAGGTTAACTGTATACCTAGTATATTCTTATTGACGATGAAACACAGGAATTGCATCGGAATTAAATACAAAAGGCACAATGCTGACTTAAGTACAAGAAGACCGACTCTTCTTGCTGTCTATGTTTTGAACCATTACTGTGACTCTAGTTATAGATTCCGGTGCTTCACTTCCAGGTTTACTGTATCCCTTAGACCTACTTATTGACGATGAAACACAGAAATTGCATCGGAATTAAATACAAAAGGCACAATGCCAACTTAAGAACAAGAAGACTGACTCCTCTTACTGACTATGTTTTGAAGCATTCCTGTGACACTAATTATAGATTCCGATGCTTCACTCCTGGTTTAATGTATCTCTGTGACCTTCGTATTCTCGATGAAACACAGAAATGCATCGGAATTAAATACAAAAGTCACAATGCAGAACTTAAGGACAAGAAGACTGACTCTTCTTACTGACTATGTTTTGAACCATTCCTGTGACACTAGTTATAGATTCCGATGCTTCACTTCAGGTTTGCTGTATACCTTGGACCTCCTTATTGACGATGAAACACAGAAATTGCATCGGAATTAAATACAAAAGGCACAATGCCGAATTAACTACAAGAATATTGACTCTTCTTACTGTCTATGTTTTGAACCAATCCTTTGACACTAATTGTAGATTCCGATGCTTCACTTCAGGTTTACTGTATTCCTTGGACCTACTTATTGACGCAGAAACACAAAAATTGCATCGGCATTAAATACAAAAGGCACAATGCCGCCTTAAGTACAAGAACACCGACTCTTCCTACTGTCTATGTTTTTAACCATTCCTGTGGCACTAGTTATATATTCCGACGCTTCACATCAGGTTAACTGTATACCTAGTATATTCTTATTGACGATGAAACACAGGAATTGCATCGGAATTAAATACAAAAGGCACAATGCTGACTTAAGTACAAGAAGACCGACTCTTCTTGCTGTCTATGTTTTGAACCATTACTGTGACTCTAGTTATAGATTCCGGTGCTTCACTTCCAGGTTTACTGTATCCCTTAGACCTACTTATTGACGATGAAACACAGAAATTGCATCGGAATTAAATACAAAAGGCACAATGCCAACTTAAGAACAAGAAGACTGACTCCTCTTACTGACTATGTTTTGAAGCATTCCTGTGACACTAATTATAGATTCCGATGCTTCACTCCTGGTTTAATGTATCTCTGTGACCTTCGTATTCTCGATGAAACACAGAAATGCATCGGAATTAAATACAAAAGTCACAATGCAGAACTTAAGGACAAGAAGACTGACTCTTCTTACTGACTATGTTTTGAACCATTCCTGTGACACTAGTTATAGATTCCGATGCTTCACTTCAGGTTTGCTGTATACCTTGGACCTCCTTATTGACGATGAAACACAGAAATTGCATCGGAATTAAATACAAAAGGCACAATGCCGAATTAACTACAAGAATATTGACTCTTCTTACTGTCTATGTTTTGAACCAATCCTTTGACACTAATTGTAGATTCCGATGCTTCACTTCAGGTTTACTGTATTCCTTGGACCTACTTATTGACGCAGAAACACAAAAATTGCATCGGCATTAAATACAAAAGGCACAATGCCGCCTTAAGTACAAGAACACCGACTCTTCCTACTGTCTATGTTTTTAACCATTCCTGTGGCACTAGTTATATATTCCGACGCTTCACTTCAGGTTAACTGTATACCTAGTATATTCTTATTGACGATGAAACACAGGAATTGCATCGGAATTAAATACAAAAGGCACAATGCTGACTTAAGTACAAGAAGACCGACTCTTCTTGCTGTCTATGTTTTGAACCATTACTGTGACTCTAGTTATAGATTCCGGTGCTTCACTTCCAGGTTTACTGTATCCCTTAGACCTACTTATTGACGATGAAACACAGAAATTGCATCGGAATTAAATACAAAAGGCACAATGCCAACTTAAGAACAAGAAGACTGACTCCTCTTACTGACTATGTTTTGAAGCATTCCTGTGACACTAATTATAGATTCCGATGCTTCACTCCTGGTTTAATGTATCTCTGTGACCTTCGTATTCTCGATGAAACACAGAAATGCATCGGAATTAAATACCTTCTTATTGATGATGAAACACAGAAATTGCACCGGAATTATATACAAAAGGCACAATGCCCACTTACGTACAAGAAGACTGACTCTTCCTACTGTCTATGTTTTGAACCGTTCCTGTGACACTAGTTTTGTGTTCCGATGCTTCACTTCAGGTTTACTGTATCCCTCTGACCTTCTTATTGACTATGAAACACAGAAATTGCATCGGAATTCAATACAAAAGGCACAATGCCGACTTAAGTACAAGAAGACATACTCTTCCTACTGTCTATGTATTGAACCATTCCTGTGACACTAGTTATAGGTTCCGATGCTTCACTTCTGGTTTACTGTATCCCTCTGACGTTCTTATTGACGATGATTCACAGAAATTGCATCGGAATTAAATACAAAATACACAATGCCGACTAAAGTACAAGAAGACTGACTCTTCTTACTGTCTATATTTTGAACTATTCCAGTGACACTAGTTATAGATTCCGATGCTTCACTTCATGTTTACTGTATCCCTTGGACCTTCTTATTGACGAGGAAACAGAGAAATTGCATCGGAATTAATTACAAAAGGCATAATGCCGACTTATGTACAAGAAGACCGACTCTTCTTACTGTCTATGTTTCGATCCATTACTGTGACTCTAGTTATAGATTCCGGTGCTTCACTCCAGGTTTACTGTATCCCTTGGACCTACTTATTGACGACTAAACACAGAAATTGCATCGGAATAAAATACTAAGGGCACAATGCCGACTTAAGGACAAGAAGACTGAATCTTCTTACTGACTATGCTTTGAACCATTCCTGTGACACTAGTTATAGATTCCGATGCCTCACTTCATGTTTACTGTATCCCTCTGACCCTCTTATTGACGATGAAACACAGAAATTGCATCGGAATTACATACAAAAGGCACAATGCCGACTAAAGTACAAGAAGACTGACTCTTCTTACTGTAAATGTTTGAACCATTCCTGTGACATTAGTTATAGATTCCGATGCTTCACTTCAGGTTTACTTTATCCCTCTGACCTTCTTATTGACGGTGAAACACAGAAATTGCATCGGAATTAAATACGAAAGGCACAATGCCGACTTAAGTACAAGAAGACTGTCTCTTCTTACTGACTATGTTTTGAAAAATTCATGTGACACTAGTTATAGATTCCGATGCTTCACTTTAGGTTTACTGTATACCTCTGACCCTCTTATTGACGATGAAACACAGAAATTGCATCGGAATTAAATACAAAAGGCACAATGCCGACTTTAGTACAAGAAGACTGACTCTTCTTACTGACTATGTTTTAACCATTCCTGTGACACTAGTTATAAATTCCGATGCTTCACTTCAGGTTTGCTGTATACCTTGGACCTTCTTATTGACGACGAAACACAGAAATTGCATCGGAATGAAATTCAAAAGGCACAATGACGAATTAACTACAAGAATACTGACTCTTCTTACTGTCTATGTTTAGAACCAATCCTGTGACACTAGTTGTAGATTCCGATGCTTCACTTCAGGTTTACTGTATTCCTTGGACCTACTTATTGACGCAGAAACACAGAAATTGCATCGGAATTAAATATTAAAGCACATTGCCGCCTTAAGTACAAGAACACCGACTCTTCCTACTGTCTATGTTTTTAACCATTCCTGTGGCACTAGTTATAGATTCCGACGCTTCACTTCAGGTTAACTGTATCCCTTGTACCTTCTTATTGACGATGAAACACAGGAATTGCATCGGAATTAAATACAAAAGGCACAATGCCGACTTAAGTACAAGAAGACCGACTCTTCTTACTGTCTATGTTTTGAACCATTACTGTAACTCTAGTTATAGA
Source organism: Schistocerca americana (assembly GCF_021461395.2). NCBI lineage: Eukaryota > Metazoa > Arthropoda > Insecta > Orthoptera > Acrididae > Schistocerca > Schistocerca americana. The sequence goes on from NC_060122.1 coordinate 13,291,855, forward strand.
TTCCGGTGCTTCACTTCCAGGTTTACTGTATCCCTTAGACCTACTTATTGACAATGAAACACAGAAATTGCATCGGAATTAAATACAAAAGGCACAATGCCGACTTAAGTACAAGAAGACAGACTCTTTCTACTGTCTATGTTTGAACCATTCCTGTGACACTAGTCATAGATTCCGATGCTTCACTTTAGGTTTACTGTATCGCTCTGACCTTCTTATTGACGATGAAACTCAGAAATAGCATCGGAACTAAATACAAAAGGCACAATGCCGACTTAAGTACAAGAAGACTGACTCTTCTTACTGTCTATGTTTTGAACCATTCCATTGACACTAGTTACAGATTCCGATGCTTCACTTCAGGTTTACTATATCCCTTGGACCTTCTTATTGACGATGAAACACAGAAATTGCATCGGAATTAAATATTAAAGCACAATGCCGCCTTAAGTACAAGAACACCGACTCTTCCTACTGTTTACGTTTTAAACCATTCCTGTGGCTCTAGTTATAGATTCCGACGCTTCACTTCAGGTTAACTGTATCCCTTGTACCTTCTTATTGACGATGAAACACAGGAATTGCATCGGAATTAAATACAAAAGGCACAATGCCGACTTAAGTACAAGAAGACCGACTCTTCTTACTGTCTATGTTTTGAACCATTACTGTAACTCTAGTTATAGATTCCGGTGCTTCACTTCCAGGTTTACTGTATCCCTTAGACCTACTTATTGACGATGAAACACAGAAATTGCATCGGAATTAAATACAAAAGGCACAATGCCGACTTAAGTACAAGAAGACAGACTCTTTCTACTGTCTATGTTTGAACCATTCCTGTGACACTAGTTGTGGATTCCAATGCTTCACTTCAGGTTTACTGTATGCCTCTGACCTTCTTATTGACGATGATACACAGAAATTGCATCGGAATTAAATACAAAAGGCACAATGCCAACTTAAGGACAAGAAGACTGACTCCTCTTACTGACTATGTTTTGAACCATTCCTGTGACACTAATTATAGATTCCGATGCATCACTCCTGGTTTACTCTATCTCTCTGACCTTCTTATTGTCGATGAAACACAGAAATTGCATCGGAATTAAATACAAATGTCACAATGCAGAACTTAAGGACAAGAAGACTGACTCTTCTTACTGACTATGTTTTGAACCATTCCTGTGACACTAGTTATAGATTCCGATGCTTCACTCCAGGTTTACTGTATTCCTTGGATCTTCTTATTAACGATGAAACACAGAAATTGCATCGGAATTAAATACAAAATGCACAATGCCGACTTACGGACAAGAAGACTAACTCTTCTTACTGACTATGTTTTGAACCATTCCTGTGACACTAGTCATAGATTCCGATGCTTCACTTTAGGTTTACTGTATCGCTCTGACCTTCTTATTGACGATGAAACTCAGAAATAGCATCGGAATTAAATACAAAAGGCACAATGCCGACTTAAGTACAAGAAGACTGACTCTTCTTACTGTCTATGTTTTGAACCATTCCATTGACACTAGTTACAGATTCCGATGCTTCACTTCAGGTTTACTATATCCCTTGGACCTTCTTATTGACGATGAAACACAGAAATTGCATCGGAATTAAATAGAAAAGGCACAATGCCGACTTAAGTACAAGAAGACTGAATCTTCTTACTGACTATGTTTTGAACCATTCCTGTGACACTAGTTATAGATTCCGATGCTTCACTTCAGGTTTTCTGTATACTTTGGACCTTCTTATTGACGATGAAACACAGAAATTGCATCGGAATTAAATACAAAAGGCACAATGCCGACTTACGTACAAGAAGACTGACTCTTCCTACTGTCTATGATTTAAACCGTTCCTGTGACACTAGTTTTGTATTCCGATGCTTCACTTCAGGTTTACTGTATCCCTCTGACCTTCTTATTGACTATGAAACACAGTAATTGCATCGGAATTAAATACAAAAGGCACAATGCCGACTTAAGTACAAGAAGACTGACTCTTCCTACTGTCTATGGTTTGAACCACTCCTGTGACACTAGTTATAGGTTCCGATGCTTCACTTCAGGTTTACTGTATCCCCCTGACGTTCTTATTGACGATGAATCACAGAAATTGCATCGGAATTAAATACAAAAGGCACAATGCCGACTTAAGTACAAGAAGACTGACTCTTCTTACTGCCTATATTTTGAACTATTCCAGTGACACTAGTTATAGATTCCGATGCTTCACTTCATGTTTACTGTATCCCTTGGACCTTCTTATTGACGATGAAACACAGAAATTACATCGGAATTAAGTACAAAGGGCACAATGCCGACTTAAGTACAAGAAGACCGACTCTTCTTACTGTATATGTTTTGATTCATTACTGTGACTCTAGTTATAGATTCCGGTGCTTCACTCCAGGTTTACTGTATCCCTTGGACCTACTTATTGACGATGAAACACAGAAATTGCATCGGAATTAAATACAAAGGGCACAATGCCGACTTAAGGACAACGAGACTGAATCTTCTTACTGACTATGCTTTGAACCATTCCTGTGACACTAGTTATAGATTCCGATGACTCACTTCATGTTTACTGTATCCCTCTGACCCTTTTATTGACGATGAAACACAGAAATTGCATTGGAATTACATACAAAAGGCACAATGCCGACTTAGGTACAAGAAGACTGACTCTTCTTACTGTATATGTTTGAACCATTCCTGTGACACTAGTTATAAATTCCGATGCTTCACTTCAGGTTTTCTTTATCCCTCTGACCTTCTTATTGACGATGAAACACAGAAATTGCATCGGAATAAAATACAAAAGGCACAATGCCGACTTAAGTACATGTAGACCGACTCTTATTATTGACAATAATTTGACCATTGCTGTAATACTAGTTATAGATTCCGATGCTTCACTTCAGGTTTACTGTATCCCTTGGACCATCTTATTGTCGATGAAACACAGAAATTGCATCGGAATTAAATACAAATGTCACAATGCAGAACTTAAGGACAAGAAGACTGACTCTTCTTACTGACTATGTTTTGAACCATTCCTGTGACACTAGTTATAGATTCCGATGCTCCACTCCAGGTTTACTGTATTCCTTGGACCTTCTTATTAACGATGAAACACAGAAATTGCATCGGAATTAAATACAAAATGCACAATGCCGACTTACGGACAAGAAGACTAACTCTTCTTACTGACTATGTTTTGAACCATTCCTGTGACACTAGTCATAGATTCCGATGCTTCACTTTAGGTTTACTGTATCGCTCTGACCTTCTTATTGACGATGAAACTCAGAAATATCATCGGAATTAAATACAAAAGGCACAATGCCGACTTAAGTACAAGAAGACTGAATCTTCTTACTGACTATGTTTTGAACCATTCCTGTGACACTAGTTATAGGTTCCGATGGTTCACTTCAGGTTTACTGTATCCCTCTGACGTTCTTATTGACGATGAATCACAGAAATGGCATCGGAATTAAATACAAAAGGCACAATGCCGACTTAAGTACAAGAAGACTGACTCTTCTTACTGCCTAAATTTTGAACTATTCCAGTGACACTAGTTATAGATTCCGATGCTTCACTTCATGTTTACTGTATCCCTTGGACCTTCTTATTGACGATGAAACACAGAAATTACATCGGAATTAAGTACAAAGGGCACAATGCCGACATAAGTACAAGAAGACCGACTCTTCTTACTGTATATGTTTTGATTCATTACTGTGACTCTAGTTATAGATTCCGGTGCTTCACTCCAGGTTTACTGTATCCCTTGGACCTACTTATTGACGATGAAACACAGAAATTGCATCGGAATTAAATACAAAGGGCACAATGCCGACTTAAGGACAACAAGACTGAATCTTATTACTGACTATGCTTTGAACCATTCCTGTGACACTAGTTATAGATTCCGATGACTCACTTCATGTTTACTGTATCCCTCTGACCCTTTTATTGACGATGAAACACAGAAATTGCATTGGAATTACATACAAAAGGCACAATGCCGACTTAGGTACAAGAAGACTGACTCTTCTTACTGCCTAAATTTTGAACTATTCCAGTGACACTAGTTATAGATTCCGATGCTTCACTTCATGTTTACTGTATCCCTTGGACCTTCTTATTGACGATGAAACACAGAAATTACATCGGAATTAAGTACAAAGGGCACAATGCCGACATAAGTACAAGAAGACCGACTCTTCTTACTGTATATGTTTTGATTCATTACTGTGACTCTAGTTATAGATTCCGGTGCTTCACTCCAGGTTTACTGTATCCCTTGGACCTACTTATTGACGATGAAACACAGAAATTGCATCGGAATTAAATACAAAGGGCACAATGCCGACTTAAGGACAACAAGACTGAATCTTATTACTGACTATGCTTTGAACCATTCCTGTGACACTAGTCATAGATTCCGATGCTTCACTTTAGGTTTACTGTATCGCTCTGACCTTCTTATTGACGATGAAACTCAGAAATATCATCGGAATTAAATACAAAAGGCACAATGCCGACTTAAGTACAAGAAGACTGAATCTTCTTACTGACTATGTTTTGAACCATTCATGTGACACTAGTTATAGATTCCGATGCTTCACTTCATGTTTACTGTATTCCTTGGACCTACTTATTGACGCAGAAACACAGAAATTGCATCGGAATTAAATACAAAAGGCACAATGCCGCCTTAAGTACAAGAACACCGACTCTTCCTACTGTCTATGTTTTTAACCATTCCTGTGGCACTAGTTAAAGTTTCCGACGCTTCACTTCAGCTTAACTGTATCCCTTGTACCTTCTTATTGACGATGAAACACAGGAATTGCATCGGAATAAAATACAAAAGGCACAATGCTGACTTATGTACAAGAAGACCGACTCTTCTTACTGTCTATGTTTTGAACCATTACTGTGACTCTAGTTATAGATTCCGGTGCTTCACTTCCAGGTTTACTGTATCCCTTAGACCTACTTATTGACGTTGAAACACAGAAATTGCATCGGAATTAAATACAAAGGGCACAATGCCGACTTTAGGACAAGAAGACTGACACTTCTTACTGACTATGTTTTGAACCATTCCTGTGACACTAGTTATAGATTCCGATGCTTCACTTCATGATTACTGTATCCCTCTGACCCTCTTATTGACGATGAAACACAGAAATTGCATCGGAATTAAATACGAAAGGCACAATGCCGACTTAAGTACAAGAAGACTGACTCTTCTTACTGTATGTGTTTGAACCATTCCTGTGACACTAGTTATAGATTCCGATGCTTCACTTCAGGTTTACTGTATCCCTCTGACATTCTTATTGACGGTGAAACACAGAAATTTCATCAGAATTAAATACGAAAGGCACAATGCCGACTTAAGTACAAGAAGTCTGACTCTTCTTACTGACTATGTTTGAACCATTCCTGTGACACTAGTTATAGATTCCGTTGCTTCCCTTGAGGTTAACTGTATCCCTCTGACCCTCTTATTGACGATGAAACACAGAAATTGCATCGGAATTATAAACAAAAGGCACAATGCCGACTTAAGTACAAGAACACTGACTCTTCCTACTGTCTATGTTTTGAAGCATTACTGTGGCACTAGTTATACATTCCGACGCTTCACTTCAGGTTAACTGTATCCCTTGTACCTTCTTATTGGCGATGAAACACAGAAATTGCATCGGAATAAAATACAAAAGGCACAATGCCGACTTAAGTACATGTAGACCGACTGTTATTATTGACAATAATTTGACCATTGCTGTAATACTAGTTATAGATTCCGATGCTTCACTTCAGGTTTACTGTATCCCTTGGACCTTCTTATTGACGATGAAACACAGAAATTGCATCGGAATGAAATACAAAAGGCACAATGCCGACTTAAGTACAAGAGGACTGACTCTTCTTACTGTCTATGCTTTGAACCATTCCTGTGACACTAGTTACAGATTCCGATGCTTCACTCCAGGTTTACTATATCGCTTGGACCTTCTTATTGACGATGAAACACAGAAATTGCATCGGAATTAAATACAAAAGGCACAATGCCGACTTAAGGACAAGACGACTGACTCTTCTTACTGACTATGTTTAGAACCATTCCTGTGACACTAGTTATAGATTCCGATGCTTCACTTCAGGTTTACTGTATCCTTCTGACCTTCTTATTGACGATTAAACTCAGAAATAGGATCGGAATTAAATACAAAAGGCACAATGCCGACTTAAGTACAAGAAGACTGACTCTTCTTACTGTCTATGTTTTGAACCATTCCATTGACACTAGTTACAGATTCCGATGCATCACTTCAGGTTTACTATATCCCTTGGACCTTCTTATTGACGATGAAACACAGAAATTGCATCGGAATTAAATAGAAAAGGCACAATGCCGACTTAAGTACAAGAAGACTGAATCTTCTTACTGACTATGTTTTGAACAATTCCTGTGACACTAGTTATAGATTCCGATGCTTCACTTCAGGTTTTCTGTATACTTTGGACCTTCTTATTGACGATGAAACACAGAAATTGCATCGGAATTAAATACAAAAGGCACAATGCCGACTTACGTACAAGAAGACTGACTCTTCCTACTGTCTATGATTTAAACCGTTCCTGTGACACTTGTTTTGTATTCCGATGCTTCACATCAGGTTTACTGTATCCCTCTGACCTTCTTATTGACTATGAAACACAGTAATTGCATCGGAATTAAATACAAAAGGCACAATGCCGACTTAAGTACAAGAAGACTGACTCTTCCTACTGTCTATGGTTTGAACCATTCCTGTGACACTAGTTATAGGTTCCGATGCTTCACTTCAGGTTTACTGTATCCCTCTGGCGTTCTTATTGACGATGAATCACAGAAATTGCATCGGAATTAAATACAAAAGGCACAATGCCGACTTACGTACAAGAAGACTGACTCTTCCTACTGTCTATGATTTAAACCGTTCCTGTGACACTTGTTTTGTATTCCGATGCTTCACATCAGGTTTACTGTATCCCTCTGACCTTCTTATTGACGATGAAACACAGAAATTGCATCGGAATTAAATACAAAGGGCACAATGCCGACTTAAGGACAACAAGACTGAATCTTCTTACTGACTATGCTTTGAACCGTTCCTGTGTCACTAGTTATAGATTCCGATGACTCACTTCATGTTTACTGTATCCCTCTGACCCTCTTATTGACGATGAAACACAGAAATTGCATTGGAATTACATACAAAAGGCACAATGCCGACTTAGGTACAAGAAGACGGACTCTTCTTACTGTATATGTTTGAACCACTCCTGTGACACTAGTTATAAATTCCGATGCTTCACTTCATGTTTACTTTATCCCTCTGACCTTCTTATTGACGATGATCACAGAAATTGCATCGGAATTAAATACGAAAGGCACAATGCCGACTTAAGTATAAGAAGACGGTCTCTTCTTACTGACTATCTTTTGAACCATTCATGTGACACTAGTTATAGATTCCGATGATTCACTTCAGGTTTACTGTATCGCTCTGACCCTCTTATTGACGATGAAACACAGAAATTGCATCGGAATTAAATACAAAAGGCACAATGCCGACTTAAGTACAAGAAGACTGACTCTTCTTACTGACTATGTTTTGAACCATTCCTGTGACACTAGTTATAGATTCCGATGCTTCACTTCAGGTTTGCTGTATACCTTGGACCTTCTTTTTGACGATGAAACACAGAAATTGCATCGGAATTAAATACAAAAGGCACAATGCCGAATTAACTACAAGAATATTGACTCTTCTTACTGTCTATGTTTTGAACCAATCCTGTGACACTAATTGTAGATTCCGATGCTTCACTTCATGTTTACTGTATTCCTTGGACCTACTTATTGACGCAGAAACACAGAAATTGCATCCGAATTAATTACAAAAGGCACAATGCTGCCTTAAGTACAAGAACACCGACTCTTCCTACTGTCTATGTTTTTAACCATTCCTGTGGCACTAGTTATAGATTCCGACGCTTCACTTCAGGTTAACTGTATTCCTTGTACCTTCTTATTGACGATGAAACACAGGAATTGCATCGGAATTAAATACAAAAGGCACAATGCTGACTTATGTACAAGAAGACCGACTCTTCTTACTGTCTATGTTTTGAACCATTACTGTGACTCTAGTTATAGATTCCGGTGCTTCACTTCCAGGTTTACTCTATCCCTTAGACCTACTTATTGACGATGAAACACAGAAATTGCATCGGAATTAAATGCAAAGGGCACAATGCCGACTTTAGGACAAGAAGACTGACACTTCTTACTGACTATGCTTTGAACCATTCCTGTGACACTGGTTATAGATTCCGATGCTTCACTTCATGTTTACTGTATCCCTCTGACCCTCTTATTGACGATGAAACACAGAAATTGCATCGGAATTAAATACAAAAGGAACAATGCCGACTTAAGTACAAGAAGACTGACTCTTCTTACTGTATGTGTTTGAACCATTCCTGTGACACTAGTTGTAGATTCCGATGCTTCACTTCAGGTTTACTGTATCCCTCTGACCTTCTTATTGACGGTGAAACACAGAAATTGCATCAGAATTAAATACGAAAGGCACAATGCCGACTTAAGTACAAGAAGTCTGACTCTTCTTACTGACTATGTTTGAACCATTCCTGTGACACTAGTTATAGATTCCGATGCTTCCCTTGAGGTTAACTGTATCCCTCTGACCCTCTTATTGACGATGAAACACAGAAATTGCATCGGAATTATAAACAAAAGGCACAATGCCGACTTAAGTACAAGAACACTGTTTCTTCCTACTGTCTATGTTTTGAAGCATTACTGTGGCACTAGTTATACATTCCGACGCTTCACTTCAGGTTAACTGTATCCCTTGTACCTTCTTATTGGCGATGAAACACAGAAATTGCATCGGAATAAAATACAAAAGGCACAATGCCGACTTAAGTACAAGAGGACTGACTCTTCTTACTGTCTATGCTTTGAACCATTCCTGTGACACTAGTTACAGATTCCGATGCTTCACTCCAGGTTTACTATATCGCTTGGACCTTCTTATTGACGATGAAACACAGAAATTGCGTCGGAATTAAATACAAAAGGCACAATGCCGACTTAAGGGCAAGACGACTGACTCTTCTTACTGACTATGTTTAGAACCATTCCTGTGACACTAGTTATAGATTCCGATGCTTCACTTCAGGTTTACTGTATCCTTCTGACCTTCTTATTGACGATTAAACTCAGAAATAGGATCGGAATTAAATACAAAAGGCACAATGCCGACTTAAGTACAAGAAGACTGAATCTTCTTACTGACTATGTTTTGAACAATTCCTGTGACACTAGTTATAGATTCCGATGCTTCAATTCAGGTTTTCTGTATACTTTGGACCTTCTTATTGACGATGAAACACAGAAATTGCATCGGAATTAAATACAAAAGGCACAATGCCGACTTACGTACAAGAAGACTGACTCTTCAAACTGTCTATGATTTAAACCGTTCCTGTGACACTTGTTTTGTATTCCGATGCTTCACATCAGGTTTACTGTATCCCTCTGACCTTCTTATTGACTATGAAACACAGTAATTGCATCGGAATTAATTACAAAAGGCACAATGCCGACTTAAGTACAGGAAGACTGACTCTTCCTACTGTCTATGGTTTGAACCATTCCTGTGACACTAGTTATAGGTTCCGATGCTTCACTTCAGGTTTACTGTATCCCTCTGGCGTTCATATTGACGATGAATCACAGAAATTGCATCGGAATTAAATACAAAAGGCACAATGCCGGCTTACGTACAAGAAGACTGACTCTTCCTCTGTCTATGATTTAAACCGTTCCTGTGACACTTGTTTTGTATTCCGATGCTTCACATCAGGTTTACTGTATCCCTCTGACCTTCTTATTGACGATGAAACACAGAAATTGCATCGGAATTAAATACAAAGGGCACAATGCCGACTTAAGGACAACAAGACTAAATCTTCTTACTGACTATGCTTTGAACCGTTCCTGTGTCACTAGTTATAGATTCCGATGACTCACTTCATGTTTACTGTATCCCTCTGACCCTCTTATTGACGATGAAACACAGAAATTGCATTGGAATTACATACAAAAGGCACATTGCCGACTTAGGTACAAGAAGACGGACTCTTCTTACTGTATATGTTTGAACCACTCCTGTGACACTAGTTATAAATTCCGATGCTTCACTTCATGTTTACTTTATCCCTCTGACCTTCTTATTGTTGATGATCACAGAAATTGCATCGGAATTAAATACGAAAGTCACAATGCCGACTTAAGTATAAGAAGACGGTCTCTTCTTACTGACTATCTTTTGAACCATTCATGTGACACTAGTTATAGATTCCGATGATTCACTTCAGGTTTACTGTATCGCTCTGACCCTCTTATTGACGATGAAACACAGAAATTGCATCGGAATTAAATACAAAAGGCACAATGCCGACTTAAGTACAAGAAGACTGACTCTTCTTACTGACTATGTTTTGAACCATTCCTGTGACACTAGTTATAGATTCCGATGCTTCACTTCAGGTTTGCTGTATACCTTGGACCTTCTTTTTGACGATGAAACACAGAAATTGCATCGGAATTAAATACAAAAGGCACAATGCCGAATTAACTACAAGAATATTGACTCTTCTTACTGTCTATGTTTTGAACCAATCCTGTGACACTAATTGTAGATTCCGATGCTTCACTTCATGTTTACTGTATTCCTTGGACCTACTTATTGACGCAGAAACACAGAAATTGCATCCGAATTAATTACAAAAGGCACAATGCCGCCTTAAGTACAAGAACACCGACTCTTCCTACTGTCTATGTTTTTAACCATTCCTGTGGCACTAGTTATAGATTCCGACGCTTCACTTCAGGTTAACTGTATTCCTTGTACCTTCTTATTGACGATGAAACACAGGAATTGCATCGGAATTAAATACAAAAGGCACAATGCTGACTTATGTACAAGAAGACCGACTCTTCTTACTGTCTATGTTTTGAACCATTACTGTGACTCTAGTTATAGATTCCGGTGCTTCACTTCCAGGTTTACTCTATCCCTTAGACCTACTTATTGACGATGAAACACAGAAATTGCATCGGAATTAAATACAAAGGGCACAATGCCGACTTTAGGACAAGAAGACTGACACTTCTTACTGACTATGTTTAGAACCATTCCTGTGACACTAGTTATAGATTCCGATGCTTCACTTCAGGTTTACTGTATCCTTCTGACCTTCTTATTGACGATTAAACTCAGAAATAGGATCGGAATTAAATACAAAAGGCACAATGCCGACTTAAGTACAAGAAGACTGAATCTTCTTACTGACTATGTTTTGAACAATTCCTGTGACACTAGTTATAGATTCCGATGCTTCACTTCAGGTTTTCTGTATACTTTGGACCTTCTTATTGACGATGAAACACAGAAATTGCATCGGAATTAAATACAAAAGGCACAATGCCGACTTACGTACAAGAAGACTGACTCTTCCTACTGTCTATGATTTAAACCGTTCCTGTGACACTTGTTTTGTATTCCGATGCTTCACATCAGGTTTACTGTATCCCTCTGACCTTCTTATTGACTATGAAACACAGTAATTGCATCGGAATTAAATACAAAAGGCACAATGCCGACTTAAGTACAGGAAGACTGACTCTTCCTACTGTCTATGGTTTGAACCATTCCTGTGACACTAGTTATAGGTTCCGATGCTTCACTTCAGGTTTACTGTATCCCTCTGGCGTTCATATTGACGATGAATCACAGAAATTGCATCGGAATTAAATACAAAAGGCACAATGCCGGCTTACGTACAAGAAGACTGACTCTTCCTCTGTCTATGATTTAAACCGTTCCTGTGACACTTGTTTTGTATTCCGATGCTTCACATCAGGTTTACTGTATCCCTCTGACCTTCTTATTGACGATGAAACACAGAAATTGCATCGGAATTAAATACAAAGGGCACAATGCCGACTTAAGGACAACAAGACTAAATCTTCTTACTGACTATGCTTTGAACCGTTCCTGTGTCACTAGTTATAGATTCCGATGACTCACTTCATGTTTACTGTATCCCTCTGACCCTCTTATTGACGATGAAACACAGAAATTGCATTGGAATTACATACAAAAGGCACATTGCCGACTTAGGTACAAGAAGACGGACTCTTCTTACTGTATATGTTTGAACCACTCCTGTGACACTAGTTATAAATTCCGATGCTTCACTTCATGTTTACTTTATCCCTCTGACCTTCTTATTGTTGATGATCACAGAAATTGCATCGGAATTAAATACGAAAGTCACAATGCCGACTTAAGTATAAGAAGACGGTCTCTTCTTACTGACTATCTTTTGAACCATTCATGTGACACTAGTTATAGATTCCGATGATTCACTTCAGGTTTACTGTATCGCTCTGACCCTCTTATTGACGATGAAACACAGAAATTGCATCGGAATTAAATACAAAAGGCACAATGCCGACTTAAGTACAAGAAGACTGACTCTTCTTACTGACTATGTTTTGAACCATTCCTGTGACACTAGTTATAGATTCCGATGCTTCACTTCAGGTTTGCTGTATACCTTGGACCTTCTTTTTGACGATGAAACACAGAAATTGCATCGGAATTAAATACAAAAGGCACAATGCCGAATTAACTACAAGAATATTGACTCTTCTTACTGTCTATGTTTTGAACCAATCCTGTGACACTAATTGTAGATTCCGATGCTTCACTTCATGTTTACTGTATTCCTTGGACCTACTTATTGACGCAGAAACACAGAAATTGCATCCGAATTAATTACAAAAGGCACAATGCCGCCTTAAGTACAAGAACACCGACTCTTCCTACTGTCTATGTTTTTAACCATTCCTGTGGCACTAGTTATAGATTCCGACGCTTCACTTCAGGTTAACTGTATTCCTTGTACCTTCTTATTGACGATGAAACACAGGAATTGCATCGGAATTAAATACAAAAGGCACAATGCTGACTTATGTACAAGAAGACCGACTCTTCTTACTGTCTATGTTTTGAACCATTACTGTGACTCTAGTTATAGATTCCGGTGCTTCACTTCCAGGTTTACTCTATCCCTTAGACCTACTTATTGACGATGAAACACAGAAATTGCATCGGAATTAAATACAAAGGGCACAATGCCGACTTTAGGACAAGAAGACTGACACTTCTTACTGACTATGATTTGAACCATTCCTGTGACACTGGTTATAGATTCCGATGCTTCACTTCATGTTTACTGTATCCCTCTGACCCTCTTATTGACGATGAAACACAGAAATTGCATCGGAATTAAATACAAAAGGCACAATGCCGACTTAAGTACAAGAAGACTGACTCTTCTTACTGTATGTGTTTGAACCATTCCTGTGACACTAGTTGTAGATTCCGATGCTTCACTTCAGGTTTACTGTATCCCTCTGACCTTCTTATTGACGGTGAAACACAGAAATTGCATCAGAATTAAATACGAAAGGCACAATGCCGACTTAAGTACAAGAAGTCTGACTCTTCTTACTGACTATGTTTGAACCATTCCTGTGACACTAGTTATAGATTCCGATGCTTCCCTTGAGGTTAACTGCATCCCTCTGACCCTCTTATTGACGATGAAACACAGAAATTGCATCGGAATTAAATACAAAAGGCACAATGCCGACTTAAGTACAAGAACACTGACTCTTCCTACTGTCTATGTTTTGAAGCATTCCTGTGGCACTAGTTATAGATTCCGACGCTTCACTTTTGGTTAACTGTATCCCTTGTACCTTCTTATTGACGATGAAACACAGAAATTGCATCGGAATAAAATACAAAAGGCACAATGCCGACTTAAGTACATGTAGACCGACTCTTCTTATTGACAATAATTTGACCATTGCTGTAATACTAGTTATAGATTCCGATGCTTCGTTTCAGGTTTACTGTATCCCTTGGACCTTCTTATTGACGATGAAACACAGAAATTGCATCGGAATGAAATACAAAAGGCACAATGCCGACTTAAGTACAAGAAGACTGACTCTTCTTACTGTCTATGCTTTGAACCATTCCTGTGACACTAGTTACAAATTCCGATGCTTCACTCCAGGTTTACTATATCCCTTGGACCTTCGTATTGACGATGAAACACAGAAATTGCATCGGAATTAAGTAAAAAATGCACAATGCCGACTTAAGTACAAGAAGACTGACTCTTCTTACTGACTATGTTTTGAACCATTCCTGTAGCACTAGTTATAGATTCCGATGCTTCACTTCATGTTTACTGTATCCCTTGGACCTTCTTATTGACGATGAAACACAGAAATTGCATCGGAATTAAATAGAAAAGGTACAATGCCGACTTAAGTACAAGAAGACTGACTCTTCTTACTGTCAATGCTTTGAACCTTTCCTGTGCCACTAGTTATAGATTCCGATGCTTCACTCCAGGTTTACTGTATCCCTTGGACCTTCTTATTGACGATGAAACACAGAAACTGCATCGGAATTAAATAGAAAAGTCACAATGCCGACTTAAGTACAAGATGACTGACTCTTTTAACTGACTATGTTTTGAACCATTCCTGTGACACTAGTTATAGATTCCGATGCATCACTTCACGTTAACTGTATCGCTCTGATCTTCTTATTGATGATGAAACACAGAAATAGCATGGGAATTAAATACAAAAGGCACAATGCCGACTTAAGTACAAGAAGACTGACTCTTCTTACTGTCTATGTTTTGAACCATTCCATTCACACTAGTTACAGATTCCGATGCTTCACTCCAGGTTTACTGTATCCCTTGTACCTTCTTATTGACGTTGAAACACAGAAATTACATCGGAATTAAATAGAAACGGCACAATGCCGACTTAAGTACAAGAAGACTGAATCTTCTTACTCTCTATGTTTTGAACCAATCCTGTGACACTAGTTGTAGATTCCGATGCTTTACTTCAGGTTTACTGTATCCCTTATACCATCTTATTGACGATGAAATACAGAAATTGCATCGGAATTAAATACAAAAGGCACAATGCCGACTTAAGTACAAGAGCACTAACTCTTCCTACTGTCTACGTTTTGAACCATTCCTGTGACACTAGTTATAGATTCCGATGCTTCAGTTCAGGTTTACTGTATCCCTTGGGCCTTCTTATTGACGATGAAACACAGAAATTGCATCGGAAGTAAATACAAAAGGCACAATGTCGACTTAAGTACAAGAAGACTGAGTCTTCCGACTGTCTATGTTTTAACCATTCCTGTGACACTAGTTGTGGATTCCGATGCTTCACTTCAGGTTTACTGTATACCTCTGATCTTCTTATTGACGAAGAAACACAGAAATTGCATCGGAATTAAATACAAAGGGCACAATCCCAACTTAAGGACACGAAGATTGACTCCTCTGACTGACTATGTTTGGAACCATTCCTGTGATACTAATTATAGATTCCGATGCTTCACTCCAGGTTTACTGTATCCCTCTGACCTTCTCATTGACGATGAAACACAGAAATTGCATCGGAATTAAATACAAAAGGCACAATGCCGACTTAAGAACAAGAAGACTGACTCTTCTTAATGACTATGCTTTGAACCATTCCCGTGACACTAGTTACAGATTCCGATGCTTCACTTCAGGTTTACCGTATCCCTCTGACCTTCTTATTGACGATGAAACACAGAAATTGCATCGGAATTAAATAGAAAAGGTACAATGCCGACTTAAGTACAAGAAGACTGACTCTTCTTACTGTCTATGCTTTGAACCTTTCCTGTGACACTAGTTATAGATTCCGATGCTTCACTCCAGGTTTACTGTATCCCTTGGACCTTCTTATTGACGATGAAACACAGAAACTGCATCGGAATTAAATAGAAAAGTCACAATGCCGACTTAAGTACAAGATGACTGACTCTTCTTACTGACTATGTTTTGAACCATTCCTGTGACACTAGTTGTGGAATCCGATGCTTCACTTCAGGCTCACTGTATACCTCTGACCTTCTTAATGACGATGAAACACAGAAATTGCATCGGAATTAATTACAAAGGGCACAATGCCAACTTAAGGACAAGAACACTGACTCTTCTTACTGACTATGTTTTGAACCATTCCTGTTACACTAATTATAGATTCCGATGCTTCACTCCAGGTTTACTGTATCCCTTGGACGTTCTTATTGACGATGAAACACAGAAATTGCATCGGACTTAAATAGAAAAGGCACAATGCCGACTTAAGAACAAGAAGACTGACTCTTCTTAATGACTATGCTTTGAACCATTCCTGTGACACTAGTTACAGATTCCGATGCTTCACTTCAGGTTTACCGTATCCCTCTGACCTTCTTATTGACGATGAAACACAGAAATTGCATCGGAATTAAATAGAAAAGGTACAATGCCGACTTAAGTACAAGAAGACTGACTCTTCTTACTGTCAATGCTTTGAACCTTTCCTGTGCCACTAGTTATAGATTCCGATGCTTCACTCCAGGTTTACTGTATCCCTTGGACCTTCGTATTGACGATGAAACACAGAAATTGCATCGGAATTAATTACGAAAGGAACAATGCCGACTTAAGTACAAGAAGACTGACTCTTTTAACTGACTATGTTTTGAACCATTCCTGTGACACTAGTTATAGATTCCGATGCATCACTTCACGTTAACTGTATCCCTCTGATCTTCTTATTGATGATGAAACACAGAAATAGCATGGGAATTAAATACAAAAGGCACAATGCCGACTTAAGTACAAGAAGACTGACTCTTCTTACTGTCTCTGTTTTGAACCATTCCATTCACACTAGTTACAGATTCCGATGCTTCACTCCAGGTTTACTGTATCCCTTGTACCTTCTTATTGACGTTGAAACACAGAAATTACATCGGAATTAAATAGAAACGGCACAATGCCGACTTAAGTACAAGAAGACTGAATCTTCTTACTCTCTATGTTTTGAACCAATCCTGTGACACTAGTTGTAGATTCCGATGCTTTACTTCAGGTTTACTGTATCCCTTATACCATCTTATTGACGATGAAATACAGAAATTGCATCGGAATTAAATACAAAAGGCACAATGCCGACTTAAGTACAAGAGCACTAACTCTTCCTACTGTCTACGTTTTGAACCATTCCTGTGACACTAGTTATAGATTCCGATGCTTCAGTTCAGGTTTACTGTATCCCTTGGGCCTTCTTATTGACGATGAAACACAGAAATTGCATCGGAAGTAAATACAGAAGGCACAATGTCGACTTAAGTACAAGAAGACTGACTCTTCCGACTGTCTATGTTTGAACCATTCCTGTGACACTAGTTGTGGATTCCGATGCTTCACTTCAGGTTTACTGTATACCTCTGACCTTCTTATTGACGATGAAACACAGAAATTGCATCGGAATTAAATACAAAGGGCACAATCCCAACTTAAGGACACGAAGATTGACTCCTCTGACTGACTATGTTTTGAACCATTCCTGTGACACTAGTTATAGATTCCGATGCTTCACTCCAGATTTACTATATCCCTTGGACCTTCTTATTGACGATGAAACACAGAAATTGCATCGAAATTAAATACAAAAGGCACAATGCCGACTTAAGGACAAGAAGACTGACCCTTCTTACTGACTATGTTTTGAACCATTCCTGTGACACTAGTTATAGATTCCGATGCTTCCCTTCAGGTTTACTGTATCCCTCTGACCTTCTTATTGGCGATGAAACTCAGAAATAGCATCGGAATTAAATACAAAAGGCACAATGCCGACTTAAGTACAAGAAGACTGGCTCTTCTTACTGTCTATGTTTTGAACCATTCCATTGACACTAGTTACAGATTCCGATGCTTCACTCCAGGTTTACTGTTTCCCTTGGACCTTCTTATTGACGATGAAACACAGAAATTGCATCGGAATTAAATAGAAAAGGCACAATGCCGACTTAAGTGAAAGAAGACTGACTCTTCTTACTGGCTATGTTTTGAACCATTCCTGTGACACTAGTTATAGATTCCGATGCTTCAGTTCAGGTTTACTGTACCCCTTGGGCCTTCTTATTGACGATGAAACACAGAAATTGCATCGGAAGTAAATACAAAAGGTACAATGTCGACTTAAGTACAAGAAGACTGACTCTTCCGACTGTCTATGTTTGAACCATTCCTGTGACACTAGTTGTGGATTCCGATGCTTCACTTCAGGTTTACTGTATACCTCTGACCTTCTTATTAACGATGAAACACAGAAATTGCATCGGAATTAAATACAAAGGGCACAATCCCAACTTAAGGACACGAAGACTGACTCCTCTGACTGACTATGTTTTGAACCATTCCTGTGACACTAATTATAGATTCCGATGCTTCACTCCAGGTTTACTGTATCCCTCTGACCTTCTTATTGACGATGAAACACAGAAATTTCATCGGAATTAAATACAAAAGGCACAATGCAGAACTTAAGGACAAGAAGACTGACTCTTCTTACTGACTATGTTTTGAACCATTCCTGTGACACTAGTTATAGATTCCGATGCTTCACTCCAGGTTTACTGTATCCCTTGGACGTTCTTATTGACGATGAAACACAGAAATTGCATCGGACTTAAATAGAAAAGGCACAATGCCGACTTAAGAACAAGAAGACTGACTCTTCTTAATGACTATGCTTTGAACCATTCCTGTGACACTAGTTACAGATTCCGATGCTTCACTTCAGGTTTACCGTATCCCTCTGACCTTCTTATTGACGATGAAACACAGAAATTGCATCGGAATTAAATAGAAAAGGTACAATGCCGACTTAAGTACAAGAAGACTGACTCTTCTTACTGTCTATGCTTTGAACCTTTCCTGTGACACTAGTTATAGATTCCGATGCTTCACTCCAGGTTTACTGTATCCCTTGGACCTTCTTATTGACGATGAAACACAGAAATTGCATCGGAATTAAATACAAAAGGCAAAATGCCGACTTAAGTACACAAAGACTGACTCTTCTTATTGTCTATGTTTTGATCCATTCCTGTGACACTAGTTATAGATTCCGATGCTACACTCCAGGATTACTGTATCCCTTTTACCTTCTTATTGACGATGAAACACAGAAATTGCATCGGAATTAAATACAAAAGGCACAATGCCGACTTAAGTACAAGATGACTGACTCTTCTTACTGACTATGTTTTGAACCATTCCTGTGACACTAGTTGTGGATTCCGATGCTTCACTTCAGGCTCACTGTATACCTCTGACCTTCTTATTGACAATGAAACACAGAAATTGCATCGGAATTAATTACAAAGGGCACAATGCCTACTTAAGGACAAGAACACTGACTCTTCTTACTGACTATGTTTGAACCATTCCTGTTACACTAATTATAGATTCCGATGCTTCACTCCAGGTTTACTGTATTCCTTGGACCTTGTTATTGACGATGAAACACAGAAATTGCATCGAAGTTAAATAGAAAAGGAACAATGCCGATTTAAGTACAAGAAGACTGACTCTTCGTACTGTCTATGTTTTGAACCATTCCTGTGACACTAGTTATAGATTCCGATGTTTCACTTCAGGTTTACTGTATCCCTTGGACCTTCGTATTGACGATGAAACACAGAAATTGCATCGGAATTAATTACGAAAGGAACAATGCCGACTTAAGTACAAGAAGACTGACTCTTTTAACTGACTATGTTTTGAACCATTCCTGTGACACTAGTTATAGATTCCGATGCATCACTTCACGTTTACTGTATCCCTCTGATCTTCTTATTGATGATGAAACACAGAAATAGCATCGGAATTAAATACAAAAGGCACAATGCCGACTTAAGTACAAGAAGACTGACTCTTCTTACTGTCTATGTTTTGAACCATTCCTTTCACACTAGTTACAGATTCCGATGCTTCACTCCAGGTTTACTGTATCCCTTGTACCTTCTTATTGACGTTGAAACACAGAAATTACATCGGAATTGAATACAAAAGGCACAATGCCGACTTAAGTTCATGAAGACCGACTCTTCTTATTGACAATGATTTTAACCATTCCTGTGACACTAGTTATAGATTCCGATGCTTCACTTCAGGTTTACTGTATACCTCTGACCTTCTTATTGACGATGAAACACAGAAATTGCATCGGAATTAAATACAAAGGGCACAATCCCAACTTAGGGACACGAAGATTGACTCCTCTGACTGACTATGTTTTGAACCATTCCTGTGATACTAATTAAAGATTCCGATGCTTCACTCCAGGTTTACTGTATCCCTCTGACCTTCTTATTGACGATGAAACACAGAAATTGCATCGGAATTAAATACAAAAGGCACAATGCAGAACTTATGGACAAGAAGACTGACTCTTCTTACTGACTATGTTTTGAACCATTCCTGTGACACTAGTTATAGATTCCGATGCTTCACTCCAGGTTTACTGTATCCCTTGGACGTTCTTATTGACGATGAAACACAGAAATTGCATCGGACTTAAATAGAAAAGGCACAATGCCGACTTAAGAACAAGAAGACTGACTCTTCTTAATGACTATGCTTTGAACCATTCCTGTGACACTAGTTACAGATTCCGATGCTTCACTTCAGGTTTACCGTATCCCTCTGACCTTCTTATTGACGATGAAACACAGAAATTGCATCGGAATTAAATAGAAAAGGTACAATGCCGACTTAAGTACAAGAAGACTGACTCTTCTTACTGTCAATGCTTTGAACCTTTCCTGTGCCACTAGTTATAGACTCCGATGCTTCACTCCAGGTTTACTGTATCCCTTGGACCTTCTTATTGACGATGAAACACAGAAACTGCATCGGAATTAAATAGAAAAGACACAATGCCGACTTAAGTACAAGATGACTGACTCTTCTTACTGACTATGTTTTGAACCATTCCTGTGACACTAGTTGTGGATTCCGATGCTTCACTTCAGGCTCACTGTATACCTCTGACCTTCTTATTGACGATGAAACACAGAAATTGCATCGGAATTAATTACAAAGGGCACATTGCCAACTTAAGGACAAGAACACTGACTCTTCTTACTGACTATGTTTTGAACCATTCCTGTTACACTAATTATAGATTCCGATGCTTCACTCCAGGTTTACTGTATCCCTTGGACCTTGTTATTGACGATGATACACAGAAATTGCATCGAAGTTAAATAGAAAAGGAACAATGCCGACTTAAGTACAAGAAGACTGACTCTTCGTACTGTCTATGTTTTGAACCATTCCTGTGACACTAGTTATAGATTCCGATGTTTCACTTCAGGTTTACTGTTTCCATTGGACCGTCTTATTGATGATGAATCACAGAAATTGCATCGGAATTAAACACAAAAACCACAATGCCGACTTAAGTACAGGAAGACTGACTCTTCTTACTGTCTATAATTAGAACCATTCCAGTGACACTAGTTATAGATTCCGATGCTTCACTTCAGGTTTACTGTATCCCTTGGACCTTCGTATTGACGATGAAACACAGAAATTGCATCGGAATTAATTACGAAAGGAACAATGCCGACTTAAGTACAAGAAGACTGACTCTTTTAACTGACTATGTTTTGAACCATTCCTGTGACACTAGTTATAGATTCCGATGCATCACTTCACGTTAACTGTATCCCTCTGATCTTCTTATTGATGATGAAATACAGAAATAGCACGGGAATTAAATACAAAAGGCACAATGCCGACTTAAGTACAAGAAGACTGACTCTTCTTACTGTCTATGTTTTGAACCATTCCATTCACACTAGTTACAGATTCCGATGCTTCACTCCAGGTTTACTGTATCCCTTGTACCTTCTTATTGACGTTGAAACACAGAAATTACATCGGAATTAAATAGAAACGGCACAATGCCGACTTAAGTACAAGAAGACTGAATCTTCTTACTCTCTATGTTTTGAACCAATCCTGTGACACTTGTTGTAGATTCCGATGCTTTACTTCAGGTTTACTGTATCCCTTATACCATCTTATTGACGATGAAATACAGAAATTGCATCGGAATTAAATACAAAAGGCACAATGCCGACTTAAGTACAAGAGCACTAACTCTTCCTTCTGTCTACGTTTTGAACCATTCCTGTGACACTAGTTATAGATTCCGATGCTTCAGTTCAGGTTTACTGTATCCCTTGGGCCTTCTTATTGACGATGAAACACAGAAATTGCATCGGAAGTAAATACAAAAGGCACAATGTCGACTTAAGTACAAGAAGACTGACTCTTCCGACTGTCTATGTTTGAACCATTCCTGTGACACTAGTTGTGGATTCCGATGCTTCACTTCAGGTTTACTGTATACCTCTGACCTTCTTATTGACGAAGAAACACAGAAATTGCATCGGAATTAAATACAAAGGGCACAATCCCAACTTAAGGACACGAAGATTGACTCCTCTGACTGACTGTGTTTGGAACCATTCCTGTGATACTAATTATAGATTCCGATGCTTCACTCCAGGTTTACTGTATCCCTCTGACCTTCTCATTGACGATGAAACACAGAAATTGCATCGGAATTAAATACAAAAGGCACAATGCAGAACTTAAGGACAAGAAGACTGACTCTTCTTACTGACTATGTTTTGAACCATTCCTGTGACACTAGTTATAGATTCCGATGCTTCACTCCAGGTTTACTGTATCCCTTGGACGTTCTTATTGACGATGAAACACAGAAATTGCATCGGAATTAAATACAAAAGGCACAATGCAGAACTTAAGGACAAGAAGACTGACTCTTCTTACTGACTATGTTTTGAACCATTCCTGTGACACTAGTTATAGATTCCGATGCTTCAGTTCAGGTTTACTGTATCCCTTGGGCCTTCTTATTGACGATGAAACACAGAAATTGCATCGGAAGTAAATACAAAAGGCACAATGTCGACTTAAGTACAAGAAGACTGACTCTTCCGACTGTCTATGTTTGAACCATTCCTGTGACACTAGTTGTGGATTCCGATGCTTCACTTCAGGTTTACTGTATACCTCTGACCTTCTTATTGACGATGAAACACAGAAATTGCATCGGAATTAAATACAAAGGGCACAATCCCAACTTAAGGACACGAAGATTGACTCCTCTGACTGACTATGTTTTGAACCATTCCTGTGACACTAGTTATAGATTCCGATGCTTCACTCCAGGTTTACTGTATCCCTCTGACCTTCTTATTGACGATGAAACACAGAAATTTCATCGGAATTAAATACAAAAGGCACAATGCAGAACTTAAGGACAAGAAGACTGACTCTTCTTACTGACTATGTTTTGAACCATTCCTGTGACACTAGTTATAGATTCCGATGCTTCACTCCAGGTTTACTGTATCCCTTGGACGTTCTTATTGACGATGAAACACAGAAATTGCATCGGACTTAAATAGAAAAGGCACAATGCCGACTTAAGAACAAGAAGACTGACTCTTCTTAATGACTATGCTTTGAACCATTCCTGTGACACTAGTTACAGATTCCGATGCTTCACTTCAGGTTTACCGTATCCCTCTGACCTTCTTATTGACGATGAAACACAGAAATTGCATCGGAATTAAATAGAAAAGGTACAATGCCAACATAAGTACAAGAAGACTGACTCTTCTTACTGTCTATGCTTTGAACCTTTCCTGTGACACTAGTTATAGATTCCGATGCTTCACTCCAGGTTTACTGTATCCCTTGGACCTTCTTATTGACGATGAAACACAGAAATTGCATCGGAATTAAATAGAAAAGTCACAATGCCGACTTAAGTAGAAGAAGACTGACCCTCCTTACTGATTATAGTTTGAACCATTCCTGTAACACTAGTTATGGATTCCGATGATTTACTTCAGGTTTACTGTATACCTTGGACATTCTCATTGACGATGAAACACAGAAATTGCATCGGAATTAAATACAAAAGGCACAATGCCGACTTAAGTACAAGGAGACTGACTCTTCCTACTGTCTATGTTTTGAACCATTCCTGTGACACTAGTTGTGCATTCCGATGCTTCACTTCAGGTTTACTGTATCCCACTGACCTGCTTATTGACGATGAAACACAGAAATTGCATCGGAATTAAATACAAAATGCACAATGCCAACTAAAGGACAAGAAGGCTGACTCTTCTAACTGACTATGTTTTTAACCATTCCTGTGACACTAGTTATAGATTCCGATGCTTCACTCCAGGTTTACTGTATCCCTTGGACCTTGTTATTGACGATGAAACACAGAAATTGCATCGCACTTAAATAGAAAAGGCACAATGCTGACTTAAGTACAAGAAGACTGACTCTTTGTACTGTCTACGTTTTGAACCATTCCTGCGACACTAGTTATAGATTCCGATGCTTCACTTTAGGTTCACTGTTTCCCTTGGACCTTCTTATTGACAATGAATCACAGAAATTGCATCGGAATTAAATACAAAAGCCACAATGCCGACTTAAGTACAAGATGCCTGACTCTTCTTACTGTCTATATTTTGAACCATTCCAGTGACACTAGCTATAGATTTCGATGCTTCACTTCAGGTTTACTGTATCCCTTGGACCTTCTTATTGACGATGAAACACAGAAATTGCATCGGAACTAAATACAAAAGGCACAATGCCGACTTAAGTACAAGAAGACTGACTCTTCATACTGTCTATGTTTTGAACCAATCCTGTGACACTAGTTGTAGATTCCGATGCTTCACTTCAGGTTTACTGTATCCCTTGGACATTCTTATTGACGATGAAACACAGAAATTGCATCGGAATTAGATACAAAAGGCACAATGCCGACTTAAGTACAAGAACACTGACTCTTCCTACTGTCTATGTTTTGAACCATTCCATTGACACTAGTTACAGATTCCGATGCTTCACTCCAGGCTTACTGTATCCCTTGGACCATCTTGTTGACGATGAAACACAGAAATTGCATCGGAATTAAATACAAAAGGCACAATGCCGACTTAAGTACAAGAAGACTGACTCTTCTTACTGACTATGTTTTGAACCATTCCTGTGGCACTAGTTATAGATTCCGATGCTTCACTTCAGGTTTACTGTATCCCTTGGCCCTTCTTATTGACGATGAAACACAGAAATTGCATCGGAATTAAATACAAAAGGCAAAATGCCGACTTAAGTACACGAAGACTGACTCTTCTTATTGTCTATGTTTTGAACCATTCCTGTGACACTAGTTATAGATTCCGATGCTACACTCCAGGATTACTGTATCCCTTGGACCTTCTTATTGACGATGAAACACAGAAATTTGCATCGGAATTAAATACAAAAGGCACAATGCCGACTTAAGTACAAGAAGACTGACTCTTCTTACTGACTATGTTTTGAACCATTCCTCTGACGCTAGTTATAGATTCCGATGCTTCACTTCAGGTTTACTCTTTCCCTTGGACCTTCTTATTGACGATGAATCAACGAAATTGCATCGGAATTTAACACAAAAGCCACAATGCCGACTTAAGTACAGGAAGACTGACCCTTCGTACTGTCTATATTTAGAACCATTCCAGTGACACTAGTTATAGATTCCGATGATTCACTTCAGGTTTACTGTATCCCTTGGACCTTCGTATTGACATGAAACACAGAAATTGCATCGGAATCAAATACAAAAGGCACAATGCCGACTTAAGTACAAGAAATCAGACTCTTCTTACTGTCTATGTTTTGAACCAATCCTGTGACACTAGTTGTAGATTCCGATGCTTCACTTCAAGTTTACTGTATCCCTTGGACCTTCTTATTGTCGATGAAACACAGAAATTGCATCGGAATTAAATACAAAAGGCACAATGCCGACTTAAGTACAAGAACACTGACTCTTCCTACTGTCTATGTTTTGAACCATTCCATTGACACTAGTTACAGATTGCGATGCTTCACTCCAGGCTTACTGTATCCCTTGGACCATCTTGTTGACGATGAAACACAGAAATTGCATCGGAATTAAATACAAAAGGCACAATGCCTACTTAAGTACAAGAAGACTGACTCTTCTTACTGACTATGTTTGAACCATTCCTGTGGCACTAGTTATAGATTCCGATGCTTCACTTCAGGTTTACTGTATCCCTTGGACCTTCTTATTGACGATGAAACACAGAAATTGCATCGGAATTAAATACAAAAGGCAAAATGCCGACTTAAGTACACGAAGACTGACTCTTCTTATTGTCTATGTTTTGAACCATTCCTGTGACACTAGTTATAGATTCCGATGCTTCACTCCAGGTTTACTGTATCCCTTGGACCTTGTTATTGACGATGAAACACAGAAATTGCATCGGAATTAAATAGAAAAAGAACAATGCCGACTTAAGTACAAGAAGACTGACTCTTTGTACTGTCTATGTTTTGAACCATTCCTCTGACGCTAGTTATAGATTCCGATGCTTCACTTCAGGTTTACTCTTTCCCTTGGACCTTCTTATTGACGATGAATCAACGAAATTGCATCGGAATTTAACACAAAAGCCACAATGCCGACTTAAGTACAGGAAGACTGACTCTTCGTACTGTCTATATTTAGAACCATTCCAGTGACACTAGTTATAGATTCCGATGATTCACTTCAGGTTTACTGTATCCCTTGGACCTTCGTATTGACGATGAAACACAGAAATTGCATCGGAATCAAATACAAAAGGCACAATGCCGACTTAAGAACAAGAAATCAGACTCTTCTTACTGTCTATGCTTTGAACCTTTCCTGTGACACTAGTTATAGATTCCGATGCTTCACTCCGGGTTTACTGTATCCCTTGGACCTTCTTATTGACGATGAAACACAGAAATTGCATCGGAATTAAATAGAAAAGTCACAATGCCGACTTAAGTAGAAGAAGACTGACCCTTCTTACTGATTATAGTTTGAACCATTCCTGTAACACTAGTTATGGATTCCGATGCTTTACTTCAGGTTTACTGTATACCTTGGACCTTCTTATTGACGATGAAACACAGAAATTGCATCGGAATTAAATACAAAAGGCACAATGCCGACTTAAGTACAAGAAGACTTACTCTTTCTACTGTCTATGTTTGAGCCATTCCTGTGGCACTAGTTTTGGATTCCGATGCTTCACTTCAGGTTTACTGTATACCTCTGACCTTCTTATTGACGATGAAACACAGAAATTGCATCGGAATAAAATACAGAAGGCACAATGCCAACTTAAGTACAAGAAGAGTGACTCTTTCTACTGTCTATGTTTGAACCATTCCTGTGACACTAGTTGTGGATTCCGATGCTCCACTTCAGGTTTACTGTATACCTCTGACCTTCTTATTGACGATGAAACACAGAAATTGCATCGGAATTAAATACAAAGGTCACAATGCCAACTTAAGGACAAGAAGACTGACTCCTCTTACTGACTAGGTTTTGAACCATTCCTGTGACACTAATTATAGATTCCGATGCTTCACTCCAGGTTTACTGTATCCCTCTGACGTTCTTATTGATGATGAAACACAGAAATTGCATCGGAATTAAATAGAAAAGGCACAATTCAGAACTTAAGGACAAGAAGACTGACTCGTCTTACTGACTATGTTTTGAACCATTCCTGTGACACTAGTTATGGATTCCCATGCTTCACTCCAGGTTTACTGTATTCCTTGGACCTTCTTATTGGCGATGAAACACAGAAATTGCATCGGAATTAAATACAAAAGGCACAATGCCGACTTAAGTATAAGAAGACTGACTCTTTCTACTGTCTATGTTTAAGCCATTCCTGTGACACTAGTTGTGGATTCCGATGCTTCACTTCAGGTTTACTGTATACGTTTGACCTTCTTATTGACGATGAAACTCAGAAATAGCATCGGAATTAAATACAAAAAGCACAATGCCGACTTAAGTACAAGAAGACTGACTCTTCTTACTGTCTATGTTTTGAACCATTCCATTGACACTAGTTACAGATTCCGATGCTTCACTCCAGGTTTACTGTATCCCTTGTACCTTCTTATTGACGATGAATCACAGAAATTGCATCGGAATTAAATAAAAAGGCACAATGCCGACTTAAGTACAAGAAGACTGCCTCTTCATACTGTCTATCATTTGAACCATTCCTGTGACACTAGTTATAGATTCCGATGCTACACTCCAGGTTTATTGTATCCCTTGGACCGTCTTATTGACAATGAATCACAGAAATTGCATCGGAATTACTTACAAAAGGCACAATGCCGACTTAAGGACAAGAAGACTGACTCTTCTTACTGACTTTGCTTTGAACCATTCCATGTGACACTAATTAAAGATTCCGATGCTTCACTTCAGGTTTATTGTATCCCTATGACCTTCTTATTGACGATGAAACACAGAAAAAGCATCGGAATTAAATAGTAAAGGCACAATGCCATCTTAAAGCCAAAAAGACTGACTCCTCTTACTGACTATGTTTTGAACCATTCCTGTGACACTAGTTATAGATTCGGATGCTTCACTCCAGCTTTGCTGTAACCCTTGGACCATCTTATTGACGATGAAACACAGATGTTTCATCGGAATTAAATACAAAAGTCAAAATGCCGACTTAAGTACACGAAGACTGACTCTTCTTATTGTCTATGTTTTGAATCATTCCTGTGACACTAGTTATAGATTCCGATGCTACACTCCAGGATTACTGTATCCCTTGGACCTTCTTATTGACGATGAAACACAGAAATTTCATCGGAATTAAATAGAAAAGGCACAATGCCGATTTAAGTACAAGAAGACTGACTCTTCCAAATTTCTATGCTTTGAATCATTCCTGTGACACCAGTTGTGCATTCCGATGCTTCACTTCAGGTTTACTGTATCCCACTGACCTTCTTATTGACGATGAAACACAGAAATTGCATCACACTTAAATAGAAAAGGCACAATGCTGACTTAAGTACAAGAAGGCTGACTCTTTGTACTGTCTATGTTTTGAACCATTCCTGGGACACTAGTTATAGATTCCGATGCTTCACTTCAGGTTCACTGTTTTCATTGGACCTTCTTATTGACAATGAATCACAGAAATTGCATCGGAATTAAATACAAAAGCCACAATGCCGACTTAAGTACAAGATGCCTGACTCTTCTTACTGTCTATATTTTGAACCATTCCAGTGACACTAGCTATAGATTCCGATGCTTCACTTCAGGTTTACTGTATCCCTTGGACCTTCTTATTGACGATGAAACACAGAAATTGCATCATAATTAAATACAAAAGGCACAATGCCGACTTAAGTACAAGAAGACTGACTCTTCTTACTGTCTATGTTTTGAACCAATCCTGTGACACTAGTTGCAGATTCCGATGCTTCACTTCAGGTTTACTGTATCCCTTGGACCTTCTTATTGACGATGAAACACAGAAATTGCATCGGAATTAAATACAAAAGGCACAATGCCGACTTAAGTACAAGAACACTGACTCTTCCTACTGTCTATGTTTTGAACCATTCCATTGACACTAGTTACAGATTCCGATGCTTCACTCCAGGCTTACTGTATCCCTTGGACCATCTTTTTGACGATGAAACACAGAAATTGCATCGGAATTAAATACAAAATGCACAATGCCGACTTAAGTACAAGAAGACTGACTCTTCTTACTGACTACGTTTTGAACCATTCCTGTGGCACGAGTTATTGATTCCGATGCTTCACTTCATGTTTACTGTATCCTTGGACCTTCCTATTGACGATGGAACACAGAAATTGCATCGGAATTAAATACAAAAGGCAAAATGCCGACTTAAGTACACGAAGACTGACTCTTCTTATTGTCTATGTTTTGAATCATTCCTGTGACACTAGTTATAGAGTCCGATGCTACACTCCAGGATTACTGTATCCCTTGGACCTTCTTATTGACGATGAAACACAGAAATTGCATCGGAATTAAATACAAAAGGCACAATGCCGACTTAAGTACAAGAAGACTGACTCTTCTTACTGACTATGTTTTGAACCATTCCTGTGACACTAGTTATAGATTCCGATGCTTCACTCCAGGTTTACTGTATCCCTTGAACCTCGTTATTGACGATGAAACACAGATATTGCATCGGAATTAAATAGTAAGAGAACAATGCCGACTTAAGTACAAGAAGACTGACTCTTCGTACTGTCTATGTTAGGAACCATTCCTGTGACACTAGTTATAGATTCCCATGCTTCACTTCAGGTTTACTGTTTCCCTTGGACCTTGTTATTGACGATGAATCACCGAAATTGCATCGGAATTTAACACAAAAGCCACAATGCCGACTTAACTACAAGAAGACTGACTCATCCTACTGTCTATGTTTTGAACCATTCCTGTGACACTAGTTATGCATTCCGATGCTTCACTTCAGGTTTACTGTATCCCTCTGACCTTCTTATTGACGATGAAACACAGAAATTGCATCGGAATTAAATACAAAAGGCACAATGCCGACTTAAGTACAAGAACACTGACTCTTCCTACTGTCTATGATTTGAAAGATTCCCGTGACACTAGTTATAAATTCCGACGCTTCACTTCAGGTTTACTGTATCCCTTGTACCTTCTTATTGACGATGAATCACAGAATTTGCATCGGAATTAAATACAAAAGGCACAATGCCGACTTAAGTACAAGAAGACTGACTCTTCTTACTGTCTATCATTTGAACCATTCCTGTGACACTAGTTATAGATTCCGATGCTACACTCCAGGTTTATTGTATCCCTTGGACCGTCTTATTGACAATGAAACACAGAAATTGCATCGGAATTACTTACAAAAGGCACAATGCCGACTTAAGGACAAGAAGACTGACTCTTCTTACTGACTTTGCTTTGAACCATTCCTGTGACACTAATTAAAGATTCCGATGCTTCACTTCAGGTTTATTGTATCCCTATGACCTTCTTATTGACGATGAGACACAGAAATTGCATCGGAATTAAATACAAAAGGCACAATGCCGACTTAAGTACAAGAAGACTGACTCTTCTTACTGTCTATCATTTGAACCATTCCTGTGACACTAGTTATAGATTCCGATGCTTCACTCCAGGTTTACTATATCCCTTGGACCTTCTTATTGACGATGAAACACAGAAATTTGCATCGGAATTAAATACAAAAGGCACAATGCCGACTTAAGGACAAGAAGACTGACTCTTCTTACTGACTATGTTTTAAACCATTCCTGTGACACTAGTTATAGATTCGGATGCTTCACTCCAGCTTTGCTGTATCCCTTGGACCTTGTTATTGACGATGAAACACAGAAATTGCATCGGAATTAAATAGAAAAGGCACAATGCCGACTTAAGAACAAGAAGACTGACTCTTCTTACTGACTATGAGTTGAACTATTCCTGTGACACTAGTTATAGATTCCGATGCTTCACTTCAGGTTTACTGTATCCCTTGGACCGTCTTATTAACAATGAAACACAGAAATTGCATCGGAATTAAATACAAAAGGCAAAATGCCGACTTCAGTACACCAAGGCTGACTCTTCTTACTGTCTATGCTTTGAACCATTCCTGTGAAACTAGTTATAGATTCCGATGCTACACTCCAGGTTTATTGTATCCCTTGCACCTTCTTATTGACGATGAAACACAGAAATTGCATCGGAATTGAATACAAAAGGCACAATGCCGACTTAAGGACAAGAAGACTGACTCTTCTTACTGTCTATGTTTTGAACCATTCCTGTGACACAAGTTATAGATTCCCATGCTTCACTTCAGGTTCACTGTATCCCTCTGACGTTCTTATTGACGATGAAACACAGAAATTGCATCGGAATTAAATACAAAAGGCACAATGCCAACTTAAGGACAAGAAGACTGACTCTTCTTACTGACCATGCTTTTAACCATTCCAGTGACACTAGTTATAGATTCCGATGCCGCACTCCAGGTTTACTGTATGTCTTGGACCTTGTTATTGACGATGAAACACAGAAATTGAATCGGAATTAAATAGAAAAGGCACAATGCCGACTTAAGTACACGAAGACTGACTCTTCTTACTGACTGTGTTTTGAACCATTCCTGTGACACTAGTTACAGATTCCGATGCTTCACTTCAGGTTTACTGTATCCCTTGGAGCTTCTTATTGACGATGAAACACAGAAATTGCATCGGAATTAAATACAAAAGGCAAAATTCCGACTTATGTACACGAAGACTGACACTTCTTACTGTCTATGTTTTGAACCATTCCTGTGACACTAGTTATAGATTACGATGCTACACTCCAGGCTTTTTGCATCCCTTGTACCTTCTTATTGACGATGAAACACAGAAATTGCATCGGAATTAAATACAAAAGGCACAACGCCGACATAAGGACAAGAAGACTGACTCATCTTACTGACTTTGTTGTGAACCATTCCTGTGACACTAATTATAGATTCCGATGCTTCACTTCTGGTTAATTGTATCCCTCTGACCTTCTTATTGACGATGAAACACAGAAATTGCATCGGAATTAAACAGAAAAGGCACAATGCCGATCTAAGTTCAATAAGACTGACTCTTCCTAATTTCTATGTTTTGAACCATTCCTGGGACACCAGTTGTTGTTTCCGATGCTTCACTTCAGGTTTACTGTATATCTTTGACCTTCTTATTGACGATGAAACACAGAAATTGCATCGGAATTAAATACAACAGGCACAATGCCAACATAAGGACAAGAAGCCTGACTCTTCTTACTGACCATGTTTTGAACCATTCCTGTGTCACTAGTTATAGATTCCGATGCTACACTCCAGGTTTATTGTATCCCTTGGACCTTCTTATAGACGATGAAACACAGAAATTGCATCGGAATTAAATACAAAAGGCACAATGCCGACTTAAGGACAAGAAGACTGACTTTTCTTACTGACTTTGCTTTGAACCATTCCTGTGACGCTAATTAAAGATCCCGATGCTTCACTTCTGGTTTATTGTATCCCTATGACCTTCTTATTGACGATGAAACACAGAAATTGCATCGGAATTAAATACAAAAGGCACACTGCCATCTTAAGGCCAAAGAGACTGACTCTTCTTACTGACTATGATTTGAACCATTCCTGTGACACTAGTTATAGATTCGGATGCTTCACTCCAGCTTTGAGGTATCCCTTGGACCTTGTTATTGACGATGAAACACAGAAATTGCATCGGAATTAAATAGGAAAGGCACAATGCCGACTTAAGAACAAGAAGACTGACTCTTCTTACTGACTATGAGTTGAACCATTCCTGTGACACTAGTTATAGATTCCGATGCTTCACTTCAGGTTTACTGTAACCCTTGAACCGTCTTAGTGACAATGAAACACAGAAATTGCATCGGAATTAAATGCAAAAGGCAAAATGCCGACTTAAGTACACGAAGGCTGACTCTTCTTACTGTCTATGCTTTGAACCATTCCTGTGACACTAGTTATAGATTCCGATGCTACATTCCAGGTTTGTTGTATCCCTTGCACCTTCTTATTGACGATGAAACACAGAAATTGCATCGGAATTGAATACAAAAGGCACAATGCCGACTTAAGGACAAGAAGACTGACTCTTCTTACTGTCTATGTTTTGAACCATTCTTGTGACACTAGTTATAGATTCCGATGCTTCACTCCAGGTTTACTGTATCCCTTGGACCTTCTTATTGACTATGAAACACAGAAATTGCATCGGAATTAAATAGAAAAGGCACAATGCCAACTTAAGTACATGATGACCGACACTTCTTATTGACAATGATTTGAACCATTCCTGTGACACTAATTATAGATTCCGATGCTTCACTTCAGGTTTACTGTATCCCTCTGACCTTCTTATTGATGATGAAACTCAGAAATAGCATTGGAATTAAATACAAAAGGCACAATGCCGACTTAAGTACAAGAAGACTGACTCTTCTTAGTGACTATATTTGAACCATTCCTGTGACACTAGTTATAGATTCCGATCCTTCACTTGAGGTTTACTGTATCCCTTGGACCATCTTATTGTCGATGAAACACAGATATTGCATCGGAATCAAATACAAAAGTCAAAATGCAGACTTAAGTACACGAAGACTGACTCTTCTTACTGTCTATATTTTGAACCGTTCCTGCGACACTAGTTATAGATTACGATGCTTGACTTCAGTTTTACTGTATCCCTTGGACCTTCTTATTGACGATGAAACACAGAAATTGTATCGGAATTAAATACAAAAGGCACAATGCCGACTTAAGAACAAGAAGTCTGACTCTTCTTACTGACTATGTTTGAACCATTCCTGTGACACAAGTTATAGATTCCGATGCTTCACTTCAGGTTCACTGTATCCCTCTGACCTTCTTATTGGCGATGAAACACAGAAATTGCATCGGAATTAATAAGAAAAAGCACAATGCCACCTTAAGTACAAGAAGACTGACTGTTCTTACTGTCTATGTTTTGAACCATTCCTGTGACACTAGTCATAGGTTCCGATGCTTCACTTCAGATTTACTGTATCCCTTGGACCTTCTAATTGACGATGAAACACAGAAATTGCATCGGCATTAAATAGAAAAGGCACGATGCAGACTTAAGTACAAGAAGACTGACTCTTCCAAATTTCTATGTTTTGAATCATTCCTGTGACACCAGTTGTGGATTCAGATGCTTCACTTCAGGTTTACTGTATCCCTCTGACCTTCTTATTGACGATGAAACACAGAAATTGCATCGGAATTAAATA
This sequence comes from Schistocerca americana, assembly GCF_021461395.2. Taxonomy (NCBI): domain Eukaryota; kingdom Metazoa; phylum Arthropoda; class Insecta; order Orthoptera; family Acrididae; genus Schistocerca; species Schistocerca americana. Next base: position 13,326,836 of record NC_060122.1, read on the forward strand.
CAAAAGGCACAATGCCAACTTAAGGACAAGAAGACTGACTCTTCTTACTGACCATGTTTTGAATCATTCCTGTGACACTAGTAATAGATTCCTATACCTACTCCAGGTTTACTGTATGCCTTGGACCTTGTTATTGACGATGAAACACAGAAATTGAATCGGAATTAAATAGAAAAGGCACAATGCTGACTTAAGTACACGAAGACTGACTCTTCTTACTGACTGTGTTTTGAACCATACCTGTGACACTAGTTACAGATTCCGATGCTTCACTTCAGGTTTAGTGTATCCCTTGGACCTTCTTATTGACAATGAAACACAGAAATTGCATCGGAATTGAATACAAAAGGCACAATGCCGACTTAAGTACAAGAAGACTGACTCTTCTTACTGATTATAGTTTGAACCATTCCTGTGACACTAGTTATAGATTCCGATGCATTACTTCAGGTTTACTGTATACCTTGGACCTTCTTATTGACGATAAAACACAGAAATTGCATCGGAATTAAATACAAAAGGCACAATGCCAACTTGAGGACAAAAAGACTGACTCTTCTTACTGATCATGATTTGAACCATTCCTGTGACACTAGTTATAGATTCCGATGCTTCACTTCAGGTTTACTGTAACCCTTGGACCGTCTTATTGACAATGAAACACAGAAATTGCATCGGAATTAAATAGAAAAGGCACAATGCCAACTTAAGTACATGAAGACCGACTCTTCTTATTGACAATGATTTGAACCATTCCTGTGACACTAATTATAGATTCCGATGGTTCACTTCAGGTTTACTGTATCCTTTGGGCATTCTTATTGATGATAAAACACAGAAATTGCATCGGAATTAAATACAAAAGGCACAATGCCGACTTAAGTGCAAGAAGACTGACTCTTCTTACTGTCTATGTTTTGAACCATTCCTGTGACACTAGTTATAGATTCCGATGCTTCACTCCAGGTTTACTATATCCCTTGGACCTTCTTAATGACGATGAAACACAGAAATTGCATCGGAATTAAATACAAAAGGCACAATGCCGACATAAGGACAAGAAGACTGACTCTTCTTACTGACTATGTTTTGAACCATTCCTGTGACACTAGTTATATATTCCGATGCTTCACTTCAGGTTTACTGTATCCCTCTGACCTTCTTATTGACGATGAAACCCAGAAATAGCATTGGAATTAAATACAAAAGGCACAATGCCGATTTAAGGACCAGAAGACTGACTCTTCTTACAGACTATGTTTTGAACCATTCCTGTGACACTAGTAATAGATTCCGATGCTTCACTTCAGCTTTACTGTATCCCTTGGACCTTCTAATTGACGATGAAACACAGAAATTGCATCGGAATTAAATACAAAAGGCAAAATGCCGACATAAGTACACGAAGACTGACTCTTCTTACTGTCTATGCTTTGAACCATTCCTGTTACACTAGTTATAGATTCCGATGCTACACTCCAGGTTTATTGCATCCCGTGGACCTTCTTATTGACGATGAAACACAGAAATTGCATCGGAATTAAATACAAAAGGCACAAAGCCGACTTAAGGACAAGAAGACTGACTCTTCCTACTGTCTATGTTTTGAACCATTCCTGTGACACTAGTTATAGATTCCGATACTTCACTTCAGGTTTACCGTATCCATTGGACCTTCTTATTGACGATGAAACACAGAAATTGCATCGGAATTAAATACAAAATGCAAAATGCCGACATAAGGACAAGAAGACTGACTCTTCTTACTGACTTTGCATTGAACCATTCCTGTGACACTAATTAAAGATTCCGATGCTTCACTTCAGGTTTATTGTATCCCCATGATCTTCTTATTGACGATGAAGCACAGAAATTGCATCGGAATTAAATACAAGAGGCACAATGCCACCTTAAGGACAAAAAGACTGACTCTTCTTACTGACTATGATTTGAACCATTCCTGTGGCACTAGTTATAGATTCGGATGCTTCACTCCAGCTTTATTGTATCCCTTGGATCTTGTTCTTGACGATGAAGCACAGAAATTGCATCGGAATTAAATAGAATAGGCACAATGATGACTTAAGAACAAGAAGACTGACTCTTCTTACTGACTATGTTTTGAACCAATCCTGTGACACTAGTTATAGATTCCGATGCTTCACTTCAGGTTTACTGTATCCCATGGACCGTCTTATTGACAATGATACACAGAAATTGCATCGGATGTAAATACAAAAGGCAAAATGCCGACTTAAGTACACGAAGACTGACTCTTCTTAGTGACTATGTTTGAACCATTCCTGTGACACATGTTATAGATTCCGATGCTTCACTTCAGCTTTACTGTATCCTTTGGGCATTCTTATTCACGATAAAACACAGAAATAGCATTGGAATTAAATACAAAATGCACAATGCCGACTTAAGTACAAGAAGACTGACTCTTCTTAGTGACTATGTTTGAACCATTCCTGTGACACATGTTATAGATTCCGATGCTTCACTTCAGGTTCACTGTATCCCTCTGACCTTCTTATTGACGATGAAACAAAGAAATTGCATCGAAATTAAATACAAAAGGCACAATGCCAACTTAAGGACAAGAAGACTGACTCTTCTTACTGACCATGTTTTGAACCATTCCAGTGACACTAGTTATAGATTCCGATGCCGCACTCCAGGTTTACTGTATGCCTTGGACCTTGTTATTGACGATGAAACACAGAAATTGAATCGGAATTAAATAGAAAAGGCACAATGCCGACTTAAGTACACGAAGACTGACTCTTCTTACTGACTGTGTTTTGAACCATTCCTGTGACACTAGTTACAGATTCCGATGCTTCACTTCAGGTTTACTGTATCCCTTGGAGCTTCTTATTGACGATGAAACACAGAAATTGCATCGGAATTAAATACAAAAGGCAAAATTCCGACTTATGTACACGAAGACTGACACTTCTTACTGTCTATGTTTTGAACCATTCCTGTGACACTAGTTATAGATTACGATGCTACACTCCAGGCTTTTTGTATCCCTTGTACCTTCTTATTGACGATGAAACACAGAAATTGCATCGGAATTAAATACAAAAGGCACAACGCCGACATAAGGACAAGAAGACTGACTCATCTTACTGACTTTGTTTTGAACCATTCCTGTGACACCAATTATAGATTGCGATGCTTCACTTCTGGTTAATTGTATCCCTCTGACCTTCTTATTGACGATGAAACACAGAAATTGCGTCGGAATTAAACAGAAAAGGCACAATGCCGATCTAAGTTCAATAAGACTGACTCTTCCTAATTTCTATGTTTTGAACCATTCCTGTGACACCAGTTGTTGTTTCCGATGCTTCACTTCAGGTTTACCGTATCCCTTTGACCTTCTTATTGACGATGAAACACAGAAATTGCATCGGAATTAAATACAACAGGCACAATGCCAACATAAGGACAAGAAGACTGACTCTTCTTACTGACCATGTTTTGAACCATTCCTGTGACACTAGTTATAGATTCCGATGCTTCACTTCAGGTTTACTGTAACCCTTGGACCGTCTTAGTGACAATGAAACACAGAAATTGCATCGGAATTAAATGCAAAAGGCAAAATGCCGACTTAAGTACACGAAGGCTGACTCTTCTTACTGTCTATGCTTTGAACCATTCCTGTGACACTAGTTATAGATTCCGATGCTACATTCCAGGTTTATTGTATCCCTTGCACCTTCTTATTGACGATGAAACACAGAAATTGCATCGGAATTGAATACAAAAGGCACAATGCCGACTTAAGGACAAGAAGACTGACTCTTCTTACTGTCTATGTTTTGAACCATTCTTGTGGGACTAGTTATAGATTCCGATGCTTCACTCCAGGTTTACTGTATCCCTTGGACCTTCTTATTGACTATGAAACACAGAAATTGCATCGGAATTAAATAGAAAAGGCACAATGCCAACTTAAGTACATGATGACCGACACTTCTTATTGACAATGATTTGAACCATTCCTGTGACACTAATTATAGATTCCGATGCTTCACTTCAGGTTTACTGTATTCCTCTGACCTTCTTATTGATGATGAAACTCAGAAATAGCATTGGAATTAAATACAAATTGCACAATGCCGACTTAAGTACAAGAAGACTGACTCTTCTTAGTGACTAAATTTGAACCATTCCTGTGACACTAGTTATAGATTCCGATCCTTCACTTGAGGTTTACTGTATCCCTTGGACCATCTTATTGTCGATGAAACACAGATATTGCATCGGAATTAAATACAAAAGTCAAAATGCAGACTTAAGTACACGAAGACTGACTCTTCTTACTGTCTATATTTTGAACCGTTCCTGCGACACTAGTTATAGATTCCGATGCTTGACTTCAGTTTTACTGTATCCCTCTGACCTTCTTATTGACGATGAAACACAGAAATTGCATCGGAATTAATAAGAAAAAGCACAATGCCACCTTAAGTACAAGAAGACTGACTGTTCTTACTGTCTATGTTTTGAACCATTCCTGTGACACTAGTTACAGGTTCCGATGCTTCACTTCAGGTTTACCTAATCCCTTGGACCTTCTAATTGACGATGAAACACAGAAATTGCATCGGAATTAAATACAAAAGGCACGATGCAGACTTAAGTACAAGAAGACTGACTCTTCCAAATTTCTATGTTTTGAATCATTCCTGTGACACCAGTTGTGGGGTCAGATGCTTCACTTCAGGTTTACTGTATCCCTCTGACCTTCTTATTGACGATGAAACACAGAAATTGCATCGGAATTAAATACAAAAGGCACAATGCCAACTTAAGGACAAGAAGACTGACTCTTCTTACTGACCATGTTTTGAATCATTCCTGTGACACTAGTAATAGATTCCTATACCTACTCCAGGTTTACTGTATGCCTTGGACCTTGTTATTGACGATGAAACACAGAAATTGAATCGGAATTAAATAGAAAAGGCACAATGCCGACTTAAGTACACGAAGACTGACTCTTCTTACTGACTGTGTTTTGAACCATTCCTGTGACACTAGTTACAGATTCCGATGCTTCACTTCAGGTTTAGTGTATCCCTTGGACCTTCTTATTGACAATGAAACACAGAAATTGCATCGGAATTGAATACAAATGGCACAATGCCGACTTATGTACAAGAAGACTGACTCTTCTTACTGATTATAGTTTGAACCATTCCTGTGACACTAGTTATAGATTCCGATGCATTACTTCAGGTTTACTGTATACCTTGGACCTTCTTATTGACGATGAAACACAGAAATTGCATCGGAATTAAATACAAAAGGCACAATGCCAACTTAAGGACAAGAAGACTGACTCTTCTTACTGATCATGATTTGAACCATTCCTGTGACACTAGTTATAGATTCCGATGCATCACTTCAGGTTTACTGTAACCCTTGGACCGTCTTATTGACAATGAAACACAGAAATTGCATCGGAATTAAATAGAAAAGGCACAATGCCAACTTAAGTACATGAAGACCGACTCTTCTTATTGACAATGATTTGAACCATTCCTGTGACACTAATTATAGATTCCGATGGTTCACTTCAGGTTTACTGTATCCTTTGGGCATTCTTATTGATGATAAAACACAGAAATTGCATCGGAATTAAATACAAAAGGCACAATGCCGACTTAAGTGCAAGAAGACTGACTCTTCTTACTGTCTATGTTTTGAACCATTCCTGTGACACTAGTTATAAATTCCGATGCTTCCCTCCAGGTTTACTATATCCCTTGGACCTTCTTAATGACGATGAAACACAGAAATTGCATCGGAATTAAATACAAAAGGCACAATGCCGACATAAGGACAAGAAGACTGACTCTTCTTACTGACTATGTTTTGAACCATTCCTGTGACACTAGTTATAGATTCCGATGCTTCACTTCAGGTTTACTGTATCCCTCTGACCTTCTTATTGACGATGAAACTCAGAAATAGCATTGGAATTAAATACAAAAGGCACAATGCCGATTTAAGGACCAGAAGACTGACTCTTCTTACAGACTATGTTTTGAACCATTCCTGTGACACTAGTAATAGACTCCGATGCTTCACTTCAGCTTTACTGTATCCCTTGGACCTTCTAATTGACGATGAAACACAGAAATTGCATCGGAATTAAATACAAAATGCAAAATGCCGACTTAAGGACAAGAAGACTGACTCTTCTTACTGACTTTGCATTGAACCATTCCTGTGACACTAATTAAAGATTCCGATGCTTCACTTCAGGTTTATTGTATCCCCATGATCTTCTTATTGACGATGAAGCACAGAAATTGCATCGGAATTAAATACAAGAGGCACAATGCCACCTTAAGGACAAAAAGACTGACTCTTCTTACTGACTATGTTTTGAACCATTCCTGTGGCACTAGTTATAGATTCGGATGCTTCACTCCAGCTTTATTGTATCCCTTGGATCTTGTTATTGACGATGAAGCACAGAAATTGCATCGGAATTAAATAGAATAGGCACAATGATGACTTAAGAACAAGAAGACTGACTCTTCTTACTGACTATGTTTTGAACCATTCCTGTGACACTAGTTATAGATTCCGATGCTTCACTTCAGGTTTACTGTATCCCATGGACCGTCCTAATTACAATGATACACAGAAATTGCATCGGATGTAAATACAAAAGGCAAAATGCCGACTTAAGTACACGAAGACTGACTCTTCTTACTGTCTATGTTTTGAACCATTCCTGTGACACTAGTTATAGATTCCGATGCAACACTCCAGGTTTATTGTATCCTTTGGACCTTCTTACTGACGATGAAACACAGAAATTGCATCGGAATTAAATACAAAAGGCACAATGCCGACTTAAGGACAAGAAGACTGACTCTTCTTACTGACTTTGTTTGAACCATTCCTGCGACACTAATTATAGATTCCGATGCTTCACTTCAGGTTTATTGTATCCCTCTGACCCCCTTATTGACAATGACACACAGAAATTGCATCGGAATTGAATACAAAAGGCACACTGTCGACTTAACTACAAGAAGACTTATGCTTCTTACTGACCATGTTTTGAACCATTCCTGTGACACTAGTTATAGATTCCGATGCCTCACTCCAGGTTTGCTGTATGCCTTGGACCTTGTTATTGACGATGAAACACAGAAATTGCATCGGAATTAAATAGAAAAGGCACAATGCCGACTTGAGTACAAGAAGACTGACTCATCCTACTGACTGTGTTCTGAACCTTTCCAGTGACACTAGTTATAGTTTCCGATGCTTCACTTCAGGTTTACTGTATCCCTATGACCTTCTTATTGACGATGAAACACAGAAATTGCATCGGACTTAAATACAAAAGGCACAATGCCACCTTAAGGACAAAAAGACTGACTCTTCTTACTGACTATGTTTTGAACCATTCCTGTGACACTAGTTATAGATTCGGATGCTTCACTCCAGCTTTACTTTATCCCTTGGACCTTGTTATTAACGATGAAACACAGAAATTGCATCGGAATTAAATACAAAAGGCACACTGCCGACTTAAGGACAAGAAGACTGACTCTTCTTACTGACTATGTTTGAACCATTCCTGTGACACAAGTTATAGATTCCGATGCTTCACTTCAGGTTCACTGTATCCCTCTGACCTTCTTATTGACGATGAAACACAGAACTTGAATCGGAATTGAATACAAAAGGCACAATGTCGACTTAAGTACAAGAAGACTGACTCTTCTTACTATCTATGTTTTGAACCATTCTTGTGACACTAGTTATAGATTCCGATGCTTCACTCCAGGTTTACTGTACCCCTTGGACCTTCTTATTGACGATGAAACACAGAAATTGCATCGGAATTAAATAGAAAAGGCACAATACCGACTTAAGTACAAGAAGACTGACTCTTCCTAATTTCTATGTTTTGAACCATTCCTGTGACACCAGTTGTGGATTCCGATGCTGCACTTCAGGTTTACTGTATCCCTCTGACCTTCTTATTGACGATGAAACACAGAAATTGCATCATAATTAAATACATAAGGCACAATGCCGACTTAAGGACAAGAAGACTGACTCTTCTTACTGACCATGTTTTGAACCATTCCTGTGACACTAGTTATAGATTCCGATGCTACACTCCAGGTTTATTGTATCCCTTGGACCTTCATATTGACGATGAAACACAGAAATTGCATCGGAATTAAATACAAAAGGCACAATGCCGACTTAAGGACAAGAAGACTGACTCTTCTTACTGACCATGTTTTGAACCATTCCTGTGACACTAGTTATAGATTCCGAAGCCTCACTCCAGGTTTACTGTGTGCCTTGGACTTAGTTATTGACGATGAAACACAGAAATTGCATCGGAATTAAATAGAAAAAGCACAATGCCGACTTGAGTACAAGAAGACTGACTCATCCTACTGACTGTGTTTTGAACCATTCCAGTGACACTAGTTATAGATTCCGATGCTTAACTTCAGGTTTACTGTATCCCTATGACCTTCTTATTGACGATGAAACACAGAAATTGCATCGGAATTAAATACAAAAGGCACAATACCACCTTAAGGACAAAAAGACTGACTCTTCTTACTGACTATGTTTTGAACCATTCCTGTGACACTAGTTATAGATTCGGATGCTTCACTCCAGTTTTACTGTATCCCTTGGACCTTGTTATTGACGATGAAACACCGAAATTGCATCGGAATTGAATACAAAAGGCACAATGTCGACTTAAGTACAAGAAGACTGACTCTTCTTACTATCTATGTTTTGAACCATTCTTGTGACACTAGTTGTAGATTCCAATGCTTCGCTCCAGGTTTACTGTATCCCTTGGACCTTCTTATTGACGATGTAACACAGAAATTGCATAGGAATTAGATAGAAAACGCACAATACCTACTTAAATAGAAGAAGACTGACTCTTCCTAATTTCTATGTTTTGAACCACTCCTGTGACACCAGTTGTGGATTCCGATGCTTCACTTCAGGTTTACTGTATCCCTCTGACCTTCTTATTGACGACGAAACACAGAAATTACATCGGAATTAAATACAAAAGGCACAATGCCAACTTAAGGACAAGAAGACTGACTCTTCTTACTGACCATGTTTTGAACCATTCCTGTGGCACTAGTTATAGATTCCGATGCTACACTCCAGGTTTATTGTATCCCTTGGAACTTCTTATTGACGATGAAACACGGAAATTGCATCTAAATTAAATACAAAAGGCACAATGCCGACTTAAGGACAAGAAGACAGACTCTTCTTACTGACTTTGCTTTGAACCATTCCTGTGACGCTAATTAAAGATTCCGATGCTTCACTTCAGGTTTATTGTATCCCTATGACCTTCTTATTGACGATGAAACACAGAAATTGCATCGGAATTAAATACAAAAGGCACAATGCCACCTTAAGGACAAAAAGACTGACACTTCTTACTGACTATGTTTTGAACCATTCCTGTGACACTAGTTATAGATTCGGATGCTTCACTCCAGCTTTACTGTATCCCTTGGACCTTGTTATTGACGATGAAACACAGAAATTGCATCGGAATTAAATAGCAAAGTCACAATGCCGACTTAAGAACAAGAAGACTGACTCTTCTTACTGACTACGTTTTGAACCATTCCTGTGACACTAGTTATAGATTCCGATGCTTCACTTCAGGTTTACTGTATCCCTTGGACCTTCTTATTGACGATGAAACACAGAAATTGCATCGGAATTAAATAGAAAACGCACAATACCGACCTAAGTATAAGAAGACTGACTCTTCCTAATTTCTATGTTTTGAACCATTCCTGTGACACCAGTTGAGGGTTCCGATGCTTCACTACAGGTTTACTGTATCCCTCTGACCTCCTTATTGACGATGAAACACAGAAATTGCATCGGAATTAAATACAAAAGGCAGAATGACGACTTAAGTACAAGAACACTGACTCTTCCTACTGTCTATGTTTTGAACCATTCCTGTGACACTAGTTATAGATTCCGATGCTTCACTTCAGGTTTACTGTATCCCTCTGACCTTCTTATTGACGATGAAACACAGAAATTGCATCGGAATTAAATACAAAAGGCACAATGCCGACTTTAGTACAAGAAGACTGACTCTTCTTACTGTCTATGTTTTGAACCATTCCATTGACACTTGTTATAGATTCCGATGCTTCACTCCAGGATTACTGTATCCCTTGGACATTCTTATTGACGATGAAACACAGAAATTGCATCGGAATTAAATAGAAAAGGCACAATGCCGACTTAAGAACAAGAAGACTGACTCTTCATACTGACTATGATTTGAACCATTCCTGTGACACTAGTTATAGATTCCGATGCTTCACTTCAGGTTTACTGTATCCCTTGGACCATCTTATTGCCGATGAAACACAGAAATTGCATCGGATTTAAATACAAAAGGCAAAATGCCGACTTAAGTACACGAAGACTGACTCTTCTTACTGTCTATGTTTTGAACCATTCCTGCGACACTAGTTATAGATTCCGATGCTAAACTCCAGGTTTACTGTATCCCTTGGACCTTCTTATTGACGATGAAAAACAGAAATTGCATCGGAATTAAATGCAAAAGGCACAATGCCGACTTAAGTACAAGAAAACTGACTCTTCTTACTGTCTATGTTTTGAACCATTCCTGTGACACTAGTTATAGATTCCGATGCTTCACTCCAGGTTAACTGTATCCCTTGGACCTTGTTATTGACGATGAAACACAGAAATTGCATCGGAATTAAATACAAAAGGCAAAATGCCGACTTAAGGACACGAAGACTGACTCTTCTTACTGTCTATGCTTTGAACCATTCCTGTGACACTAGTTATAGATTCCGATGCTACACTCCAGGTTTATTGTATCCCTTGGACCTTCTTATTGACGATGAAACACAGAAATTGCATCGGAATTAAATACAAAAGGCACAATGCCGACTTAAGTACAAGAAGACTGACTCTTCTTACTGACTTTGCATTGAACCATTCCTGTGACACTAATTAAAGATTCCGATGCTTCACTTCAGGTTTATTGTATCCCTATGACCTTCTTATTGACGATGAAACACAGAAATTGCATCGGAATTAAATACAAAAGGCACAATGCCACCTTAAGGACAAAAAGACTGACTCTTCTTACTGACTATGTTTTGAACCATTCCTGTGGCACTAGTTATAGATGGGGATTCTTCACTCCAGCTTTACTGTAGCCCTTGGACCTTGTTATTCACGATGAAACACAGAAATTGCATCGGAATTAAATAGAAAAGGCACAATGCCGACTTAAGAACAAGAAGACTGACTCTTCTTACTGACTATGTTTTGAACCATTCCTGTGACACTAGTTATAGATTCCGATGCTTCACTTCAGGTTTACTGTATCACTTGAACCGTCTTATTGACAATGAAACACAGAAATTGCATCGGAATTAAATACAAAAGGCAAAATGCCGACTTAAGTACACGAAGACTGACTCTTCTTACTGTCTATGTTTAGATCCATTCCTGTGACACTAGTTATAGATTCCGATGCTACACCCCAGGTTTATTGTATCCCTTGGACCTTCTTATTGACGATGAAACACAGAAATTGCATCGGAATTAAATACAAAAGGCACAATACCGATTTAAGGACAAGAATACTGACTCTTCTTACTGACTTTGTTTCGAACCATTCCTGTGACACTAATTATAGGTTCCGATGCTTCACCTCAGGTTTATTGTATCCCTCTGACCTTCTTATTGACGATGAAACACAGAAATTGCATCGGAATTGAATACAGAAGGCACAATGTCGACTTAAGTACAAGAAGACTAACGCTTCTTACTGTCTATATTTTGAACCATTCTTGTGACACTAGTTATAGATTCCGATGCTTCACTTCAGGTTTACTGTATCCCTATGACCTTCTTATTGACGATGAAACACAGAAATTGCATCGGAATTAAACACAAAAGGCACAATGCCGACTTAAGGACAAGAAGACTAACTCTTCTTACTGACTTTATTTTGAACCATTCCTGTGACACTAATTATAGATTCCGATGCTTCACTTCAGGTTTACATTATCCCTTGGACCTTCTTATTGACGATGAAACACAGAAATTGCATCGGAATTAAATAGAAAAGGCACAATGCCGACTTAAGTACAAGAAGACTGACTCTTCTTACTGACTATGATTTGAACCATTCCTGTGACACTAGTTATAGATTCCGATGCTTCACTTCAGGTTTACTATATCCCTTGGACCATCTTATTGACGATGAAACACAGAAATTGCATCGGAATTAAATACAAAAGGCAAAATGCCGACTTAAGTACACGAAGACTGACTCTTCTTACTGTCTATGTTTTGAACCATTCCTGTGACACTAGTTATAGATTCCGATGCTAAACTCCAGGTTTACTGTATCCCTTGGACCTTCTTATTGACGATGAAAAACAGAAATTGCATCGGAATTAAATACAAAAGGCACAATGCCGACTTAAGTACATGAAAACTGACTCTTCTTACTGACTATGTTTTGAACCATTCCTGTGACACTATTTATAGATTCCGATGCTTCACTCCAGGTTAACTGTAACCCTTCAACCTTCCTATTGACGATGAAACACAGGAATTGCATCGGAATTAAATAGAAAATGCACAATGCCGACTTAAGTACAAGAAGACTGACTCTTCGTACTGATTATAGTTTGAACCATACCTGTAACACTAGTTATAGATTCCGATGCTTTACTTCAGGTTTACTGTATCCCATGGACCTTCTTATTGACGATGAAACACAGAAATTGCATCGGAATTAAAGACAAAAGGCAGAATGCTGCCTTAAGTACAAGAAGACCGACCCTTCCTACTGTCTATGATTTGAACCATTCCTGTGACACTAGTTGTGGATTCTGATGCTTCACTTCAGGTTTACTGTATCCCTCTGACCTTCTTATTGACAGTGAAACACAGAAATTGCATCGGAATTAATTACAAAAGGAACAATGCCGACTTAAGTACAAGGAGACTGACTCTTCCTACTGTCTATGTTTTGAAACATTCCTGTGGCACTAGTTATATATTCCGATGCTTCACTTCAGGTTTGCTGTATCCCTTGGACCTTCTTATTGACGATGAATCACAGAAATTGCATCGGAATTAAATACAAAAGGCACAATGCCGACTTAAGTACAAGAAGACTGTCTCTTCTTACTGTCTATATTTTGAAGCATTCAAGTGACACTAGTTATAGATTCCGATGCTTCACTTCAGGTTTACTGTATCCCTCTGACCTTCTTATTGACGATGAAACACAGATATTTCATCGGAATTAAATACGAAAGGCAAAATGCCGACTTATGTACAAGAAGACTGACTCTTCTTACTGACTATGTGTTGAACCGTTTCTGTGACACTAGTTATAGAGTTCGACGCTACACTTCTGGTTTACTGAATCCCTTAGACCTTCTTATTGGCAATGAAACACAGAAATTGCAACGGATTTAAGTACACAAGGCACTATACCGACTTAAGTAGAAGAAGACTGACTCTTCCTGCTGTCTATGTTTTGAACCATTCCTGTGACACTAGTTATAGATTCCGATGCTTCACTCCAGGTTTACTGTATCCCTTGAACCTTCCTATTGACGATGAAACACAGAAATTGCATCGGAATTAAATAGAAAATGCACACTGCCGACTTAAGTACAAGAAGAGTGACTCTTCGTACTGATTATAGTTTGAACCATTCCTGTGACCTTAGTTATAGATTCCGATGTTTTACTTCAGGTTTACTGTATACCTTGGACCGTCTTATTGACGATGAAACACAGAAATTTGGTATCGGAATTAAATAGAAAAGGCACAATGCCGACTTGAGTACAAGAAGACTGACTCTTCTTACTGACTGTGTTTTGAACCATTCCATTGACACTTGTTATAGATTCCGATGCTTCACTCCAGGATTACTGTATCCCTTGGACATTCTTATTGACGATGAAACACAGAAATTGCATCGGAATTAAATAGAAAAGGCACAATGCCGACTTAAGAACAAGAAGACTGACTCTTCATACTGACTATGATTTGAACCATTCCTGTGACACTAGTTATAGATTCCGATGCTTCACTTCAGGTTTACTGTATCCCTTGGACCATCTTATTGACGATGAAACACAGAAATTGCATCGGATTTAAATACAAAAGGCAAAATGCCGACTTAAGTACACGAAGACTGACTCTTCTTACTGTCTATGTTTTGAACCATTCCTGTGACACTAGTTATAGATTCCGATGCTAAACTCCAGGTTTACTGTATCCCTTGGACCTTCTTATTGACGATGAAAAACAGAAATTGCATCGGAATTAAATGCAAAAGGCACAATGCCGACTTAAGTACAAGAAGACTGACTCATCTTACTGTCTATGTTTTGAACCATTCCTGTGACACTAGTTATAGATTCCGATGCTTCACTCCAGGTTAACTGTATCCCTTGGACCTTGTTATTGACGATGAAACACAGAAATTGCATCGGAATTAAATACAAAAGGCAAAATGCCGACTTAAGGACACGAAGACTGACTCTTCTTACTGTCTATGCTTTGAACCATTCCTGTGACACTAGTTATAGATTCCGATGCTACACTCCAGGTTTATTGTATCCCTTGGACCTTCTTATTGACGATGAAACACAGAAATTGCATCGGAATTAAATACAAAAGGCACAATGCCGACTTAAGTACAAGAAGACTGACTCTTCTTACTGACTTTGCATTGAACCATTCCTGTGACACTAATTAAAGATTCCGATGCTTCACTTCAGGTTTATTGTATCCCTATGACCTTCTTATTGACGATGAAACACAGAAATTGCATCGGAATTAAATACAAAAGGCACAATGCCACCTTAAGGACAAAAAGACTGACTCTTCTTACTGACTATGTTTTGAACCATTCCTGTGGCACTAGTTATAGATGGGGATTCTTCACTCCAGCTTTACTGTAGCCCTTGGACCTTGTTATTCACGATGAAACACAGAAATTGCATCGGAATTAAATAGAAAAGGCACAATGCCGACTTAAGAACAAGAAGACTGACTCTTCTTACTGACTATGTTTTGAACCATTCCTGTGACACTAGTTATAGATTCCGATGCTTCACTTCAGGTTTACTGTATCACTTGAACCGTCCTATTGACAATGAAACACAGAAATTGCATCGGAATTAAATACAAAAGGCAAAATGCCGACTTAAGTACACGAAGACTGACTCTTCTTACTGTCTATGTTTAGATCCATTCCTGTGACACTAGTTATAGATTCCGATGCTACACCCCAGGTTTATTGTATCCCTTGGACCTTCTTATTGACGATGAAACACAGAAATTGCATCGGAATTAAATACAAAAGGCACAATACCGATTTAAGGACAAGAATACTGACTCTTCTTACTGACTTTGTTTCGAACCATTCCTGTGACACTAATTATAGGTTCCGATGCTTCACCTCAGGTTTATTGTATCCCTCTGACCTTCTTATTGACGATGAAACACAGAAATTGCATCGGAATTGAATACAGAAGGCACAATGTCGACTTAAGTACAAGAAGACTGACGCTTCTTACTGTCTATATTTTGAACCATTCTTGTGACACTAGTTATAGATTCCGATGCTTCACTTCAGGTTTACTGTATCCCTATGACCTTCTTATTGACGATGAAACACAGAAATTGCATCGGAATTAAACACAAAAGGCACAATGCCGACTTAAGGACAAGAAGACTAACTCTTCTTACTGACTTTATTTTGAACCATTCCTGTGACACTAATTATAGATTCCGATGCTTCACTTCAGGTTTACATTATCCCTTGGACCTTCTTATTGACGATGAAACACAGAAATTGCATCGGAATTAAATAGAAAAGGCACAATGCCGACTTAAGTACAAGAAGACTGACTCTTCTTACTGACTATGATTTGAACCATTCCTGTGACACTAGTTATAGATTCCGATGCTTCACTTCAGGTTTACTATATCCCTTGGACCATCTTATTGACGATGAAACACAGAAATTGCATCGGAATTAAATACAAAAGGCAAAATGCCGACTTAAGTACACGAAGACTGACTCTTCTTACTGTCTATGTTTTGAACCATTCCTGTGACAGTAGTTATAGATTCCGATGCTAAACTCCAGGTTTACTGTATCCCTTGGACCTTCTTATTGACGATGAAAAACAGAAATTGCATCGGAATTAAATACAAAAGGCACAATGCCGACTTAAGTACATGAAAACTGACTCTTCTTACTGACTATGTTTTGAACCATTCCTGTGACACTATTTATAGATTCCGATGCTTCACTCCAGGTTAACTGTATCCCTTCAACCTTCCTATTGACGATGAAACACAGGAATTGCATCGGAATTAAATAGAAAATGCACAATGCCGACTTAAGTACAAGAAGACTGACTCTTCGTACTGATTATAGTTTGAACCATACCTGTAACACTAGTTATAGATTCCGATGCTTTACTTCAGGTTTACTGTATCCCATGGACCTTCTTATTGACGATGAAACACAGAAATTGCATCGGAATTAAAGACAAAAGGCAGAATGCTGCCTTAAGTACAAGAAGACCGACCCTTCCTACTGTCTATGTTTTGAACCATTCCTGTGACACTAGTTGTGGATTCTGATGCTTCACTTCAGGTTTACTGTATCCCTCTGACCTTCTTATTGACAGTGAAACACAGAAATTGCATCGGAATTAATTACAAAAGGAACAATGCCGACTTAAGTACAAGGAGACTGACTCTTCCTACTGTCTATGTTTTGAAACATTCCTGTGTCACTAGTTATATATTCCGATGCTTCACTTCAGGTTTGCTATATCCCTTGGACCTTCTTATTGACGATGAATCACAGAAATTGCATCGGAATTAAATACAAAAGGCACAATGCCGACTTAAGTACAAGAAGACTGTCTCTTCTTACTGTCTATATTTTGAAGCATGCAAGTGACACTAGTTATAGATTCCGATGCTTCACTTCAGGTTTACTGTATCCCTCTGACCTTCTTATTGACGATGAAACACAGATATTTCATCGGAATTAAATACGAAAGGCAAAATGCCGACTTAAGTACAAGAAGACTGACTCTTCTTACTGACTATGTGTTGAACCGCTTCTGTGACACTAGTTATAGAGTGCGACACTACACTTCTGGTTTACTGAATCCCTTAGACCTTCTTATTGGCAATGAAACACAGAAATTGCAACGGATTTAAGTACACAAGGCACTATACCGACTTAAGTAGAAGAAGACTGACTCTTCCTGCTGTCTATGTTTTGAACCATTCCTGTGACACTAGTTATAGATTCCGATGCTTCACTCCAGGTTTACTGTATCCCTTGAACCTTCCTATTGACGATGAAACACAGAAATTGCATCGGAATTAAATAGAAAATGCACACTGCCGACTTAAGTACAAGAAGAGTGACTCTTCGTACTGATTATAGTTTGAACCATTCCTGTGACCTTAGTTATAGATTCCGATGTTTTACTTCAGGTTTACTGTATACCTTGGACCGTCTTATTGACGATGAAACACAGAAATTTGGTATCGGAATTAAATAGAAAAGGCACAATGCCGACTTGAGTACAAGAAGACTGACTCTTCTTACTGACTGTGTTTTGAACCATTCCTGTGACACTAGTTATAGATTCCGATGCTTCACTTCAGGTTTACTGTATCCCTTGGACCTTCTTATTGACGATGAAACACAGAAATTGCATCGGAATTAAATAGAAAAGGACAATGCCGACTTAAGTACAAGAAACTGACTCTTCTTACTGTCTATGTTTTGAACCATTCCTGTGACACTAGTTATAGATTCCGATGCTTCACTTCAGGTTTACTGTATCCCTCTGACCTTCTTATTGTCGATAAAACACAGAAATTGCATCGGAAATAAATACAAAAGCCACAATGCCAACTTAAGTATAAGAAGACTGACTCTTCTTACTGTCTATGTTTTGAACCATTCCTGTGGCACTAGCTATAGATTCCGATGCTTCACTTCAGGTTTACTGTTTCCCTTGGACCTTCTAATTGACGATGAAACACAGAAATTGCATCGGAATTAAATACAAAAGGCACAACGCCTACTTAAGTACAAGAAAACTGACCCTTGTTACTGACTATGTGTTGAACCATTCCTGTGACACTAGTTATAGAGTCCGATGCTTCAGTTCAGGTTTACTGTATTCCTTGGACCTTCTTATTGACGATGATTCACAGAAATTACATCGGAATTAAATACAAAAGGCACAATGCTGACGTAAGTACAAGAAGACTGACTCTTCTTACTGTCTATGTTTTGAACCAATCCAGTGACACTAGTTATGGATTCCGATGCTTCACTTCAGGTTAACTGTATCCCTTGGACCTCCTTATTGACGATGATAAACTGAAATTGCATCGGAAATAATACAAAAGGCACAATGCCGACTTAAATACAAGAGGACTGACTCTTCTTACTGTCTATGTTTTGAACCATTACTGTGGCACTAGTTGTAGATTCCGATGCTACACTCCACGTTTACTGTATTCCTTGGAACTTCTTATTGACGATGAAACACAGAAATTGCATCGGAATCAAATACAACAGGCACAATGCCGACCTAAGGACAAGAAGACTGACTCTTCTTACTGACTATGATTTGAACCATACCTGTGACACTAGTTATAGATTCCGATGCTTCACTTCAGGTTTACTGTATATCTTAAACCTTCTTATTGACGATGAAACACAGAAATTGCATCGGAATTAAATACAAAAGGCACAATGCCGACTTAAGAACAAGAAGACTGACTCTTCATACTGACTATGATTTGAACCATTCCTGTGACACTAGTTATAGATTCCGATGCTACACTTCAGGTTTACTGTATCCCTTGGACCATCTTATTGACGATGAAACACAGAAATTGCATCGGATTTAAATACAAAAGGCAAAATGCCGACTTAAGTACACGAAGACTGACTCTTCTTACTGTCTATGTTTTGAACCATTCCTGTGACACTAGTTATAGATTCCGATGCTAAACTCCAGGTTTACTGTATCCCTTGGACCTTCTTATTGACGATGAAAAACAGAAATTGCATCGGAATTAAATGCAAAAGGCACAATGCCGACTTAAGTACAAGAAGACTGACTCTTCTTACTGTCTATGTTTTGAACCATTCCTGTGACACTAGTTATAGATTCCGATGCTTCACTCCAGGTTAACTGTATCCCTTGGACCTTGTTATTGACGATGAAACACAGAAATTGCATCGGAATTAAATACAAAAGGCAAAATGCCGACTTAAGGACACGAAGACTGACTCTTCTTACTGTCTATGCTTTGAACCATTCCTGTGACACTAGTTATAGATTCCGATGCTACACTCCAGGTTTATTGTATCCCTTGGACCTTCTTATTGACGATGAAACACAGAAATTGCATCGGAATTACATACAAAAGGCACAATGCCGACTTAAGTACAAGAAGACTGACTCTTCTTACTGACTTTGCATTGAACCATTCCTGTGACACTAATTAAAGATTCCAATGCTTCACTTCAGGTTTATTGTATCCCTATGACCTTCTTATTGACGATGAAACACAGAAATTGCATCGGAATTAAATACAAAAGGCACAATGCCACCTTAAGGACAAAAAGACTGACTCTTCTTACTGACTATGTTTTGAACCATTCCTGTGGCACTAGTTATAGATGGGGATGCTTCACTCCAGCTTTACTGTAGCCCTTGGACCTTGTTATTCACGATGAAACACAGAAATTGCATCGGAATTAAATAGAAAAGGCACAATGCCGACTTAAGAACAAGAAGACTGACTCTTCTTACTGACTATGTTTTGAACCATTCCTGTGACACTAGTTATAGATTCCGATGCTTCACTTCAGGTTTACTGTATCACTTGAACCGTCTTATTGACAATGAAACACAGAAATTGCATCGGAATTAAATACAAAAGGCAAAATGCCGACTTAAGTACACGAAGACTGACTCTTCTTACTGTCTATGTTTAGATCCATTCCTGTGACACTAGTTATAGATTCCGATGCTACACCCCAGGTTTATTGTATCCCTTGGACCTTCTTATTGACGATGAAACACAGAAATTGCATCGGAATTAAATACAAAAGGCACAATACCGATTTAAGGACAAGAATACTGACTCTTCTTACTGACTTTGTTTCGAACCATTCCTGTGACACTAATTATAGGTTCCGATGCTTCACCTCAGGTTTATTGTATCCCTCTGACCTTCTTATTGACGATGAAACACAGAAATTGCATCGGAATTGAATACAGAAGGCACAATGTCGACTTAAGTACAAGAAGACTGACGCTTCTTACTGTCTATATTTTGAACCATTCTTGTGACACTAGTTATAGATTCCGATGCTTCACTCCAGGTTTACTGTATCCCTTGGACCTTCTTATTGACGATGAACCACAGAAATTGCATCGGAATTAAATAGAAAAGGCACAATGCGGACTCAAGTACAAGAAGACTGACTCCTCCTACTGTCTATGTTTTGAACCATTCCTGTGACACTAGTTATAGATTCCGATGCTTCACTTCAGGTTTACTGTATCCCTCTGACCTTCTTATTGACGATGAAACACAGAAATTGCATCGGAATTAAATACAAAAGGCACAATGCCGACTTTAGTACAAGAAGACTGACTCTTCTTACTGTCTATGTTTTGAACCATTCCATTGACACTTGTTATAGATTCCGATGCTTCACTCCAGGATTACTGTATCCCTTGGACATTCTTATTGACGATGAAACACAGAAATTGCATCGGAATTAAATACAAAACGAACAATGCCGACTTAGGTACAAGGAGACTGACTCTTTCTACTGTCTATGTTTTGAGCCATTCCTGTGTCACTAGCTATAGATTCCGATGCTTCACTTCAGGTTTACTGTATCCCTCTGACCTTATTGCCGATGAAACACAGAAATTGCATCGGAATTAAATACAGAAGGCACAATGCCGACTTACGGACAGGAAGACTGACTCTACTACTGACTATGTTTTGAACCATTCCTGTGAAACTAGTTATAGATTCCGATGCTTCACTTCAGGTTTACTGTATCCCTTGGACCTTCTTACTGACGATGAATCACAGAAATTGCATCGGAATTAAATACAAAAGGCACAATGCCGACTTAACTACAAGAAGACTGTCTCTTCTTACTGTCTATATTTTGAACCATTCCAGTGACACTAGTTATAGATTCCGATGCTTCACTTCAGGTTTATTGTATCCCTTGGACCTTCTTATTGTCGATGAAACACAGATATTGCATCGGAATGAAATAGAAAAGGGACAATGCCGACTTAAGTACAAGATACTGACTCTTCCTACTGTATATGTTTTGAACCATTCCTGTGACACTAGTTATAGATTCCGATGCTTCACTTCAGGTTTACTGTATCCCTATGACCTTCTTATTGACGATGAAACACAGAAATTGCATCGGAATTGAATACAAAAGGCAAAATGCCACCTTAAGGACAAAAAGACTGATTCTTCTTAGTGACTATGTTTTGAACCATTCCTGTGACACTAGTTATAGATTCCGATGCTTTACTTCAGCTTTACTGTATCCCTTGGACCTTCTTATTGACGATGAATCACAGAAATTGCATCGGAATTAAATACAAAACGCACAATCCCGACTTAAGTACGAGAAGACTGTCTCTTCTTACTGTCTATATTTTGAACCATTCCAGTGACACTAGTTATAGATTCCGATGCTTCACTTCATGTTTACTTTATCCCTTGGACCTTCTTATTGACGATGAAACACAGAAATTGCATCGGAATTAAATAGAAATGGGACAATGCCGACTTAAGTACAAGAAACTGACTCTTCTTACTGTCTATGTTTTGAACCATTCCTGTGACACTAGTTATAGATTCCGATGCTTCACTTCAGGTTTACTGTATCCCTCTGACCTTCTTATTGTCGATAAATCACAGAAATTGCATCGGAAATAAATACAAAAGCCACAATGCCAACTTAAGTACAAGAAGACTGACTCTTCTTACTGTCTATGTTTTGAACCATTCCTGTGGCACTAGCTATAGATTCCGATGCTTCACTTCAGGTTTACTGTTTCCCTTGGACCTTCTAATTGACGATGAAACACAGAAATTGCATCGGAATTAAATACAAAAGGCACAACGCCTACTTAAGTACAAGAAAACTGACTCTTGTTACTGACTATGTTTTGAACCATTCCTGTGACACTAGTTATAGAGTCCGATGATTCAGTTCAGGTTTGCTGTATTCCTTGGACCTTCTTATTGACGATGATAAACAGAAATTGCATCGGAATTAAATACAAAAGGCACAATGCCGACTTAAGTACAAGAGGACTGACTCTTCTTACTGTCTATGCTTTGAACCATTACTGTGGCACTAGTTGTAGATTCCGATGCTACACTCCAGGTTTACTGTATTCCTTGGAACTTCTTATTGACGATGAAACACAGAAATTGCATCGGAATCAAATACAACAGGCACAATGCTGCCCTAAGGACAAGAAGACTGACTCTTCTTACTGACTATGATTTGAACCATACCTGTGACACTAGTTATAGATTCCGATGCTTCACTTCAGGTTTACTGTATATCTTAAACCTTCTTATTGACGATGAAACACAGAAATTGCATCGGAATCAAATAGAAAAGGCACAATGCCGACTTCAGTACAAGAAGACTGACTCTTCTTACTGACTATGTTTTGAACCATTCCTGTGACACTAGTTATAGATTATGATGCTTCACTTCAGGTTTACTGTATATCTAGGACCTTCTTATTGACGATGAAACACAGAAATTGCATCGGAATTAAATACAAAACGAACAATGCCGACTTAAGTACAAGGAGACTGACTCTTTCTACTGTCTATGTTTTGAGCCATTCCTGTGTCACTAGCTATAGATTCCGATGCTTCACTTCAGGTTTACTGTATCCCTCTGGCCTTATTGCCGATGAAACACAGAAATTGCATCGGAATTAAATACAGAAGGCACAATGCCGACTTCATTACAAGAAGACTGACCCTTCTTACTGACTATGTTTTGAACCATTCCTGTGAAACTAGTTATAGATTCCGATGCTTCACTTCAGGTTTACTGTATCCCTCTGACCTCCTTATTGACGATGAAACACAGAAATTGCATCGGAATTAAATACAAAAGCCACAGTGCCAACTTGAGTAAAAGAAGACTGACTCTTCTTACTATCTATGCTTTGGACCATTCCTGTGGCACTAGTTATAGATTCCGATGCTTCACTTCAGGTTTACTGTTTCCCTTAGACCTTCTAATTGACGATGAAACACAGAAATTGCATCGGAATTAAATACAAAAGGCACAATGCCGACTTAAGTACAAGAAGACTGACTTTTGTTACTGACTATGTTTTGAACCATTCCTGTGACACTAGTTATAGAGTCCGGTGCTTCACTTCAGGTTTACTGTATTCCTTGGACCCTCTTATTGACGATGAATCACAGAAATTACATCGGAATTAAATACAAAAGGCACAATGCCGATTTAAGTACAAGAAACTGACTCTTCTTACTGTCTATGTTTTAAACCATTCCTGTGACACTAGTTATTGATTCCGATGCTTCACTTCAGGTTTACTGTATCCCTTGGACATTCTTACTGCCGATGAATCACAGAAATTGCATCGGAATTAAATAGAAAAGGGACAATGCCGACTTAAGTACATAAAACTGACTCTTCTTACTGTCCGTATTTTGAACCATTCCTGTGACACTAGTTATAGATTCCGATGCTTCACTTCAGGTTTACTGTATCCCTCTGACCTTCTTATTGACGATGAAAGACAGATATTCCATCGGAATTAAATACAAAAGGCACAATGTCGACTTAAGTACAAGAAGACTGACTCTTCTTACTGACTATGTTTTGAACCATTTCTGTGACACCAGTTATAGAGTCCGACGCTTCACTTCAGGTTTACTGTATCCCTTTGACCTTCTTATTGACAATGATACACCGAAATTGCAACGGAAGTAAATACACAAGGCTCAATGCCGACTTAAGTACAAGAAGACTAACTCTTCCTGCTGTATATGCTTTGAACCATTCCTGTGACACTAGTTATAGATTCCGATGATTCACTTCAGGTTTACTGTATCCCTCTCACCTTATGGCCGATGAAACACAGAAATTGCATCGGAATTAAATACAAAAGGCACAATGCCGACTTAAGTACAAGAAAAATGACTTTTGTTACTGACTATATTTCGAACAATTCCTGTGACACTAGTTATAGAGTCCGATGCTTCACTTCAGGTTTACTGTATTCCTTGGACCTTCTTATTGACGATGAATCACAGAAATTACATCGGAATTAAATACAAAAGGCACAATGCCGACTTAAGTACAAGAAGACTGACTCTTCTTAATGTCTATATTTTGAACGATTCCAGTAGCACTAGTTATGGATTCCGATGTTTCACTTCTGGTTTACTGTATCCCTTGGACCTTCTTATTGACGATGATACACAGAAATTGCATCGAAATTAACTACAAAAGGCACAATGCCGACTTAAGTACAAGAAGACTGACTTTTGTTACTGACTATATTTCGAACAATTCCTGTGACACTAGTTATAGAGTCCGATGCTTCACTTCAGGTTTACTGTATCCCTTGTACCTTCTTATTGACGATGAAAGACAGAAATTGCATCGGAATTAAATAGAAAAGGCACAATCCCGACTTAAGTACAGGAAGACTGACTTTTCTTACTGACTATGTTTTGAATCATTCCTGTGACACTAGTTATAGATTCCGATGCTTCACTCCAGGTTTGCTGTATCCCTTGGACCTTCTTATTGACGATGAAACACTGAAATTGCATCGGAATTAAATACAAAAGGCACAATGCCGACTTATGGACAAGAAGACTGACTCTCCTTACAGTCTATGTTTTGCACCATTCCTGTGACACTAGTTATAGATTCCGATGCCTCACTTCAGGTTTACTGTATCCCCGTGACCTTCTTATTGACGATGAAACACAGAAATTGCATCGGAATTAAATAGAAAAGGCACAATGCCGACTTAAGTACAGGAAGACTAACTCTTCTTACTGTCTATGTTTTGAACCATTCCTGTAACACTAGTTATAGATTCCGATGCCTCACTTCAGGTTTAGTGTATCCCTCTGACCTTCTTATTGACGATGAAACACAGAAATTGCATCGGAATGAATTAGAAAAGGCACAAAGCCGACTTAAGTACAAGAAGCCTGTCTCCTCCTACTGTTTATGATTTGAACCATTCCTGTGACACTAGTTATAGATTTCGATGCTTCACTTCAGGTTTATTGTATCCCTCTGACCTTATTGACGATGAAACAGAGAAATTGCATCGGAATTAAATTCAAAAGGCACAATACCGACTTAAGTACAAGAAGACTGACTCTTCTTACTGTCTATGTTTTGAACCATTCCTTTGAAACTAGTTATATATTCCGATGCTTCACTTCAGGTTTACTGTAACCCTTTTACCTTCTTATTGACGATGAAACACAGAAACTGCATCGGAATTAAATACAAATGGCACAATGCCGACTTAAGGAAAAGAAGACTGACTCTTCATACTGATAATGTTTTGAACCATCCTGTAACACTAGTTATAGATTCCGATGCTTCACTTCAGGTTTACTGTATCCCTCTGACCTTCTTATTGACGATGAAACACAGAAATTGCATCGGAATTAAATATAAAAGTCAGTATGCCGACTCAAGTACAAGCAGACTGACTCTTCTTACTGACTATGGTTCGAACCATTCCTGTGAACCGATGCTTCACTTCAGGTTTACTGTATCCCTCTGACCTTCTTATTGACGATGAAACACAGAAATTGCATCGGAATTAAATAGAAAATGCACAATGCCGACTTAAGTACAAGAAGACTGACTCTTCACACTATCTATGTTTTGAACCATTCCTGTGACACTAGTTATAGATTCCGATGCTTCACTTCAGGTTCACTGTATCCCTCTGACCTTCTTATTGATAATGGAACACAGAAATTGCATCGGAATTAAATACAAAAGGCACAATGCCGACTTAAGTACAAGAAGACCGACTCTTCTTACTGTCGATGTTTGAACCATTCCTGTGACACTAGTTATAGATTCCGATGCTTCACTTCAGGTTTACTGTATCCCTTGTACCTTCTTGTTGACGATGAAACACAGAAGTTGCATCGGAATGAAATAGAAAAGGCACAATCCCGACTTAAGTACAGGAAGACTGACTCTTCTTACTGACTATGTTTTCAACCATTCCTGTGACACTAGTTATAGATTCCGATGCTTCACTTCAGGTTTACTGTATCCCTTATACCTACGTATTGACGATGAAACACAGTAATTGCGTCGGTATTAAATACAAAACGCACAATGCCGGCTTAAGTACATGAAGACCGAGTCTTCTTACTGTCTATGTTTTGAACCATTCTCTGTGACACTAGTTATAGATTCCGATGCTTCACTTCAGGTTTACTGTATCCCTCTGACCTTCTTATTGACGAGGAAACACAGAAATTGCATCGGAATTAAGTAGAAAAGCCACAATGCCGACTTAAGTACAAGTAGACTGACTATTCTTACTGTCTATGTTTTGAACCATTCCTGTGACACTATGTATAGATAACGATGCTTCACTCCAGGTTTACTGTATCCCTGGGACCTTCTTATTGACGATGAAACACAGAAATTGCATCGCAATTAAATAGAGAAGGCACAATGCCGACTTAAGTACATGAGGACTGACTATTCTTACTGGCTCTGTTTTGAACCATTCCTGTGCCACTAGTTACAGATTCCGATGCTTCACTTCAGGTTTACTGTATCCCTTGGACCTTCTTATTGGCGATGAAACGCAGAAATTACAACGGAATTAAATACACTAGGCACAATGCCGACTTAAGTACATGAACACTGACTCTTCCTGCTGTCTATGTTTTGAACCATTTCTGTGGCACTAGTTTTGGATTCCGGTGCTTGACTTCAGGTTTACTGTATCCCTCTGACCTTCTTATTGACGATGAAACTCATAAATTGCATCGGAATTAAATACAAATGGCACTATGCCGACTTAAGTACAAGAAGACGGACTCTTCCTACTGTCTATGTTTTGAACCATTCCTGTGACACTAGTTATAGATTCCGATGCTTCACTTCAGGTTTACTGTATCCCTGTGACCTTATTGACGATGAAACAGAGAAATTGCATCGGAATTAAATACAAAAGGCACAATACCGATTTAAGTACAAGGATACTGACTCTTCTTACTGTCTATGTTATGAACCATTCCTGTGACACTAGATAAATATTCCGATGCTTCACTTTAGGTTACTGTATCCCTTGGACCTTCTTACTGACGATGAAACACTGAAATTGCATAGGAATTAAATACAAAAGGCACAATGCCGACTTAAGGAAAAGAAGACTGACTCTTCATACTGATAATGTTTTGAACCATCCTGTAACACTAGTTATAGATTCCGATGCTTCACTTCAGGTTTACTGTATCCCTCTGACCTTCTTATTGACGATGAAACACAGAAATTGCATCGGAATTAAATATAAAAGTCAGTATGCCGACTTAAGTACAAGCAGACTGACTCTTCTTACTGACTATGGTTCGAACCATTCCTGTGAACCGATGCTTCACTTCAGGTTTACTGTATCCCTCTGACCTTCTTATTGACGATGAAACACAGAAATTGCATCGGAATTAAATAGAAAATGCACAATGCCGACTTAAGTACAAGAAGACTGACTCTTCTTACTGTCAATGTTTTGAACCATTCCTGCGACACTAGTTGGAGATTCCGATGCTTGACTTCACTTTTACTGTATCCCCTGGACCTTCTTATTGACGATGAAACACAGAAATTGCATCGGAATTAAAAACAAAAGGCACAATGCCGACTTAAGTACAAGAGACTGACTCATGTTACTGTCCTTGTTTGAACCACTCCTGTGACACTAGTTATAGATTCCGATGCTTCACTTCAGGTGTACTGTATCCTCTGGACCTTCTTATTGACGATGAAACACAGAAATTGCATCGGAATTAAATACAAAAGGCACAATGCCGACTTAAGTACAAGAGACTGACTCTTCTTACTGACTATGCTTTGAACCATTCCTGTGACACTAGTTATAGATTCCGATGCTTCCCTTCAGGTTTACTGCATCCCTCTGACCTTCGTATTGACGATGAAACAAAGAAATTGCATCGGAATTAAATATAAAAGGCACTATGCCGACTTAAGTACAAGAAGACTGACTCTTCCTACTGTCTATGATTTGAACCATTCCTGCGAAACTAGTTATAGATTCCGATGCTTCACTTCAGGTTTACTGTATCCCTTGTACCTTCTTATTGACGATGAAACACAGAAATTGCATCGGAATTAAATAGAAAAGGCACAATCTCAACTTAAGTACAGGAAGACTGACTCTTCTTACTGACTATGTTTTGAACCATTCCTGTGGCACTAGTTTTGGATTCCAGTGCTTCAATTCAGGTTTACTGTATCCCTCTGACCTTCCTATTGACGATGAAACACAGAAATTGCATCGGAATTAAATACAAATGGCACAATGCCGACTTAAGTACAAGAAGACGGACTCTTCCTACTGACTATGTTTTGAACCATTCCTGTGACTCTAGTTATTGATTCCGATGTTTCACTTCAGGTTTACTGTATCCCTCTGACCTTATTGACGATGAAACAGAGAAATTGCATCGGAATTAAACACAAAAGGCACAATACCGACTTAAGTACAAGAAGACTGACTCTTATTACTGTCTATGTTTTGAACCATTCCTGTGACACTAGATATATATTCCGATGCTTCACTTTAGGTTACTGTATCCCTTGGACCTTCTTATTGACGATGAAACACAGAAATTGCATCGGAATTAAATACAAATGGCACAATGCCGACTTAAGGAAAAGAAGACTGACTCCTCTTACTGACTATGTTTTGAACCATCTTGTAAAACTAGTTATAGATTCGGATGCTTCACTTCAGGTTTACTGTGTCCCTCTGACCTTCTTATTGTCGATGAAACACAGAAATTGCATTGGAATAAAATACAAAAGTCAGTATGCCGACTTAAGTACAAGCAGACTGACTCTTCTTACTGACTATGGTTTGAACCATTCCTGTGACACTAGTTATAGATTCCGATGCTTCACTTCAGGTTAACTGTATCCCTCTGACCTTCTTATTGACGGTGAAACACAGAAATTGCATCGGAATGACATAGAAAATGCACAATGCCGACTTAAGTACAAGAAGACTGACTCTTCTTACTGTCTATGTTTTGAACCATTCCTGCGACACTAGTTGGAGATTCCGATGCTTGACTTCAGTTTTACTGTATCCCTAGGACCTTCTTATTGACGATGAAACACAGAAATTGCATCGGAATTATAAACAAAAGGCACAATGCCGACTTAAGTACAAGAGACTGACTCTTGTTACTGTCCTTGTTTGAACCACTCCTGTGACACTAGTTATAGATTCTGATGCTTCACGTCAGGTTTACTGCATCCCTTGGACCTTCGTATTGACGATGAAACACAGAAATTGCATCGGAATTAAATACAAAAGGCACAATGCCCACATAAGTACAAGAGACTGACTCTTCTTACTGACTATGCTTTGAACCATACCTTTGACACTAGTTATAGATTCCGATGCTTCACTTCAGGTTTACTGCATCCCTCTGACCTTCTTATTGACGATGAAACAAAGAAATTGCATCGGAATTAAATACAAAATGCACAATGCCGACTTAAGTACAAGAAGACTGACTCTTCTTACTGTCTATGTTTGAACTATTCCTGTGACACTAGTTATTGATTCCGATGTTTCACTTCAGGTTTACTGGTCCCTCTGACCTTCTTATTGACGATGAAGCACAGAAATTGCATCGGAATGAAATACGAAAGGTACATTGCCGACTTAAGTACAAGAAGACTGACTCTTCTTACTGACTATGATTTGAACCATTCCTGTGACACTAGTTATAGATTCCGATGCTTCACTTCTGGTTTACTGCATCCCTCTGACCTTCTTATTGACGATGAAACACAGAAATTGCATCGGAATTAAATAGAAAAGGCACAATGCCGGCTTAAGTACAAGAAGACCGACTCTTCTTACTGTCTATGTTTTGAACCATTCTCTGTGACACTAGTTATAGATTCCGATGCTACACTCCACGTTTGCTGTAACCCTTGGACCTTCTTATAGACGATGAAACACAGAAATTGCAACGGAATTAAATACACTAGGCACAATGCCGTCCTAAGTACAAGAAGACTGACTCATCCTGCTGTCTATGTTTTGAACCATTCCTGTGGCACTAGTTTTGGATTCCGGTGCTTCACTTCAGGTTTACTGTATCTCTCTGACTTTCTTATTGACGATGAAACACAGAAATTGCTTCGGAATTAAATACTAAAGGCACAATACCGACTTAAGTACAAGAAGACTGACTCTTCTTACTGTCTCTGTTTTGAACCATTCCTGTGACACTAGTTATATAGCGATGCTTCACTTTAGGTTACTGTATCCCTTGGACCTTCGTATTGACGATGAAACACAGAAATTGCATCGGAATTAAATACAAAAAGCACAATGCCGACTTAAGTACAAGAGACTGACTCTTCTTACTGACTATGCTTTGAACCATTCCTGTGACACTAGTTATAGATTCCGATGCTTCACTTCAGGTTTACTGCATCCCTCTGACCTTCGTATTGACGATGAAACAAAGAAATTGCATCGGAATTAAATACAAAAGGCACTATGCCGACTTAAGTACAAGAAGACTGACTCTTCCTACTGTCTATGATTTGAACCATTCCTGCGAAACTAGTTATAGATTCCGATGCTTCACTTCAGGTTTACTGTATCCCTTGTACCTTCTTATTGACGATGAAACACAGAAATTGCATCGGAATTAAATAGAAAAGGCACAATCTCAACTTAAGTACAGGAAGACTGACTCTTCTTACTGACTATGTTTTGAACCATTCCTGTGGCACTAGTTTTGGATTCCAGTGCTTCAATTCAGGTTTACTGTATCCCTCTGACCTTCTTATTGACGATGAAACACAGAAGTTGCATCGGAATTAAATACAAAAGTCAGTATGCCGACTTAAGTACAAGCAGACTGACTCTTCTTACTGACTATGGTTTGAACCATTCCTGTGACACTGGTTATAGATTCCGATGCTTCACTTCAGGTTAACTGCATCCCTCTGACCTTCTTATTGACGGTGAAACACAGAAATTGCATCGGAATGACATAGAAAATGCACAATGCCGACTTAAGTACAAGAAGACTGACTCTTCTTACTGTCTATGTTTTGAACCATTCCTGCGACACTAGTTGGAGATTCCGATGCTTGACTTCAGTTTTACTGTATCCCTTGGACCTTCTTATTGACGATGAAACACAGAAATTGCATCGGAATTATAAACAAAAGGCACAATGCCGACTTAAGTACAAGAGACTGACTCTTGTTACTGTCCTTGTTTGAACCACTCCTGTGACTCTAGTTATAGATTCCGATGCTTCACGTCAGGTTTACTGCATCCCTTGGACCTTCGTATTGACGATGAAACACAGAAATTGCATCGGAATTAAATACAAAAGGCACAATGCCCACATAAGTACAAGAGACTGACTCTTCTTACTGACTATGCTTTGAACCATTCCTTTGACACTAGTTATAGATTCCGATGCTTCACTTCAGGTTTACTGCATCCCTCTGACCTTCTTATTGACGATGAAACAAAGAAATTGCATCGGAATTAAATACAAAAAGCACAATGCCGACTTAAGTACAAGAAGACTGACTCTTGTTACTGTCTATGTTTGAACCATTCCTGTGACACTAGTTATAGATTCCGATGTTTCACTTCAGGTTTACTGGTCCCTCTGACCTTCTTATTGACGATGAAACACAGAAATTGCATCGGAATGAAATACGAAAGGTACAATGTCGACTTAAGTACAAGAAGACTGACTCTTCTTACTGACTATGATTTGAACCATTCCTGTGACACTAGTTATAGATTCCGATGCTTCACTTCTGGTTTACTGCATCCCTCTGACCTTCTTATTGACGATGAAACACAGAAATTGCGTCGGAATTAAATACAAAATGCACTATGCCGACTTAAGTACAAGAAGACTGACTCTTCCTACTGTCTATGATTTGAACCATTCCTGTGACACTAGTTATAGATTCCGATGCTTCACTTCAGGTTTACTGTATCCCTTGTACCTTCTTATTGACGATGAAACACAGAAATTGCATCGGAATTAAATAGAAAAGGCACAATGCCGGCTTAAGTACAAGAAGACCGACTCTTCGTACTGTCTATGTTTTGAAACATTCTCTGTGACACTAGTTATAGATTCCGATGCTACACTCTACGTTTGCTGTAACCCTTGGACCTTCTTATAGACGATGAAACACAGAAATTGCAACGGAATTAAATACACTAGGCCCAATGCCGTCCTAAGTACAAGAAGACTGACTCATCCTGCTGTCTATGTTTTGAACCATTCCTGTGGCACTAGTTTTGGATTCCGGTGCTTCACTTCAGGTTTACTGTATCCCTCTGACTTTCTTATTGACGATGAAACACAGAAATTGCATCGGAATTAAATACAAATTACACAATGCCGACTTAAGTACAAGAAGACTGACTCTTCTTACTGTCTATGTTTTGAACTATTCCTGTGACACTAGTTATATATTTCGATGCTTCACTTTAGGTTACTGTAAACCTTGGACCATCTTATTGACGATGAAACACAGAAATTGCATCGGAATTAAATACAAAAGGCACAATGCCGACTTAAGGACAAGAAGACTGACTCTACTTACTGACTATGTTTTGAACCATTCCTGTGACACTAGTTATGTATCGATGCTTCACTTTAGGTTACTGTATCCCTTGGACCTTCGTATTGACGATGAAACACAGAAATTGCATCGGAATTAAATACAAAAGGCACAATGCCGACTTAAGGGCAAGAAGACTGACTCTTCTTACTGACTATGATCTGAACCATTCCTGTAACACTAGATATAGATTCCGATGCTACACTTCAGGATTACTGTATCCCTCTGAACTTCTTATTGTCGATGAAACACAGAAATTTCATCGGAATTAAATACAAAAGTCAGTATGCCGACTTAAGTACAAGCAGACTGACTCTTCTTACTGACTATGGTTTGAACCATTCCTGTGACACTAGTTATAGATTCCGATGTTTCACTTCAGGTTTACTGGTCCCTCTGACCTTCTTATTGACGATGAAACACAGAAATTGCATCGGAATGAAATACGAAAGGCACAATGCTGACTTAAGTACAAGAAGACTGACTCTTCTTACTGACTATGATTTGAACCATTCCTGTGACACTAGTTATAGATTCCGATGCTTCACTTCTGGTTTACTGCATCCCTCTGACCTTCTTATTGACGATGAAACACAGAAATTGCGTCGGAATTAAATACAAAAGGCACTATGCCGACTTAAGTACAAGAAGACTGACTCTTCCTACTGTCTATGATTTGAACCATTCCTGTGACACTAGTTATAGATTCCGATGCTTCACTTCAGGTTAACTGTATCCCTCTGACCTTCTTATTGACGGTGAAACACAGAAATTGCATCGGAATGACATAGAAAATGCACAATGCCGACTTAAGTACAAGAATACTGACTCTTCTTACTGTCTATGTTTTGAACCATTCCTGCGACACTAGTTGGAGATTCCGATGCTTGACTTCAGTTTTACTGTATCCCTTGGACCTTCTTATTGACGATGAAACACAGAAATTGCATCGGAATTATAAACAAAAGGCACAATGCCGACTTAAGTACAAGAGACTGACTCTTGTTACTGTCCTTGTTTGAACCACTCCTGTGACACTAGTTATAGATTCCGATGCTTCACGTCAGGTTTACTGCATCCCTTGGACCTTCGTATTGACGATGAAACACAGAAATTGCATCGGAATTAAATACAAAAGGCACAATGCCCACATAAGTACAAGAGACTGACTCTTCTTACTGACTATGCTTTGAACCATTCCTTTGACACTAGTTATAGATTCCGATGCTTCACTTCAGGTTTACTGCATCCCTCTGACCTTCTTATTGACGATGAAACAAAGAAATTGCATCGGAATTAAATACAAAATGCACAATGCCGACTTAAGTACAAGAAGACTGACTCTTCTTACTGTCTATGTTTGAACTATTTCTGTGACACTAGTTATAGATTCCGATGTTTCACTTCAGGTTTACTGGTCCCTCTGACCTTCTTATTGACGATGAAACACAGAAATTGCATCGGAATGAAATACGAAAGGTACAATGCCGACTTAAGTACAAGAAGACTGACTCTTCTTACTGACTATGATTTGAACCATTCCTGTGACACTAGTTATAGATTCCGATGCTTCACTTCTGGTTTACTGCATCCCTCTGACCTTCTTATTGACGATGAAACACAGAAATTGCATCGGAATTAAATAGAAAAGGCACAATGCCGGCTTAAGTACAAGAAGACCGACTCTTCTTACTGTCTATGTTTTGAACCATTCTCTGTGACACTAGTTATAGATTCCGATGCTACACTCCACGTTTGCTGTAACCCTTGGACCTTCTTATAGACGATGAAACACAGAAATTGCAACGGAATTAAATACACTAGGCACAATGCCGTCCTAAGTACAAGAAGACTGACTCATCCTGCTGTCTATGTTTTGAACCATTCCTGTGGCACTAGTTTTGGATTCCGGTGCTTCACTTCAGGTTTACTGTATCTCTCTGACTTTCTTATTGACGATGAAACACAGAAATTGCATCGGAATTAAATACTAAAGGCACAATGCCGACTTAAGTACAAGAGACTGACTCTTCTTACTGACTATGCTTTGAACCATTCCTGTGACACTAGTTATAGATTCCGATGCTTCACTTCAGGTTTACTGCATCCCTCTGACCTTCGTATTGACGATGAAACAAAGAAATTGCATCGGAATTAAATACAAAAGGCACTATGCCGACTTAAGTACAAGAAGACTGACTCTTCCTACTGTCTATGATTTGAACCATTCCTGCGAAACTAGTTATAGATTCCGATGCTTCACTTCAGGTTTACTGTATCCCTTGTACCTTCTTATTGACGATGAAACACAGAAATTGCATCGGAATTAAATAGAAAAGGCACAATCTCAACTTAAGTACAGGAAGACTGACTCTTCTTACTGACTATGTTTTGAACCATTCCTGTGGCACTAGTTTTGGATTCCAGTGCTTCAATTCAGGTTTACTGTATCCCTCTGACCTTCTTATTGACGATGAAACACAGAAATTGCATCGGAATTAAAAACAAATGGCACAATGCCGACTTAAGTACAAGAAGACGGACTCTTCCTACTGTCTATGTTTTGAACCATTCCTGCGAAACTAGTTATTGATTCCGATGTTTCACTTCAGGTTTACTGTATCCCTCTGTCCTTATTGACGATGAAACAAAGAAATTGCATCGGAATTAATCACAAAAGGCACAATACCGACTTAAGTACAAGAAGACTGACTCTTCTTACTGTCTATGTTTTGAACCATTCCTGTGACACTAGATATATATTCCGATACTTCACTTTAGGTTACTGTATCCCTTGGACCTTCTTATTGACGATGAAACACTGAGATTGCATCGGAATTAAATACAAAAGGCACAATGCCGACTTAAGGAAAAGAAGGCTGACTCCTCTTACTGACTATGTTTTGAACCATCCTGTAATACTAGTTATAGATTCGGATGCTTCACTTCAGGTTTACTGTGTCCCTCTGACCTTCTTATTGTCGATGAAACACAGAAATTGCATCGGAATTAAATACAAAAGTCAGTATGCCGACTTAAGTACAAGCAGACTGACTCTTCTTACTGACTATGGTTTGAACCATTCCTGCGACACTAGTTATAGATTCCGATGCTTCACTTCAGGTTAACTGTATCCATCTGACCTTCTTATTGACGGTGAAACACAGAAATTGCATCGGAATGACATAGAAAATGCACAATGCCGACTTAAGTACAAGAAGACTGACTCTTCTTACTGTCTATGTTTGAACCATTCCTGTGACACTAGTTATAGATTCCGATGTTTCACTTCAGGTTTACTGGTCCCTCTGACCTTCTTATTGGCGATGAAACACAGAAATTGCATCGGAATGAAATACGAAAGGTACAATGCCGACTTAAGTACAAGAAGACTGACTCTTCATACTGACTATGATTTGAACCATTCCTGTGACACTAGTTATAGATTCCGATGCTTCACTTCAGGTTTACTGTATCCCTCTGACTTTCTTATTGACGATGAAACACAGAAATTGCATCGGAATTAAATACTAAAGGCACAATACCGACTTAAGTACAAGAAGACTGACTCTTCTTACTGTCTCTGTTTTGAACCATTCCTGTGACACTAGTTATGTATCGATGCTTCACTTTAGGTTACTGTATCCCTTGGACCTTCGTATTGACGATGAAACACAGAAATTGCATCGGAATTAAATACAAAAGGCACAATGCCGACTAAGGGCAAGAAGACTGACTCTTCTTACTGACTATGATCTGAACCATTCCTGTAACACTAGTTATAGATTCCGATGCTTCACTTCAGGGTTACTGTATCCCTCTGACCTTCTTATTGTCGATGAAACACAGAAATTTCATCGGAATTAAATACAAAAGTCAGTATGCCGACTTAAGTACAAGCAGACTGACTCTTCTTACTGACTATGGTTTGAACCATTCCTGTGACACTAGTTATAGATTCCGATGTTTCACTTCAGGTTTACTGGTCCCTCTGACCTTCTTATTGACGATGAAACACAGAAATTGCATCGGAATGAAATACGAAATTCACAATGCCGACTTAAGTACAAGAAGACTGACTCTTCTTACTGACTATGATTTGAACCATTCCTGTGACACTAGTTATAGATTCCGATGCTTCACTTCTGGTTTACTGCATCCCTCTGACCTTCTTATTGACGATGAAACACAGAAATTGCGTCGGAATTAAATACAAAAGGCACTATGCCGACTTAAGTACAAGAAGACTGACTCTTCCTACTGTCTATGATTTGAACCATTCCTGTGACACTAGTTATAGATTCCGATGCTTCACTTCAGGTTTACTGTATCCCTTGTACCTTCTTATTGACGATGAAACACAGAAATTGCATCGGAATTAAATAGAAAAGGCACAATCCCGACTTAAGTACAGGAAAACTGACTCTTCTTACTGACTATGTTTTGAACCATTCCTGTGACACTAGTTATAGATTCCGATGCTTCACTTCAGGTTTACTGTATCCCTTGGACCTTCGTATTGACGATGAAACACAGAAATTGCATCGGAATTAAATACAAAAGGCACAATGCCGGCTTAAGTACAAGAAGACCGACTCTTCTTACTGTCTATGTTTTGAACCATTCTCTGTGACACTAGTTATAGATTCCGATGCTACACTCCACGTTTGCTGTAACCCTTGGACCTTCTTATAGACGATGAAACACAGAAATTGCAACGGAATTAAATACACTAGGCACAATGCCGTCCTAAGTACAAGAAGACTGACTCATCCTGCTGTCTATGTTTTGAACCATTCCTGTGGCACTAGTTTTGGATTCCGGTGCTTCACTTCAGGTTTACTGTATCCCTCTGACTTTCTTATTGACGATGAAACACAGAAATTGCATCGGAATTAAATAGAAAAGGCACAATACCGACTTAAGTACAAGAAGACTGACTCTTCTTACTGTCTCTGTTTTGAACCATTCCTGTGACACTAGTTATATATCGATGCTTCACTTTAGGTTACTGTATCCCTTGGACATTCGTATTGACGATGAAACACAGAAATTGCATCGGAATTAAATACAAAAGGCACATGCCGACTTAAGGACAAGAAGACTGACTCTTGTTACTGACTATGATCTGAACCTTTCCTGTAACACTAGTTATAGATTCAGATGCTTCACTTCAGGGTTACTGTATCCCTCTGACCTTCTTATTGAAGATGAAACACAGAAATTGCATCGGAATTAAATACAAAGGTCACTATGCCGACTTAAGTACAAGCAGACTGTCTCTTCTTACTGACTATGTTTTGAACCTTTCCTGTGACACTAGTTATAGATTCCGATGCTTCACTTCAGGTTTAATGTATCCCTCTGACTTCGTATTGACGATGAAACACAGAAATTGCATCGGAATTAAATAGAAAAGGCACAATGCCGACATAAGTACAAGAACACTGTCTCCTCCTACTGTCTATGATTTGAACCATTTCTGTGACACTAGTTATAGATTCCGATGTTTCACTTCAGGTTTATTGTATCCCTTGTACCTTCTTATTGACGATGAAACACAGAAATTGCATCGTATTTAAATAGAAAAGGCACAATCCCGACTTAAGTACAGGAAGACTGACTCTTCTTACTGACTATGTTTTGAACTATTCCTGTGACACTAGTTATAGATTCCGATGTTTCACTTCAGGTTTACTGTATCCCTTGGACCTTCGTATTGACGATGAAACACAGAAATTGCATGGGAATTAAATACAAAATTCACAATGCCGACTTAAGTACACGAAGACCGACTCTTCTTACTGTCTATGTTTTGAACCATTCTCAGTGACACTAGTTATAGATTCCGATGCTACACTCCAGGTTTGCTGTATCCCTTGGACCTTCTTATTGACGATAAAACACTGAAATTGCATCGGAATTAAATACAAAAGGCACAATGCCAACTTATGGACAAGAAGACTGACTCTTGTTACTGACAATGTTTTGAACCATTCCTGTGACACTAGTTATAGAGTCCGATGCTTCACTTCAGGTTTACTGTATTCCTTGGACCTTCTTATTGACGATGAATCACAGAAATTACATCGGAATTAAATACAAAAGGCACAATGCCCACTGAAGTACAAGAAAACTGACTCTTCTTACTGTCTATACTTTGAAACATTGCAGTGACACTAGTTATAGATTCCGATGCTTCACTTCAGGTTTAGTGTATCCCTTGGACCTTTTTGTTGACGATGAAACACAGAAATTGCATCGGAATTAAATACAAAAGGCACAATGCCGACTTAAGTGCAAGAAGACTGACTCTTCTTACTGTCTATGTTATGAACCATTACTGTGACACTAGTTATAGATTCTGATGCTTCACTTCAGGTTTACTGTATCCCTTGGACCTTCTTATTGACGATGAAACACAGAAATTGCATCGGAATTAAATAGAAAAGGCACAATCCCGACTTAAGTACAGGAAGACTGACTCTTCTTACTGACTATGTTTTGAACCATTCCTGTGACACTAGTTATAGATTCCGATGCTTCACTTCAGGTTTACTGTGTCCCTCTGACCTTCTTATTGTCGATGAAACACAGAAATTGCATCGGAATTAAATACAAAAGTCAGTATGCCGACTTAAGTACAAGCAGACTGACTCTTCTTACTGACTATGGTTTGAACCATTCCTGCGACACTAGTTATAGATTCCGACGCTTCACTTCAGGTTAACTGTATCCATCTGACCTTCTTATTGACGGTGAAACACAGAAATTGCATCGGAATGACATAGAAAATGCACAATGCCGACTTAAGTACAAGAAGACTGACTCTTCTTACTGTCTATGTTTGAACCATTCCTGTGACACTAGTTATAGATTCCGATGTTTCACTTCAGGTTTACTGGTCCCTCTGACCTTCTTATTGGCGATGAAACACAGAAATTGCATCGGAATGAAATACGAAAGGTACAATGCCGACTTAAGTACAAGAAGACTGACTCTTCATACTGACTATGATTTGAACCATTCCTGTGACACTAGTTATAGATTCCGATGCTTCACTTCAGGTTTACTGTATCCCTCTGACTTTCTTATTGACGATGAAACACAGAAATTGCATCGGAATTAAATACTAAAGGCACAATACCGACTTAAGTACAAGAAGACTGACTCTTCTTACTGTCTCTGTTTTGAACCATTCCTGTGACACTAGTTATGTATCGATGCTTCACTTTAGGTTACTGTATCCCTTGGACCTTCGTATTGACGATGAAACACAGAAATTGCATCGGAATTAAATACAAAAGGCACAATGCCGACTTAAGGGCAAGAAGACTGACTCTTCTTACTGACTATGATCTGAACCATTCCTGTAACACTAGTTATAGATTCCGATGCTTCACTTCAGGGTTACTGTATCCCTCTGACCTTCTTATTGTCGATGAAACACAGAAATTTCATCGGAATTAAATACAAAAGTCAGTATGCCGACTTAAGTACAAGCAGACTGACTCTTCTTACTGACTATGGTTTGAACCATTCCTGTGACACTAGTTATAGATTCCGATGTTTCACTTCAGGTTTACTGGTCCCTCTGACCTTCTTATTGACGATGAAACACAGAAATTGCATCGGAATGAAATACGAAATTCACAATGCCGACTTAAGTACAAGAAGACTGACTCTTCTTACTGACTATGATTTGAACCATTCCTGTGACACTAGTTATAGATTCCGATGCTTCACTTCTGGTTTACTGCATCCCTCTGACCTTCTTATTGACGATGAAACACAGAAATTGCGTCGGAATTAAATACAAAAGGCACTATGCCGACTTAAGTACAAGAAGACTGACTCTTCCTACTGTCTATGATTTGAACCATTCCTGTGACAGTAGTTATAGATTCCGATGCTTCACTTCAGGTTTACTGTATCCCTTGTACCTTCTTATTGACGATGAAACACAGAAATTGCATCGGAATTAAATAGAAAAGGCACAATCCCGACTTAAGTACAGGAAAACTGACTCTTCTTACTGACTATGTTTTGAACCATTCCTGTGACACTAGTTATAGATTCCGATGCTTCACTTCAGGTTTACTGTATCCCTTGGACCTTCGTATTGACGATGAAACACAGAAATTGCATCGGAATTAAATACAAAAGGCACAATGCCGGCTTAAGTACAAGAAGACCGACTCTTCTTACTGTCTATGTTTTGAACCATTCTCTGTGACACTAGTTATAGATTCCGATGCTACACTCCACGTTTGCTGTAACCCTTGGACCTTCTTATAGACGATGAAACACAGAAATTGCAACGGAATTAAATACACTAGGCACAATGCCGTCCTAAGTACAAGAAGACTGACTCATCCTGCTGTCTATGTTTTGAACCATTCCTGTGGCACTAGTTTTGGATTCAGGTGCTTCACTTCAGGTTTACTGTATCCCTCTGACTTTCTTATTGACGATGAAACACAGAAATTGCATCGGAATTAAATAGAAAAGGCACAATACCGACTTAAGTACAAGAAGACTGACTCTTCTTACTGTCTCTGTTTTGAACCATTCCTGTGACACTAGTTATATATCGATGCTTCACTTTAGGTTACTGTATCCCTTGGACATTCGTATTGACGATGAAACACAGAAATTGCATCGGAATTAAATACAAAAGGCACAATGCCGACTTAAGGACAAGAAGACTGACTCTTGTTACTGACTATGATCTGAACCTTTCCTGTAACACTAGTTATAGATTCCGATGCTTCACTTCAGGGTTACTGTATCCCTCTGACCTTCTTATTGAAGATGAAACACAGAAATTGCATCGGAATTAAATACAAAGGTCACTATGCCGACTTAAGTACAAGCAGACTGTCTCTTCTTACTGACTATGTTTTGAACCTTTCCTGTGACACTAGTTATAGATTCCGATGCTTCACTTCAGGTTTAATGTATCCCTCTGACTTCGTATTGACGATGAAACACAGAAATTGCATCGGAATTAAATAGAAAAGGCACAATGCCGACATAAGTACAAGAACACTGTCTCCTCCTACTGTCTATGATTTGAACCATTTCTGTGACACTAGTTATAGATTCCGATGTTTCACTTCAGGTTTATTGTATCCCTTGTACCTTCTTATTGACGATGAAACACAGAAATTGCATCGTATTTAAATAGAAAAGGCACAATCCCGACTTAAGTACAGGAAGACTGACTCTTCTTACTGACTATGTTTTGAACTATTCCTGTGACACTAGTTATAGATTCCGATGTTTCACTTCAGGTTTACTGTATCCCTTGGACCTTCGTATTGACGATGAAACACAGAAATTGCATGGGAATTAAATACAAAATTCACAATGCCGACTTAAGTACACGAAGACCGACTCTTCTTACTGTCTATGTTTTGAACCATTCTCAGTGACACTAGTTATAGATTCCGATGCTACACTCCAGGTTTGCTGTATCCCTTGGACCTTCTTATTGACGATAAAACACTGAAATTGCATCGGAATTAAATACAAAAGGCACAATGCCAACTTATGGACAAGAAGACTGACTCTTGTTACTGACAATGTTTTGAACCATTCCTGTGACACTAGTTATAGAGTCCGATGCTTCACTTCAGGTTTACTGTATTCCTTGGACCTTCTTATTGACGATGAATCACAGAAATTACATCGGAATTAAATACAAAAGGCACAATGCCCACTGAAGTACAAGAAAACTGACTCTTCTTACTGTCTATACTTTGAAACATTGCAGTGACACTAGTTATAGATTCCGATGCTTCACTTCAGGTTTAGAGTATCCCTTGGACCTTTTTGTTGACGATGAAACACAGAAATTGCATCGGAATTAAATACAAAAGGCACAATGCCGACTTAAGTGCAAGAAGACTGACTCTTCTTACTGTCTATGTTATGAACCATTACTGTGACACTAGTTATAGATTCTGATGCTTCACTTCAGGTTTACTGTATCCCTTGGACCTTCTTATTGACGATGAAACACAGAAATTGCATCGGAATTAAATAGAAAAGGCACAATCCCGACTTAAGTACAGGAAGACTGACTCTTCTTACTGACTATGTTTTGAACCATTCCTGTGACACTAGTTATAGATTCCGATGCTTCACTTCAGGTTTACTGTATCCCATGGACCTTCGTATTGACGATGAACCACAGAAATTGCATCGGAATTAAACATAAAAGGCACAATGCCGACTTAAGTACAAGAAGACTGACTCTTCTTACTGTCAATGTTTTGAACCATTCCTGTGACACTAATTGTAGTTTCCGATGCTTCGCTTCAGATTTACTGTATCCCTTGGACCTTCTTATTGACGATGAAACACAGAAATTGCATCGGAATTAAATACAAAAGGCACAATGCCGACTTAAGTACAAGAACACTGTCTCTTCCTACTGTCTATGATTTGAACCACTCCTGTGACACTAGTTATAGATTCCGATGCATCACTTCAGGTTTACTGTATCCCATGTACCTTCTTATTGACGATGAAACACAGAAATTGCATCGGAATTAAATACAAAAGGCACAATTCCGGCTTAAGTACATGAAGACCGACTCTTCTTAATGTCTATGTTTTGAACCATTCTCTGTGACACTAGTTATAGATTCCGATGCTACACTCCAGGTTTGCTGTA
This sequence comes from Schistocerca americana, assembly GCF_021461395.2. Lineage (NCBI taxonomy): Eukaryota > Metazoa > Arthropoda > Insecta > Orthoptera > Acrididae > Schistocerca > Schistocerca americana. The sequence goes on from NC_060122.1 coordinate 13,370,704, forward strand.
TCCCTTGGACCTTCTTATTGACGATGAAACACTGAAATTGCATCGGAATTAAATACAATAGGCACAATGCCGACTTATGGACAAGAAGACTGACTCTTCTTACAGACTATGTTTTGCACCATTCCTGTGACACTAGTTATAGATTCCGATGCTTCACTTCAGGTTTACTGTATCCCTGTGACCTTCTTATTGACGATGAAACACAGAAATTGCATCGCAATTAAATAGAAAAGGCACAATGCCGACTTAAGCACAAGAACAGTGACTCTTCTTACTGTCTATGTTTTGAACCATTCCTGTGACACTAGTTATAGATTCCGATGCTTCACTCCAGGTTTACTGTATCCCTTGGCCCTTCTTATTGACGATGAAACACAGAAATTGCATCGGAATTAAATAGAAAAAGCACAATGCCGACTTAAGTACAAGAAGACTGACCCTTCTTACTGGCTATGCTTTGAACCATTCCTGTGCAACTAGTTATAGATTCCGATGCTTCATTTCAGGTTTACTGTATCCCTTGGAGCTTCTTATTGACGATGAAACACAGAAATTGCATCGGAATTAAATGCAAAAGGCACAATGCCGGCTTAAGTACATGAAGACCGACTCTTCTTACTGTCTATGTTTTGAACCATTCTCTGTGGCACTAGTTAAAGATTCCGATGCTACACTCCAGTTTTGCTGTATCCCTTGGACCTTCTTACTGACGTTGAAACACTGAAATTGCATCGGAATTAAATACAAAAGGCACAATGCCGACTTAAGGAAAAGAAGACTGACTCTTCTTACTGACTATGTTTTGAACCATCCTGTAACACTAGTTATAGATTCCGATGCTTCACTTAAGGTTTACTGTATCCTACTGACCTTCTTATTGACGATGAAACACAGAAATTGCATCGGAATTAAATATAAAAGTCAGTATGCCGACTTAAGTACAAGCAGACTGACTCTTCTTACTGACTATGGTTTGAACCATTCCTGTGACACTAGTTGTAGATTCCGATGTTTCACTTCAGGTTTATTGTATCCCTTGTACCTTCTTATTGACGATGAAACACAGAAATTGCATCGGATTTAAATAGAAAAGGCACAATCCCGACTTAAGTACAGGAAGACTGACTCTTCTTACTGACTATGTTTTGAACTATTCCTGTGACACTAGTTATAGATTCCGATGCTTCACTTCAGGTTTGCTGTATCCCTTGGACCTTCGTATTGACGATGAAACACAGAAATTGCATGGGAACTAAATACAAAATTCACAATGCCGACTTAAGTACACGAAGACCGACTCTTCTTACTGTCTATGTTTTGAACCATTCTCAGTGACACTAGTTATAGATTCCGATGCTACACTCCAGGTTTGCTGTATCCCTTGGACCTTCTTATTGACGATAAAACACTGAAATTGCATCGGAATTAAATACAAAAGGCACAATGCCAACTTATGGACAAGAAGACTGACTCTTGTTACTGACAATGTTTTGAACCATTCCTGTGACACTAGTTATAGAGTCCGATGCTTCACTTCAGGTTTACTGTATTCCTTGGACCTTCTTATTGACGATGAATCACAGAAATTACATCGGAATTAAATACAAAAGGCACAATGCCCACTTAAGTACAAGAAAACTGACTCTTCTTACTGTCTATACTTTGATACATTCCAGTGACACTAGTTACAGATTCCGATGCTTCACTTCAGGTTTAGTGTATCCCTTGGACCTTCTTGTTGACGATGAGACACAGAAATTGCATCGGAATTAAATACAAAAGGCACAATGCCGACTTAAGTGCAAGAAGACTGACTCTTCTTACTGTCTATGTTATGAACCATTACTGTGACACTAGTTATAGATTCTGATGCTTCACTTCAGGTTTACTGTATCCCTTGGACCTTCTTATTGACGATGAAACACAGAAATTGCATCGGAATTAAATAGAAAAGGCACAATCCCGACTTAAGTACAGGAAGACTGACTCTTCTTACTGACTATGTTTTGAACCATTCCTGTGACACTAGTTATAGATTCCGATGCTTCACTTCAGGTTTACTGTATCCCATGGACCTTCGTATTGACGATGAAACACAGAAATTGCATCGGAATTAAACATAAAAGGCACAATGCCGACTTAAGTACAAGAAGACTGACTCTTCTTACTGTCAATGTTTTGAACCATTCCTGTGACACTAATTGTAGTTTCCGATGCTTCGCTTCAGATTTACTGTATCCCTTGGACCTTCTTATTGACGATGAAACACAGAAATTGCATCGGAATTAAATACAAAAGGCACAATGCCGACTTAAGTACAAGAACACTGTCTCTTCCTACTGTCTATGATTTGAACCACTCCTGTGACACTAGTTATAGATTCCGATGCATCACTTCAGGTTTACTGTATCCCATGTACCTTCTTATTGACGATGAAACACAGAAATTGCATCGGAATTAAATACAAAAGGCACAATTCCGGCTTAAGTACATGAAGACCGACTCTTCTTAATGTCTATGTTTTGAACCATTCTCTGTGACACTAGTTATAGATTCCGATGCTACACTCCAGGTTTGCTGTATCCCTTGGACCTTCTTATTGACGATGAAACACTGAAATTGCATCGGAATTAAATACAATAGGCACAATGCCGACTTATGGACAAGAAGACTGACTCTTCTTACAGACTATGTTTTGCACCATTCCTGTGACACTAGTTATAGATTCCGATGCTTCACTTCAGGTTTACTGTATCCCTCTGACCTTCTTATTGACGATGAAACACAAAAATTGCATCGCAATTAAATAGAAAAGGCACAATGCCGACTTAAGTACAAGAACACTGACTCTTCTTACTGTCTATGTTTTGAACCATTCCTGTGACACTAGTTATAGATTCCGATGCTTCACTCCAGGTTTACTGTATCCCTTTGCCCTTCTTATTGACGATGAAACACAGAAATTGCATCGGAATTAAATAGAAAAAGCACAATGCCGACTTAAGTACAAGAAGACTGCCCCTTCTTACTGGCTATGTTTTGAACCATTCCTGTGCAACTAGTTATAGATTCCGATGCTTCATTTCAGGTTTACTGTATCCCTTGGAGCTTCTTATTGACGATGAAACACAGAAATTGCATCGGAATTAAATGCAAAAGGCACAATGCCGGCTTAAGTACATGAAGACCGACTCTTCTTACTGTCTATGTTTTGAACCATTCTCTGTGGCACTAGTTAAAGATTCAGATGCTACACTCCAGTTTTGCTGTATCCCTTGGACCTTCTTACTGACGTTGAAACACTGAAATTGCATCTGAATTAAATACAAAAGGCACAATGCCGACTTAAGGAAAAGAAGACTGACTCTTCTTACTGACTATGGTTTGAACCATTCCTGTGACACTTGTTGTAGATTCCGATGCTTCACTTCAGTTTTACTGTATCCCTCTGACCTTCTTATTGACGATGAAACACAGAAATTGCATCGGAATTAAACAGAAAATGCACAATGCCGACTTAAGTACAAGAAGACTGACTCTTCTTACTGTCTATGTTTTGAACCATTCCTGCGACACTAGTTGGAGATTCCGATGCTTGACTTCAGTTTTACTGTATCCCTTGGACCTTCTTATTGACGATGAAACACAGAAATTGCATCGGAATTAAAAACAAAAGGCGCAATGCCGACTTAAGTACAAGAGACTGACTCTTGTTACTGTCCTTGTTTGAACCACTCCTGTGACACTAGTTATAGATTCCGATGCTTCACTTCAGGTGTACTGTATCCTCTGGACCTTCTTATTGACGATGAAACACAGAAATTGCATCGGAATTAAATACAAAAGGCACAATGCCGACTTAAGTACAACAAGACTGACTCTTCTTACTCACTATGTTTTGAAGCAATCCTGTGACACTAGTTATAGATTCCGATGCTTCACTTCAGGTTTACTGCATCCCTTGGACCTTCGTATTGACGATGAAACACAGATATTGCATCGGAATTAAATACAAAGGCACAATGCCGACTTAAGTACAAAAAGACTGACTCTTCTAACTGACTATGATTTGAACCATTCCTGTGACACTAGTTATAGATTCCGATGCTTGACTTCAGTTTTACTGTATCCCTTGGACCTTCTTATTGACGATGAAACACGGAAATTGCATCGGAATGAAATACAAAAGGCACAATGCCGACTTAAGTACAAGAGACTGACTCTTCTTACTGACTATGCTTTGAACCATTCCTGTGACACTAGTTATAGATTCCGATGCTTCACTTCAGGTCTACTGGTCCCTCTGACCTTCTTATTGACGATGAAACACTGAAATTGCATCGGAATGAAATACGAAAGGCACAATGCCGATTTAAGTACAAGAAGACTGACTCTTCTTACTGACTATGATTTGAACCATTCCAGTGACACTAGTTATAGATTCCGATGCTTCACTTCTGGTTTACTGCATCCCTCTGACCTTCTTATTGACGATGAAACACAGAAATTGCGTCGGAATTAAATACAAAAGGCACTATGCCGACTTAAGTACAAGAAGACTTATTCTTCCTACTGTCTATGATTTAAAACATTCCTGCGACACCAGTTATAGATTCCGATGCTTCACTTCAGGTTCACTGTATCCCTTGTACCTTCTTATTGACGATGAAACACAGAAATTGCATCGGAATTAAATAGAAAAGGCACAATCCCGACTTAAGTACAGGAAGACTGACTCTTCTTACTGACTATGATTTGAACCATTCCAGTGACACTAGTTATAGATTCCGATGCTTCACTTGAGGTTTACTGTATCCCTCTGACCTTATTGACGATGAAACAGAGAAATTGCATCGGAATTAAATACAAATGGCACAATACCGACTTAAGTAAGGGAGGACTGACTCTTCTTACTGTCTATGTTTTGAACCATTCCTGTGACACTAGATATATATTTCGATGCTTCACTTTAGGTTACTGTATCCCTTGGACCTTCTTATTGACGATGAAACACTGACATTGCATCGGAATTAATTACAAAAGGCACAATGCCGACTTAAGGAAAAGAAGACTGACTCTTCTTACTGACTATGTTTTGAACCATCCTGCAACACTAGTTATAGATTCCGATGCTTCACTTCAGGTTTACTGTATCCCTCTGACCTTCTTATTGACGATGAAACACAGAAATTGCATCGGAATTAAATAGAAAATGCACAATGCCGACTTAAGTACAAGAAGACTGACTCTTCTTACTGTCTATGATTTGAACCATTCCTGCGACACTAGTTGGAGATTCCGATGCTTGACTTCAGATTTACTGTATCCCTTGGACCTTTTTATTGACGATGAAACACAGAAATTGCATCGGAATTAAAAACAAAAGGCACAATGCCGACTTAAGTACAAGAGACTGACTCTTGTTACTGTCCTTGTTTGAACCACTCCTGTGACACTAGTTATAGATTCCGACGCTTCACTTCAGGGGTACTGTATCCTCTGGACCTTCTTATTGACGATGAAACACAGAAATTGCATCGGAATTAAATACAAAAGGCACAATGCCGACTTAAGTACAAGAAGACTGACTCTTCTTACTCTCTATGTTTTGAAGCAATCCTGTGACACTAGTTATAGATTCCGATGCTTCACTTCAGGTTTACTGCATCCCTTGGACCTTCATATTGACGATGAAACACAGATATTGCATCAGAATTAAATACAAAGGCACAATGCCGACTCAAGTACAAAAAGACTGACTCTTCTAACTGACTATGTTTTGAACCATTCCTGTGACACTAGTTATAGATTCCGATGCTTGACTTCAGTTTTACTGTATCCCTTGGACCTTCTTATTGAAGATGAAATACAGAAATTGCATCGGAATGAAATACAAAAGGCACAATGCCGACTTAAGTACAAGAGACTGACTCTTCTTACTGACTATGCTTTGAACCATTCCTGTGACACTAGTTATAGATTCCGATGCTTCACTTCAGGTCTACTGCATCCCTCTGACCTTCGTATTGACGATGAAACAAAGAAATTGCACCGGAATTAAGTACAAAATGCACAATGCCGACTTAAGTACAAGAAGACTGACTCTTCTTACTGTCTATGTTTGAACCATTCCTGTGACACTAGTTATAGATTCCGATGCTTCACTTCTGGTTTACTGCATCCCTCTGACCTTCTTATTGACGATGAAACACAGAAATTGCGTCGGAATTAAATACAAAAGGCACTATGCCGACTTAATTACAAGAAGTCTGACTCTTCCTACTGTCTATGATTTGAACCATTCCTGCGACACTAGTTATAGATTCCGATGCTTCACTTCAGGTTTACTGTATCCCTTGTACCTTCTTATTGACGATGAAACACAGAAATTGCATCGGAATTAAATAGAAAAGGCACAATCCCGACATAAGTACAGGAAGACTGACTCTTCTTACTGACTATGTTTTGAACCATTCCTGTGGCACTAGTTTTGGATTCCGGTGCTTCAATTCAGGTTTACTGTATCCCTCTGACCTTCTTATTGACGATGAAACACAGAAATTGCATCGGAATTTAATACAAATGGCACAATGCCGACTTAAGTACAAGAAGACGGACTCTTCCCACTGTCTATGTTTTGAACCATTCCTGTGACACTAGTTATAGATTCCGATGCTTCACTTCAGGTTTACTGTATCCCTCTGACCTTATTGACGATGAAACAGAGAAATTGCATCGGAATTAAATACAAAAGGCACAATACCGATTTAAGTACAAGAAGACTGACTCTTCTTACTGTCTATGTTTTGAACCATTCCTGTGACACTAGTTATATATTTCGATGCTTCACTTTAGGTTACTGTATACCTTGGACCTTCTTATTGACGATGAAACACTGACATTGCATCGGATTTAATTACAAAAGGCACAATGCCGACTTAAGGAAAAGAAGACTGACTCTTCTTACTGACTATGTTTTGAACCATCCTGTAATACTAGTTATAGATTCCGATGCTTCACTTCAGGTTTACTGTATCCCTCTGACATTCTTATTGAGGATGAAACACAGAAATTGCATCGGAATTAAATACAAAAGTCAGTATGCCGACTTAAGTACAAGCAGACTGACTCTTCTTACTGACTATGGTTTGAACCATTCCTGTGACACTAGTTATAGATTCCGATGCTTCACTTCAGGTTTACTGTATCCCTCTGACCTTATTGACGATGAAACAGAGAAATTTTATCGGAATTAAATACAAAAGGCACAATACCGACTCAAGTACAAGAAGACTGACTCTTCTTACTGTCTCTGTTTTGAACCATTCCTGTGACACTAGTTATATATCGATGCTTCACTTTAGGTTACTGTATCCCTTGGACCTTCGTATTGACGATGAAACACAGAATTTGCATCGGAATTAAATACAAAAGGCACAATGCCGACTTAAGGACAAGAAGACTGACTCTTCTTACTGACTATGTTTTGAACCATTCCTGCGACACTAGTTGGAGATTCCGATGCTTGACTTCAGTTTTACTGTATCCCTTGGACCTTCTTATTGACGATGGAACACAGAAATTGCATCGGAATTATAAACAAAAGGCACAATGCCGACTTAAGTACAAGAGACTGACTCTTGTTACTGTCCTTGTTTGAACCACTCCTGTGACACTAGTTATAGATTCCGATGCTTCACGTCCGGTTTACTGCATCCCTTGGACCTTCGTATTGACGATGAAACACAGAAATTGCATCGGAATTAAATACAAAAGGCACAATGCCGACATAAGTACAAGAGACTGACTCTTCTTACTGACTATGCTTTGAACCAATCCTTTGACACTAGTTATAGATTCCGATGCTTCACTTCAGGTTTTCTGCATCCCTCTGACCTTCTTATTGACGATGAAACAAAGAAATTGCATCGGAATTAAATACAAAATGCACAATGCCGACTTAAGTACAAGAAGACTGACTCTTCTTACTGTCTATGTTTGAACCATTCCTGTGACACTAGTTATAGATTCCGATGTTTCACTTCAGGTTTACTGGTCCCTCTGACCTTCTTATTGACCATGAAACACAGAAATTGCATCGGAATGAAATACGAAAGGTACAATGCCGACTTAAGTACAAGAAGACTGACTCTTCTTACTGACTATGATTTGAACCATTCCTGTGACACTACTTATAGATTCCGATGCTTCACTTCTGGTTTACTGCATCCCTCTGACCTTCTTATTGACGATGAAACACAGAAATTGCGTCGGAATTAAATACAAAAGGCACTATGCCGACTTAAGTACAAGAAGACTGACTCTTCCTACTGTCTATGATTTGAACCATTCCTGTGACACTAGTTATAGATTCCGATGCTTCACTTGAGGTTTACTGTATCCCTCTGACCTTATTGACGATGAAACAGAGAAATTGCATCGGAATTAAATACAAATGGCACAATACCGACTTAAGTAAGGGAGGACTGACTCTTCTTACTGTCTATGTTTTGAACCATTCCTGTGACACTAGATATATATTCCGATGCTTCACTTTAGGTTACTGTATCCCTTGGACCTTCTTATTGACGATGAAACACTGACATTGCATCGGAATTAATTACAAAAGGCACAATGCCGACTTAAGGAAAAGAAGACTGACTCTTCTTACTGACTATGTTTTGAACCATCCTGCAACACTAGTTATAGATTCCGATGCTTCACTTCAGGTTTACTGTATCCCTCTGACCTTCTTATTGACGATGAAACACAGAAATTGCATCGGAATTAAATAGAAAATGCACAATGCCGACTTAAGTACAAGAAGACTGACTCTTCTTACTGTCTATGATTTGAACCATTCCTGCGACACTAGTTGGAGATTCCGATGCTTGACTTCAGATTTACTGTATCCCTTGGACCTTTTTATTGACGATGAAACACAGAAATTGCATCGGAATTAAAAACAAAAGGCACAATGCCGACTTAAGTACAAGAGACTGACTCTTGTTACTGTCCTTGTTTGAACCACTCCTGTGACACTAGTTATAGATTCCGACGCTTCACTTCAGGGGTACTGTATCCTCTGGACCTTCTTATTGACGATGAAACACAGAAATTGCATCGGAATTAAATACAAAAGGCACAATGCCGACTTAAGTACAAGAAGACTGACTCTTCTTACTCTCTATGTTTTGAAGCAATCCTGTGACACTCGTTATAGATTCCGATGCTTCACTTCAGGTTTACTGCATCCCTTGGACCTTCATATTGACGATGAAACACAGATATTGCATCAGAATTAAATACAAAGGCACAATGCCGACTCAAGTACAAAAAGACTGACTCTTCTAACTGACTATGTTTTGAACCATTCCTGTGACACTAGTTATAGATTCCGATGCTTGACTTCAGTTTTACTGTATCCCTTGGACCTTCTTATTGACGATGAAATACAGAAATTGCATCGGAATGAAATACAAAAGGCACAATGCCGACTGAAGTACAAGAGACTGACTCTTCTTACTGACTATGCTTTGAACCATTCCTGTGACACTAGTTATAGATTCCGATGCTTCACTTCAGGTCTACTGCATCCCTCTGACCTTCGTATTGACGATGAAACAAAGAAATTGCATCGGAATTAAATACAAAATGCACAATGCCGACTTAAGTACAAGAAGACTGACTCTTCTTACTGTCTATGTTTGAACCATTCCTGTGACACTAGTTATAGATTCCGATGATTCACTTCAGGTTTACTGGTCCCTCTGACCTTCTTATTGACGATGAAACACTGAAATAGCATCGGAATGAAATACGAAAGGCACAATGCCGATTTAAGTACACGAAGACTGACTCTTCTTACTGACTATGATTTGAACCATTCCATTGACACTAGTTATAGATTCCGATGCTTCACTTCTGGTTTACTGCATCCCTCTGACCTTCTTATTGACGATGAAACACAGAAATTGCGTCGGAATTAAATACAAAAGGCACTATGCCGACTTAATTACAAGAAGTCTGACTCTTCCTGCTGTCTATGATTTGAACCATTCCTGCGACACTAGTTATAGATTCCGATGCTTCACTTCAGGTTTACTGTATCCCTTGTACCTTCTTATTGACGATGAAACACAGAAATTGCATCGGAATTAAATAGAAAAGGCACAATCCCGACTTAAGTACAGGAAGACTGACTCTTCTTACTGACTATGTTTTGAACCATTCCTGTGGCACTAGTTTTGGATTCCGGTGCTTCAATTCAGGTTTACTGTATCCCTCTGACCTTCTTATTGACGATGAAACACAGAAATTGCATCGGAATTTATTACAAATGGCACAATGCCGACTTAAGTACAAGAAGACGGACTCTTCCCACTGTCTATGTTTTGAACCATTCCTGTGACACTAGTTATAGATTCCGATGCTTCACTTCAGGTTTACTGTATCCCTCTGACCTTATTGACGATGAAACAGAGAAATTGCATCGGAATTAAATACAAAAGGCACAATACCGATTTAAGTACAAGAAGACTGACTCTTCTTACTGTCTATGTTTTGAATAATTTCTGTGACACTAGTTATATATTTCGATGCTTCACTTTAGGTTACTGTATACCTTGGACCTTCTTATTGACGATGAAACACTGACATTGCATCGGATTTAATTACAAAAGGCACAATGCCGACTTAAGGAAAAGAAGACTGACTCTTCTTACTGACTATGTTTTGAACCATCCTGTAATACTAGTTATATATTCCGATGCTTCACTTCAGGTTTACTGTATCCCTCTGACCTTCTGATTGAGGATGAAACACAGAAATTGCATCGGAATTAAATACAAAAGTCAGTATGCCGACTTAAGTACAAGCAGACTGACTCTTCTTACTGACTATGGTTTGAACCATTCCTGTGACACTAGTTATAGATTCCGATGCTTCACTTCAGGTTTACTGTATCCCTCTGACCTTATTGACGATGAAACAGAGAAATTTTATCGGAATTAAATACAAAAGGCACAATGCCGACTTAAGTACACGAAGACCGACTCTTCTTACTGACTATGTATTGAACCTTTCATGTGACACTAGTTATAGATTCCGATGCTTCACTTCAGGTTTAATGTATCCCTCTGACCTTCGTATTGACGATGAAACACAGAAATTGCATCGGAATTAAATAGAAATGGCACAATGCCGACTTAAGTACAAGAACACTGTCTCCTCCTACTGTCTATGATTTGAACCATTCCTGTGACACTGGTTACAGATTCCGATGCTTCACTTCAGGTTTATTGTATCCCTTGTACCTTCTTATTGACGATGAAGCACAGAAAATGCATCGGATTTAAATAGAAAAGGCACAATCCCGACTTAAGTACAGGAAGACTGACTCTTCTTACTGACTATGTTTTGAACTATTCCTGTGACACTAGTTATAGATTCCGATGCTTCACTTCAGGTTAACTGTATCCCTTGGACCTCCGTATTGACGATGAAACACAGAAATTGCATGGGAATTAAATACAAAAGGCACAATGCCGACTTAAGTACACGAAGACCGACTCTTCTTACTGTCTATGTTTTGAACCATTCTCAGTGCCACTAGTTATAGATTCCGATGCTACACTCCAGGTTTGCTGTATCCCTTGGACCTTCGTATTGACGATAAAACACTGAAATTGCATCGGAATTAAATACAAAAGCACAATGCCGACTTATGGACAAGAAGACTGACTCTTGTTACTGACAATGTTTTGAACCATTCCTGTGACACTAGTTATAGAGTCCGATGCTTCACTTCAGGTTTACTGTATTCCTTGGACCTTCTTATTGTCGATGAAACACAGAAATTTCATCGGAATTAAATACAAAAGTCAGTATGCCGACTTAAGTACAAGCAGACTGACTCTTCTTACTGACTATGGTTTGAACCATTCCTGTGACACTAGTTATAGATTCCGATGCTTCACTTCAGATTAACTGTATCCCTCTGACCTTCTTATTGACGGTGAAACACAGAAATTGCATCGGAATGACATAGAAAATGCACAATGCCGACTTAAGTACAAGAAGACTGACTCTTCTTACTGTCTATGTTTTGAACCATTCCTGCGACACTAGTTGGAGATTCCGATGCTTGACTTCAGTTTTACTGTATCCCTTGGACCTTCTTATTGACGATGGAACACAGAAATTGCATCGGAATTATAAACAAAAGGCACAATGCCGACTTAAGTACAAGAGACTGACTCTTGTTACTGTCCTTGTTTGAACCACTCCTGTGACACTAGTTATAGATTCCGATGCTTCACGTCCGGTTTACTGCATCCCTTGGACCTTCGTATTGACGATGAAACACAGAAATTGCATCGGAATTAAATACAAAAGGCACAATGCCGACATAAGTACAAGAGACTGACTCTTCTTACTGACTATGCTTTGAACCAATCCTTTGACACTAGTTATAGATTCCGATGCTTCACTTCAGGTTTTCTGCATCCCTCTGACCTTCTTATTGACGATGAAACAAAGAAATTGCATCGGAATTAAATACAAAATGCACAATGCCGACTTAAGTACAAGAAGACTGACTCTTCTTACTGTCTATGTTTGAACCATTCCTGTGACACTAGTTATAGATTCCGATGTTTCACTTCAGGTTTACTGGTCCCTCTGACCTTCTTATTGACCATGAAACACAGAAATTGCATCGGAATGAAATACGAAAGGTACAATGCCGACTTAAGTACAAGAAGACTGACTCTTCTTACTGACTATGATTTGAACCATTCCTGTGACACTACTTATAGATTCCGATGCTTCACTTCTGGTTTACTGCATCCCTCTGACCTTCTTATTGACGATGAAACACAGAAATTGCGTCGGAATTAAATACAAAAGGCACTATGCCGACTTAAGTACAAGAAGACCGACTCTTCTTACTGTCTATGTTTTGAACCATTCTCTGTGACACTAGTTATAGATTCCGATGCTACACTCCACGTTTGCTGTAACCCTTGGACCTTCTTATAGACGATGAAACACAGAAATTGCAACGGAATTAAATACACTAGGCACAATGCCGTCCAAAGTACAAGAAGACTGACTCATCCTGCTGTCTATGTTTTGAACCATTCCTGTGGCACTAGTTTTGGATTCCGGTGCTTCACTTCAGGTTTACTGTATCCCTCTGACTTTCTTATTGACGATGAAACACAGAAATTGCATCGGAATTAAATAGAAAAGGCACAATACCGACTTAAGTACAAGAAGACTGACTCTTCTTACTGTCTCTGTTTTGAACCATTCCTGTGACACTAGTTATATATCGATGCTTCACTTTAGGTTACTGTATCCCTTGGACATTCGTATTGACGATGAAACACAGAAATTGCATCGGAATTAAATACAAAAGGCACAATGCCGACTTAAGGACAAGAAGACTGACTCTTGTTACTGACTATGATCTGAACCTTTCCTGTAACACTAGTTATAGATTCCGATGCTTCACTTCAGGGTTACTGTATCCCTCTGACCTTCTTATTGAAGATGAAACACAGAAATTGCATCGGAATTAAATACAAAGGTCACTATGCCGACTTAAGTACAAGCAGACTGTCTCTTCTTACTGACTATGTTTTGAACCTTTCCTGTGACACTAGTTATAGATTCCGATGCTTCACTTCAGGTTTAATGTATCCCTCTGACTTCGTATTGACGATGAAACACAGAAATTGCATCGGAATTAAATAGAAAAGGCACAATGCCGACATAAGTACAAGAACACTGTCTCCTCCTACTGTCTATGATTTGAACCATTTCTGTGACACTAGTTATAGATTCCGATGTTTCACTTCAGGTTTATTGTATCCCTTGTACCTTCTTATTGACGATGAAACACAGAAATTGCATCGTATTTAAATAGAAAAGGCACAATCCCGACTTAAGTACAGGAAGACTGACTCTTCTTACTGACTATGTTTTGAACTATTCCTGTGACACTAGTTATAGATTCCGATGTTTCACTTCAGGTTTACTGTATCCCTTGGACCTTCGTATTGACGATGAAACACAGAAATTGCATGGGAATTAAATACAAAATTCACAATGCCGACTTAAGTACACGAAGACCGACTCTTCTTACTGTCTATGTTTTGAACCATTCTCAGTGACACTAGTTATAGATTCCGATGCTACACTCCAGGTTTGCTGTATCCCTTGGACCTTCTTATTGACGATAAAACACTGAAATTGCATCGGAATTAAATACAAAAGGCACAATGCCAACTTATGGACAAGAAGACTGACTCTTGTTACTGACAATGTTTTGAACCATTCCTGTGACACTAGTTATAGAGTCCGATGCTTCACTTCAGGTTTACTGTATTCCTTGGACCTTCTTATTGACGATGAATCACAGAAATTACATCGGAATTAAATACAAAAGGCACAATGCCCACTGAAGTACAAGAAAACTGACTCTTCTTACTGTCTATACTTTGAAACATTGCAGTGACACTAGTTATAGATTCCGATGCTTCACTTCAGGTTTAGTGTATCCCTTGGACCTTTTTGTTGACGATGAAACACAGAAATTGCATCGGAATTAAATACAAAAGGCACAATGCCGACTTAAGTGCAAGAAGACTGACTCTTCTTACTGTCTATGTTATGAACCATTACTGTGACACTAGTTATAGATTCTGATGCTTCACTTCAGGTTTACTGTATCCCTTGGACCTTCTTATTGACGATGAAACACAGAAATTGCATCGGAATTAAATAGAAAAGGCACAATCCCGACTTAAGTACAGGAAGACTGACTCTTCTTACTGACTATGTTTTGAACCATTCCTGTGACACTAGTTATAGATTCCGATGCTTCACTTCAGGTTTACTGTATCCCATGGACCTTCGTATTGACGATGAACCACAGAAATTGCATCGGAATTAAACATAAAAGGCACAATGCCGACTTAAGTACAAGAAGACTGACTCTTCTTACTGTCAATGTTTTGAACCATTCCTGTGACACTAATTGTAGTTTCCGATGCTTCGCTTCAGATTTACTGTATCCCTTGGACCTTCTTATTGACGATGAAACACAGAAATTGCATCGGAATTAAATACAAAAGGCACAATGCCGACTTAAGTACAAGAACACTGTCTCTTCCTACTGTCTATGATTTGAACCACTCCTGTGACACTAGTTATAGATTCCGATGCATCACTTCAGGTTTACTGTATCCCATGTACCTTCTTATTGACGATGAAACACAGAAATTGCATCGGAATTAAATACAAAAGGCACAATTCCGGCTTAAGTACATGAAGACCGACTCTTCTTAATGTCTATGTTTTGAACCATTCTCTGTGACACTAGTTATAGATTCCGATGCTACACTCCAGGTTTGCTGTATCCCTTGGACCTTCTTATTGACGATGAAACACTGAAATTGCATCGGAATTAAATACAATAGGCACAATGCCGACTTATGGACAAGAAGACTGACTCTTCTTACAGACTATGTTTTGCACCATTCCTGTGACACTAGTTATAGATTCCGATGCTTCACTTCAGGTTTACTGTATCCCTGTGACCTTCTTATTGACGATGAAACACAGAAATTGCATCGCAATTAAATAGAAAAGGCACAATGCCGACTTAAGTACAAGAACAGTGACTCTTCTTACTGTCTATGTTTTGAACCATTCCTGTGACACTAGTTATAGATTCCGATGCTTCACTCCAGGTTTACTGTATCCCTTGGCCCTTCTTATTGACGATGAAACACAGAAATTGCATCGGAATTAAATAGAAAAAGCACAATGCCGACTTAAGTACAAGAAGACTGACCCTTCTTACTGGCTATGCTTTGAACCATTCCTGTGCAACTAGTTATAGATTCCGATGCTTCATTTCAGGTTTACTGTATCCCTTGGAGCTTCTTATTGACGATGAAACACAGAAATTGCATCGGAATTAAATGCAAAAGGCACAATGCCGGCTTAAGTACATGAAGACCGACTCTTCTTACTGTCTATGTTTTGAACCATTCTCTGTGGCACTAGTTAAAGATTCCGATGCTACACTCCAGTTTTGCTGTATCCCTTGGACCTTCTTACTGACGTTGAAACACTGAAATTGCATCGGAATTAAATACAAAAGGCACAATGCCGACTTAAGGAAAAGAAGACTGACTCTTCTTACTGACTATGTTTTGAACCATCCTGTAACACTAGTTATAGATTCCGATGCTTCACTTAAGGTTTACTGTATCCTACTGACCTTCTTATTGACGATGAAACACAGAAATTGCATCGGAATTAAATATAAAAGTCAGTATGCCGACTTAAGTACAAGCAGACTGACTCTTCTTACTGACTATGGTTTGAACCATTCCTGTGACACTAGTTGTAGATTCCGATGTTTCACTTCAGGTTTATTGTATCCCTTGTACCTTCTTATTGACGATGAAACACAGAAATTGCATCGGATTTAAATAGAAAAGGCACAATCCCGACTTAAGTACAGGAAGACTGACTCTTCTTACTGACTATGTTTTGAACTATTCCTGTGACACTAGTTATAGATTCCGATGCTTCACTTCAGGTTTGCTGTATCCCTTGGACCTTCGTATTGACGATGAAACACAGAAATTGCATGGGAACTAAATACAAAATTCACAATGCCGACTTAAGTACACGAAGACCGACTCTTCTTACTGTCTATGTTTTGAACCATTCTCAGTGACACTAGTTATAGATTCCGATGCTACACTCCAGGTTTGCTGTATCCCTTGGACCTTCTTATTGACGATAAAACACTGAAATTGCATCGGAATTAAATACAAAAGGCACAATGCCAACTTATGGACAAGAAGACTGACTCTTGTTACTGACAATGTTTTGAACCATTCCTGTGACACTAGTTATAGAGTCCGATGCTTCACTTCAGGTTTACTGTATTCCTTGGACCTTCTTATTGACGATGAATCACAGAAATTACATCGGAATTAAATACAAAAGGCACAATGCCCACTTAAGTACAAGAAAACTGACTCTTCTTACTGTCTATACTTTGATACATTCCAGTGACACTAGTTACAGATTCCGATGCTTCACTTCAGGTTTAGTGTATCCCTTGGACCTTCTTGTTGACGATGAGACACAGAAATTGCATCGGAATTAAATACAAAAGGCACAATGCCGACTTAAGTGCAAGAAGACTGACTCTTCTTACTGTCTATGTTATGAACCATTACTGTGACACTAGTTATAGATTCTGATGCTTCACTTCAGGTTTACTGTATCCCTTGGACCTTCTTATTGACGATGAAACACAGAAATTGCATCGGAATTAAATAGAAAAGGCACAATCCCGACTTAAGTACAGGAAGACTGACTCTTCTTACTGACTATGTTTTGAACCATTCCTGTGACACTAGTTATAGATTCCGATGCTTCACTTCAGGTTTACTGTATCCCATGGACCTTCGTATTGACGATGAAACACAGAAATTGCATCGGAATTAAACATAAAAGGCACAATGCCGACTTAAGTACAAGAAGACTGACTCTTCTTACTGTCAATGTTTTGAACCATTCCTGTGACACTAATTGTAGTTTCCGATGCTTCGCTTCAGATTTACTGTATCCCTTGGACCTTCTTATTGACGATGAAACACAGAAATTGCATCGGAATTAAATACAAAAGGCACAATGCCGACTTAAGTACAAGAACACTGTCTCTTCCTACTGTCTATGATTTGAACCACTCCTGTGACACTAGTTATAGATTCCGATGCATCACTTCAGGTTTACTGTATCCCATGTACCTTCTTATTGACGATGAAACACAGAAATTGCATCGGAATTAAATACAAAAGGCACAATTCCGGCTTAAGTACATGAAGACCGACTCTTCTTAATGTCTATGTTTTGAACCATTCTCTGTGACACTAGTTATAGATTCCGATGCTACACTCCAGGTTTGCTGTATCCCTTGGACCTTCTTATTGACGATGAAACACTGAAATTGCATCGGAATTAAATACAATAGGCACAATGCCGACTTATGGACAAGAAGACTGACTCTTCTTACAGACTATGTTTTGCACCATTCCTGTGACACTAGTTATAGATTCCGATGCTTCACTTCAGGTTTACTGTATCCCTCTGACCTTCTTATTGACGATGAAACACAAAAATTGCATCGCAATTAAATAGAAAAGGCACAATGCCGACTTAAGTACAAGAACACTGACTCTTCTTACTGTCTATGTTTTGAACCATTCCTGTGACACTAGTTATAGATTCCGATGCTTCACTCCAGGTTTACTGTATCCCTTTGCCCTTCTTATTGACGATGAAACACAGAAATTGCATCGGAATTAAATAGAAAAAGCACAATGCCGACTTAAGTACAAGAAGACTGCCCCTTCTTACTGGCTATGTTTTGAACCATTCCTGTGCAGCTAGTTATAGATTCCGATGCTTCATTTCAGGTTTACTGTATCCCTTGGAGCTTCTTATTGACGATGAAACACAGAAATTGCATCGGAATTAAATGCAAAAGGCACAATGCCGGCTTAAGTACATGAAGACCGACTCTTCTTACTGTCTATGTTTTGAACCATTCTCTGTGGCACTAGTTAAAGATTCAGATGCTACACTCCAGTTTTGCTGTATCCCTTGGACCTTCTTACTGACGTTGAAACACTGAAATTGCATCTGAATTAAATACAAAAGGCACAATGCCGACTTAAGGAAAAGAAGACTGACTCTTCTTACTGACTATGGTTTGAACCATTCCTGTGACACTTGTTGTAGATTCCGATGCTTCACTTCAGTTTTACTGTATCCCTCTGACCTTCTTATTGACGATGAAACACAGAAATTGCATCGGAATTAAACAGAAAATGCACAATGCCGACTTAAGTACAAGAAGACTGACTCTTCTTACTGTCTATGTTTTGAACCATTCCTGCGACACTAGTTGGAGATTCCGATGCTTGACTTCAGTTTTACTGTATCCCTTGGACCTTCTTATTGACGATGAAACACAGAAATTGCATCGGAATTAAAAACAAAAGGCGCAATGCCGACTTAAGTACAAGAGACTGACTCTTGTTACTGTCCTTGTTTGAACCACTCCTGTGACACTAGTTATAGATTCCGATGCTTCACTTCAGGTGTACTGTATCCTCTGGACCTTCTTATTGACGATGAAACACAGAAATTGCATCGGAATTAAATACAAAAGGCACAATGCCGACTTAAGTACAACAAGACTGACTCTTCTTACTCACTATGTTTTGAAGCAATCCTGTGACACTAGTTATAGATTCCGATGCTTCACTTCAGGTTTACTGCATCCCTTGGACCTTCGTATTGACGATGAAACACAGATATTGCATCGGAATTAAATACAAAGGCACAATGCCGACTTAAGTACAAAAAGACTGACTCTTCTAACTGACTATGATTTGAACCATTCCTGTGACACTAGTTATAGATTCCGATGCTTGACTTCAGTTTTATTGTATCCCTTGGACCTTCTTATTGACGATGAAACACGGAAATTGCATCGGAATGAAATACAAAAGGCACAATGCCGACTTAAGTACAAGAGACTGACTCTTCTTACTGACTATGCTTTGAACCATTCCTGTGACACTAGTTATAGATTCCGATGCTTCACTTCAGGTCTACTGGTCCCTCTGACCTTCTTATTGACGATGAAACACTGAAATTGCATCGGAATGAAATACGAAAGGCACAATGCCGATTTAAGTACAAGAAGACTGACTCTTCTTACTGACTATGATTTGAACCATTCCAGTGACACTAGTTATAGATTCCGATGCTTCACTTCTGGTTTACTGCATCCCTCTGACCTTCTTATTGACGATGAAACACAGAAATTGCGTCGGAATTAAATACAAAAGGCACTATGCCGACTTAAGTACAAGAAGACTTATTCTTCCTACTGTCTATGATTTAAAACATTCCTGCGACACTAGTTATAGATTCCGATGCTTCACTTCAGGTTCACTGTATCCCTTGTACCTTCTTATTGACGATGAAACACAGAAATTGCATCGGAATTAAATAGAAAAGGCACAATCCCGACTTAAGTACAGGAAGACTGACTCTTCTTACTGACTATGATTTGAACCATTCCAGTGACACTAGTTATAGATTCCGATGCTTCACTTGAGGTTTACTGTATCCCTCTGACCTTATTGACGATGAAACAGAGAAATTGCATAGGAATTAAATACAAATGGCACAATACCGACTTAAGTAAGGGAGGACTGACTCTTCTTACTGTCTATGTTTTGAACCATTCCTGTGACACTAGATATATATTTCGATGCTTCACTTTAGGTTACTGTATCCCTTGGACCTTCTTATTGACGATGAAACACTGACATTGCATCGGAATTAATTACAAAAGGCACAATGCCGACTTAAGGAAAAGAAGACTGACTCTTCTTACTGACTATGTTTTGAACCATCCTGCAACACTAGTTATAGATTCCGATGCTTCACTTCAGGTTTACTGTATCCCTCTGACCTTCTTATTGACGATGAAACACAGAAATTGCATCGGAATTAAATAGAAAATGCACAATGCCGACTTAAGTACAAGAAGACTGACTCTTCTTACTGTCTATGATTTGAACCATTCCTGCGACACTAGTTGGAGATTCCGATGCTTGACTTCAGATTTACTGTATCCCTTGGACCTTTTTATTGACGATGAAACACAGAAATTGCATCGGAATTAAAAACAAAAGGCACAATGCCGACTTAAGTACAAGAGACTGACTCTTGTTACTGTCCTTGTTTGAACCACTCCTGTGACACTAGTTATAGATTCCGACGCTTCACTTCAGGGGTACTGTATCCTCTGGACCTTCTTATTGACGATGAAACACAGAAATTGCATCGGAATTAAATACAAAAGGCACAATGCCGACTTAAGTACAAGAAGACTGACTCTTCTTACTCTCTATGTTTTGAAGCAATCCTGTGACACTAGTTATAGATTCCGATGCTTCACTTCAGGTTTACTGCATCCCTTGGACCTTCATATTGACGATGAAACACAGATATTGCATCAGAATTAAATACAAAGGCACAATGCCGACTCAAGTACAAAAAGACTGACTCTTCTAACTGACTATGTTTTGAACCATTCCTGTGACACTAGTTATAGATTCCGATGCTTGACTTCAGTTTTACTGTATCCCTTGGACCTTCTTATTGAAGATGAAATACAGAAATTGCATCGGAATGAAATACAAAAGGCACAATGCCGACTTAAGTACAAGAGACTGACTCTTCTTACTGACTATGCTTTGAACCATTCCTGTGACACTAGTTATAGATTCCGATGCTTCACTTCAGGTCTACTGCATCCCTCTGACCTTCGTATTGACGATGAAACAAAGAAATTGCACCGGAATTAAGTACAAAATGCACAATGCCGACTTAAGTACAAGAAGACTGACTCTTCTTACTGTCTATGTTTGAACCATTCCTGTGACACTAGTTATAGATTCCGATGCTTCACTTCTGGTTTACTGCATCCCTCTGACCTTCTTATTGACGATGAAACACAGAAATTGCGTCGGAATTAAATACAAAAGGCACTATGCCGACTTAATTACAAGAAGTCTGACTCTTCCTACTGTCTATGATTTGAACCATTCCTGCGACACTAGTTATAGATTCCGATGCTTCACTTCAGGTTTACTGTATCCCTTGTACCTTCTTATTGACGATGAAACACAGAAATTGCATCGGAATTAAATAGAAAAGGCACAATCCCGACATAAGTACAGGAAGACTGACTCTTCTTACTGACTATGTTTTGAACCATTCCTGTGGCACTAGTTTTGGATTCCGGTGCTTCAATTCAGGTTTACTGTATCCCTCTGACCTTCTTATTGACGATGAAACACAGAAATTGCATCGGAATTTAATACAAATGGCACAATGCCGACTTAAGTACAAGAAGACGGACTCTTCCCACTGTCTATGTTTTGAACCATTCCTGTGACACTAGTTATAGATTCCGATGCTTCACTTCAGGTTTACTGTATCCCTCTGACCTTATTGACGATGAAACAGAGAAATTGCATCGGAATTAAATACAAAAGGCACAATACCGATTTAAGTACAAGAAGACTGACTCTTCTTACTGTCTATGTTTTGAACCATTCCTGTGACACTAGTTATATATTTCGATGCTTCACTTTAGGTTACTGTATACCTTGGACCTTCTTATTGACGATGAAACACTGACATTGCATCGGATTTAATTACAAAAGGCACAATGCCGACTTAAGGAAAAGAAGACTGACTCTTCTTACTGACTATGTTTTGAACCATCCTGTAATACTAGTTATAGATTCCGATGCTTCACTTCAGGTTTACTGTATCCCTCTGACCTTCTTATTGAGGATGAAACACAGAAATTGCATCGGAATTAAATACAAAAGTCAGTATGCCGACTTAAGTACAAGCAGACTGACTCTTCTTACTGACTATGGTTTGAACCATTCCTGTGACACTAGTTATAGATTCCGATGCTTCACTTCAGGTTTACTGTATCCCTCTGACCTTATTGACGATGAAACAGAGAAATTTTATCGGAATTAAATACAAAAGGCACAATACCGACTCAAGTACAAGAAGACTGACTCTTCTTACTGTCTCTGTTTTGAACCATTCCTGTGACACTAGTTATATATCGATGCTTCACTTTAGGTTACTGTATCCCTTGGACCTTCGTATTGACGATGAAACACAGAATTTGCATCGGAATTAAATACAAAAGGCACAATGCCGACTTAAGGACAAGAAGACTGACTCTTCTTACTGACTATGTTTTGAACCATTCCTGCGACACTAGTTGGAGATTCCGATGCTTGACTTCAGTTTTACTGTATCCCTTGGACCTTCTTATTGACGATGGAACACAGAAATTGCATCGGAATTATAAACAAAAGGCACAATGCCGACTTAAGTACAAGAGACTGACTCTTGTTACTGTCCTTGTTTGAACCACTCCTGTGACACTAGTTATAGATTCCGATGCTTCACGTCCGGTTTACTGCATCCCTTGGACCTTCGTATTGACGATGAAACACAGAAATTGCATCGGAATTAAATACAAAAGGCACAATGCCGACATAAGTACAAGAGACTGACTCTTCTTACTGACTATGCTTTGAACCAATCCTTTGACACTAGTTATAGATTCCGATGCTTCACTTCAGGTTTTCTGCATCCCTCTGACCTTCTTATTGACGATGAAACAAAGAAATTGCATCGGAATTAAATACAAAATGCACAATGCCGACTTAAGTACAAGAAGACTGACTCTTCTTACTGTCTATGTTTGAACCATTCCTGTGACACTAGTTATAGATTCCGATGTTTCACTTCAGGTTTACTGGTCCCTCTGACCTTCTTATTGACCATGAAACACAGAAATTGCATCGGAATGAAATACGAAAGGTACAATGCCGACTTAAGTACAAGAAGACTGACTCTTCTTACTGACTATGATTTGAACCATTCCTGTGACACTACTTATAGATTCCGATGCTTCACTTCTGGTTTACTGCATCCCTCTGACCTTCTTATTGACGATGAAACACAGAAATTGCGTCGGAATTAAATACAAAAGGCACTATGCCGACTTAAGTACAAGAAGACTGACTCTTCCTACTGTCTATGATTTGAACCATTCCTGTGACACTAGTTATAGATTCCGATGCTTCACTTGAGGTTTACTGTATCCCTCTGACCTTATTGACGATGAAACAGAGAAATTGCATCGGAATTAAATACAAATGGCACAATACCGACTTAAGTAAGGGAGGACTGACTCTTCTTACTGTCTATGTTTTGAACCATTCCTGTGACACTAGATATATATTCCGATGCTTCACTTTAGGTTACTGTATCCCTTGGACCTTCTTATTGACGATGAAACACTGACATTGCATCGGAATTAATTACAAAAGGCACAATGCCGACTTAAGGAAAAGAAGACTGACTCTTCTTACTGACTATGTTTTGAACCATCCTGCAACACTAGTTATAGATTCCGATGCTTCACTTCAGGTTTACTGTATCCCTCTGACCTTCTTATTGACGATGAAACACAGAAATTGCATCGGAATTAAATAGAAAATGCACAATGCCGACTTAAGTACAAGAAGACTGACTCTTCTTACTGTCTATGATTTGAACCATTCCTGCGACACTAGTTGGAGATTCCGATGCTTGACTTCAGATTTACTGTATCCCTTGGACCTTTTTATTGACGATGAAACACAGAAATTGCATCGGAATTAAAAACAAAAGGCACAATGCCGACTTAAGTACAAGAGACTGACTCTTGTTACTGTCCTTGTTTGAACCACTCCTGTGACACTAGTTATAGATTCCGACGCTTCACTTCAGGGGTACTGTATCCTCTGGACCTTCTTATTGACGATGAAACACAGAAATTGCATCGGAATTAAATACAAAAGGCACAATGCCGACTTAAGTACAAGAAGACTGACTCTTCTTACTCTCTATGTTTTGAAGCAATCCTGTGACACTCGTTATAGATTCCGATGCTTCACTTCAGGTTTACTGCATCCCTTGGACCTTCATATTGACGATGAAACACAGATATTGCATCAGAATTAAATACAAAGGCACAATGCCGACTCAAGTACAAAAAGACTGACTCTTCTAACTGACTATGTTTTGAACCATTCCTGTGACACTAGTTATAGATTCCGATGCTTGACTTCAGTTTTACTGTATCCCTTGGACCTTCTTATTGACGATGAAATACAGAAATTGCATCGGAATGAAATACAAAAGGCACAATGCCGACTGAAGTACAAGAGACTGACTCTTCTTACTGACTATGCTTTGAACCATTCCTGTGACACTAGTTATAGATTCCGATGCTTCACTTCAGGTCTACTGCATCCCTCTGACCTTCGTATTGACGATGAAACAAAGAAATTGCATCGGAATTAAATACAAAATGCACAATGCCGACTTAAGTACAAGAAGACTGACTCTTCTTACTGTCTATGTTTGAACCATTCCTGTGACACTAGTTATAGATTCCGATGATTCACTTCAGGTTTACTGGTCCCTCTGACCTTCTTATTGACGATGAAACACTGAAATAGCATCGGAATGAAATACGAAAGGCACAATGCCGATTTAAGTACACGAAGACTGACTCTTCTTACTGACTATGATTTGAACCATTCCATTGACACTAGTTATAGATTCCGATGCTTCACTTCTGGTTTACTGCATCCCTCTGACCTTCTTATTGACGATGAAACACAGAAATTGCGTCGGAATTAAATACAAAAGGCACTATGCCGACTTAATTACAAGAAGTCTGACTCTTCCTGCTGTCTATGATTTGAACCATTCCTGCGACACTAGTTATAGATTCCGATGCTTCACTTCAGGTTTACTGTATCCCTTGTACCTTCTTATTGACGATGAAACACAGAAATTGCATCGGAATTAAATAGAAAAGGCACAATCCCGACTTAAGTACAGGAAGACTGACTCTTCTTACTGACTATGTTTTGAACCATTCCTGTGGCACTAGTTTTGGATTCCGGTGCTTCAATTCAGGTTTACTGTATCCCTCTGACCTTCTTATTGACGATGAAACACAGAAATTGCATCGGAATTTATTACAAATGGCACAATGCCGACTTAAGTACAAGAAGACGGACTCTTCCCACTGTCTATGTTTTGAACCATTCCTGTGACACTAGTTATAGATTCCGATGCTTCACTTCAGGTTTACTGTATCCCTCTGACCTTATTGACGATGAAACAGAGAAATTGCATCGGAATTAAATACAAAAGGCACAATACCGATTTAAGTACAAGAAGACTGACTCTTCTTACTGTCTATGTTTTGAATAATTTCTGTGACACTAGTTATATATTTCGATGCTTCACTTTAGGTTACTGTATACCTTGGACCTTCTTATTGACGATGAAACACTGACATTGCATCGGATTTAATTACAAAAGGCACAATGCCGACTTAAGGAAAAGAAGACTGACTCTTCTTACTGACTATGTTTTGAACCATCCTGTAATACTAGTTATAGATTCCGATGCTTCACTTCAGGTTTACTGTATCCCTCTGACCTTCTGATTGAGGATGAAACACAGAAATTGCATCGGAATTAAATACAAAAGTCAGTATGCCGACTTAAGTACAAGCAGACTGACTCTTCTTACTGACTATGGTTTGAACCATTCCTGTGACACTAGTTATAGATTCCGATGCTTCACTTCAGGTTTACTGTATCCCTCTGACCTTATTGACGATGAAACAGAGAAATTTTATCGGAATTAAATACAAAAGGCACAATGCCGACTTAAGTACACGAAGACCGACTCTTCTTACTGACTATGTATTGAACCTTTCATGTGACACTAGTTATAGATTCCGATGCTTCACTTCAGGTTTAATGTATCCCTCTGACCTTCGTATTGACGATGAAACACAGAAATTGCATCGGAATTAAATAGAAATGGCACAATGCCGACTTAAGTACAAGAACACTGTCTCCTCCTACTGTCTATGATTTGAACCATTCCTGTGACACTGGTTACAGATTCCGATGCTTCACTTCAGGTTTATTGTATCCCTTGTACCTTCTTATTGACGATGAAGCACAGAAAATGCATCGGATTTAAATAGAAAAGGCACAATCCCGACTTAAGTACAGGAAGACTGACTCTTCTTACTGACTATGTTTTGAACTATTCCTGTGACACTAGTTATAGATTCCGATGCTTCACTTCAGGTTAACTGTATCCCTTGGACCTCCGTATTGACGATGAAACACAGAAATTGCATGGGAATTAAATACAAAAGGCACAATGCCGACTTAAGTACACGAAGACCGACTCTTCTTACTGTCTATGTTTTGAACCATTCTCAGTGCCACTAGTTATAGATTCCGATGCTACACTCCAGGTTTGCTGTATCCCTTGGACCTTCGTATTGACGATAAAACACTGAAATTGCATCGGAATTAAATACAAAAGCACAATGCCGACTTATGGACAAGAAGACTGACTCTTGTTACTGACAATGTTTTGAACCATTCCTGTGACACTAGTTATAGAGTCCGATGCTTCACTTCAGGTTTACTGTATTCCTTGGACCTTCTTATTGTCGATGAAACACAGAAATTTCATCGGAATTAAATACAAAAGTCAGTATGCCGACTTAAGTACAAGCAGACTGACTCTTCTTACTGACTATGGTTTGAACCATTCCTGTGACACTAGTTATAGATTCCGATGCTTCACTTCAGATTAACTGTATCCCTCTGACCTTCTTATTGACGGTGAAACACAGAAATTGCATCGGAATGACATAGAAAATGCACAATGCCGACTTAAGTACAAGAAGACTGACTCTTCTTACTGTCTATGTTTTGAACCATTCCTGCGACACTAGTTGGAGATTCCGATGCTTGACTTCAGTTTTACTGTATCCCTTGGACCTTCTTATTGACGATGGAACACAGAAATTGCATCGGAATTATAAACAAAAGGCACAATGCCGACTTAAGTACAAGAGACTGACTCTTGTTACTGTCCTTGTTTGAACCACTCCTGTGACACTAGTTATAGATTCCGATGCTTCACGTCCGGTTTACTGCATCCCTTGGACCTTCGTATTGACGATGAAACACAGAAATTGCATCGGAATTAAATACAAAAGGCACAATGCCGACATAAGTACAAGAGACTGACTCTTCTTACTGACTATGCTTTGAACCAATCCTTTGACACTAGTTATAGATTCCGATGCTTCACTTCAGGTTTTCTGCATCCCTCTGACCTTCTTATTGACGATGAAACAAAGAAATTGCATCGGAATTAAATACAAAATGCACAATGCCGACTTAAGTACAAGAAGACTGACTCTTCTTACTGTCTATGTTTGAACCATTCCTGTGACACTAGTTATAGATTCCGATGTTTCACTTCAGGTTTACTGGTCCCTCTGACCTTCTTATTGACCATGAAACACAGAAATTGCATCGGAATGAAATACGAAAGGTACAATGCCGACTTAAGTACAAGAAGACTGACTCTTCTTACTGACTATGATTTGAACCATTCCTGTGACACTACTTATAGATTCCGATGCTTCACTTCTGGTTTACTGCATCCCTCTGACCTTCTTATTGACGATGAAACACAGAAATTGCGTCGGAATTAAATACAAAAGGCACTATGCCGACTTAAGTACAAGAAGACTGACTCTTCCTACTGTCTATGATTTGAACCATTCCTGTGACACTAGTTATAGATTCCGATGCTTCACTTGAGGTTTACTGTATCCCTCTGACCTTATTGACGATGAAACAGAGAAATTGCATCGGAATTAAATACAAATGGCACAATACCGACTTAAGTAAGGGAGGACTGACTCTTCTTACTGTCTATGTTTTGAATAATTCCTGTGACACTAGATATATATTCCGATGCTTCACTTTAGGTTACTGTATCCCTTGGACCTTCTTATTGACGATGAAACACTGACATTGCATCGGAATTAATTACAAAAGGCACAATGCCGACTTAAGGAAAAGAAGACTGACTCTTCTTACTGACTATGTTTTGAACCATCCTGCAACACTAGTTATAGATTCCGATGCTTCACTCCAGGTTTACTGTATCCCTCTGACCTTCTTATTGACGATGAAACACAGAAATTGCATCGGAATTAAATAGAAAATGCACAATGCCGACTTAAGTACAAGAAGACTGATTCTTCTTACTGTCTATGATTTGAACCATTCCTGCGACACTAGTTGGAGATTCCGATGCTTGACTTCAGATTTACTGTATCCCTTGGACCTTTTTATTGACGATGAAACGCAGAAATTGCATCGGAATTAAAAACAAAAGGCACAATGCCGACTTAAGTACAAGAGACTGACTCTTGTTACTGTCCTTGTTTGAACCACTCCTGTGACACTAGTTATAGATTCCGACGCTTCACTTCAGGGGTACTGTATCCTCTGGACCTTCTTATTGACGATGAAACACAGAAATTGCATCGGAATTAAATACAAAAGGCACAATGCCGACTTAAGTACAAGAAGACTGACTCTTCTTACTCTCTATGTTTTGAAGCAATCCTGTGACACTCGTTATAGATTCCGATGCTTCACTTCAGGTTTACTGCATCCCTTGGACCTTCATATTGACGATGAAACACCGATATTGCATCAGAATTAAATACAAAGGCACAATGCCGACTCAAGTACAAAAAGACTGACTCTTCTAACTGACTATGTTTTGAACCATTCCTGTGACACTAGTTATAGATTCCGATGCTTGACTTCAGTTTTACTGTATCCCTTGGACCTTCTTATTGACGATGAGATACAGAAATTGCATCGGAATGAAATACAAAAGGCACAATGCCGACTGAAGTACAAGAGACTGACTCTTCTTACTGACTATGCTTTGAACCATTCCTGTGACACTAGTTATAGATTCCGATGCTTCACTTCAGGTCTACTGCATCCCTCTGACCTTCGTATTGACGATGAAACAAAGAAATTGCATCGGAATTAAATACAAAATGCACAATGCCGACTTAAGTACAAGAAGACTGACTCTTCTTACTGTCTATGTTTGAACCATTCCTGTGACACTAGTTATAGATTCCGATGATTCACTTCAGGTTTACTGGTCCCTCTGACCTTCTTATTGACGATGAAACACTGAAATAGCATCGGAATGAAATACGAAAGGCACAATGCCGATTTAAGTACACGAAGACTGACTCTTCTTACTGACTATGATTTGAACCATTCCATTGACACTAGTTATAGATTCCGATGCCTCACTTCTGGTTTACTGCATCCCTCTGACCTTCTTATTGACCATGAAACACAGAAATTGCGTCGGAATTAAATACAAAAGGCACTATGCCGACTTAATTACAAGAAGTCTGACTCTTCCTGCTGTCTATGATTTGAACCATTCCTGCGACACTAGTTATAGATTCCGATGCTTCACTTCAGGTTTACTGTATCCCTTGTACCTTCTTATTGACGATGAAACACAGAAATTGCATCGGAATTAAATAGAAAAGGCACAATCCCGACTTAAGTACAGGAAGACTGACTCTTCTTACTGACTATGTTTTGAACCATTCCTGTGGCACTAGTTTTGGATTCCGGTGCTTCAATTCAGGTTTACTGTATCCCTCTGACCTTCTTATTGACGATGAAACACAGAAATTGCATCGGAATTTATTACAAATGGCACAATGCCGACTTAAGTACAAGAAGACGGACTCTTCCCACTGTCTATGTTTTGAACCATTCCTGTGACACTAGTTATAGATTCCGATGCTTCACTTCAGGTTTACTGTATCCCTCTGACCTTATTGACGATGAAACAGAGAAATTGCATCGGAATTAAATACAAAAGGCACAATACCGATTTAAGTACAAGAAGACTGACTCTTCTTACTGTCTATGTTTTGAATAATTCCTGTGACACTAGTTATATATTTCGATGCTTCACTTTAGGTTACTGTATACCTTGGACCTTCTTATTGACGATGAAACACTGACATTGCATCGGATTTAATTACAAAAGGCACAATGCCGACTTAAGGAAAAGAAGACTGACTCTTCTTACTGACTATGTTTTGAACCATCCTGTAATACTAGTTATAGATTCCGATGCTTCACTTCAGGTTTACTGTATCCCTCTGACCTTCTGATTGAGGATGAAACACAGAAATTGCATCGGAATTAAATACAAAAGTCAGTATGCCGACTTAAGTACAAGCAGACTGACTCTTCTTACTGACTATGGTTTGAACCATTCCTGTGACACTAGTTATAGATTCCGATGCTTCACTTCAGGTTTACTGTATCCCTCTGACCTTATTGACGATGAAACAGAGAAATTTTATCGGAATTAAATACAAAAGGCACAATACCGACTTAAGTACAAGAAGACTGACTCTTCTTACTGTCTCTGTTTTGAACCATTCCTGTGACACTAGTTATATATCGATGCTTCACTTTAGGTTACTGTATCCCTTGGACCTTCGTATTGACGATGAAACACAGAATTTGCATCGGAATTAAATACAAAAGGCACAATGCCGACTTAAGGACAAGAAGACTGACTCTTCTTACTGACTATCATCTCAACCATTCCTGTAACACTAGTTATAGATTCCGATGCTTCACTTCACGTTTACTGTATCCCTCTGACCTTCTTATTGACGATGAAACACAGAAATTGCATGGGAATTAAATACAAAAGGCACGATGCCGACTTTAGTACACGAAGACCGACTCTTCTTACTGACTATGTTTTGAACCTTTCATGTGACACTAGTTATAGATTCCGATGCTTCACTTCAGGTTTAATGTATCCCTCTGACCTTCGTATTGACGATGAAACACAGAAATTGCATCGGAATTAAATAGAAAAGGCACAATGCCGACTTAAGTACAAGAACACTGTCTCCTCCTACTGTCTATGATTTGAACCATTCCTGTGACACTGGTTATAGATTCCGATGCTTCACTTCAGGTTTATTGTATCCCTTGTACCTTCTTATTGACGATGAAGCACAGAAAATGCATCGGATTTAAATAGAAAAGGCACAATCCCGACTTAAGTACAGGAAGACTGACTCTTCTTACTGACTATGTTTTGAACTATTCCTGTGACACTAGTTATAGATTCCGATGCTTCACTTCAGGTTAACTGTATCCCTTGGACCTTCGTATTGACGATGAAACACAGAAATTGCATGGGAATTAAATACAAAAGGCACAATGCCGACTTAAGTACACGAAGACCGACTCTTCTTACTGTCTATGTTTTGAACCATTCTCAGTGACACTAGTTATAGATTCCGATGCTACACTCCAGGTTTGCTGTATCCCTTGGACCTTCGTATTGACGATAAAACACTGAAATTGCATCGGAATTAAATACAAAAGGCACAATGCCGACTTATGGACAAGAAGACTGACTCTTGTTACTGACAATGTTTTGAACCATTCCTGTGACACTAGTTATAGAGTCCGATGCTTCACTTCAGGTTTACTGTATTCCTTGGACCTTCTTATTGTCGATGAAACACAGAAATTTCATCGGAATTAAATACAAAAGTCAGTATGCCGACTTAAGTACAAGCAGACTGACTCTTCTTACTGACTATGGTTTGAACCATTCCTGTGACACTAGTTATAGATTCCGATGCTTCACTTCAGGTTAACTGTATCCCTCTGACCTTCTTATTGACGGTGAAACACAGAAATTGCATCGGAATGACATAGAAAATGCACAATGCCGACTTAAGTACAAGAAGACTGACTCTTCTTACTGTCTATGTTTTGAACCATTCCTGCGACACTAGTTGGAGATTCCGATGCTTGACTTCAGTTTTACTGTATCCCTTGGACCTTCTTATTGACGATGAAACACAGAAATTGCATCGGAATTATAAACAAAAGGCACAATGCCGACTTAAGTACAAGAGACTGACTCTTGTTACTGTCCTTGTTTGAACCACTCCTGTGACACTAGTTATAGATTCCGATGCTTCACGTCCGGTTTACTGCATCCCTTGGACCTTCGTATTGACGATGAAACACAGAAATTGCTTCGGAATTAAATACAAAAGGCACAATGCCGACATAAGTACAAGAGACTGACTCTTCTTACTGACTATGCTTTGAACCAATCCTTTGACACTAGTTATAGATTCCGATGCTTCACTTCAGGTTTTCTGCATCCCTCTGACCTTCTTATTGACGATGAAACAAAGAAATTGCATCGGAATTAAATACAAAATGCACAATGCCGACTTAAGTACAAGAAGACTGACTCTTCTTACTGTCTATGTTTGAACCATTCCTGTGACACTAGTTATAGATTCCGATGTTTCACTTCAGGTTTACTGGTCCCTCTGACCTTCTTATTGACGATGAAACACAGAAATTGCATCGGAATGAAATACGAAAGGTACAATGCCGACTTAAGTACAAGAAGACTGACTCTTCTTACTGACTATGATTTGAACCATTCCTGTGACACTACTTATAGATTCCGATGCTTCACTTCTGGTTTACTGCATCCCTCTGACCTTCTTATTGACGATGAAACACAGAAATTGCGTCGGAATTAAATACAAAAGGCACTATGCCGACTTAAGTACAAGAAGACTGACTCTTCCTACTGTCTATGATATGAACCATTCCTGTGACACTAGTTATAGATTCCGATGCTTCACTTCAGGTTTACTGTATCCCTTGTACCTTCTTATTGACGATGAAACACAGAAATTGCATCGGAATTAAATAGAAAAGGCACAATGCCGGCTTAAGTACAAGAAGACCGACTCTTCTTACTGTCTATGTTTTGAACCATTCTCTGTGACACTAGTTATAGATTCCGATGCTACACTCCACGTTTGCTGTAACCCTTGGACCTTCTTATAGACGATGAAACACAGAAATTGCAACGGAATTAAATACACTATGCACAATGCCGTCCTAAGTACAAGAAGACTGACTCATCCTGCTGTCTATGTTTTGAACCATTCCTGTGGCACTAGTTTTAGATTCCGGTGCTTCACTTCAGGTTTACTGTATCCCTCTGACTTTCTTATTGACGATGAAACACAGAAATTGCATCGGAATTAAATACTAAAGGCACAATACCTACTTAAGTACAAGAAGACTGACTCTTCTTACTGTCTCTGTTTTGAACCATTCCTGTGACACTAGTTATATATCGATGCTTCACGTTAGGTTACTGTATCCCTTGGACCTTCGTATTGACGATGAAACACAGAAATTGCATCGGAATTAAATACAAAAGGCACAATGCCGACTTAAGGACAAGAAGACTGACTCTTCTTACTGACTATGATCTGAACCATTCCTGTAACACTAGTTATAGATTCCGATGCTTCACTTCAGGGTTACTGTATCCCTCTGACCTTCTTATTGTCGATGAAACACAGAAATTTCAGCGGAATTAAATACAAAAGTCAGTATGCCGACTTAAGTACAAGCAGACTGACTCTTCTTACTGACTATGGTTTGAACCATTCCTGTGACACTAGTTATAGATTCCGATGTTTCACTTCAGGTTTACTGGTCCCTCTGACCTTCTTATTGACGATGAAACACCGAAATTGCATCGGAATGAAATACGAAAGGCACAATGCAGACTTAAGTACAAGACGACTGACTCTTCTTACTGACTATGATTTGAACCATTCCTGTGACACTAGTTATAGATTCCGATGCTTCACTTCTGGTTTACTGCATCCCTCTGATCTTCTTATTGACGATGAAACACAGAAATTGCGTCGGAATTAAATACAAAAGGCACTATGCCGACTTAAGTACAAGAAGACTGACTCTTCCTACTGTCTATGATTTGAACCATTCCTGTGACACTAGTTATAGATTCCGATGCTTCACTTCAGGTTTACTGTATCCCTTGGACCTTCGTATTGACGATGAAACGCAGAAATTGCATCGGAATTAAATACAAAAGGCACAATGCCGGCTTAAGTACAAGAAGACCGACTCTTCTTACTGTCTATGTTTTGAACCATTCTCTGTGACACTAGTTATAGATTCCGATGCAACACTCCACGTTTGCTGTAACCCTTGGACCTTCTTATAGACGATGAAACACAGAAATTGCAACGGAATTAAATACACTAGGCACAATGCCGTCCTAAGTACAAGAAGACTGACTCATCCTGCTGTCTATGTTTTGAACCATTCCTGTGGCACTAGTTTTGGATTCCGGTGCTTCACTTCAGGTTTACTGTATCCCTCTGACTTTCTTATTGACGATGAAACACAGAAATTGCATCGGAATTAAATAGAAAAGGCACAATACCGACTTAAGTACAAGAAGACTGACTCTTCTTACTGTCTCTGTTTTGAACCATTCCTGTGACACTAGTTATATATCGATGCTTCACTTTAGGTTACTGTATCCCTTGGACCTTCGTATTGACGATGAAACACAGAAATTGCATCGGAGTTAAATACAAAAGGCACAATGCCGACTTAAGGACAAGAAGACTGACTCTTCTTACTGACTATGATCTGAACCATTCCTGTAACACTAGTTATAGATTCCGATGCTTCACTTCAGGGTTACTGTATCCCTCTGACCTTCTTATTGACGATGAAACACAGAAATTGCATCGGAATGAAATACAAAGGTCACTATGCCGACTTAAGTACAAGCAGACTGTCTCTTCTTACTGACTATGTTTTGAACCTTTCGTGTGACACTAGTTATAGATACCGATGCTTCACTTCGGGTTTAATGTATCCCTCTGACCTTCGTATTGACGATGAAACACAGAAATTGCATCGGAATTAAATAGAAAAGGCACAATGCCGACATAAGTACAAGAACACTGTCTCCTCCTACTGTCTATGATTTGAACCATTTCTGTGACACTAGTTATAGATTCCGATGTTTCACTTCATGTTTATTGTATCCCTTGTACCTTCTTATTGACGATGAAACACAGAAATTGCATCGGATTTAAATAGAAAAGGCACAATCCCGACTTAAGTACAGGAAGACTGACTCTTCTTACTGACTATGTTTTGAACTATTCCTGTGACACTAGTTATAGATTCCGATGCTTCACTTCAGGTTTACTGTATCCCTTGGACCTTCGTATTGACGATGAAACACAGAAATTGCATGGGAATTAAATACAAAAGGCACAATTCCGACTTAAGTACACGAAGACCGACTCTTCTTACTGTCTATGCTTTGAACCATTCTCAGTGACACTAGTTATAGATTCCGATGCTACACTCCAGGTTTGCTGTATCCCTTGGACCTTCTTATTGACGATAAAACACTGAAATTGCATCGGAATTAAATACAAAAGGCACAATTCCGACTTATGGACAAGAAGACTGACTCTTGTTAATGACAATGTTTTGAACCATTCCTGTGACACTAGTTATAGAGTCCGATGCTTCACTTCAGGTTTACTGTATTCCTTGGACCTTCTTATTGACGATGAATCACAGAAATTACATCGGAATTAAATACAAAAGGCACAATGCCCACTTAAGTACAAGAAAACTGACTCTTCTTACTGTCTATATTTTGAAACATTCCAGTGACACTAGTTATAGATTCCGATGCTTCACTTCAGGTTTACTGTTTCCCTTGGACCTTCTTGTTGACGATGAAACACAGAAATTGCATCGGAATTAAATACAAAAGGCACAATGCCGACTTAAGTGCAAGTAGACTGACTCTTCTTACTGTCTATGTTATGAACCATTACTGTGACACTAGTTATAGATTCTGATGCTTTACTTCAGGTTTACTGTATCCCTTGGACCTTCTTATTGACGATGAAACACAGAAATTGCATCGGAATTAAATAGAAAAGGCACAATCCCGACTTAAGTACAGGAAGACTGACTCTTCCTACTGTCTATGATTTGAACCACTCCTGTGACACTAGTTATAGATTCCGATGCATCACTTCAGGTTTACTGTATCCCTTGGAGCTGCTTATTGACGATGAAACACAGAAATTGCATCGGAATTAAATACAAAAGGCACAATGCCGGCTTAAGTACATGAAGACCGACTCTTCTTAATGTCTATGTTTTGAACCATTCTCTGTGACACTAGTTATACATTCCGATGCTACACTCCAGGTTTGCTGTATCCCTTGGACCTTCTTATTGACGATGAAACACTGAAATTGCATCGGAATTAAATACTATAGGCACAATGCCGACTTATGGACAAGAAGACTGACTCTTCTTACTGTCTATGTTTTGAACCATTCCTGTGACACTAGTTATATATTTCGAAGCTTCACTTTAGGTTACTGTATACCTTGGACCTTCTTATTGACGATGAAACACTGACATTGCATCGGAATTAATTACAAAAGTTACAATGCCGACTTAAGGAAAAGAAGACTGACTCTTCTTACTGACAATGTTTTGAACCATCCTGTAATACTAGTTATAGATTCCGATGCTTCACTTCTGGGTTACTGTATCCCTCTGACCTTCTTATTGACGATGAAACACAGAAATTGCATCGGAATTAAATACAAAAGTCAGTATGCCGACTTAAGTACAAGCAGACTGACTCTTCTTACTGACTATGGTTTGAACCATTCCTGTGACACTAGTTATAGATTCCGATGCTTCACTTCAGGTTAACTGTATCCCTCTGACCTTCTTATTGACGGTGAAACACAGAAATTGCATCGGAATTACATAGAAAATGCACAATGCCGACTTAAGTATAAGAAGACTGACTCTTCTTACTGTCTATGTTTTGAACCATTCCTGCGACACTAGTTGGAGATTCCGATGCTTGACTTAAGTTTTACTGTATCCCTTGGACCTTCTTATTGACGATGAAACACAGAAATTGCATCGGAATTATAAACAAAATGCACAATGCCGACTTAAGTACAAGAGCCTGACTCTTGTTACTGTCCTTGTTTGAACCACTCCTGTGACACTAGTTTTGGATTTCGATGCTTCACTTCAGGTGTACTGTATCCTCTGGACCTTCTTATTGACGATGAAACACAGAAATTGCATCGGAATTAAATACAAAAGGCACAATGCCGACTTAAGTACAAGAAGACTGACTCTTCTTACTCCCTATGTTTTGAAGCAATCCTGTGACACTAGTTATAGATTACGATGCTTCACTTCAGGTTTACTGCATTACTTGGACCTTCGTATTGACGATGAAACACAGAAATTGCATCGGAATTAAATACAAAGGCACAATGCCGACTTAAGTACAAAAAGACTGTCTCTTCTAACTGACTATGTTTTGAACCATTCCTGTGACACTAGTTATAGATTCCGATGCTTGACTTTAGTTTTACTGTATCCCTTGGACCTTCTTATTGACGATGAAACACAGAACTTGCATCGGAATTAAATACAAAAGGCACAATGCCGACTTAAGTACAAGAGACTGACTGTTCTTACTGACTATGCTTTGAACCATTCCTGTGACACTAGTTATAGATTCCGATGCTTCACTTCAGGTTTACTGCAACCCTCTGACCTTCATATTGACGATGAAACAAAGAAATTGCATCGGAATTAAATACAAAATGCACAATGCCGACTTAAGTACAAGAAGACTGACTCTACTTACTGTCTATGTTTGAACCATTCCTGTGACACTAGTTATAGATTCCGATCCTTCACTTCAGGTTTACTGGTCCCACTGACCATCTTATTGACGATGAAACACAGAAATTGCATCGGAATGAAATACGAAAGGCACAATGCCGACTTTAGTACAAGAAGAATGACTCTTCTTAGTGACTATGATTTGAACCATTCCTGTGACACTAGTTATAGATTCCGATACTTCACTTCTGGTATACTGCATCCCTCTGACCTTCTTATTGACGATGAAACACAGAAATTGCGTCGGAATTAAATACAAAAGGCACTATGCCGACTTAAGTACAAGAAGACTGACTCTTCCTACTGACTATGATTTGAACCATTCCTGTGACACTAGTTATAGATTCCGATGCTTCACTTCAGGTTTACTGTATCCCTTGTACCTTCTTGTAGACGATGAAACACAGAAATTGCAACGGAATTAAATATACTAGGCACAATGCCGCCCTAAGTACAAGAAGACTGACTCTTCCTGCTATCTATGTTTTGAACCATTCCTGTGGCACTAGTTTTGGATTCCAGTGCTTCACTTCAGGTTTACTGTATCCCTCTGACTTGCTTATTGACGATGAAACACAGAAATAGCATCGGAATTAAATAAAAATGGCACAATACCGACATAAGTACAAGAAGACTGGCTCTTCACACTATCTATGTTTTGAACCATTCCTGTGACACTAGTTATAGATTCCGATGCTTCACTTCAGGTTTACTGTATCCCTCTGACCTTATTGACGATGAAACAGAGAAATTGCATCGGAATTAAATACAAAAGGCACAATACCGACTTAAGTACAAGAAGACTGACTCTTCTTACTGTCTCTGTTTTGAACCATTCCTGTGACACTAGTTATATATCGATGCTTCACTTTAGGTTACTGTATCCCTTGGACCTTCGTATTGACGATGAAACACAGAATTTGCATCGGAATTAAATACAAAAGGCACAATGCCGACTTAAGGACAAGAAGACTGACTCTTCTTACTGACTATGATCTCAACCATTCCTGTAACACTAGTTATAGATTCCGATGCTTCACTTCACGTTTACTGTATCCCTCTGACCTTCTTATTGACGATGAAACACAGAAATTGCATGGGAATTAAATACAAAAGGCACAATGCCGACTTAAGTACACGAAGACCGACACTTCTTACTGACTATGTTTTGAACCTTTCCTGTGACACTAGTTATAGATTCCGATGCTTCACTTCAGGTTTAATGTATCCCTCTGACCTTCGTATTGACGATGAAACACAGAAATTGCATCGGAATTAAATAGAAAAGGCACAATGCCGACTTAAGTACAAGAACACTGTCTCCTCCTACTGTCTATGATTTGAACCATTCCTGTGACACTGGTTATAGATTCCGATGCTTCACTTCAGGTTTATTGTATCCCTTGTACCTTCTTATTGACGATGAAACACAGAAATTGCATCGGATTTAAATAGAAAAGGCACAATCCCGACTTAAGTACAGGAAGACTGACTCTTCTTACTGACTATGTTTTGAACTATTCCTGTGACACTAGTTATAGATTCCGATGCTTCACTTCAGGTTTACTGTATCCCTTGGACCTTCGTATTGACGATGAAACACAGAAATTGCATGGGAATTAAATACAAAAGGCACAATGCCGACTTAAGTACACGAAGACCGACTCTTCTTACTGTCTATGTTTTGAACCATTCTCAGTGACACTAGTTATAGATTCCGATGCTACACTCCAGGTTTGCTGTATCCCTTGGACCTTCGTATTGACGATGAAACACTGAAATTGCATCGGAATTAAATACAAAAGGCACAATGCCGACTTATGGACAAGAAGACTGAGTCTTGTTACTGACAATGTTTTGAACCATTCCTGTGACACTAGTTATAGAGTCCGATGCTTCACTTCAGGTTTACTGTATTCCTTGGACCTTCTTATTGACGATGAATCACAGAAATTACATCGGAATTAAATACAAAAGGCACAATGCCGACTTAAGTACAAGAAAACTGACTCTTCTTATTGTCTATATTTCGAACCATTCCAGTGACACTAGTTATAGATTCCGATGCTTCACTTCAGGTTTACTGTATCCCTTGGACCTTCTTGTTGACGATGAAACACAGAAATTACATCGGAATTAAATACAAAAGGCACAATGCCGACTTAAGTGCAAGAAGACTGACTCTTCTTACTGTCTATGCTATGAACCATTATTGTGACACTAGTTATAGATTCTGATGCTTCACTCCAGCTTTACTGTATCCCTTGGACCTTCTTATTGACGATGAAACACAGAAATTGCATCGGAATTAAATACAAAAGCCTCAATGCCGACCTAACGACAAGTAGACTGACACTTCTTACTGACTATGTTTTGAACCAATCCTGTGACACTAGTTATAGATTCCGATGCTTCACTTCAGGTTTACTGTATCCCTCTGACCTTCTTATTGACGATGAAACACAGAAATAGCATCGTAATTAAACATAAAAGGCACAATGCCGACTTAAGTACAAGAAGACTGACTCTTCTTACTGTCAATGTTTTGAACCATTCCTGTGACACTAATTGTAGTTTCCGATGCTTCGCTTAAGATTTACTGTATCCCTTGGACCTTCTTATTGACGATGAAACACAGAAATTGCATCGGAATTAAATACAAAAGGCACAATGCCGACTTAAGTACAAGAACACTGTCTCTTTCTACTGTCTATGATTTGAACCATTCCTGTGACACTAGTTATAGATTCCGATGCATCACTTCAGGTTTACTGTATCCCTTGTTCCTTCTTATTGACGATGAAACACAGAAGTTGCGTCGGAATTAAATAGAAAAGGCACAATCCCGACTTAAGTACAGGAAGACTGACTCTTCTTACTGACTATGTTTTGAACCATTCCTGTGACACTAGTTATAGATTCCGATTCTTCACTTCAGGTTTACTGTATCCCATGGACCTTCGTATTGACGATGAAACACAGAAAATGCATCGGAATTATATACAAAAGGCACAATGCCGACTTAAGTACACGAAGACCGACTCTTCTTACTGTCTATGTTTTGAACCATTCTCTGTGACACTAGTTATAGATTCCGATGCTACACTCCAGGTTTACTGCATCCCTTGGACCTTTTTATTGACGATGAAATACTGAAATTGCATCGGAATTAAATACAAAAGGCACAATGCCGACTTATGGACAAGAAGACTGACTCTTCTTACAGACTATGTTTTGCACCATTCCTGTGACACTAGTTATAGATTCCGATGCTTCACTTCAGGTTTACTGTATCCCTTGGACC
This sequence comes from Schistocerca americana, assembly GCF_021461395.2. Lineage (NCBI taxonomy): Eukaryota > Metazoa > Arthropoda > Insecta > Orthoptera > Acrididae > Schistocerca > Schistocerca americana. Next base: position 13,412,365 of record NC_060122.1, read on the forward strand.
TTCTTATTGACGATGAAACACAGAAATTGCATCGGAATTAAATAGAAAAAGCACAATGCCGACTTAAGTACAAGAAGACTGACCCTTCTTACTGGCTATGTTTTAAACCTTTCCTGTGCAACTAGTTATAGATTCCAATGCTTCATTTCAGGTTTACTGTATCCCTTGGATCTTCTTATTGACGATGAAACACAGAAATTGCAACGGAATTAAATACACTGGGCACAATGCCGACTTAAGTAGAAGAAGACTCACTCTTCCTGCTGTCTATGCTTTGAACCATTCCTGTGGCACTAGTTTTGGATTCCGGTGCTTCACTTCAGGTTTACTGTATCCCTCTGACCTTCTTATTGACGATGAAACAGAGAAATTGCATCGAAATTAAATACAAATTACACAATGCCGACTTAAGTACAAGAAGACTGACTCATCTTACTGTCTATGTTTTGAACCATTCCTGTGACACTAGTTATATATTTCGATGCTTCACTTTAGGTTACTGTAAACCTTGGACCATCTTATTGACGATGAAACACAGAAATTGCATCGGAATTAAATACAAAAGCACAATGCCGACTTAAGGACAAGAAGACTGACTCTACTTACTGACTATGTTTTGAGGCATTCCTTTAACACTAGTTATAGATTCCGATGCTTCACTTCAGGTTTACTGTATGCCTCTGACCTTCTTATTGACGATGAAACACAGAAATTGCATCGGAATTAAATACAAAAGTCACTATGCTGACTTAAGTTTAAGCAGATTGACTCTTCTTACTGACTATGTTTTGAACCATTCCTGTGACACTAGTTATAGAATCCGATGCTTCACTTCGGGTTTACTATATCCCTCTGACCGTCTTATTGCGATGAAACACAGAAATTGCATCGGAATTAAATAGAAAATGCACAATGCCGACTTAAGTACAAGAAGACTGACTCTTCTTACTGTCTATGTTTTGAACCATTCCTGCGACACTAGTTATAGATTCCGATGCTTGACTTCAGTTTTACTATATCCCTTGGACCTTCTTATTGACGATGAAACACAGAAATTGCATCGGAATTAAATTTCAAATCGCACAATGCCGACTTAAGTACAAAAAGACTGACTCTTCGAACTGACTATGTTTTGTACCATTCCTGTGACACTAGTTATAGATTCCGATGCTTGACTTCAGTTTTACTGTATCCCTTGGACCTTCTTATTGACGATGAAACACAGAAATTGCATCGGAATTAAATACAAAAGGCACAATGCCGACTTAAGTACAAGAGACTGACTCTTCTTACTGACTATGCTTTGAACCATTCCTGTGACACTAGTTATAGATTCCGATGCTTCACTTCAGGTTTACTGCATCCCTTGGACCTTCTTATTGACGATGAAACACAGAAATTGCATCGGAACTAAATTTCAAAACGCACAATGCCGACTTAAGTACAAAAAGGCTGACTCTTCTAACTGACTATGTTTTGTACCATTCCTGTGACACTAGTTATAGATTCCGATGCTTGACTTTAGTTTTACTGTATCCCTTGGACCTTCTTATTGACGATGAAACACAGAAATTGCATCTGAATTAAATACAAAAGGCACAATGCCGACTTAAGTACAAGAGACTGACTCTTCTTACTGACTATGCTTTGAACCATTCCTGTGACACTAGTTATAGATTCCGATGCTTCACTTCAGGTTTACTGCATCCGTCTGACCTTCTTATTGACGATGAAACAAAGAAATTCCATCGGAATGAAATACAAAATGCACAATGCCGACATAAGTACAAGAAGACTGACTCTTTTTACTGTCTATGTTTGAACCATTCCTGTGACACTAGTTATAGATTCCGATGCCTCATTTCAGGTGTACTGTATCCCCTGGACCTTCTCATTGACGATGAAACACAGAAATTGCATCGGAATTAAATACAAAAGTCACAATGCCGACTTAAGTACAAGAAGACTGACTCTTCTTACTCTCTATGTTTTGAACTAATTCTGTGACACTAGTTATAGATTCCGATGCTTCACTTCAGGTTTACTGCATCCCTTGGACCTTCTTATTGACGATGAAACACAGAAATTGCATCGGAACTAAATTTCAAAACGCACAATGCCGACTTAAGTACAAAAAGGCTGACTCTTCTAACTGACTATGTTTTGTACCATTCCTGTGACACTAGTTATAGATTCCGATGCTTGACTTCAGTTTTACTGTATCCCTTGGACCTTCTTATTGACGATGAAACAAAGAAATTCCATCGGAATGAAATACAAAATGCACAATGCCGACATAAGTACAAGAAGACTGACTCTTTTTACTGTCTATGTATGAACCATTCCTGTGACACTAGTTATAGATTCCGATGCTTCACTTCAGGTTTACCGATCCCTCTGACATTCTTATTGACGATGAAACACAGAAATTGAATCGGAATGAAATACGAAAGGCACAATGCCGACTTAAGTACATGAAGACTGACTCTTCTTACTGACTATGGTTAGAACCATTCCTGTGACACTAGTTATAGATTCCGATGCTTCACTTCTGGTTTACTGCATCCCTCTAACCTTCTTATTGACGATGAAACACAGAAATTGCGTCGGAATTAAATACAAAAGGCACTATGCCGACTTAAGTACAAGAAGACTGACTCTTCCTACTGTCTATGGTTTGAACCATTCCTGTGACACTAGTTATAGATTCTGATGCTTCACTCCAGCTTTACTGTATCCCTTGGACCTTCTTATTGACGATGAAACACAGAAATTGCATCGGAATTAAATACAAAAGCCTCAATGCCGACCTAACGACAAGTAGACTGACACTTCTTACTGACTATGTTTTGAACCAATCCTGTGACACTAGTTATAGATTCCGATGCTTCACTTCAGGTTTACTGTATCCCTCTGACCTTCTTATTGACGATGTAACACAGAAATAGCATCGTAATTAAACATAAAAGGCACAATGCCGACTTAAGTACAAGAAGACTGACTCTTCTTACTGTCAATGTTTTGAACCATTCCTGTGACACTAATTGTAGTTTCCGATGCTTCGCTTCAGATTTACTGTATCCCTTGGACCTTCTTATTGACGATGAAACACAGAAATTGCATCGGAATTAAATACAAAAGGCACAATGCCGACTTAAGTACAAGAACACTGTCTCTTCCTACTGTCTATGATTTGAACCATTCCTGTGACACTAGTTATAGATTCCGATGCATCACTTCAGGTTTACTGTATCCCTTGTTCCTTCTTATTGACGATGAAACACAGAAATTGCATCGGAATTAAATAGAAAAGGCACAATCCCGACTTAAGTACAGGAAGACTGACTCTTCTTACTGACTATGCTTTGAACCAATCCTGTGACACTAGTTATAGATTCCGATTCTTCACTTCAGGTTTACTGTATCCCATGGACCTTCGTATTGACGATGAAACACAGAAAATGCATCGGAATTATATACAAAAGGCACAATGCCGACTTAAGTACACGAAGACCGACTCTTCTTACTGTCTATGTTTTGAACCATTCTCTGTGACACTAGTTATAGATTCCGATGCTACACTCCAGGTTTACTGCATCCCTTGGACCTTCTTATTGACGATGAAATACTGAAATTGCATCGGAATTAAATACAAAAGGCACAATGCCGACTTATGGGCAAGAAGACTGACTCTTCTTACAGACTATGTTTTGCACCATTCCTGTGACACTAGTTATAGATTCCGATGCTTCACTTCAGGTTTACTGTATCCCTTGGACCTTCTTATTGACGATGAAACACAGAAATTGCATCGGAATTAAATAGAAAAAGCACAATGCCGACTTAAGTACAAGAAGACTGACCCTTCTTACTGGCTATGTTTTAAACCTTTCCTGTGCAACTAGTTATAGATTCCAATGCTTCATTTCAGGTATACTGTATCCCTTGGATCTTCTTATTGACGATGAAACACAGAAATTGCAACGGAATTAAATACACTGGGCACAATGCCGACTTAAGTAGAAGAAGACTCACTCTTCCTGCTGTCTATGCTTTGAACCATTCCTGTGGCACTAGTTTTGGATTCCGGTGCTTCACTTCAGGTTTACTGTATCCCTCTGACCTTCTTATTGACGATGAAACAGAGAAATTGCATCGAAATTAAATACAAATTACACAATGCCGACTTAAGTACAAGAAGACTGACTCTTCTTACTGTCTATGTTTTGAACCATTCCTGTGACACTAGTTATATATTTCGATACTTCACTTTAGGTTACTGTAAACCTTGGACCATCTTATTGACGATGAAACACAGAAATTGCATCGGAATTAAATACAAAAGGCACAATGCCGACTTAAGGACAAGAAGACTGACTCTACTTACTGACTATGTTTTGAGCCATTCCTTTAACACTAGTTATAGATTCCGATGCTTCACTTCAGGTTTACTGTATGCCTCTGACCTTCTTATTGACGATGAAACACAGAAATTGCATCGGAATTAAATACAAAAGTCACTATGCTGACTTAAGTACAAGCAGATTGACTCTTCTTACTGACTATGTTTTGAACCATTCCTGTGACAATAGTTATAGAATCCGATGCTTCACTTCAGGTTTACTATATCCCTCTGACCGTCTTATTGGCGATGAAACACAGAAATTGCATCGGAATTAAATAGAAAATGCACAATGCCGACTTAAGTACAAGAAGACTGACTCTTCTTACTGTCTATGTTTTGAACCATTCCTGCGACACTAGTTATAGATTCCGATGCTTGACTTCAGTTTTACTATATCCCTTGGACCTTCTTATTGGCGATGAAACACAGAAATTGCATCGGAATTAAATTTCAAAACGCACAGTGCCGACTTAAGTACAAAAAGACTGACTCTTCGAACTGACTATGCTTTGTACCATTCCTGTGACACTAGTTATAGATTCCGATGCTTGACTTCAGTTTTACTGTATCCCTTGGACCTTCTTATTGACGATGAAACACAGAAATTGCATCGGAATTAAATACAAAAGGCACAATGCCGACTTAAGTACAAGAGACTGACTCTTCTTACTGACTATGCTTTGAACCATTCCTGTGACACTAGTTATAGATTCCGATGCTTCACTTCAGGTTTACTGCATCCCTCTGACCTTCTTATTGACGATGAAACAAAGAAATTCCATCGGAATGAAATACAAAATGCACAATGCCGACATAAGTACAAGAAGACTGACTCTTTTTACTGTCTATGTTTGAACCATTCCTGTGACACTAGTTATTGATTCCGATGCCTCATTTCAGGTGTACTGTATCCCCTGGACCTTCTCATTGACGATGAAACACAGAAATTGCATCGGAATTAAATACAAAAGTCACAATGCCGACTTAAGTACAAGAAGACTGACTCTTCTTACTCTCTATGTTTTGAACTAATTCTGTGACACTAGTTATAGATTCCGATGCTTCGCTTCAGGTTTACTGCATCCCTTGGACCTTCTTATTGACGATGAAACACAGAAATTGCATCGGAACTAAATTTCAAAACGCACAATGCCGACTTAAGTACAAAAAGGCTGACTCTTCTAACTGACTATGTTTTGTACCATTCCTGTGACACTAGTTATAGATTGCGATGCTTGACTTCAGTTTTACTGTATCCCTTGGACCTTCTTATTGACGAAGAAACACAGAAATTGCATCGGAATTAAATACAAAAGGCACAATGCCGACTTAAGTACAAGAGACTGACTCTTCTTACTGACTATGCTTTGAACCATTCCTGTGACACTAGTTATAGATTCCGATGCTTCACTTCAGGTTTACTGCATCCGTCTGACCTTCTTATTGACGATGAAACAAAGAAATTCCATCGGAATGAAATACAAAATGCACAATGCCGACATAAGTACAAGAAGACTGACTCTTTTTACTGTCTATGTTTGAACCATTCCTGTGACACTAGTTATAGATTCCGATGCTTCACTTCAGGTTTACTGATCCCTCTGACATTCTTATTGACGATGAAACACAGAAATTGAATCGGAATGAAATACGAAAGGCACAATGCCGACTTAAGTACATGAAGACTGACTCTTCTTACTGACTATGGTTAGAACCATTCCTGTGACACTAGTTATAGATTCCGATGCTTCACTTCTGGTTTACTGCATCCCTCTAACCTTCTTATTGACGATGAAACACAGAAATTGCATCGGAATTAAATACAAAAGGCACTATGCCGACTTAAGTACAAGGAGACTGACTCTTCCTACTGTCTATGGTTTGAACCATTCCTGTGACACTAGTTATAGATTCCGATGCTTCACTTCAGGTTTACTGTATCCCTTGTACCTTCTTATTGACGATGAAACACAGAAATTGCATCGGTATTAAATAGAAAAGGCACAATCCCGACTTAAGTACAGGAAGACAGACTCTTCTTAGTGACTAAGTTTTGAACCATTCCTGTGACACTAGTTATAGATTCCGATGCTTCACTTCAGGTTTACTGTATTCCTTGGACCTTCGTATTGACGATGAAACACAGAAATTGCATCGGAATTAAATAGAAAAGGCACAATGCCGACTTAAGTAAATGAAGACCGACTCTTCTTACTGTCTATGTTTTGAACCATTCTCTGTGACACTAGTTATAGATTCCGATGCTACACTCCAGGTTTGCTGTATCCCTTGGACCTTCTTATAGACGATGAAACACAGAAATTGCAACGGAATTAAATACACTAGGCACAATGCCGTCCTAAGTACAAGAAGACTGACTCTTCCTGCTGTCTATGTACCAACCATTCCTGTGGCACTAGTTTTGGATTCCGGTTCTTCACTTCAGGTTTACTGTATCCCTCTGACTTTCTTATTGACGATGAAACACAGAAATTGCATCGGAATTAAATACAAATGGCACAATACCGACTTAAGTACAAGAAGACTGACTCTTCACACTATCTATGTTTTGAACCATTCCTGTGACACTAGTTATAGATTCCGATGCTTCACTTCAGGTTTACTGTATCCCTCTGACCTTATTGACGATGAAACAGAGAAATTGCATCGGAATTAAATACAAAAGGCACAATACCGACTTAAGTACAAGAAGACTGACTCTTCTTACTGTCTCTGTTTTGATCCATTCCTGTGACACTAGTTATATATCGATGTTTCACTTTAGGTTACTGTATCCCTTGGACGTTCGTATTGACGATGAAACACAGATATTGCATCGGAATTAAATACAAAAGGCACAATGCCGACTTAAGGACAAGAAGACTGACTCTTCTTACTGACTATGATCTGAACCATTCCTGTAACACTAGTTATAGATTCCGATGCTTCACTTCAGGTTTACTGTATCCCTCTGACCTTCTTATTGACGATGAAACACAGAAATTGCATCGGAATTAAATAGAAAAGTCACTATGCCGACTTAAGTACAAGCAGACTGACTCTTCTTATTGACTATGTTTTGAACCATTTCTGTGACACTAGTTATAGATTCCGATGCTTCACTTCAGGTGTAATGTATCCCTCTGACCTTCGTATTGACGATGAAACACAGAAATTGCATCGGAATTAAATAGAAAAGGCACAATGCCGACTTAAGTACAAGAACACTGTCTCCTCCTACTGTCTATGATTTGAAGCATTCCTGTGACACTAGTTATAGATTCCGATGCTTAACTTCAGGTTTATTGTATCCCTTGTACCTTCTTATTGACGATGAAACACAGAAATTGCATCGGAATTAAATAGAAAAGGCACAATCCCGACTTAAGTACAGGAAGACTGACTCTTCTTACTGACTATATTTTGAACTATTCCTGTGACACTAGTTATAAATTCCGATGCTTCACTTCAGGTTTACTGTATCCCTTGCACCTTCGTATTGACGGTGAAACACAGAAATTGCATGGGAATTAAATACAAAAGGCACAATGCCGACTTAAGTACACGAAGACCGACACTTCTTACTGTCTATGTTTTGAACCATTCTCAGTAACACTAGTTATAGATTCCGATGCTACACTCCAGGTTTGCTGTATCCCTTGGACCTTCTTATTGACGATAAAACACTGAAATTGCATCGGAATTAAATACAAAAGGCACAATGCCGACTTATGGACAAGAAGACTGACTCTTGTTACTGACTATGTTTTGAACCATTCCTGTGACACTAGTTATAGAGTCCGATGCTTCACTTCAGGTTTACTGTATTCCTTGGACCTTCTTATTGACGATGAATCACAGAAATTACATCGAAATTAAATACAAAAGGCACAATGCCGACTTATGTACAAGAAGACTGACTCTTCTTACTGTCTATATTTTGAACCATTCCAGTGACACTAGTTATTGATTCCGATGCTCACTTCAGGTTTACTGTATCCCTTGGACCTTCTTGTTGACGATGAAACACAGAAATTGCATCGGAATTAAATACAAAAGGCACAATGCTGACTTAAGTGCAAGAAGACTGACACTTCTTACTTTCTATGTTTTGAACCATTACTGTGACACTAGTTATAGATTCTGATGCTTCACTCCAGGTTTACTGTATAACTTGGACCTTCTTATTGACGATGAAACACGGAAATTGCATCGGAATTAAATACAAAAGCCTCAATGCCGACCTAAGGACAAGAAGACTGACTCATCTTACTGGCTATGTTTTGAACCATTCCTGTGACACTAGTTATAGATTCCGATGCTTCACTTCAGGTTTACTGTATCCCTCTGACCTTCTTGTTGATAATGAAACACAGAAATTGCATCGGAATTAAATACAAAAGGCACAATGCCGACTTAAGTACAAGAAGACTGACTCTTCTTACTGTCTATATTTTGCACCATTCCAGTGACACTAGTTATAGATTCCGATGCTTCACTTCAGGATTACTGTATCTCTTGGACCTTCTTGTTGACGATGAAACACAGAAATTGCATCGGAATTAAATACAAAAAGCACAATGCCGACTTAAGTGCAAGAAGACTGACTCTTCTTACTGTCTATGTTTTGAACCATTACTGTGACACTAGTTATAGATTCTGATGCTTCACTCCAGGTTTACTGTATAACTTGGACCTTCTTATCGACAATGAAACACGGAAATTGCAACGGAATTAAATACAAAAGCCTCAATGAAGACCTAAGGACAAGAAGACTGACTCTTCTTACTGACTATGTTTTGAACCATTCCTGTGACACTAGCTATAGATTCCGATGCTTCACTTCAGGTTTACTGTATCCCTCTGACCTTCTTATTGATAATGAAACACAGATATTGCATCGGAATTAAACACAAAAGGCACAATGCCGACTTAGGTACAAGAAGACTGACTCTTCTTACTGACTATGTTTTGAACCATTCCTGTGACACTAGTTATAGATTCCGATGCTTCATTTCAGGTTTACTGTATCCCTCTGACCTTCTTATTGACGATGAAACACAGAAATAGCATCGGAATTAAACATAAAAGGCACAATGCCGACTTAAGTACAAGAAGACTGACTCATCTTACTGTCTATGCTTTGAACCATTCCTGTGACACTAATTGTAGTTTCCGATGCTTCACTTCAGATTTACTGTATCAGTTGGACCTTCTTATTGACGATGAAACACAGATATTGCAACGGAATTAAGTACACTAGGCACAATGCCGACTTAAGTACAAGAAGACTGACTCTTCCTGCTGTCTATGCTTTGAACCATTCCTGTGGCACTAGTTTTGGATTCCGGTGCTTCACTTCAGGTTTACTGTATCCCTCTGACCGTCTTATCGGCGATGAAACACAGAGATTGCATCGGAATTAAATAGAAAATGCACAATGCCGACTTAAGTACAAAAAGACTGACTCTTCTTACTGTCTATGTTTTGAACCATTCCTGCGACACTAGTTACAGATTCCGATGCTTGACTTCAGTTTTACTGTATCCCTTGGACCTTCTTATTGACGATGAATCACAGAAATTGCTTCGGAATTAAATACAAAAGGCACAATGCCGACTTAAGTACAAGAGACTGACTCTTCTTACTGTCTATGTTTGAACCACTCCTGTGACACTAGTTATAGATTCCGATGCCTCACTTCATATCTACTGTATCCCCTGGACCTTCTCATTGACGATGAAACACCGAAATTGCATCTGAATTAAATACAAAAGGCACAATGCCGACTTAAGTACAAGAAGACTGACTCTTCTTACTCTCTAAGTTTTGAACTAATCCTGTGACACTAGTTATAGATTCCGATGCTTCACTTCAGGTTTACTGCATCCCTTGGACCTTCATATTGACGATGAAACACAGAAATTGCATCGGAATTAAACTTGAAAAGGCACAGAGCCGACTTAAATACAAAAAGACTGACTCTTCTAACTGACTATGATTTGAACCATTCCTGTGACACTAGTTATAGATTCCGATGCTTGACTTCCGTTTCAATGGATCCCTTGGACCTTCTTATTGACGATGAAACACAGAAATTGCATCGGAATTAAATACAAAAGGCACAATGCCTACTTAAGTACAAGAGACTGACTCTTCTTACTGACTATGCTTTGAACCATTCCTGTGACACTAGTTATAGATTGCGATGCTTCACTTCAGGTTTACTGCATCCCTCTGACATTCTTATTGACGATGAAACAAAGAAATTGCAACGGAATTAAATACAAAAGGCACAATGCAGACTTAAGTACAAGAAGACTGACTCTTCTTACTGTCTATGTTTGAACCATTCCTGTGACACTAGTTATAGATTCCGATGCTTCACTTCAGGTTTACTGGTCCCTCTGACCTTCTTGTTGACGATGAAACACAGAAATTGCATCGGAATGAAATACGAAAGGCACAATGCCGAGTTAAGTACAAGAAGACTGATTCTCCTTACTGACTATTATTTGAACCATTCCTGTGACACTAGTTATAGATTCCGACGCTTCACTTCTCGTTTACTGCATCCCTCTGAACTTCTTATTGACGATGAAACACAGAAATTGCATCGGAATTAAATACAAAAGGCACTATGCCGACTTAAGTACAAGAAGACTGACTCTTCTTAATGTCTATGTTTCGAACCATTCCTGTGACACTAATTGCAGTTTCCGATGCTTCACTTCAGGTTTACTGTATCCCTTGGACCTTCTTGTTGACGATGAATCACAGATATTGCATCGGAAATAAATACAAATCGCACAATGCCGACTTAAGTACAAAAACACTGTCTCTTCCTACTGTCTATGATTTGAACCATTACTTTGACACTAGTTATAGATTCCGATGCTTCACTTCAGGTTTACTGTATCCCTTGTACCTTCTTATTGACGATGAAACACAGAAATTGCATTGGAATTAAATAGAAAAGGCACAATGCCGGCTTAAGTACAAGAAGACTGACTCTTCTTGCTGACTATGCTGTGAACCATTCCTGTGACACTAGTTATGGATTCCGATGCTTCACTTCAGGTTTACGGTATCCTTTGGACCTTCGTATTGACGATGAAACACAGAAATTGCATCGGAATTAAATACAAAAGGCACAATGCCGACTTAAGTACAGGAAGGCTGACTCTTCCTACTATCTATGTTTTGAACCATTCCTGTGACACTAGTTATAGATTCCGATGCTTCACTTCAGGTTTACTGTATCCCACTGACCTTATTGACGATGAAACACAGAAATTTCATCTTCATTAAATAGAAAATGCACAATGCCGACTTAAGTACAAGAAGACTGACTCTTCCTACTGTCTATGCCTTGAACTATTCCTGTGACACTAGTTATAGAGTCCAATGCTTCACTTCAGGTTTATTGTATCCCTTGGACCTTCTTATTGACGATGAAACACAGAAATTGCATCGGAATTAAATACAAAACGCACAATGCCGACTTAAGTACAAGAAGACTGACTCTTCTTAATGTCTATGTTTTGAACCATTCCTGTGACACTAGTTATAGATTCCGATGCTTCACTTCAGGTTTATTGTATCCCTTGGACCTTCTTATTGACGATGAAACACAGAAATTGCATCGGAATTAAATACAAAAGGCACAATGCCGACTTAAGTACAAGAAGACTGACCCTTCATACTGACTATGTTTTGAACCATTCCTGTGACACTAGTTATAGATTCCGATGCTTTACTTCAGGTTTACTGTATCCCTCTGACCTTCTTATTGACGATAAACACAGAAATTGCATCGGAATTAAATAGAAAATGCACAATGCCGACCTAAGTACAAGAATACTGACTCTTCTTACTTTCTATGTTTTGAACCATTCCCGCGACACTAGTAATAGATTCCGATGCTTGACTTTAGTTTTACTGTATCCCTTGGTTCTTCTTATTGACGATGAAACACAGAAATTGCATCGGAATTAAATACAAAAGGCACAATGCCGACTTAAGTACAAGAAGACTGACTCTTCTTACTGTCTATATTTTGAACCATTCCTGTAACACTAGTTATAGATTCCGATGCTTCACTTCAGGTTTACTGTATCCCTCTGACCTTCTTATTGACGATGAAACACAGAAAATGCATCAGAATTAAATACAAAAGTCAGTAAGCCGACATAAGTACAAGCAGACTGACTCTTCTTACTGACTATGGTTTGAACCATTGCTGTGACACTAGGTATAGATTCCGATGCTTCACTTAAGGTTTACTGCATCCCTCTTACCTTCTTATTGACGATGAAACAAAGAAATTGCATCGGAATTAAATACAAAAAGCACAATGCCGACTTAAGTACAACAAGACTGACTCTTCTTACTGTTTATGTTTGAACCATTCCTGTGACACTAGTTATAGATTCCGATGCTTCACTTAAGGTTTACTGGTCCCTCTGACCTTCTTATTGACGATGAAACACAGAAATTGCAACGGAATGAAATACGAAAGACACAATGCCGACTTAAGTACAAGAAGACTGACTCTTCTTACTGACTATGATTTGAACCATTCCTGTGACACTAGTTATAGATTCCGATGCTTCACTTCTGGTTTACTGCATCCCTCTGACCTTCTTATTGACGATGAAACAGAGAAATTGCGTCGGAATTAAATACAAAAGGCACTATGCCGACTTAAGTACAGGAAGACTGACTCCTCTTACTGTCTATATTTTGAACCATTCTCAGTAACACTAGTTATAGATTCCGATGCTACACTCCAGGTTTGCTGTATCCCTTGGACCTTCTTATTGACGATAAAACACTGAAATTGCATCGGAATTAAATACAAAAGGCACAATGCCGACTTATGGACAAGAAGACTGACTCTTGTTACTGACTATGTTTTGAACCATTCCTGTGACACTAGTTATAGAGTCCGATGCTTCACTTCAGGTTTACTGTATTCCTTGGACCTTCTTATTGACGATGAATCACAGAAATTACATCGACATTAAATACAAAAGGCACAATGCCGACTTATGTACAAGAAGACTGAATCTTCTTACTGTCTATATTTTGAACCATTCCAGTGACACTAGTTATTGATTCCGATGCTTCACTTCAGGTTTACTGTATCCCTTGGACCTTCTTGTTGACGATGAAACACAGAAATTGCATCGGAATTAAATACAAAAGGCACAATGCCGACTTAAGTGCAAGAAGACTGACACTTCTTACCTTCTATGTTTTGAACCATTACTGTGACACTAGTTATAGATTCTGATGCTTCACTCCAGGTTTACTGTATAACTTGGACCTTCTTATTGACGATGAAACACGGAAATTGCATCGGAATTAAATACAAAAGCCTCAATGCCGACCTAAGGACAAGAAGACTGACTCATCTTACTGACTATGTTTTGAACCATTCCTGTGACACTAGTTATAGATTCCGATGCTTCACTTCAGGTTTACTGTATCCCTCTGACCTTCTTGTTGATAATGAAACACAGAAATTGCATCGGAATTAAATACAAAAGGCACAATGCCGACTTAAGTACAAGAAGACTGACTCTTCTTACTGACTATGTTTTGAACCATTCCTGTGACACTAGTTGTAGATTCCGATGCTTCACTTCAGGTTTACTGTATCCCTCTGACCTTCTTATTGACGATGAAACACAGAAATTGCATCGGAATTAAATAGAAAAGGCAGAATCCCGACTTAAGTACAGGAAGACTGACTCTTCTTACTGACTATGCTTTGAACCATTCCTGTGACAATAGTTATAGATTCCGATGCTTCACTTCAGGTTTACTGTATCCCATGGACCCTCGTATTCACGATGAAACACAGAAATTGCATCGGAATTAAAACCAAAAGGCACAATGCCGGCTTAAGTACATGAAGACCGACTCTTCTTACTGTCAATGTTTTGAACCATTCACTGTGACACTAGTTATAGATTCCGATGCTACACTCCAGGTTTGCTGTATCCCTTGGACCTTCTTATTGACGATGAAACACTGAAATTGCATCGGAATCAAATACAAAAGGCACAATGCCGACTTATGGACAAGAAGACTGACTCTTCTTACAGACTATGTTTTGCACCATTCCTGTGACACTAGTTATAGATTCCGATGCTTCACTTCAGGTTTACTGTATCCCTCTGACCTTCTTATTGACGATGAAACACAGAAATTGCATCGCAATTAATTAGAAAAGGCACAATGCCGACTTAAGTACAAGAAGACTGAATCTTCTTACTGTCTATGTTTTGAACCATTCCTGTGACACTAGTTATAGATTCCGATGCTTCACTCCAGGTTTACTGTATCCCTTGGACCATCTTATTGACGATGAAACACAGAAATTGCATCGGAATTAAATAGAAAAGGCACAATGCTGACTTAAGTACAAGAAGACTGACCCTTCTTACTGGCTATGTTTTGAACCATTCCTGTGCCACTAATTATAGATTCCGATGCTTCACTTCAGGTTTGCTGTATCCCTTGGTTCTTCTTATTGACGATGAAACACAGATATTGCAACGGAATTAAATACACTAGGCACAATGCCGACTTAAGTACAAGAAGACTGACTCTTCCTGCTGTCTATGCTTTGAACCATTCCTGTGGCACTAGTTTTGGATTCCGGTGCTTCACTTCAGGTTTACTGTATCCCTCTGACCTTCTTATTGACGATGAAACAGAGAAATTGCATCGGAATTAAATACAAATTGCGCAATGCCGACCTAAGTACAAGAAGACTGACTCTACTTACTGTCTATGGTTTGAACCATTCCTGTGACACTAGTTATACATTCCGATGCTTCACTTTAGGTTACTGTATACCTTGGACCTTCTTATTGACGATGAAACACAGAAATTGCATCGGAATTAAATACAAAGGCACAATACCGACTTAAGTACAGGAGACTGACTCTTCTTACTGTCTATGTTTGAACCACTCCTGTGACACTAGTTATAGATTCCGATGCCTCACTTCACTTGTACTGAATCCCCTGGACCTTCTCATTGACGATGAAACTCAGAAATTGAATCTGAATTAAATACAAAAGGCACAATGCCGACTTAAGTACAAGAAGACTGACTGTTCTTACTCTCTATGTTTTGAACTAATCCTGTGACACTAGTTATAGATTCCGATGCTTCACTTCAGGTTTACTGCATCCCTTGGACCTTCTTATTGACGATGAAACACAGAAATTGTATCGGAATTAAATACAAAACGCACTATGCCGACTTAAGTACAAGAAGACTGACTCTTCCTACTGTCTATGATTTGAGCCATTCCTCTGACACTAGTTATAGATTCCGATGCTTCACTTCTGGTTTACTGTATCCCTTGTACCTTCTTATTGACGATGAAACACAGAAATTGCATCGGAATTAAATAGAAAAGGCACAATCCCGACTTAAGTACAGGAAGACTGACTCTTCTTACTGACTACGTTTTGAACCATTCCTGTGACACTAGTTATAGATTCCGATGCTTCACTTCAGGTTTACTGTATCCCTTGGACCTTCGTATTGACGATGAAACACAGAAATTGCATCGGAATTAAATACAAAAGGTACAATGCCGACTTAAACACAAGAAGACTGACTCTGCTTACTGTCTATGTTTTGAAGCATTTCTGTGATACTAGGTTATAGATTTCGATGCTTCACTTCAGGTTTACTGTATCCAGCTCACCTTCTTATTGACGATGAAACACAGAAATTGCATCGGAATTAAATACAAAAGGCACAATGCCGACTTAAGTACAAGAAGACTGACTCTTCTTATTGACTATGTTTTGAACCATTCCTGTGACACTAGTTATAGATTCCGATGCTTCACTTCAGGTTTACTGTATCCCTCTGACCTTATTGACGATGAATCACAGAAATTGCAACGGAATTAAATATAAAAGACACAATACCGACTTAACTACAAGAAGACTGGATCTTCTTACTGACTATGTTTTGAGCTATTCCTGTGTCACTAGTTATAGATTCCGAACCTTAACTTCTGGATTACTGTATCCCACTGACCTTCTTAGCGACGATGAAACACAGAAATTGCATCGGAATTAAATACAAAAAGCACAATGCCGACTTAAGTACAAGAAGACTGACTCTTCCTACTCTCTACGTTTTGAACCATTCCTGTGACACTAGTTTTTTATTCCGATGCTTCACTTGAGGTTTACTGTATCCCTCGGACCTTCTTATGGACGATGAAACACAGAAATTGCATCGGAATGAAATACAAAAGGCACAATACCGACGTAAGTACAAGAGGACTGACTCTTCCATCTCTCAATGTTTTGAACCATTCCTGTGACACTAGTTATAGATTCCGATTCTTCATTTCAGTTTTACTGTATCCCTCTGACCTGCTTAGTGACGATGAAACACAGAAATTCCATCGGAATTAAATAGAAAAGGCACAATACCGACTTATGTACAAGAAGACTGACTCTTCCTACTATCTATGTTTTGAACCATTCCTGTGACACTAGTTATAGATTCCGATGCTTCACTTCAGGTTTACTGTATCCCTTGGACGTTCGTATTGACGATGAAACACACAAATTGCATCGGAATTAAATACAAAAGGCACAATGCCGACTTAAGTACAAGAAGACTGACTCTTCTTACTGACTGTGCTTTGAAACATTCCTGTGACACTAGTTATAGATTCCGATGCTTCACTTCAGGTTTACTGTATCCCTCTGACGTTCTTATTGACGATGAAACATAGAAATTGCATCGCAATTAAATACAAAAGGCACAATGCCAACATAAGTACGTGTAGACAGACCTTTCCTACTGTCTATGTTTTGAACCATTCCTTTGACACTAGTTATAGATTCCGATGGTTCATTTCAGATTTACTGTATCCCTTGGACCTTCTTATTGACGATGAAACAGAGAAATTGCATCGGATTTAAATACCAAAGGCACATTGCCAACTTAAGTACAAGAAGACTGAATCTTCGTACTGACTATGTTTTTAATATCTGTGACACTAGTTATAGATTCCGATGCTTTACTTCAGGTTTACTGTATCCCTCTGACCTTCTTGTTGACGATGAAACACAGAAATTGCATCGGAATTAAATAGAAAAGGCACAATACCGACTTAACTACAAGAAGACTGACTCTTCTTACTGACTATGTTTTGAACCATATCGGTGACACTAGTTATGGATTCCATTGCTTAGCTTCAGGATTACTGTATCCCACTGACCTTCTTAGTGACGATGAAACACAGAAATTGCATCGCAATTAAATAGAAAAGGCACAATGCCGATTTAAGTACAAGAAGACTGACTCTTCTTACTGACTATGGTTTGAATCATTCCTGTGACACTAGTTATAGATTCCGATGCTTCACTCTAGGTTTACTGTATCCCTTGGACCATCTTATTGACGATTAAACACAGAAATTGCATCGGAATGAAATAAATAAAGCACAATGCTGACTTAAGTACAAGAAGACTGACTTTACTTACTGTCTATGTTTTGAACCATTCCTGTGATACTAGTTATAGATTTCGATGCTTCACGTAAGGTTTACTGTATCCCTTGGACCTTCTTATTGACGATGAAACACAGATATTGCATCGGAATTAAATACAAAAGGCACAATGCCGACTTAAGTACAAGAAGACGGAATCTTCTTACTGACTATGCTTTGAACCATTCCTGTGACACTAGGTATAGATTCCGATGCTTCACTTCAGGTTTACTGTATCCCTCTGACCTTCTTATTCACGATGAAACACAGAAATTGCATCGGAATTAAATACAAAAGGCCCAATGCCGACTTAAGTACGTGTAGACTGACTTTTCCTACTGTCTATGATTTGAACCATTCCTGTGACACTAGTTATAGATTCCGATGGTTCATTTCAGGTTTACAGTATCCCTTGGACCTTCTTATTGACGATGAAACACAGAAATTGCATCGGAATTAAATACAAAAGGCACAATGCCGACTTAAGTACAAGAAGACTGACTCTTCTTACTGACTATGTTTTGAACCATATCTGCGACACTAGTTATAGATTCCGATGTTTCACTTCCGGTTTACTGTATCCCTCTGACCTTCTTATTGACGATGAAACACAGAAATTGCATCGGAATTAAATAGAAAAGGCACAATGCCGATTTAAGTACAAGAAGACTGACTCTTCTTACTGACTATGTTTTGAATCATTCCTGTGACACTAGTTAGAGATTCCGATGCTTCACTCTATGTTTACTGTATACCTTGGACCATCTTATTGACGATTAAACACAGAAATTGCATGGGAATTAAATACAAAAGGCACAATGCCGACTTAGGTACAAGAATACTGACTCTTCTTACTGTCTATGTTTTGAACCATACCTGTGACACTAGTTATAGATTCCGATGCTTCACTCCACGTTTACTGTATACCTTGGACCTTCTTATTGACGATGAAACACAGAAATTGCATCTGAATTACAAACAAAAGCACAATGCCGACTTAAGTACAGGAAGACGGACTCTTCTTATTGACTATGATGTGAACCAATCCTGTGACACTAGTTATAGACTCCGATGCTTCACTTCAGGTTTACTGTATACCTTGGACCTTATTGACGACAAAACACAGAAATCGCATCGGAATTAAATACAAAGGGCACAATGCCGACTTAAGTACAAGAAGACTGACTCATCTTACTGGCTATGCTTTGAACCATTCCTGTGACACTAGTTATAGGTTCCAACGCTTCACTCCAGGTTTACTGTGTCCCTTGGACATTCATATTGACGATGAAACACAGAAATTGCGTCGGAATTAAATACAAAAAGCACAATGCCAACATAAGTACAAGAGGACTGACTCTTCTTACTGACTATACTTTGAACCATTCCTGTGACACTAGTTATTGATTCCGATGCATCACTTCAGGTTTACTGTATCCCTCTGACCTTCTTATTGACGATGAAACACAGTTATTGCATCATAATTAAATACAAAAGGTACAATGCCGACTTAAGTACAAGAAGACTGACTCATGTTACTGGCTATGCTTTGAACCATTCCTGTGACACCAGTTATAGGTTCCAACGCTTCACTCCAGGTTTTCTGTGTCCCTTGGACCTTCATAGTGACGATGAATCACAGAAATTGCATCGGAATTCAATACAAAAGGCACAATGCCGACTTAAGTACAAGAAGACTGACTCTTCTTACTGACTATGCTTTTGAAACTTTCCTGTGACACTAGTTATAGATTCCGATGCTTCACTTCAGGTTTACTGTATCCCTCCGACGTTCTTATTGTCGATAGACCACAGAAATTACATCGGAATTAAATACAAAAGGCAAAATGCCGACTTAAGTACAAGAAGACTGACACTTCTTACTGCCTATGTTTTGAACCATTCCTGTGACACAAGTTATAGATTCCGATGCCTCACTTCAGATTTACTGTATCCCTCTGACGTTCTTATTGACGATGAAACACAGAAATTGCGTCGGAATTAAATTCAAAAGGCACAATGCCGAATTAAGTACAAGAAGATTGACTCCTCTTACTGACTATGTTTTGAACAATTCCTGTGACACTAGTTATAGTTTCCGATGCTTAACTTCAGGATTACTGTATCCCACTGACCTTCATAGTGACGATGAAACACAGAAATTGCATCGGAATTCAATACAAAAGGCACAATGCCGACTTAAGTACAAGAAGACTGACTCTTCTTACTGACTATGCTTTTGAAACATTCCTGTGACACTAGTTATAGATTCCGATGCTTCACTTCAGGTTTACTGTATCCCTCTGACGTTCTTATTGTCGATAGACCACAGAAATTACATCGGAATTAAATACAAAAGGCAAAATGCCGACTTAAGTACAAGAAGACTGACACTTCTTACTGTCTATGTTTTGAACCA
This sequence comes from Schistocerca americana, assembly GCF_021461395.2. Lineage (NCBI taxonomy): Eukaryota > Metazoa > Arthropoda > Insecta > Orthoptera > Acrididae > Schistocerca > Schistocerca americana. Next base: position 13,432,738 of record NC_060122.1, read on the forward strand.
TTCCTGTGACACAAGTTATAGATTCCGATGCCTCACTTCAGATTTACTGTATCCCTCTGACCTTCTTATTGACGATGAAACACAGAAATTGCATCGGAACTAAATAGAAAAGGCACAATGCCGACTTAAGTATAAGAAGACTGACTCTTTCTACTGTCTATGTTTTGAACCATTCCTGTGACACTAGTTGTAGATTCCGATGCTTCACTTCAGGTTTACTGTATCCCTTGGGCCTTCTTATTGACGATGAAACACACAAATTGCATCGGAATTAAATACAAAAAGCACAATGCCAACTTAAGTACAAGATGACTGACTCTTCTTACTGACTTTGCTTTGAACCATTCCTGTGACACTAGTTATAGATTCCGATGCATCACTTCAGGTTTACTGTATCCCTCTGCCCTTCTGATTGACGATGAAACACAGAAATTCCAACGGAATTAAATACAAAAGGCACAATGCCGACTTAAGTACAAGAAGACTGACTCTTCTTCTGTCTATGTTTTAAACCATTCCTGTGACGCTAGTTTTTTATTCCGATGCTTCACTTGATCTTTACTGTATCCCACGGACCTTCTTATGGACGATGAAATACAGAAATTGCATCGGAATGAATTACAAAAGGCACAATGCCGACTTAAGTACAAGAAGACTGACTCATCCATCTCTCAATGTTTTGAACCTTTCCTGTGACACTAGTTATTGATTCCGATTCTTTACTTCAGTTTTACTGTATCCCTCTGACCTTCTTATTGACGATGAAACACAGAAATTGCATCTGAATTAAATAGAAAAGGCACAATACCCACTTAAGTACAAGAAGACTGACTCTTTCTACTGTCTATGTTTTGAACGATTCCTGTGACACTAGTTATAGATTCCGATTCTTCACTTCAGGTTTACTGTATCCCTCTGCCCTTCTCATTGACGATGAAACACAGAAATTGCATCGGAATTAAATAGAAAAGGCACAATGCCGACTTAAGTACAAGAAGACTGACTCTTCTTATGTCTATGTTTCAAACCATTCCTGTGACACTAGTTATAGATTTCGATGCTTCACTTCACGTTTACTGTATCCCTCTGCCCTTCTCATTGACGATGAAACACAGAAATTGCATCGGAATTAAATACAAAAGGCACAATGCCGACTTAAGTACAAGAAGACTAACACTTCTTACTGTCTATGTTTTGAACCATTCCTGTGACACTAGTTATAGATTCCAATGCTTCACTTCAGATTTACTGTATCCCTCTGACTTTCTTATTGACAATGAAACACAGAAATTGCGTCGGAATTAAATACAAAAGGCACAATTCCGAATTAAGTACAAGAAGACTGACTCTTCTTACTGTCTATGTTTTGAACCATTACTGTGACACTACTTATAGATTCCGATGCATCACTCTAGGTTTACTGTATCCCTTGGACCTTCTTATTGACGATGAAACACAGAAATTGCATCGGAATTAAATAAGGAAGGCACAATACCCACTTAAGTACAATAACACTGACTCTTCTTACTGCCTGTGTTTTGAACCATTCCTGTGACACTAGTTACAGATTCCGATGCTTCACTCCAGGTTTACTGTATCCCTTGGACCTTCTTATTGACGACGAAACACAGAAATTGCATCGGAATTAAATACAAAAGGCACAATGCCGACTTAAGTACCAGAAGACTGGCTCTTCTTACTGACTATGCTTTGAACCATTCCTGTGACACTAGTTATAGATTCCGATGCTTCACTTCAGGTTCAATGTATCCCTTGGACCTTCTTATTGACGATGGAACACAGTAATTGCATCGGAATTAAATAGAATAGGCACAATGCCGACTTAAGTACAAGATGTTTGGCTCTTCCTACTGTCTATGTTTTGAACCATTCCTGTGACATTAGTTATAGATTCCGATGCTTCACTTCAGGCTTACTGTATACCACTGCCCTTCTAATTGACGATGAAAGACATAAATTGCATCGGAATTAAAAACAAATGGAACAATGCCGACATAAACACAAGAAGACTGACTCTGCTTACTGTCTATGTTTTGAAGCATTTCTGTGATACTAGTTATAGATTTCGATGCTTCACTTCAGGTTTACTGTATCCAGCTGACCTTCTTATTGACGATGAAACACAGAAATTGCATCGGAAATAAATACAAAAGGCACAATGCCGACTTAAGTACAAGAGGACTGACTCTTCTTACTGACTATGTTTGAACCATTCCTGTGACACTAGTTATAGATTCCGATGCTTCACTTCAGGTTTACTGTATCCCTCTGACCTTCTTATTGACAATGAATCACAGAAATTGCATCGGAATTAAATAGAAAAGACACAATACCGACTTAACTACAAGAAGACTGACTCCTCTTACTGACTATGTTTTGAACCATTCCTGCGTCACTAGTTACTGATTCCGAAGCTTAACTTCTGGATTACTGGATCCCACTGACCTTCTTAGCGACGATGAAACACTGAAATTGCATCGGAATTAAATAAAAAAGGCACAATGCAGACTTAAGTACAAGAAGACTGACTCTTCTTACTGCCTATGTTTTAAACCATTCCTGTGACACTAGTTACAGATTCCGATGCTTCACTCCAGGTTTACTGTATCCCTGGGACCTTCTTATTGACGATCAAACACAGAAATTGCGTCGGAATTAAATACAAAACGCACAATGCTGACTTAAGTACAAGAGGACTGGCTCTTCCTACTGACTATGCTTAGAACCATTCCTGTGACACTAGTTATAGATTCCGATGCTTCACTTCAGGTTTACTGTATCCCTCTGACCTTCTTATTGACGATGAAACACAGAAATTGCATCGGAATTAAATAGAAAGGGCACAATACCCACTTAAGTACAAGAAGACTGACTCTTTCAATTGTCTATGTTTTGAGCCATTCATGTGACACTAGCTATAGATTCCGATGCTTCACTTCAGGTTTACTGTATCCCTTGGGCCTTCTTATTGACGATGAAACACAGAAATTGCATCGGAATTAAATACAAAACGCACAATGCTGACTTAAGTACAAGAAGGCTGGCTCTTCTTACTGACTATGCCTTGAACCATTCCTGTGACAGTAGTTATGGATTCCGATGCTTCACTTCAGGTTTACTGTATCCTACTGACCTTCTTATTGACGATAAAACACAGATATCGCATCGAAATTAAATACAAAAGGCACAATGCCGACTTAAGTACAAGAAGACTGACTCATGTTACTGTCTATGTTTTGAACCATTCCTGCGTCACTAGTTAATTTTTCCGATGCTTCACTTCTGGATTACTGTATCCCACTGACCTTCTTAGCGACGATGAAACACTGAAATTGCATCGGAATTAAATACACAAAGCACAATGCCGACTTAAGTACAAGAAGACTGACTCTTCCTACTCTATATGTTTTGAACCACTCCTGTGGCACTAGTTATTTATTCCGATGCTTCACTTGAGGTTTACTGTATCAATCGGACCTTCTTATGGACGATGAAACACAGAAATTGCATCGGAATGAAATAAAAAGGCACAATGCCGACTTAAGTACAAGAAGACTGACTCTTCCATCTCTCAATGTTTTGAACCATTCCTGTGACACTAGTTATAGATTCCGATGGTTCATTTCAAGTTAACTGTATCCCTTGGAGCTTCTTATTGATGATGAAACACAGAAATTGCATCGGAATTAAGTACAAAAGGCACTATGCTGACTTAAGTACAAGAAGACTGACTCATGTTACTGTCTATGTTTTGAACTATTCCTGTGACACTAGTTATAGGTTCCGACGCTTCACTCCAGGTTTACTGTGTCCCTTGGACCTACATATTGACGATGAAACACAGAAATAGCATCGGAATTTAATACAAAAGGCACAATGGCGACTTAAGTAAAGAAGACTGACTCTTTTTACTGTCTATGTTTTGAACCATTCCTGTAACACTAGTTATGGATTCCAATGCTTAGCTTCAGGATTACTGTATCCCACTGACCTTCTTAGTGACGATGAAACACAGAAATTGCATCGGAATCACATAGAAAAGGCACAATGCCGATTTAAGTACAATAAGACTGACTCTTCTTACTGACTATGTTTTGAATCATTCCTGTGACACTAGTTATAGATTCCGATGCTTCACTCCAGGTTTACTGTATACCTTGGACCTTCTTATTGTCGATGAAACACAGAAATTGCATCGGAATTAAATACAAAAGCACAATGCCGACTTAAGTACAAGAAGACGGACTCTTCTTATTGACTATGTTTTGAACCATTCCAGTGTTACTAGTTATAGATTTCGATGCTTCACTTCAGGTTTACTGTATCCCTTGGACCTTCTTAGTGACGATGTAACACAGAAATTGCATCGGAATTAAATACTAAAGGCCCAATGCCGACTTAAGTACAAGAATACTGACTCACCCTACTGTCTATGTTTTGAACCATTCCCTTGACACTAGTTATAGATTCCGATGCTTCACTCCAGGTTTACTGTATACCTTGGACCTTCATATTGACGATGAAACACAGAAATTGCATCGGAATTAAATACAAAAGCACAATGCCGACTTAAGTACAAGAAGACTGCCTCTTCTTACTGTCTATGTTTTGAACAATTCCTGTGACACTAGTTATAGATGTCGATGCCTCACTTCAGATTTACTGTATCCCTGTGACGTTCTTAGTGACGATGAAACACAGAAATTGCGTCGGAATTAAATACAAAAGGCACAAAGCCGAATTAAGTACAAGAAGACTGACTCTACTTACTATCTATGTTTTGAACCATTCCTGTGACACTAGTTATAGATTCCGATGCTTCACTCTAGGTTTTCTGTATCCCTTGGACCTTCTCATTGACGATGAAACACAGAAATTGCATCGGAATTAAATAAAAGAGGCGCAATGCAGACTTAAGTAAAAGAATACTGACTATTCTTACTGCCTATGTTTTGAACCATTGCTGTGACACTAGTTACAGTTTCCGATGCTTCACTCCAGGTTTACTGTATCCCTTGGACCTTCTTATTGTCGATGAAACACAGAAATTGCATCGGAATTAAATACAAAACGCACAATGCTGACTTAAGTACAAGAAGACTGGCTCTTCTTACTGACTATGCCTTGAACCATTCCTGTGACACTAGTTATAGATTCCGATGCTTCACTTCAGGATCACTGTATCCCTTGAACCTCCCTATTGACGATGAAACACAGTAATTGCATCGGAATTAAATAGAAAAGGCCCAATGCCGACTTAAGTACTAGAGGACTGACTCTTCCTACTGTCTATGTTTTGAACCATTCCTGTGACACTAGGCATAGATTCCGATGCTTCATTTCAGGTTTACTGTATCCCTCAGCCCTTCTTATTGACGATGAAACACAGAAATTGCATCGGAATTAAATACAAAAGGCACAATGCCGACATAAATACAAGAAGACTGACTCTGCTTACTGTCTATGTTTTGAACCATTTCTGTGGTACTAGTTATAGTTTTCGATGCTTCACTTCATGTTTACTGTATCCCTTGGACCTTCTTATTGACGATGAAACACAGAAAGTTCATCGGAATTAAATCAAAAGGCACAATGCCGACTTAAGTACAAGAAGACGGACTCATCTTACTGACTATGTTTTGAACCATTCCTGTGATACTAGTTATAGATTCCGATGCTTCACTTCAGGTTTTCTGTATCCCTCTGACTTTCTTATTGACGATGAAACACAGAAATTGCATCGGAATTAAGTAGAAAAAGGACAATACCGACTTAACTACAAGAAGACTGACTCTTCTTACCTACTATGTTTTGAACCATTCCTGTGACACTAGTTATAGATTCCGATGCTTCACTTCAGGTTTACTGTATCCCTCTGACCTTCTTATTGACGATGAAACACAGAAATTGCATCGGAGTTAAATAGATAAGGCACAATACCGACTTAAGTACAAGAAAACTGACTCTTCCTACTGTCTATGTTTTGAACCATTCCTGTGACACTAGTTTTAGATTCCGATGCTTCACTTCATGTTTACTGTATCCCTTGGACCTTCTTATTGACGATGTTACACACTAATTGCATCGGAATTAAATACAAAAGGCACAATGCCGAGTTAAGTACAAGAAGACTGATTCTTCTTACTGACTATGTTTTGAACAATTCCTGTGACACTAGTTATAGATTCCGATGCTTCACTTCAGGTTTACTGTATCCCTCTGACCTTCTTATTGACGATGAAACACGGAAATTGCATCGGAATTAAATGCAAAAGGCACTATGCCGACTTAAGAACATGTAGACTGACTTTTCCCACTGTCTATGTTTTGAACCATTCCTGTGACACTAGTTATAGCTTCCGATGGTTCATTTCAGGTTTACTGTATCCCTTGGACCCTCTTATGGACGATGAAACACAGAAATTGCATCGGAATAAAATACAAGATGCACAATGCCGACATAAGTACAACAAGACTGACTCTTCCAACGGTCTATGTTTTGAACCATTCCTGTGACACTAGTTATAGATTTCGATGCTTCACTTCAGGTTTACTGTATCCCTTGGACATTCTTATTGACGATGTTACACACTAATTGCCTTGTAATTAAATACAAAAGGCACAATGCCGACTTAAGTACAAGAAGACTGACTCTTCTTACTGACTATGTTTTGAACCATTCCTGTGACACTAGTTACAGATTCCGATGCTTCACTTCAGGTTTACTGTATCCCTTGGACCTTCTTATTGACGACGTTACACACTAATTGAATCGGAATTAAATACAAAAGGCACAATGCCGAGTTAAGTACAAGAAGACTGATTCTTCTTACTGACTATGTTTTGAACCATTTCTGTGACACTAGTTATAGACTCCGATGCTTCACTTCAGATTTACTGTATCCTTCTGACCTTCTTATTGACGATGAAACACAGAAATTGCATCGGAATTAAATACAAAAGGCACAATGCCGAGTAAGTACATGTAACCTGACTTTTCCTACTGTCTACGTTTTGAACCATTCCTGTGACACTAGTTATAGATTCCGATGGTTCATTTCAGGTTTACTGTATCCCTTGGACCTTCTTATTGACGATGAACCATAGAAATTGCATCGGAATTAAATACAAAATGCACAATGCTGACTTAAGTACAAGAGGACTGACTCTTCCAACTGTCTGTGTTTTGAACCATTCCTGTGCCACTAGTTATAGATTCCGATGCTTCACTTCAGGTTTACTGTATCCCTTGGACCATCTTATTGACGATGTTACACACTAATTGCATCGGAATTAAATACAAAAGGCACAATGCCGACTTAAGTACAAGAAGACTGACCCTTCTTACTGACTATGTTTTGAACCATTCCTGTGAAGCTAGTTATAGATTCCGATGCTTCACTTCAGGTTTACTGTATCCCTCTGACCTTCTTATTGATGATGAAACATAGAAATTGCATCGGAATTAAATACAAAAGGCACAATGCCGACTTAAGTACATGTTGACTGACTTTTCATACTGTCTATGCTTTGAACCATTCCTGTGACACTAGTTATAGATTCCGATGGTTCATTTCGGGTTTACAGTATCCCTTGGACCTTCTTATTGACGATGAAACACAGAAATTGAATTGGAATTAAATACAAGATGCACATTGCCGACTTAAGTACAAGAAGACTGACCCTTCTTACTGACTTTGTTTTGAACCATTCCTGTGAAGCTAGTTATAGATTCCGATGCTTTACTCCAGGTTTACTGTATACCTTGGACCTTCTTATTGACGATGAAACACAGAAATCGCATCGGTATTAAATAGAAAAAGCACTATGCCGACTTGAGTACAAGAAGACTGACTCTTCCTACTCTCTATGTTTTGAACTATTCCTGTGACACTAGTTTATTATTCCGATGCTTCACTTGAGGTTTACTGTATCCCTCGGACGTTCTTATGGACGATGAAACACCGAAATTGCATCGGAATTAAATACAAAAGGCACAATGCCGACTTAAGTACAAGAAGACTGAATATTCCAACTCTCTATGATTTGAATCATTCCTGTGACACTAGTTATAGATTCCGATGCTTCCCTTCAGGTTTACTGTATCCCTCTGACCTTCTTATTGACGATGAAACACAGTAATTGCATCGGAATTAAATAGAAAAGGCACAATACCGACTTAAGTACAAGAAGACTGACTCTTCCTACTGTCTATGTTTTGAACCATTCCTATGACACTAGTTATAGATTCCGATGCTTAACTTCAGGTTTACTGTATCCCTTGGACCTTCTTATTGACGATGTTACACACTAATTGCATCGGAATTAAATACAAAAGGCACAATGCCTAGTTAAGTACAAGAAGACTGATTCTTCTTACTGACTATGTTTTGGACCATTCCAGTGACACTAGTTATAGACTCCGATGCTTCTCTTCAGGTTTACTGTATTCCTCTGACCTTCTTATTGACGATGAAACACAGAAATTGCATTGGAATTAAATACAAAAGGCACAATGCCGACTTAAGTACATGTAGACTGACTTTTCCTACTGTCTATGTTTTTAACCATTCCTGTGACACTAGTTATTGATTCCGATGGTTCATTTCAGGTTTACTGTATCCCTTTGACCATCTTATTGACGATGTAACACACTAATTGCATCGGAATTAAATACAAAAGGCACAATGCCGACTTAAGTAAAAGTAGACTGACTCTTCTTACTGACTATGTTTTGAACCATTCCTGTGACACTAGTTATAGTTTCCGATGCTTCACTTCAGGTTTACTGTATCCTTCTGACCTTCTTATTGATGATGAAACATAGAAATTGCATCGGAATTAAATACAAAAGGCACAATGCCGACTTAGGTACATGTAGACTGACTTTTCCTACTGTCTATGTTTCAACCATTCCTCTGACACTAGTTATAGATTCCGATGTTTCATTTCAGGTTTACTGTATCCTTTGGACCTTCGTGTTGACGATGAAACACAGAAATTGCATCGGAATTAAATACAAGATGCACATTGCCGACTTTAGTACAAGAAGACCGACTCATCTTACTGTCTATGATTTGAACCATTCCAGTGACACTAGTTACAGATTCCGATGCTTCACTCCAGGTTTACTGTATCCCTTGGACCTTCTTATTGCCGATGAAGCACAGAAATTGCATCGGAATTAAGTGCAAACGGCACAATGCCGACTTAAGTAGACGAAGACTGACTCTTCTTACTGACTATGTTTTGAACCATTCCTGTGACACTAGTTATAGATTCAGATGACTCACTTCAGGTTTACTGTATCCCTCTGCCCTTCTTATTGACGATGAAACACAGAATTTGCAACGGAATAAAATACAAATGGCACAATGCCTACTTAAGTACAAGAAGACTGACTCTTCTTCTGTCTATGTTTTGAACCATTCCTGTGACACAAGTTATAGATTTAGATGCTTCACTTCAGGTTTACTGTATTACTTGGACCTTCTTGTTGACGATGAAACACAGAAATTGCATCGGAATTAAATAGAAAAGGCACAATACCGACTTAACTACAAGAAGACTGACTCTTCTTACTGACTATGTTTTGAACCATTCCTGTGACACTAGTTATAGATTCCGATGCTTCATTCAAGATTTACTGTATCCCTTGGACCATCTTATTGACGAATAACACAGAAATTGCATCGGAATTAAATCAAAAAAGCACAATGCCGACTTAAGTACAAGAAGACTGACTCTGCTTACTGTCTATGTTTTGAAACATTCCTGTGATACTAGTTATAGATTTCGATGCTTCACTTCAGGTTTACTGTATCCCTTGGACCTTCTTACTGACGATGAAACACAGAAATTGCATCGGAATCAAATACAAAATGCACAATGCCGACTTAAGTACAAGAAGACTGGCTCATCTTACTGTCTATGTTTTGAACCATTCCTGTGACACTAGTTCTGGATTCCGATGCTTCACTCCAGGTTTACTGTACACCTTGGACCTTCTTATTGACGATGAAACACTGAAATCGCATCGGTATTAAATACAAAAAGCACAATGCCGACTTGAGTACAAGAAGACTGACTCTTCCTACCCTCTGTGTTTCGAACTATTCCTGTGACACTAGTTTTTTATTCCGATGCTTCACTTGAGGTTTACTGTATCCCTCGGACCTTCGTATGGACGATGAAACTCAGATATTGCATCGGAATGAAATACAAAAGGCAAAATGCCGACTTAAGTACAAGAAGACTGAATATTCCAACTCTCTATGATTTGAACCATTCCTGTTACACTAGTTGTAGTTTTCGATGCTTCACTTCAGGTTTACTGTATCCCTTGGACCTTCGTATTGACGATGAAACACAGAAATTGCATCGGAATCTAATAGAAACGGCACAATACCGACTTAAGTACAAGAAAACTGACTCTTCCTACTGTCTATGTTTTGAACCATTGCTGTGACACTAGTTTTAGATTCCGATGCTTCACTTCATGTTTACTGTATCCCTTGGACCTTCTTATTGACGATGTTACACACTAATTGCATCGGAATTAATTCCAAAAGGCACAATGCCGAGTTAAGTACAAGAAGACTGATTCTTCTTACTGACTATGTTTTGAACAATTCCTGTGACACTAGTTATAGATTCCGATGCTTCACTTCAGGTTTACTGTATCCCTCTGACCTTCTTATTGACGATGAAACACGGAAATTGCATCGGAATTAAATACAAAAGGCACTATGCCGACTTAAGAACATGTAGACTGACTTTTCCCACTGACTATGTTTTGAACCATTCCTGTGACACTAGTTATAGCTTCTGATGGTTCATTTCAGGTTTACTGTATCCCTTGGACCCTCTCATTGACGATGAAACACAGAAATTGCATCCGAATTAAATACAAGATGCACAATGCCGACTTAAGTACAACAAGACTGACTCTTCCAACTGTCTATGTTTTGAACCATTCCTGTGACACTAGTTATAGATTTCGATGCTTCACTTCAGGTTTACTGTATCCCTTGGACATTCTTATTGACGATGTTACACACTAATTGCCTTGGAATTAAATGCAAAACTCACAATGCCGACATAAGAACAAGAAGACTGACTCTTCCTACTGTCTATGTTTTGAACAATTCCTGTGACACTAGTTATAGATTCCGATGACTCACTTCAGGTTTACTGTATCCCTCTGCCCTTCTTATTGACAATGAAACACAGAATTTTCAACGGAATTAAATACAAATGGCACAATGCCGACTGAAGTACAAGAAGACTATCTCTTCTTCTGTCTATGTTTTGAACCATTCCTGCGACACTAGTTATAGATTTAGATGCTTCACTTCAGGTTTACTGTATCCCGCTGACGTTCTTATTGACGATGAAACACAGAAATTGCATCGGAATTAAATCCAAAAGGCACAGTGCCGAATTAAGAACAAGAAGACTGACACTTCTTACTATCTATGTTCTGAACCATTCCTGTGACACTAGTTACAGATTCCGATGCTTCACTCCAGGTTTACTGTATCCCTTGGACCTTCGTATTGACGATGAAACACAGAAAATGCATCGGAATTAAATGGAAAAGGCACAATACCGACTTAACTATAAGAAGACTGACTCTTCTTACTGACTATGTTTTGAACCATTCCTGTGACACTAGTTAGAGATTCCGATGCTTAACTTCAGGATTACTGCATCCCACTGACCTTCTTAGTGACGATGAAACACAGAAATTGCATCGGAATCTAATACAAAAGGCACAATGCCGACTTAAGTACAAGAAGACTGACTCATCTTACTGCCTATGTTTTGAACCATACTGTGACACTAGTTATGGATTCCGATGCTTCACATCAGGTTTACTGTACACCTTGGACGTTCTTATTGACGATTAAACACAGAAATTGCATCGGAATTAAATACAAAAGAACAATGCCGACTTAAGTACAAGAAGACTTACTCTTCTTACTGACTATGTTTTGAACCATTCCTGTGACACTAGTTACAGATTCCGATGGTTCATTTCAGGTTTACTGTATCCCTTGGACCTTCTTATTGACGATGAAACCTAGAAATTGCATCGGAATTAAATACAAAAGGCACAATACCGACTTAACTACAAGAAGACTGACTCTTCTTACTGATTATGATATGAACCATTCCTGTGACACTAGTTATAGATTCCGATGCTTAACTTCAGGATTATTGAATCCCACTGACCATCTTAGTGACGGTGAAACACAGAACTTGCATCGGAATTAAATACAGAAGGCACAGTTCCGATTTAAGTACAAGAATAATGACTCCTCTTACTGACTATGTTTTGAACCATTCCTGTGACACTACTTATAGATTCCTATGCTACACCCTAGGATTACCGTATCCTATGGACCAACTTATTGACTATTAAACACAGAAATTGCATCGGAATTACATTCAAAAGGCGCAATGCCGACTTACGTACAAGAAGGCTGACTCTTCTTACTGTCTATGTTTTGAACCATTCCTGTGACACTAGTTATAGATTCCGATGACTCACTTCAGGTTTACTGTATCCCTCTGCCCTTCTTATTGACGATGAAACACAGAATTTTCAACGGAATTAAATACAAATGGCACAATGCCGACTGAAGTACAAGAAGACTGTCTCTTCTTCTGTCTATGTTTTGAACCATTCCTGCGACACTAGTTATAGATTTCAATGCTTCACTTCAGGTTTACTGTATCCCGCTGACGTTCTTATTGACGATGAAACACAGAAATTGCATCGGAATTAAATCCAAAAGGCACAGTGCCGAATTAAGTACAAGAAGACTGACACTTCTTACTATCTATGTTCTGAACCATTCCTGTGACACTAGTTACAGATTCCGATGCTTCACTCCAGGTTTACTGTATCCCTTGGACCTTCGTATTGACGATGAAACACAGAAAATGCATCGGAATTAAACAGAAAAGGCACAATACCGACTTAACTACAAGAAGACTGACTCTTCTTACTGACTATGTTTTGAACCATTCCTGTGACACTAGTTAGAGATTCCGATGCTTAACTTCAGGATTACAGCATCCCACTGACCTTCTTAGTGACGATGAAACACAGAAATTGCATCGGAATCTAATACAAAAGGCACAATGCCGACTTAAGTACAAGAAGACTGACTCATCTTACTGCCTATGTTTTGAACCATTCCTGTGACACTAGTTATGGATTCCGATGCTTCACATCAGGTTTACTGTACACCTTGGACGTTCTTATCGACGATTAAACACAGAAATTGCATCGGAATTAAATACAAAAGAACAATGCCGACTTAAGTACAAGAAGACTTACTCTTCTTACTGACTATGTTTTGAACCATTCCTGTGACACTAGTTATAGATTCCGATGGTTCATTTCAGGTTTACTGTATCCCTTGGACCTTCTTATTGACGATGAAACACAGAAATTGCATCGGAATTAAATACAAAAGGCACAATACCGACTTAACTACAAGAAGACTGACTCTTCTTACTGATTATGTTTTGAACCATTCCTGTGACACTAGTTATAGATTCCGATGCTTAACTTCAGGATTACTGAATCCCACTGACCATCTTAGTGACGATGAAACACAGAACTTGCATCGGAATTAAATACAGAAGGCACAGTTCCGATTTAAGTACAAGAATAATGACTCCTCTTACTGACTATGTTTTGAACCATTCCTGTGACACTACTTATAGATTCCTATGCTACACCCTAGGATTACCGTATCCTATGGACCAACTTATTGACTATTAAACACAGAAATTGCATCGGAATTACATTCAAAAGGCGCAATGCCGACTTACGTACAAGAAGGCTGACTCTTCTTACTATCTATGTTTTGAACCATTCCTGTGACACTAGTTAGAGATCCGATGTTTAACTTCAGGATTACTGCATCCCACTGACCTTCTTATTGACGATGAAACACAGAAAATGCATCGGAATTAAATACAAAAGGCACAATGCCGATTTAAGTACAAGAAGACTGACTCTTCTTACTGACTATGTTTTGAACCATTCCTGTGACACTAGTTATAGATTCTGATGCTTCACTTCAGGTTTACTGTATCCCTCTGACCTTCTTATTGACGATAAAACACAGAAATTGTATCGGAATTAAATACAAAAGGCACAATGCCGACATAAGTACAAGAAGACTGTATATTCCAACCCTCTATGATTTGAACCACTCCTGTGACACTAGTTACAGATTCCGATGCTTCACTTCAGGTTTACTGTATCCCTTGGACGTTCTTATTGACGATGTTACACACTACTTGCAACGGAATTAAATACAAAAGACACAATGCCGAGTTAAGTACAGGAAGACTGACTCTTCTTACTGACTATGTTTTGAACCATTCCTGTGACACTAGTTATAGATTCTGATGCTTCACTTCAGGTTTACTGTATCCCTCTGACCTTCTTATTGACGATAAAACACAGAAATTGTATCGGAATTAAATACAAAAGGCACAATGCCGACATAAGTACAAGAAGACTGTATATTCCAACCCTCTATGATTTGAACCACTCCTGTGACACTAGTTACAGATTCCGATGCTTCACTTCAGGTTTACTATATCCCTTGGACCTTCTTATTGACGATGAAACAAAGAAATTGCATCGGAATTAAATACAAATGGCACAATGCCGACTTAAGAACAAGAAGACTGACTCTTCTTACTATCTATGTTTTGAACCATTCCTGTGACACTAGTTATAGATTCCGATGCTTCACTCCAGGTTTTCTGTATCCCTTGAACCTTCTTATTGACGATGAAACACAGAAATTGCATCGGAATTAAATAGAAAAGGCACAATTCCGACTTAACTACAAGAAGACTGACTCTTCTTACTGACTATGTTTTGAACCATTCCTGTGACACTAGTTATAGATTCCGATGGTTCATTTCAGGTTTGCAGTATCCCTTGGACCATCTTCCTGACGATGAAACACAGAAATTGCATCGGAATTAATTACAAAAGGCACAATACCGACTTAACTTCAAGAAGACTGACTCTTCTTACTGACTATGTTTTGAACCATTCCTGTGACACTAGTTATAGATTCCGATGCTCAACTTCAGGATTACTGTATCCCACTGACCATCTTAGTGACGATGAAACACAGAAATTGCATCGGAATTAAATACAAAAGGCACAATGCCGATTTAAGTACAAGAAGAATGACTCTTCTTACTGTCTATGTTTTGAACCATTCCTGTGACACTAGTTATAGATTACGATGCTTCACCCTAGGATTACCGTATCCTATGGACCATCTTATTGACGATTAAACACAGAAATTGCATCGGAATTACATCAAAAAAGCACAATAACGACTTAAGAACAAGAAAACTGACTCTGCTTACTGTCTATGTTTTGAACCATTCCTGTGATACTAGTAATAGATTTCGATGCTTCACTTCAGGATTACTGTATCCCTTGGACCTTCTTATTGACGATGAAACACAGAAATTGCATCGGAAATAAATTCAAAAGGCGCAATGCCAACTTAAGTAGAAGAAGGCTGACTCTTCTTACTATCTATGCTTTGAACCATTCCTGTGACACTAGTTAGAGATTCCGATGCTTAACTTCAGGATTACTGCATCCCACTGACTTTCTTAGTGACGACGAAACACAGAATTTGCATCGGAATCAAACACAAGAGGCACAATGCCGACCTAAGTACAAGAGGACTGACTCATCTTACTGTCTATGTTTTGACCATACCTGTGACACCAGTTATGGATTCCGATGCTTCACATCAGGTTTACCCTACACCTTGGACCTTCTTATTGACGATTAAACACAGAAATTGCATCGGAATTAACTACAAAAGCACAATGCCGACTTAAGTACAAGAGGACGGACTCTTCTTACTGACTATGATTTGAACCATTCCTGTGACACTAGTTATAGATTCCGATGCTTCACTTCAGGTTTCTGTATCCCTCTGAAATTCTTATTGACGATAAAACACAGAAATTGCATCGGAATTAAATACAAAAGCACAATGCCGACTTAACTACACGAAGACTGACACTTCTTACTGACTATGCTTTGAACCATTCCAGTGACACTAGTTATAGATTCGGATGCTTCATTTCAGGTTTACTGTATCCCTTGGACTTTCTTATTGACGATGAAACACAGAAATTGCATCGGAATTAAATACAAAAGGCACAATACCGACTTAACTACAAGAAACTGTCTCTTCTTACTGACTATGTTTTGAACCATTCCTGTGACAATAGTTATAGATTCCGATGCTTAACTTCAGGATTACTGTATCCCACTGACCATCTTAGTGACGATCAAACACAGAAAATGCATCGGAATTAAATACAAAAGGCACAATGCCGATTTAAGTACAAGAAGAATGACTCTTCTTACTGACTATGTTTTGAACCATTCCTGTGACACTAGTTATAGATTCCGATGCTTCACCCTAGGTTTACTGTATCTCTTGGACCATCTTATTGACGATTAAACACAGAAATTGCATCGGAATTAAATCAAAAAAGCACAATGCCGACATAAGAACAAGAAGACTGACTCTGCTTACTGTCTATGGTTTGAACCATTCCTGTGATACTAGTAATAGATATCGATGCTTCACTTCAGGTTTACTGTATCCCTTGGACCTTCTTGTTGACGATGAAATACAGAAATTTCATCGGAATTAAATTCAAAAGGCGCAATGCCGACTTAAGTACAAGAAGGCTGACTCATGTTTTTGTCTATGTCTTGAACCATTCCTGTGACACTAGTTATAGATTCCGATGCTTCACTCTAGGTTTACTGTATACCTTGCACCTTCTTATTGACGATGAAACACAGAAATTGCATCGGAATTAAATAAAAAAGGACAATGCCGACTTAAGTACAAGAAGACGGACTCTTCTTACTGACTATGATTTGAACCATTCCTGTGACACTAGTTATAGATTCCGATGCTTCACTCCAGGTTTACTGTATCCCTTGGTCCTTCTTATTGACGATGAAACACAGAAATTGCATCGGAATTAAATAGAAAAGGCACAATGCCGATTTAAGTACAAGAAGACTGACCCTTCTTACTGACTATGTTTTGATCCATTCTTGTGACACTAGTTATAGATTCCGATAGTTGATTTCAGGTTTACAGTATCCCTTGGACCTTCTTATTGACGATGAAACACAGAAATTGCATTGGAATTAAATTCAAAAGGCGCAATGCCGACTTAAGTGCAAGAAGACGGACTCTTCTTACTGACTATGATTTGAACCATTCCTGTGACACTAGTTATAGATTCCGATGCTTCACTTCAGGTTTACTGTATCCCTTGGACCTTCTTATTGACGATGAAACACAGAAATTGCATCGGAATTAAATAAAAAAGGACAATGCCGACTTAACTACAAGAAGACTGACTCTTCTCACTGACTATGTTTTGAACCATTCCTGTGACACTAGTTATAGATTCCGATGCTTAACTTCAGGATTACTGTATCCCACTGACCTTCTTAGTGACGATGAAACACAGAAATTGCATAGGAATCAAATGCAAAAGGCACAATGCCGACTTAAGTAGAAGAAGACTGACTGATCTTACTGTCTATGTTTTGAACCATTCCTGTGACACTAGTTATAGATTCCGATGCTTCACCCTAGGATTACCGTATCCTATGGACCATCTCATTGACGATTAAACACAGAAATTGCATTGGAATTACATCAAAAAAGCACAATGCCGACTTAAGAACAAGAAGACTGACTCTGCTTACTGTCTATGTTTTGAACCATTCCTGTGATACTAGTAATAGATTTCGATGCTTCACTTCAGGAGTACTGTATCCCTTGGATCTTCTTATTGACGTTGAAACACAGAAATTGCATTGGAATTAAATTCAAAAGGCGCAATGCCGACTTATGTACAAGAAGACGGACTCTTCTTACTGACTATGATTTGAACCATTCCTGTGACACTAGTTATAGATTCCGATGCTTCACTTCAGGTTTACTGTATCCCTTTGACCTTCTTATTGCCGATAAAACACAGAAATTGCATCGGAATGAAATACAAAAGGCACAATGCCGACTTAAGTACAAGAAGACTGTATATTCCAACCCTCTATGATTTGAACCACTCCTGTGACACTAGTTACAGAATCCGATGCTTCACTTCAGGTTTACTGTATCCCTTGGACGTTCTTATTGACGATGTTACACACTACTTGCATCGTAATTAAATACAAAAGGCACAATACCGACTTAACTACAAGAAGACTGACTCTTCTTACTGACTATGTTTTGAACCATTCCTGCGACACTAGTTATAGATTCCGATGCTTAACTTCAGGATTACTGTATCCCACTGACCATTTTAGTGACGATGAAACACAGAAAATGCATCGGAATTAAATCAAAAAAGCACAATGCCGAATTAAGAACAAGAAGACTGACTCTGCTTACTGTCTATGGTTTGAACCATTCCTGTGATAGTAGTAATAGATTTCGATGCTTCACTTCAGGTTTACTGTATCCCTTGGACCTTCTTGTTGACGATGAAACACAGAAATTGCATCGGAATTAAATACAAAAAGCACAATGCCGATTTAAGTACAAGAAGAATACCTCTTCTTACTGACTATGTTTTGAACCATTCCTGTGACACTAGTTGTAGATTCCGATGCTTCACCCTAGGATTACCGTATCCTATGGACCATCTCATTGACGATTAAACACAGAAATTGCATCGGAATTACATCAAAAAAGCACAATGCCGACTTAAGGGCAAGAAGACTGACTCTGCTTACTGTCTATGTTTTGAACCATTCCTGTGATACTAGTAATAGATTTCGATGCTTCACTTCAGGATTACTGTATCCCTTGGACCTTCTTATTGACGATGAAACACAGAAATTGCATTAGAATTAAATTCAAAAGGCGCAATGCCGACTTAAGTACAAGAAGACTGACTCTTCTTACTGACTAGATTTGAACCATTCCTGTGACACTAGTTATAGATTCGGATGGTTCATTTCAGGTTTACTGTATCCCTTGGACTTTCTTATTGACGATGAAACACAGAAATTGCATCGGAATTAAATACCAAAGGCACAATACCGACTTAACTACAAGCAGACTGACTCTTCTTACTGACTATGTTTTGAACCATTCCTGTGACACTAGTTATAGATTCCGATGCTTAACTTCAGGATTACTGTATCCCACTGAAAATCTTAGTGACGATGAAACACAGAAAATGCATCGGAATTAAATCAAAAAAGCACAATGCCGACTTAAGAACAAGAAGACTGACTCTGCTTACTGTCTATGGTTTGAACCATTCCTGTGATACTAGTAACAGATTTCGATGCTTCACTTCAGGTTTACTGTATCCCTTGGACCTTCTTGTTGACGATGAAACACAGAAATTGCATCGGAATTAAATACAAAAGGCACAATGCCGATTTAAGCACAAGAAGAATGACTCTTCTTACTGACTATGTTTTGAACCATTCCTGTGACACTAGTTGTAGATTCCGATGCTTCACCCTAGGATTACCGTATCCAATGGACCATCTCATTGACGATGAAACACAGAAATTGCATCGGAATTACATCAAAAAAGCACAATGCCGATTTAAGAACAAGAAGACTGACTCTGCTTACTGTCTATGTTATGAACCATTCCTGTGATACTAGTAATAGATTTCGATTCTTCACTTCAGGATTCCTGTATCCCTTAGACCTTCTTATTGACGATGAAACACAGAAATTGCATCGGAATTAAATTCAAAAGGCGCAATGCCGATTTAAGTACAAGAAGACGGACTCTTCTTACTGACTATGATTTGAACCATTCCTGTGACACTAGTTATAGATTCCGATGCTTTACTTCAGGTTTACTGTATCCCTCTGACCTTCTTATTGGCGATAAAACACAGAAATTGCATCGGAATTAAATACAAAAGGCACAATGCCGACTTAAGTACAAGAAGACTGACTCTTCTTACTGACTATGTTTTGAACCATTCCTGTGACACTAGTTGTAGATTCGGATGGTTCATTTCAGGTTTACTGTTTCCCTTGGACTTACTTATTGACGATGAAACACAGAAATTGCATCGGAATTAAATACAAAAGGCACATAACCGACTTAACTACAAGAAGACTGACCCTTCTTACTGACTATGTTTGAACCATTCCTGTGACACTAGTTATAGATTCCGATGCTTAACTTCACGATTACTGTATCCCACTGACCATCTTAGTGACGATGAAACACAGAAAATGCATCGGAATTAAATCAAAAAAGCACAATGCCGACTTAAGAACAAGAAGACTGACTCTGCTTACTGTCTATGGTTTGAACCATTCCTGTGATACTAGTTATAGATTCCGATGGTTCATTTCAGGTTTACTGTATCCCTTGGACCTTCTTATTGACGATGAAACACAGAAATCGCATCGGAATTAAATACAAAAGGCACAATGCCGACTTAAGAACAAGAAGACTGACTCTTCTTACTATCTATGTTTTGAACCATTCCTGTGACACTAGTTATAGATTCCGATGCTTCACTCCAGGTTTACTGTATCCCTTGGACCTTCTTATTGACGATGAAACACAGAAATTGCATCGGAATTAAATAGAAAAGGCACAATACCGACTTAACTACAAGAAGACTGACTCTTCTTACTGACTATGTTTTGAACCATTCCTGTGACACTAGTTATAGATTCCGATGCTTAACTTCAGGATTACTGTATTCCACTGACCTTCTTAGTGACGATGAATCACAGAAATTGCATAGGAATCAAATGCAAAAGGCACAATGCCGACTTAAGTACAAGAAGACTGGCTGATCTTACTGTCTATGTTTTGAACCACTCCTGTGACACTAGTTATGGATTCCGATGCTTCACATCAGGTTTACTGTATACCTTGGACCTTCTTATTGACGATTAAACACAGAAATTGCATCGGAATTAAATACAAAAGGACTATGCCGACTTAAGTACAAGAAGACAGACTCTTCTTACTGACTATGATTTGAACCATTCCTGTGACACTAGTTATAGATTCCGATGCTTCACTCCAGGTTTACTGTATCCCTTGGACCTTCTTATTGACGATGAAACACAGAAATTGCATCGGAATTAAATAGAAAAGGCACAATACCGACTTAACTACAAGAAGACTGACTCTTCTTACTGACTATGTTTTGAACCATTCCTGTGACACTAGTTATAGATTCCGATGCTTAACTTCAGGATTACTGTATTCCACTGACCTTCTTAGTGACGATGAATCACAGAAATTGCATAGGAATCAAATGCAAAAGGCACAATGCCGACTTAAGTACAAGAAGACTGACTGATCTTACTGTCTATGTTTTGAACCATTCCTGTGACACTAGTTATGGATTCCGATGCTTCACATCAGGTTTACTGTATACCTTGGACCTTCTTATTGACGATTAAACACAGAAATTGCATCGGAATTAAATACAAAAGGACTATGCCGACTTAAGTACAAGAAGACGGACTCTTCTTACTGACTATGATTTGAACCATTCCTGTGACACTAGTTATAGATTCCAATGCTTCCCTTCAGGGTTACTGTATCCCTCTGACCTTCTTATTGACGATAAAACACAGAAATTGCATCGGAATTAAATACAAAAGGCACAATGCTGACTTAAGAACAAGAAGACTGACTCTTCTTACTGACTATGTTTTGAACCATTCCTGTGACACTAGTTATAGATTCCGATGGTTCATTTCAGGTTTACAGTATCCCTTGGACATTCTTCCTGACGATGAAACACAGACATTGCATCGGAATTAAATACAAAATGCACAATACCGACTTAACTACAAGAAGACTGACTCTTCTTACTGACTATGTTTTGAACTATTCCTGTGACACTAGTTATAGATTCCGATGCTTCACCCTAGGATTACCGTATCCTATGGACCATCTCACTGACGATTAAACACAGAAATTGCATCGGAATTACATCAAAAAAGCACAATGCCGACTTAAGAACAAGAAGACTGACTCTGCTTACTGTCTATGTTTTGAACCATTCCTGTGATACTAGTAATAGATTTCGATGCTTCACTTCAGGTTTACTGTATCCCTCTGACCTTCTTATTGGCGATAAAACACAGAAATCGCATCGGAATTAAAGACAAAAGGCACAATGCCGACTTAAGTACAAGAAGACTGTATATTCCAACCCTCTATGATTTGAACCACTCCTGTGACACTAGTTACAGAATCCGATGCTTCACTTCAGGTTTACTGTATCCCTTGGACGTTCTTATTGACGATGTTACACACTACTTGCATCGGAATTAAATACAAAAGGCACAATGCCGAGTTAAGTACAAGAAGACTGATTCTTCTTACTGACTATGTTTTGAACCATTCCTGTGACACTAGTTATAGATTCCGATGTTTCACTTCAGGTTTACTATATCCCTTGGACCTTCTTATTGACGATGAAACACAGAAATTGCATCGGAATTAAATACAAAAGGCACAACGCCGACTTAAGAACAAGAAGACTGACTCTTCTTACTATCTATGTTTTGAACCATTCCTGTGACACTAGTTATATATTCCGATGCTTCACTCCAGGGTTACTGTATCCCTTGGACCTTCTTACTGACGATGAAACACAGAAATTGCATCGGAATTCAATAGAAAAGGCACAATACCGACTTAACTACAAGAAGACTGACTCTTCTCACTGACTATGTTTTGAACCATTCCTGTGACACTAGTTATAGATTCCGATGCTTAACTTCAGGATTACTGTATCCCACTGACCTTCTTAGTGACGATGAAACACAGAAATTGCATAGGAATCAAATGCAAAAGGCACAATGCCGATTTAAGTACAAGAAGACTGACTGATCTTACTGTCTATGTTTTGAACCATTCCTGTGACACTAGTTATAGATTCCGATGCTTCACCCTAGGATTACCGTATCCTATGGACCATCTCATTGACGATTAAACACAGAAATTGCATTGGAATTAAATTCAAAAGGCGCAATGCCGACTTATGTACAAGAAGACGGACTCTTCTTACTGACTATGATTTGAACCATTCCTGTGACACTAGTTATAGATTCCGATGCTTCACTTCAGGTTTACTGTATCCCTTTGACCTTCTTATTGGCGATAAAACACAGAAATTGCATCGGAATTAAATACAAAAGGCACAATGCCGACTTAAGTACAAGGAGACTGACTCTTCTTACTGACTATGTTTTGAACCATTCCTGTGACACTAGTTATAGATTCGGATGGTTCATTTCAGGTTTACTGTATCCCTTGGACTTTCTTATTGACGATGAAACACAGAAATTGCATCGGAATTAAATACAAAAGGCACAATACCGACTTAACTACAAGAAGACTGACTCTTCTTACTGACTGTGTTTTGAACCATTCCTGTGACACTAGTTATAGATTCCGATGCTTAACTTCAGGATTACTGTATCCCACTGACCATCTTAGTGACGATGAAACACAGAAAATGCATCGGAATTAAATCAAAAAAGCACAATGCCGACTTAAGAACAAGAAGACTGACTCTGCTTACTGTCTATGGTTTGAACCATTCCTGTGATACTAGTAATAGATTTCGATGCTTCACTTCAGGTTTACTGTATCCCTTGGACCTTCTTGTTGACGATGAAACACAGAAATTGCATCGGAATTAAATACAAAAGGCACAATGCCGATTTAAGTACAAGAAGAATGACTCTTCTTACTGACTATGTTTTGAACCATTCCTGTGACACTAGTTGTAGATTCCGATGCTTCACCCTAGGATTACCGTATCCTATGGACCATCTCATTGACGATTAAACACAGAAATTGCATCGGAATTACAACAAAAAAGCACAATGCCGATTTAAGGACAAGAAGACTGACTCTGCTTACTGTCTATGTTTTGAACCATTCCTGTGATACTAGTAATAGATTTCGATGCTTCACTTCAGGATTCCTGTATCCCTTAGACCTTCTTATTGACGATGAAACACAGAAATTGCATCGGAATTAATTCAAAAGGCGCAATGCCGATTTAAGTACAAGAAGACGGACTCTTCTTACTGACTATGATTTGAACCATTCCTGTGACACTAGTTATAGATTCCGATGCTTCACTTCAGGTTTACTGTATCCCTCTGACCTTCTTATTGGCGATAAAACACAGAAATTGCATCGGAATTAAATACAAAAGGCACAATCCCGACTTAAGTACAAGAAGACTGACTCTTCTTACTGACTATGTTTTGAAGCATTCCTGTGACACTAGCTATAGATTCTGATGGTTCATTTCAGGTTTACTGTATCCCTTGGACTTACTTATTGACGATGAAACACAGAAATTGCATCGGAATTAAATACAAAAGGCACATAACCGACTTAACTACAAGAAGACTGACCCTTCTTACTGACTAAGTTTTGAACCATTCCTGTGACACTAGTTATAGATTCCGATGCTTAACTTCACGATTACTGTATCCCACTGACAATCTTAGTGACGATGAAACACAGAAAATGCATCGGAATTAAATCAAAAAAGCACAATGCCGACTTAAGAACAAGAAGACTGACTCTGCTTACTGTCTATGGTTTGAACCATTCCTGTGATACTAGTTATAGATTCCGATGGTTCATTTCAGGTTTACTGTATCCCTTGGACCTTCTTAATGACGATGAAACACAGAAATCGACTCGGAAATAAATAGAAAAGGCACAATGCCGACTTAAGTACAAGAAGACTGTATATTCCAACCCTCGATGATGTGAACCACTCCTGTGACACTAGTTACAGAATCCGATGCTTCACTTCAGGTTTACTGTATCCCTTGGACTTTCTTATTGACGATGTTACACACTACTTGCATCGGAATTAAATACAAAAGGTACAATGCCGAGTTAAGTACAAGAAGACTGATTCTTCTTACTGACTATGTTTTGAACCATTCCTGTGACACTAGTTATAGATTCCGATGTTTCACTTCAGGTTTACTATATCCATTGGTCCTTCTTATTGACGATGAAACACAAAAATTGCATCGGAATTAAATACAAAAGGCACAATGCCGACTTAAGAACAAGAAGACTGACTCTTCTTACTGACTATGTTTTGAACCATTCCTGTGACACTAGTTATAGATTCCGATGCTTAACTTCAGGATTACTGAATCCCACTGACCTTCTTAGTGACGATGAAACACAGAAATTGCATCGGAATCAAATACAAAAGGCACAATGCCGACTTAAGTACAAGAAGACTGACTCATCTTACTGTCTATGTTTTGAACCATTCCTGTGACACTAGTTATGGATTCCGATGCTTCACATCAGGTTTACTGTATACCTTGGACCTTCTTTTTGACGATTAAACTCAGAAATTGCATCGGAATTAAATACAAAAGGACAATGCCGACTTATGTACAAGACGACGGACTCTTCGTACTGACTATGATTTGAACCATTCCTGTGACACTAGTTATAGATTCCGATGCTTCGCTTCAGGGTTACTGTATCCCTCTGACCTTCTTATTGACGATAAAACACAGAAATTGCATCGGAATTAAATACAAAAGGCCCAATGCTGACTTAAGAACAAGAAGACTGACTCTTCTTACTGACTATGTTTTGAACCATTACTGTGACACTAGTTAAAGATTCCGATGGTTCATTTCAGGTTTACAGTATCCCTTGGACATTCTTCCTGACGATGAAACACAGACATTGCATCGGAATTAAATACAAAAGGCACAATACCGACTTAACTACAAGAAGACTGACTCTTCTTACTGACTATGTTTTGAACTATTCCTGTAACACTACTTATAGATTCCGATGCTTCACCCTACTATTACCGTATCCTATGGACCATCTCATTGACGATTAAACACAGAAATTGCATCGGAATTACATCAAAAAAGCACAATGCCGACTTAAGAACAAGAAGACTGACTCTGCTTACTGTCTATGTTTTGAACCATTCCTGTGATACTAGTAATAGATTTCGATGCTTCACTTCAGGATTACTGCATCCCTTGGACCTTCTTATTGACGATGAAACACAGAAATTGCATCGGAATTAAATTCAAAAGGCGCAATGCCGACTTAAGTACAAGAAGACGGACTCTTCTTACTGACTATGATTTGAACCATTCCTGTGACACTAGTTATAGATTCCGATGCTTCACTTCAGGTTTACTGTATCCCTCTGACCTTCTTATTGGCGATAAAACACAGAAATTGCATCGGAATGAAATACAAAAGGCACAATGCCGACTTAAGTACAAGAAGACTGTATATTCCAACCCTCTATGATTTGAACCACTCCTGTGACGCTAGTTACAGATTCCGATGCTTCACTTTAGGTTTACTGTATCCCTTGGACTTTCTTATTGACGATGTTACACACTACTTGCATCGGAATTAAATACAAAAGGCACAATGCCTAGTTAAGTACAAGAAGACTGATTCTTCTTACTGATTATGTTTTGAACCATTCCTGTGACACTAGTTATAGATTCCGATGTTTCACTTCAGGTTTACTATATCCCTTGGACCCTCTTATTGACGATGAAACACAGAAATTGCATCAGAATTAAATACAAAAGGCACAATGCCGACTTATGAACAAGATGACTGACTCTTCTTACTATCTATGTTTTGAACCATTCCTGTGACACTAGTTATAGATTCCGATGCTTCACTCCAGGTTTACTGTATCCCTTGGACCTTCTTATTGACGATGAAACACAGAAATTGCTTCGGAATTAAATAGAAAAGGCACAATACCGACTTAACTACAAGAAGACTGACTCTTCTTACTGACTATGTTTTGAACCATTCCTGTGACACTAGTTATAGATTCCGATGCTTAACTTCAGGATTACTGAATCCCACTGACCTTCTTAGTGACGATGAAACACAGAAATTGCATCGGAATCAAATACAAAAGGCACAATGCCGACTTAAGTACAAGAAGACTGACTCATCTTACTGTCTATGTTTTGAACCATTCCTGTGACACTAGTTATGGATTCCGATGCTTCACATCAGGTTTACTGTATACCTTGGACCTTCTTTTTGACGATTAAACTCAGAAATTGCATCGGAATTAAATACAAAAGGACAATGCCGACTTATGTACAAGACGACGGACTCTTCGTACTGACTATGATTTGAACCATTCCTGTGACACTAGTTATAGATTCCGATGTTTCACTTCAGGGTTACTGTATCCCTCTGTTCTTCGTATTGACGATAAAACACAGAAATTGCATCGGAATTAAATACAAAAGGCGCAATGATGACATAAGTACAAGAAGACTGACTCTTCTTACTGTCAATGTTTTGAGCCATTCCTGTGACACTAGTTATAGATTCCGATGCTTCACTTCAGGTTTACTGTATCCCTTGGACCTTCCTATTGACGATGAGACACAGAAATCGCATCGGTATTAAATAGAAAAAGCACAATGCCGACTAAGGTACAACAGGACTGACTCTTCCTACTCTCTACGTTTTGACCTATTCCTGTGACACTAGTTTTTTATTCCGATGCTTCACTTGAGGTTTACTGTATCTCTCGGACCTTCTTATTGACGATGAAACACAGCAATTGCATCGGAATTAAATAGTAAAGGCACAATGCCGACTTGAGTACACGAAGAGTGACTCTTCCTACTGTCTGTGTTTTGAACCATTCCTGTGACACTAGCTATAGATTCCGATGCTTCTCTTCAGGTTTACTGTATCCCTCTGACCTTCTTATTGACGATGAAACACAGAAATAGCATCGGAATGAAATACAAAAGGCACAATACCGACTTAACTACAAGAAGACTGACTCTTCTTACTGACTATGCTTTGAACCATTCCTGTGACACTAGTAACAGATTCCGATGCTTAACTTCAGGTTTACTGTATCCCTTAGACCTTCTTATTGACGATGAAACACAGAAATTGCATCGGAATTAAATACAAAAGGCGCAATGCCGACTTAAGTACAAGAATGCTGACTCATCTTACTGTCTATGTTTTGAACCGTTCCTGTGACACTATTTATAGATTCCGATGCTTCACTCCAGCTTTAATGTATACCGTGGACCTTCTTATTGACGATGAAACACAGAAATTGCATCGGAATTAAATACAAAAGCCCAATGCCGACTTCGGTACAAGAAGAGGGACTCTTCTTACTGACTTTTGATTTGAACCATTCCTGTGACACTAGTTATAGATTCCGATGCTTCACTTCAGGTTTACTGTATCCCTCTGACCTTCTTATTGACGACAAATCACAGAAATTGCATCGGAGTTAAATACAAAAGGCACAATGCTGACATAAGTACAAGAAGACTGACTCTTCTTACTGTCTATGTTTTAAACCATTCCTGTGACACTAGTTATAGATTCCGATGCTTCACTTCAGGTTTACTGTATCCCTTGGACCTTCTTATTGACGATGAAACACAGAAATTGCATCGGAATTAAATAGAAAAGGCTCAATGCCGACTTAAGTACAAGAAGACTGACTCTTCTTACTGACTATGCTTTGCATCATTCCTGTGACACTAGTTATAGATTCCGATGGTTCATTTCAGGTTTACTGAATCCCTTGGATCTTTGTATTGACGATAAAACACAGAAATCGCATCGGTATTAAATAGAAAATGCACAATGTCGACTTAAGTACAAGAAGACTGACTCTTCTTGCTATCTATGTTTTGAACCATTCCTGTGATACTAGTTATAGATTCTGATGCTACACTCCAGGTTTACTGAACCCTTGGACCATCTTAATGACGATTAAACACAGAAATTGCATTGGAATTAAATCAAAAAAGCACAATGACGACTTAAGTACAATTAGACTGACTCTGCTTACTGTCTATGTTTTCAACAATTCCTGTGATACTAGTTATAGATTTCGATGCTTCACTTCAGGTTTACTGTATCCCTTGGACCTTCTTATTGACGATGAAACTCAGAAATTGCTTCGGAATTAAATACAAAAGGCACAATGCCGACTTAAGTACAAGAAGACAGACTCATCTTACTGTCGATGTTTAAACTATTCCTGTGACACTAGTTATAGATTCCGATGCTTCACTCCAGGTATACTGTATACCTTGGACCTTCTTATTGACGATGAAACACAGAAATTGCATCGGAATTAAATACAAAAGCACAATGCCGACTTAAGTACAAGAAGACGGACTCTTCTTACTGACTATGATTTGAACCATTCCTGTGACACTAGTTATAGATTCCGATGCTTCACTTCAGGTTTACTGTACCCCTATGACCTACCTATTGACGATAAAACACAGAAATTGCATCGAAATTAAATACAAAAGGCACAATGCCGACATAAGTACAAGAAGACTGACTCCTCTTACTGTCTATGTTTTGAACCATTCCTGTAACACTAGTTATAGATTCCGATGCTTCACTTGAGGTTTACTGTATCCCTCGGACCTTCTTATGGACGTTGAAACACAGAAATTGTATCGGAATGAAATACAAAAGGCACAATGCCGACTTAAGTACAAGAAGACTGTATATTCCAACCCTCTATAATTTGAACCACTCCTGTGACACTAGTTACAGATTCCGATGCTTCACTTTAGATTTACTGTATCCCTTGGACTTTCTTATTGACGATGTTACACACTACTTGCATCGGAATTAAATACAAAAGGCACAATGCCGAGTTAAGTACAAGAAGACTGATTCTTCTTACTGACTATGTTTTGAACCATTCCTGTGGCACTAGTTATAGATTCCGATGTTTCACTTCAGGTTTACTATATCCCTTGGACCCTCTTATTGACGACGAAACACAGATATTGCATCGGAATTAAATACAAAAGGCACAATGCCGACCTATGAACAAGAAGACTGACTCTTCTTACTATCTATGTTTTGAACCATTCCTGTGACACTAGTTATAGATTCCGATGCTTCACTCCAGGTTTACTGTATCCCTTGGACCTTCTTATTGACGATGAAACACACAAATTGCATCGGAATTAAATAGAAAAGGCACAATACCGACTTAACTACAAGAAGACTGACTCTTCTTACTGACTATGATTTGAACCATTCCTGTGACACTAGTTATAGATTCCGATGCTTAACTTCAGGATTACTGAATCCCACTGACCTTCTTAGTGACGATGAAACACAGAAATTGCATCGGAATCAAATACAAAATTCACAATGCCGACTTAAGTACAAGAAGACTGACTCATCTTACTGTCTATGTTTTGAACCATTCCTGTGACACTAGTTATGGATTCCGATGCTTCGCATCAGGTTTACTGTATACCTTGGACCTTCTTATTGACGATTAAACTCAGAAATTGCATCGGAATTAAATACAAAAGACAATGCCGACTTATGTACAAGACGTCGGACCCTTCTTACTGACTATGATTTGAACCATTCCTGTGACACTAGTTATAGATTCCGATGTTTCACTTCAGGGTTACTGTATCCCTCTGACCTTCGTATTGACGATAAAACACAGAAATTTCATCGGAATTAAATACAAAAGGCGCAATGATGACATAAGTACAAGAAGACTGACTCTTCTTACTGTCAATGTTTTGAGTCATTCCTGTGACACTAGTTATAGATTCCGATGCTTCACTTCAGGTTTACTGTATCCCTTGGACCTTCCTATTGACGATGAGACACAGAAATCGCATCGGTATTAAATAGAAAAAGCACAATGCCGACTAAGGTACAAGAGGACTGACTCTTCCTACTCTCTATGTTTTGACCTATTCCTGTGACACTAGTTTTTTATTCCGATGCTTCACTTGAGGTTTACTGTATCCCTCGGACCTTCTTATAGACGATGAAACACAGAAATTGCATCGGAATGAAATACAAAAGGCACAATGTTGACTTAAGAACAAGAGGACCGACTCATCTTACTGTCTATGATTTGAACCATTCCTGTGACGCTAGTTACAGATTCCGATGCTTCACTCCAGGTTTACTGTATCCCTTGGACCTTCTTATTGACGATGAAACACAGCAATTGCATCGGAATTAAATAGTAAAGGCACAATGCCGACTTGGGTACACGAAGAGTGACTCTTCCTACAGTCTGTGTTTTGAACAATTCCTGTGACACTAGCTATAGATTCCTATGCTTCTCTTCAGGTTTACTGTATCCCTCTGACCTTCTTATTGACGATGAAACACAGAAATAGCATCGGAATGAAATACAAAAGGCACAATACCGACTTAACTACAAGAAGACTGACTCTTCTTACTGACTATGCTTTGAACCATTCCTGTGACACTAGTTACAGATTCCGATGCTTAACTTCAGGTTTACTGTATCCCTTGGACCTTCTTATTGACGATGAAACACAGAAATTGCATCGGAATTAAAAACAAAAGCCGCAATGCCGACTTAAGTACAAGAATGCTGACTCATCTTACTGTCTATGTTTTGAACCATTCCTGTGACACTAGTTATAGATTCCGATGCTGCACTCTAGCTTTAATGTATACCGTGGACCTTCTTATTGACGATGAAACACAGAAATTGCATCGGAATTAAATACAAAAGCACAATGCCGACTTCAGTACAAGAAGACGGACGCTTCTTACTGACTTTTGATTTGAACCATTCCTGTGACACTAGTTATAGATTCCGATGCTTCACTTCAGGTTTACTGTATCCCTCTGACCTTCTTATTGACGACAAATCACAGAAATTGCATCGGAGTTAAATACAAAAGACACAATGCCGACATAAGTACAAGAAGACTGACTCTTCTTACTGTCTATGATTTGAACCATTCCTGTGACACTAGTTATAGATTCCGATGCTTCATTCCAGGTTTACTGTATCCCTTGGACCTTCTTATTGACGATGAAACACAGAAATTGCATCGGAATTAAATAGAAAAGGCTCAATGCCGTCTTAAGTACAAGAAGACTGACTCTTCTTACAGACTATGCTTTGCATCATTCCTGTGACACTAGTTATAGATTCCGATGGTTCATTTCAGGTTTACTGAATCCCTTGGATCTTTGTATTGACGATGAAACACAGAAATCGCATCGGTATTAAATAGAAAATGCACAATGCCGACTTAAGTACAAGAAGACTGACTCTTCTTGCTATCCATGTTTTGAACCATTCCTGTGATACTAGTTATAGATTCTGATGCTACACTCCAGGTTTACTGTATCCCTTGGACCTTCTTATTGACGATGAAATACAGAAATTGTATCGGAATGAAATAGAAAAGGCACAATACGGACTTAAATACAAGAAGACTGACTCTTCTTACTGACTATGATTTGAACCATTCCCGTGAAACTAGTTATAGATTCCGATGCTTAACTTCAGGATTACTGTATCCGACTGACCTTCTTAGTGACGATGAAACACAGAAATTACATCGGAATTAAATACAAAAGGCACAATGCCGATTTAAGTACAAGAAGACTGACACTTCTTACTGACTATGTTTTGAACCATTCCCGTGACACTAGTTATAGATAACGATGCTTCACTCTAGGTTTACTGTATCCCTTGGACCATCTTAATGACGATTACACACAGAAATTGCATTGGAATTAAATCAAAAAAGCACAATGACGACTTAAGTACAATTAGACTGACTCTGCTTACTGTCTATGTTTTCAACCATTCCTGTTATACTAGTTATAGATTTCGATGCTTCACATCAGGTTTACTGTAACTCTGGACCTTCTTATTGACGATGAAACTCAGAAATTGCTTCGCAATTAAATACAAAAGGCACAATGCCGACTTAAGTACAAGAAGACAGACTCATCTTACTGTCGATGTTTAAATTATTCCTGTGACACTAGTTATAGTTTCCGATGATTCACTCCAGGTATACTGTATACCTTGGACCTTCTTATTGACGATGAAACACAGAAATTGCATCGGAATTAAATACAAAAGCACAATGCCGACTTAAGTACAAAAAGACGGACTCTTCTTACTGACTATGATTTGAACCATTCCTGTGACACTAGTTATAGATTCCGATGCTTCACTTCAGGTTTTATGTACCCCTCTGACCTTCCTATTGACGATAAAACACAGAAATTGCATCGAAATTAAATACAAAAGGCACAATGCCGACATAAGTACAAGAAGACTGACTCCTCTTACTTTCTATGTTTTGAACCATTCCTGTAACACTAGTTTTAGATTCCGATGCTTCACTCCAGGTTTACTGTATCCCTTGGACCTTCTTATTGACGATGAAACACAGAAATAGCATCAGTATGAAATAGAAAAAGCACAATGCCGACTTAAGTACAAGAAGATTGACTCTTCCTACTCTCTATTATTTGAACTATTCCTGTGACACTAGTTTTTTATTCCGATGCTTCACTTGAGGTTTACTGTATCCCTTGGACCTTCTTATGGACGATGAAACACAGAAATTGCATCGGAATGAAATACGAAAGGTACAATGCCGACTTAAGTACAAGTAGACTTAATATTCCAACTCTCTATGATTTCAACCATTCCTGTGACACTAGTTATAGATTCCGATGCTTCGCTTCAGGTTTACTGTATCCCATGGACCTTCTTATTGACGATGAATCTCAGAAATTGCTTCGGGATTAAATACAAAAGGTACAATGCTGACTTAAGTACAAGAAGACAGACCCATCTCACTGTCGATGTTTAAACTATTCCTGTGACGTTAGTTATAGATTCCGATGCTTCACTCCAGGTATACTGTATACCTTGGACCATCTTATTGGCGATGAAACACAGAAATTGCATCGGAATTAAATACAAAAGCACAATGCCGACTTAAGTACAAGAAGACGGACTCTTCTTACTGACTATGATTTGAACCATTCCTGTGACGCTAGTTACAGATTCCGATGCTTCACTCCAGGTTTACTGTATCCCTAGGACCTTCTTATTGACGATGAAACACAGCAATTGCATCGGAATTAAATAGTAAAGGCACAATGCCGACTTGAGTACACGAAGAGTGACTCTTCCTACTGTCTGTGTTTTGAACCATTCCTGTGACACTAGCTATAGATTCCGATGCTTCTCTTCAGGTTTACTGTATCCCTCTGACCTTCTTATTGACGATGAAACACAGAAATTGCATCGGAATTAAATACAAAAGGCGCAATGCCGACTTAAGTACAAGAAGACCGACTCATCTTAGTGTCTACGATTTGAACCATTCCTGTGTCACTAGTTGCAGATTCCAATGCTTCACTCCAGGTTTACTGTATCCCTTGGACCTTCTTAATGACGATGAAACACAGAAATTGCATCGGAATTAAATGCAAACGGCACAACGCCGACCTAAGTACAACAAGACTGACTCTTACTACTGACAATGCTTTGAACCATTCCTGTGACACTAGTTATAGATTCCGATGCTTCACTTCAGGTTTACTGTATACCTTGGACCTTCTGATTGACGATGAAACACAGCAATTGCATCGGAATTAAATAGAAAAGGCACAATGCCGTTTTAAGTTCAAGAAGACTGACTCTTCTTACTGACTATGTTTTGAACCATTCCTGTGACACTAATTATAGATTCCGATGCTTACCTTCAGGATTACTGTATCCCTTGGACCTTCTTATTGACGATGAAACACAGAAATTGCATCGGAATTAAATACAAAAGGCACAATGCCGACTTAAGTACAAGAGGACTGACTCTTCTTACTGACTATGTTTTGAATCATTCCTGTGACACTAGTTATAGATTCCGCTGGTTCATTTCAGGTTTACTGTATCCCTTGGACCTTCGTATTGACGATGAAACACAGAAATCGCATCGGTATTAAATAGAAAAAGCACAATGCCGACTTGAGTACAAGAAGACTGACTCTTCCTACTCTCTATGCTTTCAACTATTCCTGTGACACTAGTTTTTTGTTCCGATGCTTCACTTGAGGTTTACAGTATCCCTCGGACCTTCTTATGGACGATGTTACACACTAATTGCATCGGAATTAAATACAAAAGGCACAATGCCGACTTAAGTACAAGAAGGCTGACGCTTCTTACTGACTATGTTTTGAACCATTCCTGTGACACTAGTTATAGATTGCGATGATTCACTTCAGGTTTACTGTATCCCTCTGACTTTCTTATTGATGATGAAACACAGAAATCGCATCGGAATTAAATACAAAAGGCACAATGCCGACTGAAGTACATGTAGACTGACTATTCCTACTGTCTATGTTTTGAACCATTAATGTGACACTAGTTATAGATTCCGATGCTTCACTTCATATTTACAGTATCCCTTGGACCTTC
This sequence comes from Schistocerca americana, assembly GCF_021461395.2. NCBI lineage: Eukaryota > Metazoa > Arthropoda > Insecta > Orthoptera > Acrididae > Schistocerca > Schistocerca americana. The sequence goes on from NC_060122.1 coordinate 13,468,193, forward strand.
TTATTGACGATGTTACACACTAATTGCATCGGAATTAAATACAAAAGGCACAATGCCGACTTAAGTACAAGAGGACTGACTCTTCTTACTGACTATGTTTTGAACCATTCCTGTGACACTAGTTATAGATTGTGATGATTCACTTCAGGTTTACTGTATCCCTCTGACTTTCTTATTGATGATGATACACAGAAATTGCATCGGAATTAAATACAAATGGCACAATGCCTACTTAAGTACATGTAGACTGACTTTTCCTACTGTCTATGTATTGAACCATTCCTTTGACACTAGTTATGGATTCCGATGGTTCATTTTAGGTTTACTGTATTCCTTGGAACTTCTTATTGACGTTGAAACACAGAAAATGCATCTGAATTAAAAACAACATGCACATTGCCGACTTAAGTACAAGAAGACCGACTCATCTTACTTTCTACGATTTGAACCATTCCAGTGACACTAGTTATAGATTCCGATGCTTAACTTCAGGATTACTGTATCCCACTGACCTTCTTAGTGACGATGAAACACAGAAATTACATCGGAATTAAATACAAAAGGCACAATGGGGACATAAGTACAAGAAGACTGACTCTTCTTACTGTCTGTGTTTTGAACCATTCCTGTAACACTAGTTATAGATTCCGATGCTTCACTCCAGATTTATTGTATCCCTTGGACCTTCTTATTGACGATGAAACACAGAAATAGCATCGGTATGAAACACAAAAACCACAATGCCGACTTAAGTACAATAAGACTGACTCTTCCTACTCTCTATGATTTGAACTATTCCTGTGACACTATTTTTTTATACCGATGCTTCACTTGAGGTTTACTGTATCCCTTGGACCCTCTTATGGACGATGAAACACAGAAATTGCATCGGAATGAAATACAAAAAGCACAATGCCGACTTAAGTACAAGAAGACTTAATATTCCAACTCTCTATGATTTGAACCATTCCTGTGACACTAGTTATAGATTCCGATGCTTCACTTCAAGTTTACTGTATCCCTCTGACCTTCTTATTGACGATGAAACACAGAAATTGCATCGGAATGAAATACAAAAAGCACAATGCCGACTTAAGTACAAGTAGACTTAATATTCCAACTCTCTATGATTTCAACCATTCCTGTGACACTAGTTATAGATTCCGATGCTTCGCTTCAGGTTTACTGTATCCCATGGACCTTCTTATTGACGATGAATCTCAGAAATTGCTTCGGGATTAAATACAAAAGGTACAATGCTGACTTAAGTACAAGAAGACAGACCCATCTCACTGTCGATGTTTAAACTATTCCTGTGACGTTAGTTATAGATTCCGATGCTTCACTCCAGGTATACTGTATACCTTGGACCATCTTATTGGCGATGAAACACAGAAATTGCATCGGAATTAAATACAAAAGCACAATGCCGACTTAAGTACAAGAAGACGGACTCTTCTTACTGACTATGATTTGAACCATTCCTGTGACGCTAGTTACAGATTCCGATGCTTCACTCCAGGTTTACTGTATCCCTAGGACCTTCTTATTGACGATGAAACACAGCAATTGCATCGGAATTAAATAGTAAAGGCACAATGCCGACTTGAGTACACGAAGAGTGACTCTTCCTACTGTCTGTGTTTTGAACCATTCCTGTGACACTAGCTATAGATTCCGATGCTTCTCTTCAGGTTTACTGTATCCCTCTGACCTTCTTATTGACGATGAAACACAGAAATTGCATCGGAATTAAATACAAAAGGCGCAATGCCGACTTAAGTACAAGAAGACCGACTCATCTTAGTGTCTACGATTTGAACCATTCCTGTGTCACTAGTTGCAGATTCCAATGCTTCACTCCAGGTTTACTGTATCCCTTGGACCTTCTTAATGACGATGAAACACAGAAATTGCATCGGAATTAAATGCAAACGGCACAACGCCGACCTAAGTACAACAAGACTGACTCTTACTACTGACAATGCTTTGAACCATTCCTGTGACACTAGTTATAGATTCCGATGCTTCACTTCAGGTTTACTGTATACCTTGGACCTTCTGATTGACGATGAAACACAGCAATTGCATCGGAATTAAATAGAAAAGGCACAATGCCGTTTTAAGTTCAAGAAGACTGACTCTTCTTACTGACTATGTTTTGAACCATTCCTGTGACACTAATTATAGATTCCGATGCTTACCTTCAGGATTACTGTATCCCTTGGACCTTCTTATTGACGATGAAACACAGAAATTGCATCGGAATTAAATACAAAAGGCACAATGCCGACTTAAGTACAAGAGGACTGACTCTTCTTACTGACTATGTTTTGAATCATTCCTGTGACACTAGTTATAGATTCCGCTGGTTCATTTCAGGTTTACTGTATCCCTTGGACCTTCGTATTGACGATGAAACACAGAAATCGCATCGGTATTAAATAGAAAAAGCACAATGCCGACTTGAGTACAAGAAGACTGACTCTTCCTACTCTCTATGCTTTCAACTATTCCTGTGACACTAGTTTTTTGTTCCGATGCTTCACTTGAGGTTTACAGTATCCCTCGGACCTTCTTATGGACGATGTTACACACTAATTGCATCGGAATTAAATACAAAAGGCACAATGCCGACTTAAGTACAAGAAGGCTGACGCTTCTTACTGACTATGTTTTGAACCATTCCTGTGACACTAGTTATAGATTGCGATGATTCACTTCAGGTTTACTGTATCCCTCTGACTTTCTTATTGATGATGAAACACAGAAATCGCATCGGAATTAAATACAAAAGGCACAATGCCGACTGAAGTACATGTAGACTGACTATTCCTACTGTCTATGTTTTGAACCATTAATGTGACACTAGTTATAGATTCCGATGCTTCACTTCATATTTACAGTATCCCTTGGACCTTCTTATTGACGATGTTACACACTAATTGCATCGGAATTAAATACAAAAGGCACAATGCCGACTTAAGTACAAGAGGACTGACTCTTCTTACTGACTATGTTTTGAACCATTCCTGTGACACTAGTTATAGATTGTGATGATTCACTTCAGGTTTACTGTATCCCTCTGACTTTCTTATTGATGATGATACACAGAAATTGCATCGGAATTAAATACAAATGGCACAATGCCTACTTAAGTACATGTAGACTGACTTTTCCTACTGTCTATGTATTGAACCATTCCTTTGACACTAGTTATGGATTCCGATGGTTCATTTTAGGTTTACTGTATTCCTTGGAACTTCTTATTGACGTTGAAACACAGAAAATGCATCTGAATTAAAAACAACATGCACATTGCCGACTTAAGTACAAGAAGACCGACTCATCTTACTTTCTACGATTTGAACCATTCCAGTGACACTAGTTATAGATTCCGATGCTTAACTTCAGGATTACTGTATCCCACTGACCTTCTTAGTGACGATGAAACACAGAAATTACATCGGAATTAAATACAAAAGGCACAATGGGGACATAAGTACAAGAAGACTGACTCTTCTTACTGTCTGTGTTTTGAACCATTCCTGTAACACTAGTTATAGATTCCGATGCTTCACTCCAGATTTATTGTATCCCTTGGACCTTCTTATTGACGATGAAACACAGAAATAGCATCGGTATGAAACACAAAAACCACAATGCCGACTTAAGTACAATAAGACTGACTCTTCCTACTCTCTATGATTTGAACTATTCCTGTGACACTATTTTTTTATACCGATGCTTCACTTGAGGTTTACTGTATCCCTTGGACCCTCTTATGGACGATGAAACACAGAAATTGCATCGGAATGAAATACAAAAAGCACAATGCCGACTTAAGTACAAGAAGACTTAATATTCCAACTCTCTATGATTTGAACCATTCCTGTGACACTAGTTATAGATTCCGATGCTTCACTTCAAGTTTACTGTATCCCTCTGACCTTCTTATTGACGATGAAACACAGAGATTGCATCGGAATTAAATAGAAAAGGCACAATACCGACTTAAGTACAAGGAGTCTGACTCTTCCTACTGTCTATGTTTTGAAATATTCCTGTGACACTAGTTATAGATTCTGTTGCTTCACTTCTGGTTTACTGTATTCCTTGGACCTTCTTATTGACGATGTTACACACTAATTGCATCGGAATTAAATACAAAAGGCACAATGCCGACTTAAGTACAAGAAGACTGACTCTTCTTACTGACTATGGTTTGAACCATTCCTGTGACACTAGTTATAGATTCCGATGCTTCACTTCAGGTTTACTGTATCCCTTTGAACTTCTTACTGATGATGAAACACAGAAATTGCATCGGAATTAAATACAAAAGGCACAATGCCGACTTAAGTACATGTAGACTGACTATTCCTAATGTCTATGATTTGAACCATTCCTGTGACACTAGTTACAGATTCCGATGTTTCACTTCACGTTTACTGCATCCCTTGGACCTTCTTATTGACGATGAAACACAGCAATTGCATCGGAATTAAATACAAAAGGCACAATGCCGACTTAAGTAAAAGAAGTCTGACTCTTCTTACTGTCTATGCTTTGAACCATTCCTGTGACACTAGTTATAGATTCCGATGCTTCACTCCAGGTTTACTGTATCCCTTGGACCTTCTAATTGACGATGAAACACAGAAATTGCATCGGTGTCAATTACAAAAGGCACAATACCGACTTAAGTACAAGAAGACTGACTCTTCTTACTGACTATGTTTTGAACCATTCCTGTGACACTAGTCATAGATTCCGATGCTTCACTTCAGGATTACTGTATCCCTCTGACATTCGTATTGACGGTGAAACACAGAAATTGCATCGGAATTAAATACACTAGGCACAATGCCGATTTAAGAACAAGAAGACTGACTCTTCCTACTGTCTATGTTTTAAACCATTCTTGTGACACTAGTCATAGATTCCGATGCTTCACTTCAGGTTTACTGTATCCTTTGGTCCTTCATATTGACGATGAAACACATAAACTGCATCGGAATTAAAAACAAAAGGCACAATACCGACTTAAGTACAAGAAGACTGACTCTTCTTACTGACTATGTTTGAACCATTCCTGTGACACTAGTCTTAGATTTCGATGCTTCACTTCAGGTTTACTGTATCCCTTGGACCTTCTTATTGACGATGAAATACAGAAATTGCATCGGAATTAAATTCAAAAGGCACAATGCCGACTTAAGAACAAGAAGACTGACTCTTCTTACTGACTATGTTTTGAACCATTCCTGTGACACTAGTCATAGATTCCGATGCTTCACTTCAAGTTTACTGTATCCCTCTGACCTCTAATCGACGATGCAACCCAGAAATTGCATCGGAATTAAATCCAAAGGGCACAGTTGCCGAATTAAGTACAAGTAGACTGACCCCTCTAACCGTCTATGTTTTGAACCATTCCTTTGACACTAGTTTTAGATTCCGGTGCTTCCGTTCAGGTTTACTGGATCCCTTGGACCTTCTTATTGGCGATGAAACACAGAAATTACATCGGAATAAAATACAAAAATCACAATGCCGACTTAAGTAAGAGAAGACTGACTCATCTTACTGTCTATGTTTTGATCCATTCCTGTGACACTAGTTATAGATTCCGATGCTTCACTCCAGGTTTACTATATCCCTTGGACCTTCATATTGACGATGAAACATAGATATTGCATCGGAATTAAATACAAAAGGCACAATGTCGACTTAAGTACGTGAAGACTGACTCTTCTTATTGACTATACTTTGAACCACTCCTGTGACACTAGTTACAGAATCCGATGCTTTACTCCAGGATTACTGTATCCCTTGGACCGTCTTATTGACGATGAAACACAGAAATTGCATCGGAATTAAATAGAAAATGCACAATGCCGACTTAAGGTTAAGAAGGCTGACTCTTCCTACTGTCTATTCTTTGAACCATTTCTGTGACACTACTTATAGATTCCGATGCATCACTTCAGGTTTACTGTATCCCTCTGCCCTTCTTATTGATGATGAAACACAGAAATTGCATCGGAATTAAATAGTAAAGGCACAATGCCGACTTAAGTACAAGAAGACTGACTCTTCCAACTGTCTATGCTTTGAACCAATCCTGTGACACTAGTTATAGATTCCGATGCTTCTCTTCAGGTTTACTTTATCCCTCTGACCTTCTTATTGATGATGAAACACAGAAATTGCATCGGAATTAAATACAAAAGGCACAATGCCGACTTTAGTACATGTAGACTGACTTTTCCTACTGTCTATGTTTTGAACCATTCCTGTGACACTAGTTATAAATTCCGATGCTTCAGTTCATATTTACTGAATCCCTTGGACCTTCTTATTGACGATGTTACACACTAATTGCATCGGAATTAAATACAAAAGGCACAATGCCGACTTAAGTACAAGAAGACTGACTCTTCTTACTGACTATGTTTTGAACAATTCCTGTGACACTAGTTATAGATTGCGATGATTCACTTCAGGTTTACTGTATCCCTCTGACTTTCTTATTGATGATGAAACTCAGAAATTGCATCGGAATTAAATACAAAAGGCACAATGCCGACTTAAGTACATGTAGACTGACTTTTCCTACTGTCTATGTGTTGAACCATTCCTTTGACACTAGTTATGGAATCCGATGGTTCATTTCAGGCTTACTGTATCCCTTGGAACTTCTTATTGACGTTGAAACACAGAAAATGCATCGGAATTAAATACAAGATGCACATTGCCGACTTAAGTACATGAAGACCGACTCATCTTACTTTCTATGATTTGAACCATTCCAGTGACACTAGTTATAGATTCCGATGCTTAACTTCAGGATTACTGTATCCCACTGATCTTCTTAGTGACGATGAAACACAGAAATTACATCGGAAATAAATACAAAAGGCACAATGCCGACTTAAGTACAAGAAGACTGACTCTTCTTACTGACTATGTTTTGAACCATCCCTTTGACACTAGTTATAGATTCCGATGCTTCACTCTAGGTTTACTGTACCCCTGGACCATCTTATTGACGATTAAACACAGAAATTGCATTGGAATTAAATCAAAAAAGCACAAAGACGGCTTAAGTACAAGAAGACTGACTATGCTTACTGTCTATGTTTTCAACCATTCCTGTGATACTAATTATAGATTTCGATGCTTCACTTCAGGTTTACTGTATCCTTGGACCTTCTTATTGACGATAAAACACAGAAATTGCATCGGAATTAAATACAAGAGGCACAATGCCGACTTAAGTACAAGAAGACTGACTCATCTAACTGTCTATGTTTGAACTATTCCTGTGACATTAGTTATAGATTCCGATGCTTCACTCCAGGAATACTGTATACCTTGGAAATTCTTATTGACGATGAAACACAGAGATTGCATCGGAATTTAATACAAAAGAACAATGCCGACTTAAGTACAAGAAGACGGGCTCTTCTTACTGACTATGATTTGAACCATTCCTGTGACACTAGTTATAGATTCCGATGCTTCACTTCAGGTTTACTGTATCCCTCTGACCTTCTTATTGACGATAATTCACAGAAATTGCATCGGAATTAAATACAAAAGGCACAATGGGGACTTAAGTACAAGAAGACTGACTCTTCTTACTGTCTATGTTTTGAACCATTCCTGTAACACTAGTTATAGATTCCGACGCTTCACTCCAGATTTACTGTATCCCTTGGACCTTCTTATTGACGATGAAACACAGAAATAGCATCGGTATGAAACAGAAAAAGCAAAATGCCGACTTAAGTACAAGAAGACTGACTCTTCCTACTCTCTATGATTTGAACAATTCCTGTGACACTATTTTTTTATACCGATGCTTCACTTGAGGTTTACTGTATCCCTTGGACCCTCTTATGGACGATGAAACACAGAAATTGCATCGGAATGAAATAGAAAAGCCACAATGCTGACTTAAGTACAAGAAGACTTAATATTCCAACTCTCTATGATTTGAACCATTCCTGTGACATTAGTTATAGATTCTGTTGCTTCACTTCAGGTTTACTGTATTCCTTGGACCTTCTTATTGACGATGTTACACACTAATTGCATCGGAATTAAATACAAAAGGCACAATGCCGACTTAAGTACAAGAAGACTGACTCTTCTTCCGGACTATGGTTTGAACCATTCCTGTGACACTAGTTATAGATTCCGATGCTTCACTTCAGGTTTACTGTATCCCTTTGAACTTCGTACTGATGATGAAACACAGAAATTGCATCGGAATTAAATACAAAAGGCACAATGCCGACTTAAGTACATGTACACTGACTTTTCCTAATGTCTATGTTTTGAACCATTCCTGTTATAGATTTCGATGGTTCACTTCAGGTTTACTGTATCCCTTGGACCTTCTTATTGACGTTGAAATACAGAAAATGCATCGGAATTAAATACAAGATGCACAATGACGACTTAAGTACAAGAAGACCGACTCATCTTACTGTCTATGATTTGAACCATTCCTGTGTCACTAGTTAGAGATTCCAATGCTTCACTCCAGGTTTACTGTATCCCTTGGACCTTCTTAATGACGATGAAACACAGAAATTGCATCGGAATTAAATGCAAACGGCACAACGCCGACCTAAGAACAACAAGGCTGACTCTTCTTACTGACAATGCTTTGAACCATTCCTGTGACACTAGTTATAGATTCCGATGTTTCACTTCACGTTTACTGTATCCCTTGGACCTTCTTATTGACGATGAAACACAGCAATTGCATCGGAATTAAATAGAAAAGGCACAATGCCGACTTAAGTTCAAGAACACTGACTCTTCCTACTGTCTATGTTTTGAACCATTCCTGTAACACTAGTTATAGATTTCGATGCTTCACTTCAGGTTTACTGCATCACTTGGACCTTCTTATTGACGATGAAATACAGAAATTGCATCGGAATTAAATACAAAAGGCACAATGCCGACTTAAGAACAAGAAGACTGACTCTTCTTACTGACTATGTTTTGAACCATTCCTGTGACACTAGTCATAGATTCCGATGCTTCACTTCACATTTACTGTATCCCTCTGACCTCTTATTGACGATGCAACGCAGAAATTACATCGGAATTAAATACAAAAAGCACAATGCCGACTTAAGTACAAGAAGACTGACTCATCTTACTGTCTATGTTTTGAACCATTCCTGTGACCCTAGTTATAGATTCCGATGCTTCACTCCAGGTTTACTGTATCCCTTGGACCTTTATATTGACGATGAAACACAGAAATTGCATCGGAATTAAATACAAAAGGCACAATGTCGACTTGAGTACATGAAGAATGACTCTTCTTACTGACTATGCTTTGAACCATTCCTGTGACACTAGTTACAGAATCCGATGCTTCACTCCAGGATTACTGTATCCCTTGGACCTTCTTATTGACGATGAAACACAGAAATAGCATCGGAATTAAATAGAAAATGCACAATGCCGACTTAAGTATAAGAAGGCTGACTCTTCCTACTGTCTATGCTTTGAACCATTCCTGTGACACTACTTTTAGATTCCGATGCATCACTTCAGGTTTACTGTATCCCTCTGTCCTTCTTATTGACGATGAAACACAGATATTGCATCGGAATTAAATACAAAAGGCACAAGGCCGACATAAGTACAAGAAGACCGACTCTTCTTACTGACTATGTTTTTAACGATTCCTGTGACACTAGTTATAGATTCTGATGCTTCACTTCAGGTTTACTGTATCCCTTGACCTTCTTATTGGCGATGAAACACAGAAATTACATCGGAATTAAATACAAAAAGCACAATGCCGACTTAAGTACAAGAAGACTGACTCATCTTACTGTCTATGTTTTGAACCATTCCTGTGACACTAGTTACAGATTCCGATGCTTCACTTCAGGTTTACTGTATCCCTTGGACCTTCTTATTGACGATGAAACACACAAATTGCATCGGAAATAAATACAAAAGGCACAATGCCGAATTAAGTACAAGAAGACTGACTCTTCCTACTCTCTATGTTTTGAAACATTCCTGTGACACTAGTTATAGATTCCTATGCTTCACTTCAGGTTTACTGTATCCCTCTGATCCTCTTATTGACGATGAAACAAAGAAATTGCATCGGAATTAAATAGAAAATGCACAATACCGACTTAACTACAAGAAGACTGACTCTTCTTACTGACTATGTTTTGAACCATTCCTGTGACACTAGTTATAGATTCCGATGCTTAAGTTCAGGATTACTGTATCCCGCTGACCTCCTTAGTGACGATGAAACACAGAAATTGCATCGGAATTAAATACAAAAGGCACGGTGCCGATTTAAGTACAAGAAGACTGACTCTTCTTATTGATTATGTTTTGAGCCATTCCTGTGACACTAGTTATAGATTCCGATGATTCACTCTAGGTTTATTGTATCCCTTGGACCAACTTATTGACGATTAAACACAGAAATTGCATCGGAATTAAATAAAAAAAGCACATTGCCGACTTAAGTACAAGAAGACTGACTCTGCTTACTGACTATGTTTTAAAACATTCCTGTGACACTAGTTATAGATTCCGATGATTGGCTTCAGGTTTACTGTATCCCTTGGACCTTCCTATTGACGATGAAACACAGAAATCGCATCGGTATTAAATAGAAAATGCACAATGCCGACTTAAGTACAAGAAGACTGACTCTTCCTACTCTCTATGATTTGAACTATTCCTGTGACACTAGTTTTTTATTCCGATGCTTCACTTGATTTTTAAAGTATCCCTCGGACCTTCTTATGGACGATGAAACACAGATATTGCATCGGAATGAAATTCAAAAGGCACAATGCCGACTTAAGTACAAGAAGACTGAATCTTCCAACTCCCTATGATTTGAACCATTCCTATGACACTAGTTACAGATTCCGATGCTTCACTTCAGGTTTACTGTATCCCTCTGACCTTCTTATTGACAATGAAACACAGAAATTGCATCGGAATTAAATAGAAAAGGCACAATACCGACTTAAGTACAAGATGACTGACTCTCCCTACCGTCTATGTTTTGAACCATTCCTGTGACACTAGTTATAGATTCTTATGCTTCACTTCAGGTATACTGTATCCCTTGGACCTTCTTATTGACTATGTTACACACTAATTGCATCGGATAGAAATTCAAAAGGCACAATGCCGACTTAAGTACAAGAAGACTGACTCTTCTTACTGACTATGCTTTGAACCATTCCTGTGACACTAGTTATAGATTCCGATGCTTCGCTTCAGGTTTACTGTATCCCTTGGACCTTCTTATTGACGATGAAACACAGAAATTGCATCGGAATTAAATACAAAAGGCCCAATACCGACTTAAGTACGTGTAGACTGCCTTTTCCTACTGTCTATGATTTGAACCATTCCTGTGACACTAGTTATAGATTCCGATGGTTCATTTCAGGTTTACTGTATCCCTTGGACCTTCTTATTGACGATGAAACACAGAAATTGCATCGGAATTAAATACAAAAGGTACAATGCCGACATAAGTACAAGAAGACTGACTCTTCCTACTCTCTATGTTTTGAACCATTCCTGTGACACTAGTTTTTAATTCCGATGTTTCACTTGAGGTTTACTGTATCCCTCGGACTTTCTTATGGACGATCAAACACAGAAAATGCATCGGAATGAAATACAAAAGGCAAAATGCCGACCTATGAACAAGAAGACTGACTCTTCCATCGCTCAATGTTTTGCACCATTCCTGTGACACTAGTTACAGATTCCGATGCTTCACTTCAGGTTTACTGTATCCCTTGGACCTTCTTATTGGCGATGAAACACAGAAATTACATCGGATTACATACAAAAAGCACAATGCCGACTTAAGTACAGAAAGACTGTCTCATCTTACTGTCTATGTTTTGAACCATTCCTGGGACACTAGTTATAGATTCCGATGCTTCACTCCAGGTTTATTGTATCCCTTGGACCTTAATATTGACGATGAAACACAGAAATTGCTTCGGAATTAAATACAAAAGGCACAATGTCGACTTAGGTACATGAAGAGTGACTCTTCTTACTGACTATGCTTTGAACCATTCCTGTGACACTAGTTATAGATTCCGATGCTCCACATCAGGTTCACTAAATCCCTTGGACCTTCTTATTGACGATGAAACACAGAAATTGCATCGGAATTAAATAGTAAAGGCACAATGCCGACTTAAGTACAAGAAGACTGACTCTTCCTACTGTCTATGCTTTGAACCAATCCTGTGACACTAGTTATAGATTCCGATGCTTCACTTCAGGTTTACTTTATCCCTCTGCCCTTCTTATTGACGAGGAAACACAGAAGCTGCATCGGAATTAAATACAAAAGGCACAATGCCGACTTAAATACAAGAAGACTGACTCTGCTTACTGTCTACGATTTTAACCATTTCTGTGATACTAGTTATAGATTTCGATGCTTCACTTCAGGTTTACTGTATCCCTTGGACCTTCTTATTGACGATGAAACACAGAAATTGCATCGGAATTAAATACAAAAGCCACAATGCCGACTTAAGTACAAGAAGACTGACTCTTCTTACTGACTATGTTTTGAACCATTCCTGTGACACTAGTTATAGATTCCGATGCTTCACTTCAGGTTTACAGTATCCCTCTGACATTCTTATTAACGATGAAACACAGAAATTGCATCGGAATTAAATAGAAAAAAAATCACAATACCGACTTAACTACAAGAAGACTGACTCTTCTTACTGACTATGTATTGAACCAATCCTGTGACACTAGTTATAGATTCCGATGCTTAACTTCAGGATTACTGTATACGACTGTCCTTCTTAGTGACGATGAAACACACAAATTGCATCGGAATTAAATACAAAAGGCACAATGCCGACTTAAGTACAAGAAGACTGACTCTTCTTACTGACTATGCTTTGAACCATTCCTGTGTCACTAGTTATAGATTCCGATGCTTCACTTCAGGTTTACTGTATCCCTCTGACCTTCTTATTGACGATGAAACAGAGATATTGCATCGGAATTAAATACAAAAGGCCCAATACCGACTTAAGTACGTGTAGACTGCCTTTTCCTACTGTCTAATATTTGAACCATTCCTGTGACACTAGTTATAGATTCCGATGGTTCATTTCAGGTTTACTGTATCCCTTGGACCTTCTTATTGACAATGAAACACAGAAATTGCATCGGAATTAAATACAAAAGGTACAATGCCGACATAAGTACAAGTAGACTGACTCTTCCTACTCTCTATGTTTTGAACCATTCCTGTGAGACTAGTTTTTAATTCCGATGTTTCACTTGAGGTTAACTGTATCCCTCGGACCTTCTTATGGACGATCAAACACTGAAATTGCATCGGAATGAAATACAAAAGGCAAAATGCCGACCTATGTACAAGAAGACTGACTCTTCCATCGCTGAATGTTTTGAACCATTCCTGTGACACTAGTTATAAATTCCGATGCTTCACTTCAATTTTACTGTATAACTCTCACCTTCTTATTGACGATGAAAGACAGAAATTTCATCTTAATTAAATAGAAAAATCACAATACCGACTTAAGTACAAGAAGACTGAGTCTTCCTACTGTCTATGTTTTGAACCATTCCTGTGACACTAGTTATGGATTCTGATGCATCACTTCAGGTTTATTGTATCCCTTCGACCTTCTTATTGACGATGAAACACAGAAATTTCATCGGAATTAAATAGTAAAATCACAATACCGACATAAGTACACGAAGACTGACTCTTCCTACTGTCTATGTTTTGAACCATTCCTGTGACACTAGTTACAGATTCCGATGCTTCACTTCAGGTTTACTGTATCCCTTGGACCTTCTTATTGACGATGAAACACACAAATTGCATCGGCATTAAATACAAAAGGCACAATGCCGACTTAAGTACAAGAAGACTGACTCTTCCTACTCTCTATGTTTTGAAACATTCCTGTGACACTAGTTATAGATTCCGATGCTTCACTTCAGGTTTACTGTATCCCTCTGATCCTCTTATTGACGATGAAACAAAGAAATTGCATCGGAATTAAATAGAAAAGGCACAATACCGACTTAACTACAAGAAGACTGACTCTTCTTACTGACTATGTTTTGAACCATTCCTGTGACACTAGTTATAGATTACGATGCTTAACTTCAGGATTACTGTATCCCACTGACCTCCTTAGTGACGATGAAACACAGAAATTGCATCGGAATGAAATACAAAAGGCACAATGCCGATTTAAGTACAAGAAGACTGACTCTTCTTATTGATTATGTTTTGAGCCATTCCTGTGACACTAGTTATAGATTCCGATGATTCACTCTAGGTTTATTGTATCCCTTGGACCATCATATTGACGATTAAACACAGAAATTGCATCGGAATTAAATAAAAAAAGCACATTGCCGACTTCAGTACAAGAAGACTGACTCTGCTTACTGACTATGTTTTAAAACATTCCTGTGACACTAGTTATAGATTCCGATGATTGGCTTCAGGTTTACTGTATCCCTTGGACCTTCCTATTGACGATGAGACACAGAAATCGCATCGGTATTAAATAGAAAATGCACAATGCCGACTTAAGTACAAGAAGACTGACTCTTCCTACTCTCTATGTTTTGAACCATTCCTGTGACACTAGTTTTTAATTCCGATGTTTCACTTGAGGTTTACTGTATCCCTCGGACCTTCTTATGGACGATCAAACACAGAAAATGCATCGGAATGAAATACAAAAGGCAAAATGCCGACCTATGTACAAGGAGACTGACTCTTCCATCGCTCAATGTTTTGAACCATTCCTGTGACACTAGTTATAAATTCCGATGCTTCACTTCAATTTTACTGTATAACTCTCACCTTCTTATTGAAGATGAAAGACAGAAATTTCATCTGAATTAAATAGAAAAGGCACGATACCGACTTAAGTACAGGAAGACTGACTCTTCCTACTGTCTATGTTTTGAACCATTCCTGTGACACTAGTTATAGATTCCGATGCATCACTTCAGGTTTACTGTATCCCTTGGACCTTCTTATTGACGATGAAACACAGAAATTTCATCGGAATTAAATAGAAAAATCACAATACCGACTTAAGTACAAGAAGACTGACTCTTCCTACTGTCTATGTTTTGAACCATTCCTGTGACACTAGTTACAGATTCCGATGCTTCACTTCAGGTTTACTGTATCCCTTGGACCTACTTATTGACGATGAAACACACAAATTGCATCGGAATTAAATACAAAAGGCACAATGCCGACGTAAGTACAAGAAGACTGACTCTTCCTACTCTCTATGTTTTGAAACATTCCTGTGTCACTAGTTATAGATTCCGATGCTTCACTTCATGTGTACTGTATCCCTCTGATCCTCTTATTGACGATGAAACAAAGAAATTGCATCGGAATTAAATAGAAAAGGCACAATACCGACTTAACTACAAGAAGACTGACTCTTCTTACTGACTATGATTTGAACCATTCCTGTGACACTAGTTATAGATTCCGATGCTTAACTTCAGGATTACTGTATCCCACTGACCTCCTTAGTGACGATGAAACACAGAAATTGCATCGGAATTAAATACAAAAGGCACAATGCCGATTTAAGTACAAGAAGACTGACTCTTCTTATTGATTATGTTTTGAGCCATTCCTGTGACACTAGTTATGGATTCCGATGATTCACTCTAGGTTTATTGTATCCCTTGGACCATCTTATTGACGATTAAACACAGAAATTGCATCGGAATTAAATAAAAAAAGCACATTGCCGACTTAAGTACAAGAAGACTGACTCTGCTTACTGACTATGTTTAAAACCTTCCTGTGACACTAGTTATAGATTCCGATGATTGGCTTCAGGTTTACTGTATCCCTTGGACCTTCCTATTGACGATGAGACACAGAAATCGCATCGGTATTAAATAGAAAATGCACAATGCCGACTTAAGTACAAGAAGACTGACTCTTCCTTTTCTCTATGATTTGAACTATTCCTGTGACACTAGTTTTTTATTCCGATGCTTCACTTGAGGTTTAAAGTATCCCTCGGACTTTCTTATGGACGATGAAACACAGATATTGCATCGGAATGAAATTCAAAAGGCACAATGCCGACTTAAGTACTAGAAGACTGAATCTTCCAACTCTCTATGATTTGAACAATTCCTATGACACTAGTTATAGATTCCGATGCTTCACTTCAGGTTTACTGTATCCCTCTGACCTTCTTATTGACAATGAAACACAGAAATTGCATCGGAATTAAATAGATAAGGCACAATACCGACTTAAGTACAAGAAGACTGACTCTTCCTACCGTCTATGTTTTGAACCATTGCTGTGACACTAGCTATAGATTCTGATGCTTCACTTCAGGTATACTGTATCCCTTGGACCTTCTTATTGCCTATGTTACACACTAATTGCATCGGAATTAAATACAAAAGGCACAATGCCGACTTAAGTACAAGAAGACTGACTCTTCTTACTGACTATGCTTTGAACCATTCCTGTGTCACTAGTTATTGATTCCAATGCCTCACTTCAGGTTTACTGTATCCCTCTGACATTCTTATTGACGATGAAACACAGAAATTGCATCGGAATTAAATACAAAAGGCACAATGCCGACTTAAGTACGTGTAGACTGACTTTTCCTACTGTCCATGTTTTGAACCATTCCTGTGACACTAGTTATAGATTCCGATGGTTCATTTCAGGTTTACTGAATCCCTTGGACCTTCTTATTGACGATGAAACACAGAAATTGCATCGGAATTAAATACAAAAGGTACAATGCCGACATAAGTACAAGAAGACTGACTCTTCCATCTCTCAATGTTTTGAGCCTTTCCTGTGACACTAGTTATAGATTCCGATGCTTCACTTCAGTTTTACTGTATCCCTCTGACCTTCTCATTGACGATGAAACATAGAAATTGCTTCGGAATTAAATAGAAAAAGCACAATACCGACTTAAGTACAAGAAGACTGACTCATCCAACTCTCAACGTTTTGAACCATTCCTGTGACACTAGTTTTAGATTCCGATGCTTCACTTCAGTTTTACTGTATCCCTCTCACCTTCTTATTGACGATGAAACACAGAAATTTCATCGGAATTAAATAGAAAAGGCACAATACCGACTTAAGTACAAGAAGACTGACTCTTCCTACTGTGTATGTTTCGAACCACTCCTGTGACACTAGTTATAGATTCCGATGCTTCACTTCAGGTTTACTGTATCCCTTGGACCTACTTATTGACGATGAAACACAAAAATTGCATCGGAATTAAATACAAAAGGCACAATGCCGACTTAAGTAAAATAAGACTGACTTTTCTTACTGACTATGCATTGAACCACTCCTGTGACACTAGTTATAGATTCCGATGCTTCACTTCAGGTTTACTGTATCCCTCTGACCTTCTTATTAACGAAGAAACACAGAAATTACATCGGAATTAAATAGAAAAGGCACAATACCGACTTAACTAAAGAAGACTGACTCTTCCTACTGACTATGTTTCGAACCATTCCTGTGCCACTAGTTATAGATTCCGATGCTTCACTTCAGGTTTACTGTATCCCTTGGACCTTCGTATTGACGATGAAACACAGAAATTGCATCGGAATTAAATACAAAAGGCACAATGCCGACTTAAGTACGTGTAGACTGACTTTTCCTACTGTCTATGTTTTGAACCATTCCTGTGACACTAGTTATAGATTCCGATGGTTCATGTCAGGTTTACTGTATCCCTTGGACCTTCTTATTGACGATGAAGCACAGAAATTGCATTGGAAATAAATACAAAAGGCACAATGCCGACTTAAGTACAAGAAGACTGACTCCTCATACTGACTATGTTTTGAACCATTCCTGTGACACTAGTTATAGATTCCGATGCTTCACTTCAGGTTTACTGTATCCCTCTGATCTTCTTATTGACGATGAAACACAGAAATTGCATCGGAATTAAATTGAAAAGGCACAATAGCGACTTAACTAAAGAAGACTGACTCTTCTTACTGACTATGTTTTGAACCATTCCTGTGACACTAGTTATAGATTCCGATGCTTAACTTCAGGATTACTGTATCCCACTGACCTTCTTAATGACGATGAAACACAGAAATTGCATCGGAATTAAATACAAAAGGCACAATGCCGACTTAAACACAAGTAAACTGACTCATCTTACTGTCTATGGTTTGAACCGTCCCTGTGACACTAGATTTAGATTCCGATGCTTCACTCCAGGTTTACTGTATACCTTGGACCTTCCTATTGATGATTAAACACAGAAATTGTATCGGAATTAAATACAAAATTCACAATGCCGACTCACGTACAAGAAGACTGACTCTTCTTACTGATTATGTTTTGAAACATTCCTGTGACACTAGTTATAAATTCCGATGCTTCACTTCAGGTTTACTGTATCCCTTGGACCGTCCTATTGACGATGAGACACAGAAATTGCATCGGAATTAAATACAAAAGGCACAGTGCCGACTTAAGTACAAGAAGACTGACTCTTCTTACTGACTATGTTTTGAACCATTCCTGTGACACTGGTTATAGATTCCGATTCCTCACTTCAGGTTTACTGCATCCCTCTGACCTCCTTATTGACGATAAAACACAAAAATTACATCGGAAATAAATACAAAAGGCACAATGCCGACTTAAGTGCAAGAGGACTGACCCTTCTACTGTCTATGTTTTGAACCATTCCTGTGTCACTAGTTATAGATTCCGATGCTTCACTTCAGATTTACTGTATCCCTCTGACGTTCTTATTGACGATGAAACACAGAAATTGCGTCGGAATTAAATACAAAGGCACAATGCCGAATTAAGTGCAAGAAGACTGACTCTTCTTACTGTCTATGGTTTGAACCATTCCTGTGACACTAGTTATAGATTCCGATGCTTCACTCTAGGTTTACTGTATCCCTTGGACCTTCTTATTGACGATGAAACACAAAAAGTGCATCGGAATTAAATAAAAAAAGCACAATGCCGACTTAAGTACAAGAAGACAGACTCTGCTTACTGTCTATGTTTTGAACCATTCCTGTGATACTAGTTATAGATTTCGATTCTTCACTTCAGGATTACTGTATCCTTTGGACCTTCTTATATACGATGAAACACAGAAATTGCATCTTAATTAAATACAAAAGGAACAATGCCGTCTTAAGTACAAGAAGACTGACTCTTCTTACTGACTATGCTTTGAACCATTCCTGTGACACTAGTTATAGATTCCGATGCTTCTCTTCAGGTTTACTGTATCCCTTGGACCTTCTTATTGACGATGAAACACAGAAATTGCATCGGAATTAAATGCAAAAGCACGATGCCGACTTAAGTACAAGAAGACGGACTCTTCTTACTGACTATGTTTGAACCATTTCTGTGACACTAGTTATAGATTGCGTTGCTTCACTTCAGGTTTACTCTATCCCGCTGACCTTCTTATTGACGATAAAACACAGAAATTGCATCGGAATTAAATACACAAGGCACAATGCCGTCTTAAGTACAAGAAGACTGACTCTTCTTACTGTCTATGTCTTGAACCATTCCTGCGACACTAGTTACAGATTCCGATGCTTCACTCCAGGTTTACTGTATCACTTGGACCATCTTACTGACGATGAAACACAGAAATTGCATCGTAATTAAATAGAAAAGGCACAATGCCGACTCAAGTACAAGAAGACTGACTCTTCTTACTGACTATGTTTCGAGCAATTCCTGTGACACTAGTTATAGATTCCGATGCTTCACTTCAGGTTTACTGTATCCCTTGGACCTTCCTATTGACAATGAGACACAGAAATCGCATCGGAATTAAATAGAAAAACCACAATGCCGACTTCAGTACAAGAAGACTAACTCTTCATACTCTCTTTGGTTTGAACCATTCCTGTGACACTAGTTTTTTATTCCGATGCTTTACTTGAGGTTTACTGTATCCCTCGGACCTTCTTATGGACGATGATACACAGATATTGCATCGGAATGAAATACAAAAGGCACAATGTCGACATCAGTACAAGAAGACTGACTCTTCCTACTCTCTATGTTTTGAACCATTCCTGTGACACTAGCTTTTAATTCCGATGTTTCGCTTAAGGTTAACTGTATCCCTCGGACCTTCTTATGGACGATCAAACACAGAAATTGCATCGGAATGAAATACAAAAGGCAAAATGCCGACCTATGTACAAGAAGACTGACTCTTCCATCGCTCAATGTTTTGAACCATTCCTGTGACACTAGTTATAGATTCCGATGCTTCACTTCAATTTTACTGTATAACTCTCACCTTCTTATTGACAATGAAATACAGAAATTTCATCTTAATTAAATAGAAAAGGCACCATACCGACTTAAGTACAAGAAGACTGACTCTTCCTACTGTCTATGTTTTGAACCATTCCTGTGACACTAGTTATAGATTCCGATGCATCACTTCAGGTTTACTGTATCCCTTGGACCTTCTTATTGACGATGAAACACACAAATTGCATCGGAATTAGATACAAAAGGCACAATGCCGACTTAAGTACAAGAAGACTGACTCTTCCTACTCTCTATGTTTTGAAACATTCCTGTGACACTAGTTATAGATTCCGATGCTTCACTTCAGGTTTACTGTATCCCTCTGATCCTCTTATTGACGATGAAACAAAGAAATTGCATCGGAATTAAATAGAAAAGGCACAATACCGACTTAACTACAAGAAGACTGACTCTTCTTACTGACTATGTTTTGAACCATTCCTGTGACACTAGTTATAGATTCCGATGCTTAACTTCAGGATTACTGTATCCCACTGACCTCCTTAGTGACGATGAAACACAGAAATTGCATCGGAATTAAATGCAAAAGGCACAATGCCGATTTAAGTACAAGAAGACTGACTCTTCTTATTGATTATGTTTTGAGCCATTCCGGTGACACTAGTTATAGATTCCGATGATTCACTCTAGGTTTATTGTATCCCTTGGACCATCTTATTGACGATTAAACACAGAAATTGCATCGGAATTAAATAAAAAAAGCACATTGCCGACTTAAGTACAAGAAGACTGACTCTTCCTACTCTCTATGATTTGAACTATTCCTGTGACACTAGTTTTTTATTCCGATGCTTCACTTGAGTTTTACAGTATCCCTCGGACCTTCTTATGGACGATGAAACACAGATATTGCATCGGAATGAAATTCAAAAGGCACAATGCCGACTTAAGTACAAGAAGACTGACTCATCTTACTATCTATGTTATGAACCATTCCTGTGACACTAGTTATAGATTCCGATGCTTCACTCCAGGTTTACTGTATCCCTTGGACCTTCATATTGACGATGAAACACAGAAATTACATCGGAATTAAATACAAAAGGCACAATGTCGACTTAGGTACATGAAGACTGACTCTTCTTACTGACTATGCTTTGAACCATTCCTGTGACACTAGTTATAGATTCCGATGCTCCACATCAGGTTCACTAAATCCCTTGGACCTTCTTATTGACGATGAAACACAGAAATTGCATCGGAATTAAATACAAAAGCTTCAATGCCGACTTAAGTACAAGAAGACTGACTCTTCTTACTGACTATGTTTTTAACAATTCCTGTGACACTAGTTACAGATTCCGATGTTCCACATCAGGTTCACTAAATCCCTTGGACCTTCTTATTGACGAGGAAACACAGAAGCTGCATCGGAATTAAATACAAAAGGCACAATGCCGACTTAAATACAAGAAGACTGACTCTGCTTACTGTCTATAATTTTTACCATTTCTGTGATACTAGTTATAGAGTTCGATGCTTCACTTCAGGTTTACTGTATCCCTTGGACATTCTTATTGACGCTGAAACACAGAAATTGCATCGGAATTAAATACAAAAGCCACAATGCCGACTTAAGTACAAGAAGACTGACTCTTCTTACTGACTATGTTTTGAACCATTCCTGTGACACTAGTTATAGATTCCGATGCTTCACTTCAGGTTTACAGTATCCCTCTGACATTCTTATTAACGATGAAACACAGAAATTGCATCGGAGTTAAATAGAAAAAGCACAATACCGACTTAACTACAAGAAGACTGACTCTTCTTACTGACTATGTATTGAACCATTCCCATGACACTAGTTATAGATTCCGATGCCTAACTTCAGGATTACTGTATCCCACTGTCCTTCTTAGTGACGATGAAACACACAAATTGCATCGGAATTAAATACAAAAGGCACAATGTCGACTTAAGTACAAGAAGACTGACTCTTCTTACTGACTATGCTTTGAACCATTCCTGTGACACTAGTTATAGATTCCGATGCTTCACTTCAGGTTTACTGTATCCCTCTGACCTTCTTATTGTCGATGAAACACAGATATTGCATCGGAATTAAATACAAAAAGCCCAATACCGACTTAAGTACGTGTAGACTGCCTTTTCCTACTGTCTATGATTTGAACCATTCCTGTGACACTAGTTATAGATTCCGATGGTTCATTTCAGGTTTACTGTATCCCTTGGACCTTCTTATTGACGATGAAACACAGAAATTGCATCGGAATTAAATACAAAAGGTACAATGCCGACATAAGTACAAGGAGACTGACTTTTCCTACTCTCTATGTTTTGAACCATTCCTGTGACACTAGTTTTTAATTCCGATGTTTCACTTGAGGTTAACTGTATCCCTCGGACCTTCTTATGGACGATCAAACACAGAAATTGCATCGGAATGAAATACAAAAGGCAAAATGCCGACCTATGTACAAGAAGACTGACTCTTCCATCGCTCAATGCTTTGAACCATTTCTGTGACACTAGTTATAGATTCCGATGCTTCACTTCAATTTTACTGTATAACTCTCACCTTCTTATTGACGATGAAAGACAGAAATTTCATCTTAATTAAATAGAAAAGGCACAATACCGACTTAAGTACAAGAAGACTGACTCTTCCTACTGTCTATGTTTTGAACCATTCCTGTGACACTAGTTATAGATTCCGATGCATCACTTCAGGTTTACTGTATCCCTTCGACCTTCTTATTGACGATGAAACACAGAAATTTCATCGGAATTAAATAGAAAAATCACAATACCGACTTAAGTACAAGAAGACTGACTCTTCCTACTGTCTATGTTTTGAACCATTCCTGTGACACTAGTTACAGATTCCGATGCTTAACTTCAGGATTACTGTATCCCACTGACCTCCTTAGTGACGATGAAACACAGAAATTGCATCGGAATTAAATACAAAAGGCACAATGCCGATTTAAGTGCAAGAAGACTGACTCTTCTTATTGATTATGTTTTGAGCCATTCCTGTGACACTAGTTATAGATTCCGATGATTCACTCTAGGTTTATTGTATCCCTTGGACCATCTTATTGACGATTAAACACAGAAATTGCATCGAAATTAAATAAAAAAAGCACAATGCCGACTTAAGTACAAGAAGACTAACTCTGCTTACTGTCTATGTTTTGAACCATTCCTGTGATACTAGTTATAGATTTCGATTTTTCACTTCAGGATTACTGTATCCCTTGGACCTTCTTATTGACGATGAAACACAGAAATTGCATCTTAATTAAATACAAAAGGAACAATGCCGACTTAAGTACAAGAAGACTGACTCATCTTACTGTCTATATTTTGAACCATTCCAGTGACACTAGTTATAGATTCCGATGCTTCACTCCAGGTTTACTGTATACCTTGGACCTTCTTATTGACGATGAAACACAGAAATTGTATCGGAATTAAATGCAAAAGCACGATGCCGACTTAAGTACAAGAAGACGGACTCTTCTTACTGACTATGTTTGAACCATTTCTGTGACACTAGTTATAGATTGCGTTGCTTCACTTCAGGTTTACTCTATCCCGCTGACCTTCTTATTGACGATAAAACACAGAAATTGCATCGGAATTAAATACACAAGGCACAATGCCGACTTAAGTAAAAGAAGACTGACTCTTCTTACTGTCTATGATTTGAACCATTCCTGTGACACTAGTTACAAATTCCGATGCTTCACTCCAGGTTTACGGTATCACTTGGACCTTCTTACTGACGATGAAACACAGAAATTGCATCGTAATTAAATAGAAAGGCACAATGCCGACTCAAGTACAAGAAGACTGACTCTTCTTACTGACTATGTTTCGGGTAATTCCTGTGACACTAGTTATGGATTCCGATGCTTCACTTCAGGTTTACTGTATCCCTTGGACCTTCCTATTGACAATGAGACACAGAAATCGCATCGGATTTAAATAGAAGAAGCACAATGCCGACTTAAGTACAAGAAGACTAACTCTTCCTACTCTCTACGGTTTGAACCATTCCTGTGACACTAGTTTTTTATTCCGATGCTTTACTTCAGGTTTACTGTATCCCTCGGACCTTCTTATGGACGATGATACACAGATATTGCATCGGAATGAAATACAAAAGGCACAATGTCGACTTAAGAACAAGAAGACTGAATCTTCCAACTCTCTAAGTTTTGAACCATTCCTGTGACGCTAGTTATAGATTCCGATGCTTCACTTCAGATTTACTGTATCCCTCTGACCGTCTTATTGACGATGAAACTCAGAAATTGCATCGGAATTAAATAGAAAAGGCACAATATCGACTTAAGTACAAGCAGACTGACTCTTCCTACTGTCTATGTTTTGAACCATTCCTGTGACACTAGTTATAGATTCCGATGCTTAACTTCAGGATTACTGTATCCCACTGACCTTCTTAGGGACGATGAAACATAGAAATTGCATCGCAATTAAATACAAAAAGCACAATGCCGAGTAAAGTACAAGAAAACTGACTCATCTTGCAGTCTATGTTTTGAACCGTCCCTGTGACACTAGGTATAGATTCCGATGCTTCACTACAGCTTTACTGTATCCCTTGTACCTTCTTATTGACGATGAAACACAGATATTGCATCGGAATTAAATTCAAATGGCACAATACTGACTTAAGTACAAGAAGACTGTCTCTTCTTACTGACTACGATTTGAACCGTTCCTGTGACACTAGTTATAGATTCCGATGCTTCACATCAGGTTTATTGTATCCCTCTGACCTTCTTATTGACGATGAAACATAGAAATTGCATCGGAATTAAATACAAGATGCACAATGCCGACTTAAGTACAAGACGACTGACTCTTCCAACTGTCTATGTTTTGAACCATTCGTGTGACACTAGTTATAGATTCCGATGCTTCACTTCAGGTTTACTGTATCCCTCCGACCTTCTTGTTGACGATGAAACACAGAAATTGTATCGGAATTAAATAGAAAAGGAACAATGCCGACTTAAGTACAGGAAGACTGACTCTTCTTACTGACTATGCTTTGAACCATTCCTGTGACACTAGTTATAGATTCAGATGCTTAACTTCAGAATAACTCTATCCCATTGACCTTCATAGTGACGAACAAACACAGAAATTGCATCAGAATTAAATACAGAAAGCACAATGGCGACTAAAGTACAAGAATACTGACTCATCTTACTGTCTATGTTTTGAACCGCCCCTCTGACACTAGTTATAGATTCCGATGCTTCACTCCAGGTTTACTGTATCCCTTGGACCTTCTTATTGACGATGAAACACAGAAATTGCATCGGAATTAAATACAAAAGGCACAATACCGACTTAAGTACTAGAAGACTGACTCTTCCTACTGACTATAATTTGAACCATTCCTGTGACACTAGTTATAGATTACGATGCTTCACATCAGTTTTCCTGTATCCCTTGGTCCTTCTTATTGACAATGAAACACAGAAATTGCGTCGGAATTAAATACAAGGGCACAATGCCGAATTAAGTACAAGAAGACTGACTCTTCATACTGTCTATGGTTTGAACAATTCCTGTGACACTAGTTATAGATTCCGATGCTTCACTCTAGGTTTACTGTATCCCTTGGACCTTCTTATTGACGATGAAACACAGAAATTGCATCGGAATTAAATAAAAAAAGCACAATGCCGACTTCAATACAAGAAGACTGACTCTGCTTACTGTCTATGTATTGAACCATTCCTGTGATACTAGTTATAGATTTCGATGATTCACTTCAGGTTTACTGTATCCCTTGGACCTTCTTATTGACGAAGAAACACAGAAATTGCATAGGAATTAAATACAAAAGGCACAATGCCGACTTAAGTACAAGAAGAGTGACTCATCTTACTGTCTATATTTTGAACCATTCCTGTGACACTAGTTATGGATTCCGAAGCTTCACTCCAGGTTTACTGTATACCATGGACCTTCTTATTGACGATGAAACACAGAAATTGCATCGGAATTAAATGCAAAAGCACGATGCCGACTTAAGTACAAGACGACGGACTCTTCTTACTGACTATGTATGAACCATTCCTGTGAACTAGTTATAGATTGCGATGCTTCACTTCAGGTATACTGTATCCCTCTGACCTTCTTATTGACGATAAGACACAGAAATTGCATCGGAATTAAATACACAAGGCACAATGCCGACTTAAGTACAAGAAGACTGACTCTTCTTACTGTCTATGTTTTGAACCATTCCTGTGGCACTAGTTACAGATTCCGATGCCTCACTCCAGGTTTACTGTATCCCTTGGACCTACTTACTGACGATGAAACACAGAAATTGCATCGTAATTAAATAGAAAAGGCACAATGCCGACTCAAGTACAAGAGGACTGACTCTTCTTACTGACAAATATTTCGAGCAATTCCAGTTGCACTAGTTATAGATTCCGATGCTTCACGTCAGGTTTACTGTATCCCTTGGACCTTCCTATTGACGATGAGACACAGAAATCGCATCGGAATTAAATAGAATAAGCACAATGCCGACTTAAGTACAAGAAGACTAACTCTTCCTACTCTCTATGGTTTGAACCTTTCCTGCGACACTAGTTTTTTATTCCGATGGTTTACTTGAGGTTTACTGTATCCCTCGGACTTTCTTATGGACGATGATACACAGAAATTGCATCGGAATTAAATACAAAAGGCACAATGTCAACTTAAGAACAAGAAGTCTGAATCTTCCAACTCTCTAAGTTTTTAACCATTCCTGTGACACTAGTTATAGATTCCGATGCTTCACTTCAGGTTTACTATATCCCTCTGACAGTCTTATTGACGATGAAACACAGAAATTGCATCGCAATCAAATAGAAAAGGCACAATATCGACTTAAGTACAAGAAGGCTGACTCTTCCTACTGTCTATGTTTTGAACCATTCCTGTGACACTAGCTATAGATTCCGATGCTTAACTTCAGGATAACTGTATCCCACTGACCTTCTTAGGGACGATGAAACACAGAAATTGCATCGGAATTAAATACAAAAAGCACAATGCCGAGTAAAGTACAAGAATACTGACTCATCTTGCTGTCTATGTTTTGAACCGTCCCTGTGACACTAGGTATAGATTCCGATGCTTCACTACAGGTTTACTGTATCCCTTGGACCTTCTTATTGACGATGAAACACAGATATTGCACCGAAATTAACACAAAAGGCATAATACCGACTTAAGTACAAGAAGACTGTCTCTTCTTACTGACTACGCTTTGAACCGTTCCTGTGACACTAGTTATAGATTCCGATGCTTCACATCAGGTTTACTGTATCCCTCCGACCTTCTTATTGACGATGAAACACAGAAATTGCATCGTAATTAAATACAAAAGGCACAATGCCGATTTAAGTACAAGAAGACTGACCCCACTTACTGTCTATGTATTGAACCATTCCTGTGACACTTGTTATAGACACAGATGCTTCACTCCAGGTTTAGTGTATCCCTGGGACCTTCTTATTGACGATAAAACACAGAAATTGCATCGGAATTAAATAGAAAAGGAACAATGCCGACTTAAGTACAGGAAGACTGACTCTTCTTACTGACTATGCTTTGAACCATTCCTGTGACACTAGTTATAGATTCAGATGCTTAACTTCAGAATAACTCTATCCCATTGACCTTCATAGTGACGAACAAACACAGAAATTGCATCAGAATTAAATACAAAAAGCACAATGGCGACTAAAGTACAAGAATACTGACTCATCTTACTGTCTATGTTTTGAACCGCCCCTCTGACACTAGTTATAGATTCCGATGCTTCACTCCAGGTTTACTGTATCCCTTGGACCTCCTTACTGACGATGAAACACAGAAATTGGATCAGAATAAAATAGAATATGCACAATGATGACTGAAGTACAAGAAGACTGATTCTTCTTACTGACTATGCTTTGAACCATTCCTGTGACACTAGTTATATTTTCCGATGCTTCACTTCAGGTTTACTGTATCCCTCTGACCATCATATTGACGATGAAACACAGAAATTGCATCAGAATAAAATACAAAAGGCACAATGCCGAATTAAGTACAAGAAGACTGACTCTTCTTACTGTCTATGTTTTGAACCATTCCTGTGACACTAGTTATCAACTCCGATGCTTCACTCCTCGTTTAGTGTACCCTTTGGACCTTCTTATTGACGATGAAACACAGAAATTGCATCGGAATTAAATACAAAAGGCACAATGCCGACTTAAGTAAAAGAAGTCTGACTCTTCTTACTGTCTATGTTTTGAACCATCCCTGTGACACTAGTTATAGATTCCGATGCTTCACTCCAGGTTTACTGTATCCCTTGGACCTTCTTATTGACGATGAAACACAGAAATTGCATCAGAATTAAATAGAAAAAGCACAATGATGACTTAAGTACAAGAAGACTGAATCTTCTTACGGACTATTTTTTTGAACCATTCCCGAGGCACTAGTTATAGATTCCGATGCTTCACTTCAGGTATACTATGTCCCTTGGACCTTCTTATTGAGGATGAAACACAGAAATTGTATCGGAATTAAATACAAAAGGCACGATGCCGACTTTAGTACAAGAAGACTGACTCTTCTTACTGACTATGTTTTGATCCATTCCTGTGACACTAGTTATAAAATTCCGATGCTTCACTTCAGGTTTACTGTATCCCTTGGACCTTCTTATTGACGATGAAACACAGAAATTGTATCGGAATTAAATACAAAAGGCACAATGCCGACTTTAGTACAAGAAGACTGACTCTTCTTACTGACTATGTTTTGATCCATTCCTGTGACACTAGTTAAAAAATTCCGATGCTTCACTTCAGGTTTACTGTATCCCATGGACCATCTTATTGACGATGAAACACAGAAATTGCATCGGAATTAAATACAAAAAGCACAATGCAGACTTAAGTACAAGAAGACTGACCCTTTTTACTGTCTTTGTTTTGAACCATTCCTGTGACACTAGTTATAGATTCCGATGCTTCACTCCAGGTTTACTGTATCCCTTGGACCTTCTTATTGACGATGAAACACAGAAATTGCATCTGAAGTAAATACAAAAGGCACAATGCCGGCTAAAGTACAAGATGACTGACTCTTCTGACAGTCTATGTTTTGAACCATTCCTGTGACACTAGTTGTAGATTCCGGTGCTTCACTCCAGGTTTAGTGTATCCCTTGGACCTTCTTATTGACGATGAAACACAGAAATTGTATCGGAATTAAATACGAAAGACACAATGCCGACTCACGTACAAGAAAGCTGACTTTTCCTACTGACTATGTTTTGAACCATTCCTGTGACACTAGTTATAGATTCCGATGCTTCACTTCAGGTTTACTGTATCCCACTGACCGTCTTATTGACGATGAAACACAGAAATTGCATCGGAATTAAATAGAAAATGCACAACGCTGACTTAAGTACAAGAAGACTGAATCTTCCAACTGTCTATGTTTTGAACCATTCGTGTGACACTAGTTATAGTTTCCGATGCTTAACTTCAGGATTACTGTATCCCACTGACCTTCTTAGTGACGATGAAACACAGAAATTGCATCGGAATTAAAAACAAAAGGCACAATGCCGAATTAAGTACAAGAAGACTGACTCTTCTTACTGACTATGTGTTGAACCATTCCTGTGACACTAGTTATAGATTCCGATGCTTCACTTCAGGTTTACTGTATCCCTCTGACCGTCCTATTGACGATGAAACACAGAAATTGCATCGGAATAAAATAGAAAAGTCACAAAGATGACTTTAGTACAAGAAGACCGACTGTTCTTACTGACTATGTTTTGAACCATTCCTGTGGCACTAGTTATAGATTCCGATGCTTCACTTCAGGTTTACTGTATACCTTGGACCTTCTTATTGACGATGAAACACAGAAATTGCATCGGAATTTAATAGAAAAGGCACAATGCCGACTTAAATACAAGAATACTGACTCATCTTATTGTCTATGTTTTCAACCGTCTCTGTTACACTAGTTATAGATTCCGATGCTTCACTCCAGGTTTACTGTATCCCTTGGACCTTCTTATTGACGATGAAACACAGAAATTGCATCGGAATTAAATAGAAATAACACAATACCCACTTAAGTACAAGAAGACTGACTCTTCCTAATGTCTATGTTTTGAACCATTCCTGTGACACTAGTTATAGATTCCGATGCTTCACTTCAGATTTACTGTATCCCTTGGACCTTCTTATTGACGATGTTACACACTAATTGCATCGGAATTAAATACAAAAGGCACAATGCCGACTTAAGTACAAGCAGACTGACTCTTCTTACTGACTATGTGTTGAACCATTCCTGTGACACTAGTTATAGATTCTGATGCTTCACTTCAGGTATACTGTATCCCTCCGATGTTCTTATTGACGATGAAACACAGAAATTGCATCGGAATTAAATACAAGATGCACAATGCCGACTTTAGTACAAGAAGACTTACTCTTCTTACTGACTATGCTTTGAACCATTCCTGTGACACTAGTTATAGATTCCGATGCTTAACTTCAGAATTACTGTATACCACTGACCTTCAAAGTGACGAAGAAACACAGAAATTGCATCAGAATTAAATACAAAAGGCACAATGCCGTCTTAAGTACAAGAATACTGACTCATCTTACTGTCTATGGTATGAACCGTCCCTGTGACACTAGTTATAGATTCCGATGCTTCATTCCAGTTTTACTGTATCCCTTGGACCTTCTTAGTGACGATGACACACAGAAATTGCAACGGAATTAAATAAAAAAGCACAATGCCGACTTAAGTACAAGAAGACTGACTCCTCTTATTGTCTATGTTTTGGACCATTCCTGTGACACTAGTTATAGATTCCCATGCTTCACTTCAGGTTTACTGTATCCCTGTGACCTTCTTATTGACGATGAAACACAGAAATTGCATCAGAATTAAATACAAAAGGCACATTGCCGACTTAAGTACAAGAAGACTGACTCTTCTTACTGTCTATATTTTGAACCATCCCTTTGACACTAGATATAGATTGCGATGCTTCACTCCAGGTTTACTGTATACCTTGGACCTTTCTATTGATGATTAAACACAGAAATCGTATCGGAATGAAATACATAATTCACAATGCCGACCTACGGACAAGAAGACTGACTATTCTTACTGACTATGTTTTGAAACATTCCTGTGACACTATTTATAAATTCCGATGCTTCACTTCAGGTTTACTGTATCCCTTGGACCTTCCTATTGACGATGAGACACAGAAATCGAATCGGAATTAAACACAAAAGGCACAATGCCGACTTAAGTACAAGAAGACTGACTCTTCTTACTGACTATGTTTTGAACCATTCCTGTGACACTGGCTATAGATTCCGATTCCTCACTTCAGGTTTACGGTATCCCTCTGACCTTCTTAGTGACGATAAAACACAGAAATTACATCGGAAATAAATACAAAAGGCACAATGCCGACTTAAGTGCAAAAATACTAACCCTTCTTACTGTCTATGTTTTGAACCATTCCTGTGTCACTAGTTATAGATTCCGATGCTTCACTTCAGATTTGCTGTATCCCTCTGACGTTCTTATTGAAGATAAAACACAGAAATTGCAATGGAATTAAATACACAAGGCACAATGCCGACTTAAGTACAAGAAGACTGACTCTTCTTACTGACTATGTTTCGAGCAATTCCTGCGACACTAGTTATAGATTCCGATGCTTCACTGCAGGTTTGCTGTATCCCTTGGACCTTCCTATTGACGATGAGACACAGAAATCGCATTGGAATTAAATAGAAAAAGCACAATGCCGACTTTAGTACAAGAAGACTAACTCTTCCAACTCTCTATGGTTTCAACCATTCCTGTGACACTAGTTATAGATTCCGATGCTTCACTTCAGGTTTACTGTATCCCTCTGACCGTCTTAATGACGATGAAACACAGAAATTGCATCGGAATTAAATAGAAAAGGCACAATATCGACTTAAGTACAAGAAGACTGACTCTTCCTACTGCCTATGTTTTGAACCATTCCTGTGACACTAGTTATAGATTCCGATGCTTAACTTAATTATTACTGTATCCCACTGACGTTCTTAGGGACGATGAAATACAGAAATTGCATCGGAATTAAATACAAAAAGCACAATGCCGAGTAAAGTACAAGAATACTGACTCATCTTGCTGTCTATGATTTGATCCGTCCCTGTGACGCTAGTTAAAGATTCCGATGCTTCACTACAGGTTTACTGTATCCCTCTGACCTTCTTATTGACGATCAAACACAGAAATTGCATCGGAATTAAATACAAAAGGCACAATGCCGAATTAAGTACAAGAAGACTGACTCCTCTTACTGTCTATGTTTTGAACCATTCCTGTGACACTTGTTATAGACTCAGATGCTTCACTCCAGGTTTACTGTATACCTTGGACCTTCTTATTGTTGATGAAACACAGAAATTGCATCAGAATTAAACAGATAATGCACAATGATGACTTAAGGACAAGAAGACTGACTCTTCTTACTGACTATGTGTTGAACCATTCCTGTGACACTAGTTATAGATTCCGATGCTTCACTTCAGGTTTTTCTGTATCCCTTGGACCCTCTTATTGACGATGAGACACAGAAATTGCATCGGAATTAAATGGAAAAGGCACAATGCCGACTTAAGTACAAGAATACTGACTTATCTTACTGTCTATGTTTTCAACCGTCCCTGTGACACTAGTTATAGATTCCGCGGCTTCCCTCCGGGTTTACTGTATCCCTTTGACCTTCTTATTGACGATGAAACACGGAAATTGCATCGCAATTAAATAGAAAAAGCACAACAACGACTTAAGTACAAGAAGACTTACTCTTCCTAATGTCTATGTTTTGAACCATTCCTGTGACACTAGTTATAGATTCCGATGCTTCACTTCAGGTTTACTGTATCCCTTGGACCTTCTTATTCACGATGTTACACACTAATTGCATCGGAATTAAATACAAAAGGCACAATGCCGACTTAAGTACAAGAACACTGACTCTTGTTACTGACTATGTGTTGAACCATTCCTGTGACACTAGTTATAGATTCCGATGCTTTACTTCAGGTATACTGTATCCCTCTGACGTTCTTATTGACGATGAAACACAGAAATTGCATCGGAATTAAATACAAAAAGTACAATGGCGACTTAAGAACATGTAGACTGACTATTCCTACTGACTATGTTTTGAACCATTCCTGTGACACTAGTTATAGATTTCGGTGGTTCATTTCAGGTTTGCTGTACCCCTTGGATTTCTAATTGACGATGAAACATAGAAATTGCATCGGAATTAAATACAACATGCACAATGCCGACTTAAGTACAAGAAGAATGACTCTTCTAACTGTCTATGTTTTGAACCATTCGTGTGACAATTGTTATAGATTTCGATGTTCACTTCAGGTTTACTGTATCCCTCTGACCTTCTTGTTGACGATGAAACAAAGAAATTGCATCGGAAATAAATAGAAAAGGAACAATGCCGACTTAACTACAAGAAGACTTACTCTTCTTACTGACTATGCTTTGAACCATTCCTGTGACACTAGTTATAGATTCCGATGCTTAACTTCAGAATTACTGTATTCTTGGACCTTCTTATTGACGATGACACACAGAAATTGCAACGGAATTAAATACAAAAAGCACAATGCCGACTTAAGTACAAGAAGACTGACACTTCTTACTGACTATGTTTTGAACCATTCCTGTGACACTAGTTATAGATTCCGATGCTTCACTTCAGGTTTACTGTATCCCTCTGACCTACTTATTGACGATGAAACACAGAAATTGCATCAGAATTAAATACAAAAGGCACAATGCCGACTTAAGTACAAGAAGGCTGACTCTTCTTACTGGCTATATTTTGAACCATCCCTGTGACACTAGATATAGATTCCGATGCTTCACTCCAGGTTTACTGTATACCTTGGACCTTCGTATTGATGATTAAACACAGAAATTTTATCGGAATTAAATACAAAATTCACAATGCCGACTTACGTACAAGATGACTGACTCTTCTTACTGACTATGTTTGAACCTTTCCTGTGACACTAGTTATAGATTGCGATGCTTCACTTTAGGTTTACTGTATCCCTCTGACCTTCTTATTGACGATATAACACAGAAATTGCATCGGAATTAAATACACAAGGCACAATGCCGACTTAAGTACAAGAAGACTTACTCTTCTTACTGTCTATGTTTTGAACCATTCCTGAGACACTAGTTACAGATTCCGATGCTTCACTTCAGGTTTACTGTATCCCTTGGACCCTCTTATTGACGATGAGACACAGAAATCGCATCGGAATTAAATAGAAAAAGCACAATGTCGACTTTAGTACAAGAAGACTAACTCTTCCTACTCTCTATGGTTTGAACCATTCCTGTGACACTAGTTTTTTATTCCGATGCTTCACTTGAGGTTTACTGTATCCCTCGGACCCTCTTATGGACGATGATACACAGAAATTGCATCGGAATGAAATACAAAAGGCACAATGACGACTTAAGAACAAGAAGACTGAATCTTCCAACTCTCTAAGTTTTGAACCATTCCTGTGACACTAGTTATAGATTCCGATGCTTCACTTCAGGTTTACTTTATCCTTCTGACCGTCTTATTGACGATGAAACACAGAAATTGCATCGGAATTAAATAGAAAAGGCACAATATCGACTTAAGTACAAGAAGACTGACTCTTCCTACTGTCTATGTTTTGAACCATTCCTGTGACACAAGTTATAGATTCCTATGCTTAACTTCAGGATTACTGTATCCCACTGACCTACTTAGGGACGATGAAACACAGAAATTGCATCGGAGTTAAATACAAAGAGCACAATGCCGAGTAAAGTACAAGAATACTGACTCATCTTGCTGTCTATGTTTTGAACCGTCCCTGTGACACTAGTTATAGATTCCGATGCTTCACTACAGGTTTACTGTATCCCTTGGACCTCCTTATTGACGATGAAACACAGAAATTGCATCAGAATTAAATAGAAAATGCACAATGATGACTTAAGTACAAGAAGACTGATTCTTCATACTGACTATGCTTTGAACCATTCCTGTGACACTAGTTATAGATTCCGATGCTTCACTTAAGATTTACTGTATCCCTCTGACCATCATAATGACGGTGAAACACAGAAATTGCATCAGAATTATATACAAAAGACACAATGCCGAATTAAGTACAAGAAGACTGACTCTTCTTTCTGTCTATGTTTCGAACCATTCCTGTGACACTAGTTATCAACTCCGATGCTTCACTCATGGTTTACTGTATCCCTTGGACCTTCTTATTGACGATGAAACACAGAAATTGCATCGGAATTAAATACAAAAGGCACAATGCCGACTTATGTAAAAGAAGTCTGACTCCCCTTACTGTCTGTGTTTTGAACCATTCCTGTGACACTAGTTATAGATTCCGATGCTTCACTCGAGGTTTACTGTATCCCTTGGACCTTCTTATTGTTGATGAAACACAGAAATTGCATCAGAATTGAATAGAAAATGCACAATGATGACTTAGGGACAAGAAGACTGACTCTTCTTACTGACTATGTGTTGGACCATTCCTGTGACACTAGTTATAGATTCCGATGCTTCACTTCAGGTTTACTGTATCCCTTGGATCCTCTTATTGACGATGAGACACAGAAATTGCGTCGGAATTAAATACAAAGACGCAATGCCGAATTAAGTACAAGAAGACTGACTGTTCTTACTGTCTATGGTTTGAACCATTCCTGTGACACTAGTTATAGATTCCGATGCTTCACTCCAGGTTTACTGTATCCCTAGGACCTCCTTATTGACGATGAAACACAGAAATTGCATCAGAATTAAATAGAAAATGCACAATGATGACTTAAGTACAAGAAGACTGATTCTTCTTACTGACTATGCCGTGAACCATTCCTGTGACACTAGTTACAGATTCCGATGCTTCACTTCAGGTTAACTGTATCCCTCTGACCATCATAATGACGATGAAACACAGAATTTGCATAAGAATTAAATACAAAAGGCACAATGCCGAATTAAGTACAAGAAGACTGACTCTTCTTACTGTCTATGTTTTGAACCATTCCTGTGACACTAGTTATCAACTCCGATGCTGCACTCCTGGTTTACTGTATCCCTTGGACCTTCTTATTGACGATGAAACACAGAAATTGCATCGGAATTAAGTACAAAAGGCACAATGCCGACTTAAGTAAAAGAAGTCTGACTCTCCTTACTGTCTGTGTTTTGAACCATTCCTGTTAAACTAGTTATAGATTCCGATGCTTCACTTCAGGTTTTCTGTATCCCTCTGACCTTCTTATTGACGACGAAACACAGAAATTGCATCGTAATTAAATAGAAAAGGCACAATGCCGACTCAAGTACAAGAAGACTGACCCTTCTTACTGACTATGTTTTGAGCAATTCCTGTGTCACTAGTTATAGATTCCGATGCTTCACTTCAGGTTTACTGTATCCCTTGGACCTTCCTATTGACGATGAGACACAGAAATCGCATCGGAATTAAATAGATAAAGCACAATGCCGACTTTAATACAAGAAGACTAACTCTTCATACTCTCTATGGTTTGAACCATTCCTTTGACACTAGTTTTTTATTCCGATGCTTCACTTGAGGTTTACTGTATCCCTCGGACCTTCGTATTGACGATGAAACACAGAAATTGCATCGGAATTGAACGCAAAAGCACGATGCCGCCTTAAGTACAAGAAGACGGACTCTTCTTACTGACTATGTTTGAACCATTCCTGTGACACTAGTTATAGATTGCGATGCTTCACTTCAGGTTTACTGTATCCTTCTGACCGTCTTATTGACGATGAAACACAGAAATTGCATCGGAATTAAATAGAAAAGGAACAATATCGAGTTAGGTACAAGAAGACTGACTCTTCCAACTGTCTATGTTTTGAACCATTCCTGTGACACTAGTTATAGATTCCGATGCTTAACTTCAGGATTGCTGTATCCCACTGACCTTCTTAGGGACGATGAAACACAGAAATTGCATCGGAATTAAATAGAAAAAGCACAGTGCCGAGTAAAGTACAAGAATACTGACTCATCTTGCTGTCTATGTATTGAACCGTCCCTGTAACACTAGTTATAGATTCCGATGCTTCACTACAGGTTTACTGTATTGCTCTGACCTACTTATTGACGATGAAACACAGAAATTGCATCGGAATCAAATACAAAAGGCACAATGCCGAATTAAGTACAAGAAGACTGACTCCTCTTACTGCCTATGTTTTGAACCAATCCTGTGACACTTGTTATACACTCATATGCTTCACTCCAGGTTTACTGTATCCCTTGGACCTTGTTATTGACGATAAAACACAGAAATTGCATCGGAATTAAATAAAAAAGGCACAATGCGGACTTAAGTAAAAGAAGTCTGACTCTTCTTACTGTCTGTGATTCGAACCATTCCTGTGACACTAGTTAAAGATTCCGATGCTTCACTCCAGGTTTACTGTATCCCTTGGACCTCCTTATTGACGATGAAACACAGAAATTGCATCAGAATTAAATAGAAAATGCACAATGATGACTTAAGTACAGGAAGACTGATTCTTCTTACTGACTATGCTTAGAGCCATTCCTGTGACACTAGTTATAGTTTCCGATGCTTCACTTCAGGTTTTCTGTATCCCTCTGACCATCATAATGACGATGAAACACAGAAATTGCATCAGAATTAAATACAAAAGGCACAATGCCGAATTAAGTACAAGAAGACAGACTCTTCTTACTGTCTATGTTTTGAACCATTCCTGTGACACTAGTTATCAACTCCGATGCTTCACTCCTGGTTTACTGTATCCCACGGGCCTTCATATTGACGATGAAACAGAAACGGCATCGGAATTCAATACAATAGGCATAATGCCGACATAAGTACAAGAAGACTGACTCTTCCTACTGTCTATGTTTTGAACCATTCCTGTGACACTAGTCATAGTTTCCGATGCTTCACTTCAGGTTTACCGTATCCCTTGGACCTTCTTATTGACGATGATATACAGAAATTGCTCCGGAAGTAAATACAAAAGGCACAATACCGACTTATGTACAAGAAGACTGACTCTTCTTACTGACTATGTTTTGAACCATTCCTGTGACACTAGTCATAGATACCGATGCTTAACTTCAGGATAACTATATACCTCTGACGTTCTTATTGACGATGAGACAGTGAAATTGCATCGGAATGAAATACAAAAGGCACAATGCCGGCTCAAGTACAAGGAGACTGACTCTTCTTACTGTCTATGTTTTGAACCATCCCTGTGACACTAGTTATAGATTCCGATGGTTCATTTCCGGTTTTCTGTGTCCCTTGGACCCTCTTATTGACGATGAAATACAGAAATTGCATCGGAATTAAATACAAATTCACAATGCCAACTTAAGTACAAGAAGACTGACTCTTTCAACTGTCTATGATTAGAACCATTCCTGTGACACTAGTTATAGATTCCGATGCTTCACTTCAGGTTTACTGTATCCCTCTGACCGTCTGATTGACGATGAAACACAGAAATTGCATCGGAATTAAATAGAAAAGGCACAATGCCGACTTAAGTACATGTAGACTGATTCTTCCAACTGTCTATGCTTTGAACCATTCGTGTGACACTAGTTATAGATTCCGATGCTTAACTTCAGGATTACTGTATCCCACTGACTTCTTAGTGACGATGAAACTCAGAAATTGCATCGGAATTCAATACATAAGGCACAATGCTGAATGAAGTACAAGAAGACTGACTCTTCTCACTGTCTAAGTTTGAACCATTCCTGTGACACTAATTATAGATTCAGATGCTTCACTCCAGGTCTACTGTATCCCTTGGACCTACTTATTGACGATGAAACACAGAAATTGCATCGGAATTAAATAGAAAAGGCACAATGCCGACTTAAGTAAAAGAAGTCTGACTCTTCTTACTGTCTGTGCTTTGAACCATTCCTGTGACACTAGTTATAGATTCCGATGCTTCACTCCAGGTTTACTGTATCCCTTGGACCTTCTTATTGACGATGAAACACAGAAATTGCATCGGAATTAAATACAAAAAGCACAATGCCGACTTATGTATAAGAAGACTGAATCTTCCAACTTTCTATGCTTTGAACCATTCCTGTGACACTAGTTATAGATTCCGATGCTTCACTTCAGGTTTACTGTATCCCTCTGACCTTCTTATTGACGATGAAACACAGAAATTGCATCGGAATTAAATAGAAAAGGCACAGTACCGACCTAAGTACAAGAAGACTGACTCTTCCCACTGTCTATGTCTTGAACCATTCCTGTGACACTAGTTACAGATTCCGATTCATCACTTCAGGTTTACTGAATCCCTTGGACCTTCTTATTGACGGTGAAACACACAAATTGCATCGGAATGAAATACAAAAGGCACAATGCCGACTTAAGTACAAGAAGACTGACTCTACTTACTGACTACGTTTTGAACCATTCCTGTGACACTAGGTATAGATTCCGATGCTTCACTTCAGGTTTACTGTATCCCTCTGACCATCATAATGACGATGAAACACCGAAATTGCATCAGAATTAAATACAAAAGGCACAATGCCGAATTAAGAACAAGAAGACTGACTCTTCTTACTGTCTATGTTTTGAACCATTCCTGTGACACTAGTTATCAACTCCGATGCTTCACTCCTGGTTTACTGTATCCCTTGGACGTTCTTATTGACGATGAAACACAGAAATTGCATCGGAATTAAATACAAAAGGCACAACGCCGTCTTAAGTAAAAGAAGTCTGACTCTTCTTACTGTCTGTGTTTTGAACCATTCCTGTGACACTAGTTATAGATTCCGATGCTTCACTCTAGGTTTACTGTATCCCTTGGACCTTCTTATTGACGATGAAACACAGAAATTGCATCAGAATTAAATAGAAAATTCACAATGATGACTTTAGTACAAGAAGACTGACTCTTCTTACTGACTATGTTTTGAACCATTCCTGTGGCACTAGTAATAGATTCCGATGCTTCACTTCAGGTTTACTGTATCCCTCTGACCTTCTTATTGACGATGAAACACAGAAATTGCATCGGAATTAAATAGAAAAGGCACAGTACCGACTTAAGTACAAGGAGACTGACTCCTCCCACTGTCTATGTGTTGAACCATTCCTGTGACACTAGTTATAGATTCCGATTCATCCCTTCAGGTTTACTGAATCCCTTGAACCTTCTTATTGACGGTGTAACACACAAATTGCATCGGAATTAAATGCAAAAGGCACAATGCCGACTTAAGTACAAGAAGACTGACTCTACTTACTGACTATGTTTTGAACCATTCCTGTGACACTAGTTATAGATTCCGATGCTTCACTTCAGGTTTACTGTATCCCTCTGACCTTCTTATTGACGATGAAACACAGAAATTGCATCGGAATTAAATACAAAAGGCACTATGCCGACTTAAGTACATGTAGACTGACTTTTCCTACTGTCTATGATTTGAACCATTCCTGTGACACTAGTTATAGATTCCGATGGTTCATTTCAGGTTTACTGTATCCCTTGGACCTTCGTATTGACGATGAAACACAGATATTGCATTGGAATTAAATACAAAAGGCACAATGCCGACTTAAGTACAAGAAGACTGACTCTTCCAACTGTCTATGTATTGAACCATTCGTGTGACACTAGTTAAAGATTCCGATGGTTAACTTCAGGATTACTGTATCCCACTGACCTTCTTAGTGACGATGAAACACAGAAATTGCATCGGAATTAAATACAAAGGGCACAATGCCGACTTAAGTAAAAGAAGTCTGACCCTTCTTACTGTCTGTGTTTTGAAACATTCCTGTGACAGTAGTTATAGATTCCGATGCTTCACCCCAGGTTTACTGAATCCCTTGGACCTTCTTATTGGCGATGAATACAGATATTACATCAGAATTAGATAGAAAATTCAGAATGATGACTTAAGTACAAGAAGACTGACTCTTCTTACTGACTATGATTTGAACCATTCCTGTGACACTAGTTATAGATTCCGATGCTACATTTCAGGTTTACTGTATCCCATGGACCTTCTTATTGACGATGAAGAACAGAAATTGCATCGGAATTAAATAGAAAAGGCACAATGGCGACTTAAGTACAAGAATACTGACTCATCTTAACGACTATGTTTTGAACCGTCCCTGTGACACTAGTTATAGATTCCGATGCTTCACTCCAGGTTTACTGTATCCCTTGGACCTTCTTATTGACGCTGAAACACAGAAATTGCATCGGAATTAAATACAAAAAGCACAATGCCGACTTAAGTACAAGAAGACTGACTCTTCTTACTGACTATGTTCTGAACCATTCCTGTGACACTAGTTATAGACTCCGATGCTTCACTCCAGGTTTACTGTATCCCTTGCACCTTCTTATTGACGATGAAACACAAAAACTGCATCGTTATTAAATTCAAAAGGCACAATGCCGACTTACGTAAAAGAAGTCTGACTCTTCTTACTGTCTGTGTTTTGAACCATTCCTGTGACACTAGTTATTGATTCCGATGCTTCACTCCAGGTTTGCTGTATCCCTTGGACCTTCTTATTGACGATGAAACACAGAAATTGCATCAGAATTAAAAAGAAAATTCACAATGATGACTTTAGTACAAGAAGACTGACTCTTCTTACTGACTATGTTTTGAACCATTCCTGTGGCACTAGTTATAGATTTCGATGGTTCATTTCAGGTTTACTGTATCCCTTGGACCTTCTTATTGACGATGAAACACAGAAATTGCATCGGAATTAAATACAAAAGGCACAATGCCGGCTTAAGTACAAGAAGACTGACTCTTCCAACTGTCTATGTTTTGAACCATTCGTGTGACACTAGTTATAGATTCCGATGCTTCACTTCAGGTTTACTGTATCCCTCTGACCTTCTTATTGACGATGAAACACAGATATTGCATCGGAATTAAATGGAAAAGGTACAATGCCGACTTAACTACAAAAAGACTGATTCTTCTTACTGACTATGTTTTGAACCATTCCTGTGACACTAGCTATAGACACCGAAGCTTCACTCCAGGTTTACTGCATCCCTTGGACCTTCTTATTCACGATGAAACACAGAAATTGCATCAGAATTTAATAGAAAAGGCACAATGATGACTTAAGTACAAGAAGACTGACTCTTCTTAC
Organism: Schistocerca americana; assembly: GCF_021461395.2. Taxonomy (NCBI): domain Eukaryota; kingdom Metazoa; phylum Arthropoda; class Insecta; order Orthoptera; family Acrididae; genus Schistocerca; species Schistocerca americana. Next base: position 13,511,070 of record NC_060122.1, read on the forward strand.
TGACTATGTTTTGAACCATTCCTGTGACACTAGTTATAGATTCCGATGCTTCACTTCAGGTTTACTGTATCCCTTGGACCTTCTTATTGACGATGAAACACAGAAATTACATCGGAATTAAATACAAAAGGCACAATACCGACTTAAGTACAAGAAGACTGACTCTTCTTACTGACTATGTTTTGAACCACTCCTGTGACACTAGTCGTATATTTCGATTCTTCACTTCAGGATTACTGTATCCCTCTGACATTCTTATTGACGATGAAACACAGAAATTCCATCGGAAATATATACAAAAGGCACAATGCCGACTTAAGTACAAGAAGTCTGACTCATCTTACTGTCTATATTTGAACCAACTCTGTGACACTAGCTACAGGTGCCGATGCTTCACTCAAGGTTTACTGTATCCCTTGGTCCTTCTTATTGACGATGAAACACAGAAATTGCATCGGAAATAAATACACTAGGCACAATGCCGATTTAAGTACAAGAAGACTGACTCTACCTACTGTTTATGTTTTGAACCATTCCTGTGACACTAGTCATAGATTCCGATGCTTCACTTCAGGTTTACTGTATCCTTTGGACCTTCTTATTGACGATGAAACACAGAAATTGCGTGGGAATTAAATACAAAAGGCGCAATACCGACTTAAGTACAAGAAGTCTGACTCTTCTTACTGACTATGTTTTGAACCACCCCTGTGACACTAGTCATAGATTCCGATGCTTAACTTCAGGATTACTGTATCCTTCTGACCTTCGTATTGACGATGAAACACAGAAATCGCTTCGGAAATAAATACAAAAGGCACAATGCCGACTTAAGTACAAGAAGACTGACTCTTCTTACTGTCTATGTTTTGAACCATTCCTGTGACACTAGTTATAGACTCCGATGCTTCACTCCAGGTTTACTGTATCCCTTGCACCTTCTTATTGACGATGAAACACAAAAACTGCATCGTTATTAAATTCAAAAGGCACAATGCCGACTTACGTAAAAGAAGTCTGACTCTTCTTACTGTCTGTGTTTTGAACCATTCCTGTGACACTAGTTATTGATTCCGATGCTTCACTCCAGGTTTGCTGTATCCCTTGGACCTTCTTATTGACGATGAAACACAGAAATTGCATCAGAATTAAAAAGAAAATTCACAATGATGACTTTAGTACAAGAAGACTGACTCTTCTTACTGACTATGTTTTGAACCATTCCTGTGGCACTAGTTATAGATTTCGATGGTTCATTTCAGGTTTACTGTATCCCTTGGACCTTCTTATTGACGATGAAACACAGAAATTGCATCGGAATTAAATACAAAAGGCACAATGCCGGCTTAAGTACAAGAAGACTGACTCTTCCAACTGTCTATGTTTTGAACCATTCGTGTGACACTAGTTATAGATTCCGATGCTTCACTTCAGGTTTACTGTATCCCTCTGACCTTCTTATTGACGATGAAACACAGATATTGCATCGGAATTAAATGGAAAAGGTACAATGCCGACTTAACTACAAAAAGACTGATTCTTCTTACTGACTATGTTTTGAACCATTCCTGTGACACTAGCTATAGACACCGAAGCTTCACTCCAGGTTTACTGCATCCCTTGGACCTTCTTATTCACGATGAAACACAGAAATTGCATCAGAATTTAATAGAAAAGGCACAATGATGACTTAAGTACAAGAAGACTGACTCTTCTTACTGACTATGTTTTGAACCATTCCTGTGACACTAGTTATAGATTCCGATGCTTCACTTCAGGTTTACTGTATCCCTTGGACCTTCTTATTGACGATGAAACACAGAAATTACATCGGAATTAAATACAAAAGGCACAATACCGACTTAAGTACAAGAAGACTGACTCTTCTTACTGACTATGTTTTGAACCACTCCTGTGACACTAGTCGTATATTTCGATTCTTCACTTCAGGATTACTGTATCCCTCTGACATTCTTATTGACGATGAAACACAGAAATTCCATCGGAAATATATACAAAAGGCACAATGCCGACTTAAGTACAAGAAGTCTGACTCATCTTACTGTCTATATTTGAACCAACTCTGTGACACTAGCTACAGGTGCCGATGCTTCACTCAAGGTTTACTGTATCCCTTGGTCCTTCTTATTGACGATGAAACACAGAAATTGCATCGGAAATAAATACACTAGGCACAATGCCGATTTAAGTACAAGAAGACTGACTCTACCTACTGTTTATGTTTTGAACCATTCCTGTGACACTAGTCATAGATTCCGATGCTTCACTTCAGGTTTACTGTATCCTTTGGACCTTCTTATTGACGATGAAACACAGAAATTGCGTGGGAATTAAATACAAAAGGCGCAATACCGACTTAAGTACAAGAAGTCTGACTCTTCTTACTGACTATGTTTTGAACCACCCCTGTGACACTAGTCATAGATTCCGATGCTTAACTTCAGGATTACTGTATCCTTCTGACCTTCGTATTGACGATGAAACACAGAAATCGCTTCGGAAATAAATACAAAAGGCACAATGCCGACTAAAGTACAAGAAGACTGACTCTTCTGACAGTCTATGTTTTGAACCATTCCTGTGTCACTAGTTATAGACTCCGATGCCTCACTCCAGGTTTACTGTATCCCTTGGACCTTCTTATTGACGATGAAACACAGAAATTGCATCGGAATTAAATAGAAAATGCACAATGATGACTTAAGTACAAGAAGACTGACTCTTCTTACTGACTATGTTTTGAACCATTCCTGTGACACTAGCTATAGATTCCGATGCTTCTCTTCAGGTATACTGTATCCCTTGGACCTTCTTATTGACGATGAAACACAGAGTTTGCATCGGAATTAAATACAAAATGCACAATTCCTATTTAAATACAAGAAGACTGACTCTTCTTACTGACTATGTTTTGAACCATTCCTCTGACACTAGTCTTAGATTCCGATGCTTAACTTCAGGATTACTGTTTCCCTTGGACCTTCTTATTGACGATGAAACACAGAAATTGCACCGGAATGAAATACAAAAGGCACAGGGCCGACTTAGGTACAAGAAGACTGAATCTCCCAACTCTATATGTTCTGAACCATTCCTGTGACACTAGTTATAGAATCCGATGCTTCACTTCAGGTTTACTGTATCCCTTGGACCTTCTTATTGACGATGAAACACAGAAATTGCATCAGAATTAAATAGAAAACTCACAATGATGACTTTAGTACAAGAAGAAGAGTCTTCTTACTGACTATGTATTGAACCATTCCTGTGTCACTAGTCAAAGATTCCGATGCTTAACATCATGATTACTGTATCCCTCTGACCTTCTTATTGACGATGAAACACAGATATTGCATCGGAATTAAATAGTAAAGGCACTATGCCGACATAACTACAAGAAGACTGACTCTTCTTACTGACTACGTTTTGAACCATTCCTGTGACACTAGTTATAGATTCCGATGCTTAACTTCTGGATTACTGTATCCCACTGACCTTCTTAGTGACGATGAAACACAGAAATTGCATCGGAATTAAATACAAAGGACACAATGCCGACTTAACTAAAATAAGTCTGACACTTCTTACTGTCTGTGTTTTGAACCATTCCTGTGACACTAGTTATAGATTCCGATGCTTCACTCCAGGTTTACTGTATCCCTTGGACCGTCTTATTGACGATGAACACAGAAATTGCATCAGAATTAAATAGAAAATTCACAATGATGACTTAAGTACAAGAAGACTGACTCTTCTTACTGACTATGATTTGAACCATTCCTGTAACACTACTTATAGATTCCGATGCTTCACTTTAGGTTTACTGTATCCCATGTACCATCTTATTGACGATGAAACACAGAAATTGCATCGGAATTAAATAGAAAAGGCACAATGCCGACTTAAGTACAAGAATACTGACTCATCTTAATGACTATGTTTTGAACCGTCCCTGTGACACTAGTTATAGATTCCGATGCTTCACTCCAGATTTACTGTATCCCTTGAACTTTCTTATTGACGATGAAACACAGAAATTGCATCGGAATTAAATACAACAAGCACAATGCCGACTTAAGTACAAGAAGACTGACTCTTCTCACTGACTATGTTTTGAACCATTCCTGTGACACTAGTTATAGATTCCGTTGCTTCGTTTCAGGTTTACTGTATCCCTCTGACCTTCTTATTGACGATGAAACACAGAAATTGCATCAGAATTAAATACAAAAGGCACAATGCCGACTTAAGTACAAGAAGACTGACTCTTCTTACTGTCTATGTTTTGAACCATTCCTGTGACACTAATTATAGACTCCGATGCTTCACTCCAGGTTTACTGTATCCCTTGGACCTTCTTATTGACGATGAAACACAAAAATTGCATCGGAATTAAATACAAAAAGCACAATGCCGACTTAAGTAAAAGAATTCTGACTCTTCTTACTGTCTGTGATTTGAACCATTCCTGTGACACTAGTTATAGATTCCGATGCTTTACTCCAAGTTTACTGTATCCCTTGGACCTTCTTATTGACGATGAAACACAGAAATTGCATCAGAATTAAATAGAGAATTCACAATGATGACTTTAGTACAAGAAGACTGACTCTTCTTACTGACTATGTTTTGAACCACTCCTGTGGCACTAGTTATAGATTCCGATGCTTCACTTCAGGTTTACTGTATCCCTTGGACCTTCTTATTGACGATGAAACACAGAAATTGCATCGGAATTAAATAGAAAAGGCACAATGCTGACTTAAGTACAAGAAGACTGACTCATCTTACAGTCTATGTTTTCAACCGTCCCTGTGACACTAGTTATAGATTCCGATGCTTCTCTCCAGGATTACTGTGTCCCTTGGACCTTCTTATTGACAACGAGACACAGAAATTGCATCGGAATTACATACAAAAGGCACAATGCCGACTTATGTACAAGAAGACTGACTCTTCTTACTGACTATGTTTTGAACCATTCCTGTGGCACTAGTTATAGATTCCGATGCTTCACTTCAGGTTTACTGTATCCCTTGGACCTTCTTAGTGACGATGAAACACAGAAATTGCATCGGAATTAAATACAAAAGACACAATGCCGAATTAAGTTCAAGAAGACTGACTCTTCTTACTGTCTATGCTTTGAACCATTCCTGTGACACTAGCTATAGACTCCGATGCTTCACTCCAGGTTTACTGTATCCCTTGGACCTTCTTATTGACGATGAAACACAGAAATTGCATCAGAATTAAATAGAAAAAGCATAATGATGACTTAAGTACAAGAAGACTGACTATTCTTACTGACTATGTTTTGAACCATTCCTGTGACACTAGTTATAGATTCGGATGCTTCACTTCAGGTTTACTGTATCCCTTGGACCTTCTTATTGACGATGAAACACAGAAATTGCATCAGAATTAAATACAAAAGGCTCAATACCGACTTAAGTACAAGAAGGCTGACTCTTCTTACTGACTATTTTTAGAACCACGCCTGTGACACTAGTCGTAGATTCCGATGCTTCACTTCAGGATTACTGTATCCCTCTGACATTCTAGTTGACGATGAAACACAGAAATTCCATCGGAATTATATACAAAAGGCACAATGCCGACTTAAGTACAAGAAGTCTGACTCATCTAACTATGTCTTGAACCATCCCTGTGACACTAGTTATAGATTCCGATGCTTCACTCAAGGTTTACTGTATCCCTTGGTCCTTCTTATTGACGATGAAACACAGAAATTGCATCGGAATTAAATACAAAAGGCACAATGCCGACTTAAGTACATGTAGACTGACTTTTCCTACTGTCTATGTTTTGAACCATTACTGTGACGCTAGTTATTGATTCCGATGGTTCATTTCAGGTTTACTGTATCCCTTGGACCTTCGTATTGACGATGAAAAAACGAAATTGCATCGGAATTAAATGCAAAAGGCACAATGCCGACTTAAGTACAAGAAGACTGACTCTTCCAACTGTCTATGTTTTGAACCATTCGTGTGACACTAGTTATAGATTCCGATGCTTCACTTCAGGTTTACTGTATCCTTCTGACCTTCTTATTGACGATGAAACACAGATATTGCATCGGAATTAAATAGAAAAGGCACAATGCCGACTTAACTACAAGAAGACTGACTCTTCTTACTGACTATGTTTTGAACCATTCCTGTGACACTAGTTATAGATTCCGATGCTTAACTTCAGGATTACTGAATCCCACTGACCTTCTTAGTGACAATGAAACACAAAATTGCATCAGAATTAAATACAAAGGGCACAATGCCGACTTAAGTAAAAGAAGTCCGACCGTTCTTACTGTCTGTTTTTTGAACCATTCTAGTAACACTAGTTATAGATTCCTATGCTTCACTCCAGGTTTACTGTATCCCTTGGACCTTCTTATTGACGATGAACACAGAAATTGCATCAGAATTAAATAGAAAAGTCACAATGATGACTTAAGTACAAGAAGACTGACTCTTCTTACCGACTATGATTTGAACCATTCCTGTGACACTAGTCGTATATTCCGATTCTTCACTTCACGATTACTGTATCCCTCTGACATTCTTATTGACGATGAAACACAGAAATTCCAACGGAATTATATGCAAAAGGCACAATGCCGACTTAAGTACAAGAAGTCTGACTCATCTTACTGTCTATGTTTTGAACCATTCGTGTGACACTAGTTATAGATTCCGATGCTTCACTTCAGGTTTACTGTATCCCTCTGACCTTCCTATTGACGATGAAACACAGATATTGCATCGGAATCAAATGGAAAAGGTACAATGCCGACTTAACTACAAGAAGACTGATTCTTCTTACTGACTATGTTTTGAACCATTCCTGTGACACTAGCTATAGACTCCGATGCTTCACTCCAGGTTTACTGCATCCCTTGGACCTTCTTATTCACGATGAAACACAGAAATTGCATCAGAATTTAATAGAAAAGGCACAATGCCGACTTAAGTACAAAAATACTGACTCATCTTAATGACTAAGTTTTGAACCGTCCCAGTGACACTAGTTATAGATTCCGATGCTTCATTCCAGGTTTACTGTATCCCTTGGACCTTCTTATTGACGATGAAACACAGAAATTGCATCGGAATTAAATACAAAAAGCACAATGCCGACTTAAGTACAAGAAGACTGACTCTTCTTACTGATTATGTTTTGAACCATTCCTGTGACACTAGTTATAGATTCCGATGCTTCACTTCAGGTTTACTGTATCCCTCTGACCTTCTTATTGACGATGAAACACAGAAATTGCATCAGAATTAAATACAAAAGGCACAATGCCGACTTATGTACAAGAAGACTGACTCTTCTTACTGTCTACGTTTTGAACCATTCCTGTGACACTAGTTATAGACTCCGATGATCTCTCCTTGTTTACTGTATCCCTTGGACCTTCTTATTGACGATGAAACACAGAAATTGCATCGGAATTAAATACAAAAGGCACAATGCCGACTTAAGTACAAGAAGACTGACTCCTCCAACTGTCTTTGTTTTGAACCATTCGTGTGACACTAGTTATAGATTCCGATGCTTCACTTTAGGTTTACTGTATCCCTCTGACCTTCTTACTGACGATGAAACACAGATATTGCATCGGAATTAAATGGAAAAGGTACAATGCCGACTTAACTACAAGAAGACTGATTCTTCTTACTGACTATGTTTTGAACCATTCCTGTGACACTAGCTATAGACTCCGATGCTTCACTCCAGGTTTACTGCATCCCTTGGACCTTCTTATTCACGATGAAACACAGAAATTGCATCAGAATTTAATAGAAAAGGCACAATGATGACTTAAGTACAAGAAGACTGACTCTTCTTATTGACTATGTTTTGAACCATTCCTGTGACACTAGTTATAGATTCCGATGCTTCACTTCAGGTTTACTGTATCCCTTGGACCTTCATATTGACGATGAAACACAGAAATTACATCGGAATTAAATACATAAGGCACAATACCGACTTAAGTACCAGAAGACTGACTCTTCTTACTGACTATGTTTTGAACCACTCCTGTGACACTAGTCGTATATTCCGATTCTTCACTTCACGATTACTGTATCCCTCTGACATTCTTATTGACGATGAAACACAGAAGTTCCATCGGAATTATATGCAAAAGGCACAATGCCGACTTAAGTACAAGAAGTCTGACTCATCTTACTGTCTATGTTTTGAACCATCCCTGTGACACTAGTTATAGATTCCGATGCTTCACACAAGGTTTACTGTATCCCTTGGTCCTTCATATTGACGATGAAACACAGAAATTGCATCGGAAATAAATACACTAGGCACAATGCCGATTTAAGTACAAGAAGACTGACTCTTCCTACTGTTTATGTTTTGAACCATTCCTGTGACACTAGTCATAGATTCCGATGCTTCACTTCAGGTTTACTGTATCCTTTGGACCTTCTTATTGACGATGAAACACAGAAATTGCGTGGGAATTAAATACAAAAGGCGCAATACCGACTTAAGTACAAGAAGTCTGACTCTTCTTACTGACTATGCTTTGAACCACCCCTGTGACACTAGTCATAGATTCCGATGCTTAACTTCAGGATTACTGTATCCCTCTGACCTTCGTATTGACGATGAAACACAGAAACCGCTTCGGAATTAAATACAAAAGGCACAATGATGACTAAAGTACAAGAAGACTGACTCATCTGACAGTCTATGTTTTGAACCATTCCTGTGTCACTAGTTATAGACTCCGATGCCTCACTCCAGGTTTACTGTATCCCTTGGACCTTCTTATTGACGATGAAACACAGAAATTGCATCGGAATTAAATAGAAAATGCACAATGATGACTTAATTACAAGAAGACTGACTCTTCTTACTGACAATTTTTTGAACCATTCCTGTGACACTAGCTATAGATTCCGATGCTTCTCTTGAGGTTTACTGTATCCCTTGGACCTTCTTATTGACGATGAAACACAGAATTTGCATCGGAATTAAATACAAAATGCACAATTCCTATTTAAATACAAGAAGACTGACTCTTCTTACTGACTATGTTTTGAACCATTCCTGTGACACTAGTCTTAGATTCCGATGCTTAACTTCAGGATTACTGTTTCCCTTGGACCTTCTTATTGACGATGAAACACAGAAATTGCACCGAAATGAAATACAAAAGGCACAGGGCCGACTTAGGTACAAGAAGACTGAATCTTCCAACTCTCTATGTTTTGAACCATTCCTGTGACACTAGTTATAGAATCCGATGCTTCACTTGAGGTTTACTGTATCCCTTGGACCTTCTTATTGACGATGAAACATAGAAATTGCATCAGAATTAAATAGATAACTCACAATTATGACTTTAGTACAAGAAGAAGAGTCTTCTTTCTGACTATGTTTTGAACCATTCCTGTGTCACTAGTCAAAGATTCCGATGCTTAACTACATGATTACTGTATCCCTCTGACCTTCTTATTGACGATGAAACACAGATATTGCATCGGAATTAAATAGTAAAGGCACAATGCCGACATAACTACAAGAAGACTGACTCTTCTTACTGACTACGTTTTGAACCATTCCTGTGACACTAGTTATAGATTCCGATGCTTAACTTCAGGATTACTGTATCCCACTGACCTTCTTAGTGACGATGAAACACAGAAATTGCATCGGAATTAAATACAAAGGACACAATGCCGACTTAAGTAAAAGAAGTCTGACACTTCTTACTGTCTGTGTTTTGAACTATTCCTGTGACACTAGTTATAGATTCCGATGCTTCACTCCAGGTTTACTGTATCCCTTGGACGGTCTTATTGACGATGAACACAGAAATTGCATCAGAATTACATAGAAAATTCACAATGATGACTTAAGTACAAGAAGACTGACTCTTCTTACTGACTATGATTTGAACCATTCCTGTAACACTACTTATAGATTCCGATGCTTCACTTTAGGTTTACTGTATCCCATGTACCTTCTTATTGACGATGAAACACAGAAATTGCATCGGAATTAAATATAAAAGGCACAATGCCGACTTAAGTACAAGAATACTGACTCATCTTAATGACTATGTTTTGAACCGTCCCTGTGACACTAGTTATAGATTCCGATGCTTCACTTCAGATTTACTGTATCCCTTGGACTTTCTTATTGACGATGAAACACAGAAATTGCATCGGAATTAAATACAAAAAGCACAATGCCGACTTAAGTACAAGAAGACTGACTCTTCTTACTGACTATGTTTTGAACCATTCCTGTGACACTAGTTATAGATTCCGATGCTTCGTTTCAGGTTTACTGTATCCCTCTGACCTTCTTATTGACGATGAAACACAGAAATTGCATCAGAATTAAATACAAAAGCCACAATGTCGACTTAAGTACAAGAAGACTGACTCTTCTTACTGTCTATGTTTTGAACCAATCCTGTGACACTAATTATAGACTCCGATGCTTCACTCCAGGTTTACTGTATCCCTTGGACCTTCTTATTGACGATGAAACACAAAAATTGCATCGGAATTAAATACAAAAGGCACAATGCCGACTTAAGTAAAAGAAGTCTCACTCTTCTTACTGTCTGTGTTTTGAACCATTCCTGTGACACTAGTTATAGATTCCGATGCTTTACTCCAGGTTTACTGTATCCCTTGGACCTTCTTATTGACGATGAAACACAGAAATTGCATCAGAATTAAATAGAAAATTCACAATGATGACTTTAGTACAAGAAGACTGACTCTTCTTACTGACTATGTTTTGAACCATTCCTGTGGCACTAGTTATAGATTCCGATGCTTCACTTCAGGTTTACTGTATCCCTTGGACCTTCTTATTGACGATGAAACACAGAAATTGCATCGGAAATAAATACACTAGGCACAATGCCGATTTAAGTACAAAAAGACTGACTCTTCCTACTGTTTATGTTTTGAACCATTCCTGTGACACTAGTCATAGATTCCGATGCTTCACTTCAGGTTTACTGTATCCTTTGGACCTTCTTATTGACGATGAAACACAGAAATTGCGTGGGAATTAAATACAAAAGGTGCAATACCGACTTAAGTACAAGAAGTCTGACTCTTCTTACTGACTATGCTTTGAACCACCCCTGTGACACTAGTCATAGATTCCGATGCTTAACTTCAGGATTACTGTATCCCTCTGACCTTCGTATTGACGATGAAACACAGATATCGCTTCGGAATTAAATACAAAAGGCACAATGCCGGCTAAAGTACAAGAAGACTGACTCTTCTGACAGTCTATGTTTTGAACCATTCCTGTGTCACTAGTTATAGACTCCGATGCCTCACTCCAAGTTTACTGTATCCCTTGGACCTTCTTATTGACGATGATACACAGAAATTGCATCGGAATTAAATAGGAAATCCACAATGATGACTTAAGTACAAGAAGACTGACTCTTCTTACTGACAATTCTTTGAACCATTCCTGTGACACTAGCTATAGATTCCGATGCTTCTCTTCAGGTTTACTGTATCCCTTGGACCTTCTTATTGACGATGAAACACAGAATTTGCATCGGAATTAAATACAAAATGCACAATTCCTATTTAAATACAAGAAGACTGACTCTTCTTACTGACTATGTTTTGAACCATTCCTGTGACACTAGTCTTAGATTCCGATGCTTAACTTCAGGATTACTGTTTCCCTTGGACCTTCTTATTGACGATGAAACACAGAAATTGCACCGGAATGAAATACAAAAGGCACAGGGCCGACTTAGGTACAAGAAGACTGAATCTTCCAACCCTCTATGTTTTGAACCATTCCTGTGACACTAGTTATAGAATCCGATGCTTCACCTCAGGTTTACTGTATCCCTTGGACCTTCTTATTGACGATGAAACACAGAAATTGCATCAGAATTAAATAGAAAACTCACAATGATGACTTTAGTACAAGAAGAAGAGTCTTCTTACTGACTATGTTTTGAACCATTCCTATGTCACTAGTCAAAGATTCCGATGCTTAACTTCATGATTACTGTATCCCTCTGACCTTCTTTATGACGATGAGACACAGATATTACATCGGAATTAAATAGTAAAGGCACAATGCCGACATAACTACAAGAAGACTGACTCTTCTTACTGACTACGTTTTGAACCATTCCTGTGACACTAGTTATAGATTCCGATGCTTAACTTCAGGATTACTGTATCCCACTGATCTTCTTAGTGACGATGAAACACAGAAATTGCATCGGAATTAAATACAAAGGACACAATGCCGACTTAAGTAAAAGAAGTCTGACGCTTCTTACTGTCTGCGTTTTGAACCATTCCTGTGACACTAGTTATAGATTCCGATGCTTCTCTCCAGGTTTACTGTATCCCTTGGACCGTCTTATTGACGATGAACACAGAAATTGCATCAGAGTTAAATAGAAAATTCACAATGATGACTTAAGTACAAGAAGACTGACTCTTCGTACTGACTATGATTTGAACCATTCCTGTAACACTACTTATAGATTCCGATGCTTCACTTTAGGTTTACTGTATCCCATGTACCTTCTTATTGACGATGAAACACAGAAATTGCATTGGAATTAAATAGAAAAGGCACAATGCCGACTTAAGTACAAGAATACTGACTCATCTTAATGACTATGTTTTGAACCGTCCCTGTGACACTAGTTATAGATTCCGATGCTTCACTCCAGATTTACTGTATCCCTTGGACTTTCTTATTGACGATGAAACACAGAAATTGCATCACAATTAAATACAAAAAGCACAATGCCGACTTAGGTACAAGAAGACTGACTCTTCTTACTGACTATGTTTTGAACCATTCCTGTGACACTAGTTATAGATTCCGATGCATCGTTTCAGGTTTACTGTATCCCTCTGACATTCTTATTGACGATGAAACACAGAAATTGCATCTGAATTAAATACAAAAGGCACAATGCCGACTTAAGTGCAAGAAGACTGACTCTTCTTACTGTCTATGTTTTGAACCATTCCTGTGACACTAATTATAGACTCCGATGCTTCACTCCAGGTTTACTGTATCCCTTGGACCTTCTTATTGACGATGAAACACAAAAATTGCTTCGGAATTAAATACAAAAGGCACAATGCCGACTTAAGTAAAAGAAGTCTGACTCTTCTTACTGTCTGTGTTTTGAACCATTCTTGTGACACTAGTTATAGATTCCGATGCTTTACTCCAGGTTTACTGTATCCCTTGGACCTTCGTATTGACGATGAAACACAGAAATTGCATCAGAATTAAATACAAAAGGCACAATGCCGACTTAAGTACAAGAAGACTGACTCTTCTTACTGACTATGTTTTGAACCATTCCTGTGGCACTAGTTATAGATTCCGATGCTTCACTTCAGGTTTACTGTATCCCTTGGACCTTCTTATTGACGATGAAACACAGAAATTGCATCGGAATTAAATTGAAAAGGCACAATGCCGACTTAAGTGCAAGAATACTGACTCATCTTACAGTCTATGTTTCCAACCGTCCCTGTGACACTAGTTATAGATTCCGATGCTTCTCTCCAGGATTACTGTATCCCTTGGACCTTCTTATTGACAACGAGACACAGAAATTGCATCGGAATTAAATACAAAAAGCACAATGCCGACTTATGTACAAGAAGACTGACTCTTCTTACTGACTATGTTTTGAACCATTCCTGTGGCAATAGTTATTGATTCAGATGCTTCACTTCAGGTTTACTGTATCCCTTGGACCTTCTTATTGACGATGAAACACAGAAATTGCATCGGAATTAAATACAAATGGCACAATGCCGAATTAAGTACAAGAAGACTGACTCTTCTTACTGACTATGTTTTGAACCAATCCTGTGACACTAGTCGTATATTCCGATTCTTCACTTCAGGATTACTGTATCCCTCTGACATTCTTATTGACGATGAAACACAGAAATTCCATCGGAATTATATGCAAAAGGCACAATGCCGACTTAAGTACAAAAAGACTGACTCTTCCTACTGTTTATGTTTTGAACCATTCCTGTGACACTAGTTATAGAATCCGATGCTTCACCTCAGGTTTACTGTATCCCTTGGACCTTCTTATTGACGATAAAACACAGAAATTGCATCAGAATTAAATAGAAAACTCACAATGATGACTTTAGTACAAGAAGAAGAGTCTTCTTACTGACTATGTTTTGAACCATTCCTGTGTCACTAGTCAAAGATTCCGATGCTTAACTTCATGATTACTGTATCCCTCTGACCTTCTTATTGACGATGAAACACAGATATTACATCGGAATTAAATAGTAAAGGCACAATGCCGACATAACTACAAGAAGACTGACTCTTCTTACTGACTACGTTTTGAACCGTTCCTGTGACACTAGTTATAGATTCCGACGCTTAACTTCAGGATTACTGTATCCCACTGACCTTCTTAGTGACGATGAAACACAGAAATTGCATCGGAATTAAATACAAAGGACACAATGCCGACTTAAGTAAAAGAAGTCTGACACTTCTTACTGTCTGTGTTTTGAACCATTCCTGTGACACTAGTTATAGATTCCGATGCTTCACTCCAGGTTTACTGTATCCCTTGGACCGTCTTATTTACGATGAACACAGAAATTGCATCAGAATTAAATAGAAAATTCACAATGATGACTTAAGTACAAGAAGACTGACTCTTCTTACTGACTATGGCTCTGAGCACTATGGGACTTAACTACTATGGTCATCAGTCCCCTAGAACTTAGAACTACTTAAACCTAACTAACCTAAGGACAGCACACAACACCCAGTCATCACGAGGCAGAGAAAATCGCTGACCCCGCCGGGAATCGAACCCGGGAACCCGGGCGTGGGAAGCGAGAACGCTACCGCACGACCACGAGCTGCGGACTACTGACTATGATTTGAACCATTCCTGTAACACTACTTATAGATTCCGATGCTTCACTTTAGGTTTACTGTATCCCGTGTACCTTCTTATTGACGATGAAACACAGAAATTGCATCGGAATTAAAAAGAAAAGGCACAATGCCGACTTAAGTACAAGAATACTGACTCATCTTAATGACTATGTTTTGAACCGTCCCTGTGACACTAGTTATAGATTCCGATGCTTCACTCCAGATTTACTGTATCCCTTGGACTTTCTTATTGACGATGAAACACAGAAATTGCATCGGAATTAAATACAAAAAGCACAATGCCGACTTAAGTACAAGAAGACTGACTCTTCTTACTGACTATGTTTTGAACCATTCCTGTGATACTAGTTATAGATTCCGATGCTTCGTTTCAGGTTTACTGTATCCCTCTGACCTTCTTATTGACGATGAAACACGGAAATTGCATCAGAATTAAATACAAAAGGCACAATGCCGACTTAAGTACAAGAAGACTGACTCTTCTTACTGTCTATGTTTTGAACCATTCCTGTGACACTAATTGTAGACTCCGATGCTTCACTCCAGGTTTACTGTATCCCTTGGACCTTCTTATTGACGATGAAACACAAAAATTGCATCGGAATTAAATACAAAAGGCACAATGCCGACTTAAGTAAAAGAAGTCTGATTCTTCTTACTGTCTGTGTTTTGAACCATTCCTGTGACACTAGTTATAGATTCCGTTGCTTCACTTCAGGTTTACTGTATCCCTTGGATCTTCTTATTGACGATGAAACACAGAAATTGCATCGGAATTAAATAGAAAAGGCACAATGCCGACTTAAGTACAAGAATACTGACTCATCTTACAGTCTATGTTTTCAACCGTCCCTGTGACACTAGTTATAGATTACGATGCTTCTCTCCAGGATTACTGTATCCCTTGGACCTTCTTATTGACAACGAGACACAGAAATTGCATCGGAATTAAATACAAAAAGCACAATGCCGACTTATGTACAAGAAGACTGACTCTTCTTACTGACTATGCTTTGAACCATTCCTGTGGCACTAGTTATAGATTCCGATGCTTCACTTCAGGTTTACTGTATCCCTTGGACCTTCTTATTGACGATGAAACACAGAAATTGCATCGGAATTAAATACAAATGGCACAATGCCGAATTAAGTACAAGAAGACTGACTCTCCTTACTGACTATGTTTTGAACCAATCCTGTGACACTAGTCGTATATTCCGATTCTTCACTTCAGGATTACTGTATCCCTCTGACATTCTTATTGACGATGAAACACAGAATTTCCATCGGAATTATATGCAAAAGGCACAATGCCGACTTAAGTACAAGAAGTCTGACTCATCTTACTGTCTATGTTTTGAACCATCCCTATGACACTAGTTATAGATTCCGATGCTTCACTCAAGGTTTACTGTATCCCTTGGTCCTTCTTATTGACGATGAAACACAGAAATTGCATCGGAAATAAATACACTAGGCACAATGCCGATTTAAGTACAAAAAGACTGACTCTTCCTACTGTTTATGTTTTGAACCATTCCTGTGACACTAGTCATAGATTCCGATGCTTCACTTCAATTTTACTGTATCCTTTGGACCTTCTTATTGACGATGAAACACAGAAATTGCGTGGGAATTAAATACAAAAGGCGCAATACCGACTTAAGTACAAGAAGTCTGACTCTTCTTACTGACTATGTTTTGAACCACCCCTGTGACACTATTCATAGATTCCGATGCTTAACTTCAGGATTACTGTATCTCTCTGACCTTCGTATTGACGATGAAACACAGAAATCGCTTCGGAATTAAATACAAAAGGCACAATGCCGACTAAAGTACAAGAAGACTGACTCTTCTGACAGTCTATGTTTTGAACCATTCCTGTGTCACTAGCTATAGATTCCGTTGCTTCTCTTCAGGTTTACTGTATCCCTTGGACCTTCTTATTGACGATGAAACACAGAATTTGCATTGGAATTAAATACAAAATGCAGAATTCCTATTTAAATACAAGAAGACTGACTCTTCTTACTGACTATGTTTTGAACCATTCCTGTGACACTAGTCTTAGATTCCGATGCTTAACTTCAGGATTACTGTTTCCCTTGGACCTTCTTATTGACGATGAAACACAGAAATTGCACCGGAATGAAATACAAAAGGCGCAGGGCCGACTTAGGTACAAGAAGACTGAATCTTCCAACTCTCTATGTTTTGAACCATTCCTGTGACACTAGTTATAGAATCCGATGCTTCACCTCAGGTTTACTGTATCCCTTGGACCTTCTTATTGACGGTGAAACACAGAAATTGCATCAGAATTAAATAGAAAACTCACAATGATGACTTTAGTACAAGAAGAAGAGTCTTCTTACTGACTATGTTTTGAACCATTCCTGTGTCACTAGTCAAAGATTCCGATGCTTAACTTCATGATTACTGTATCCCTCTGACCTTCTTATTGACGATGAAACACAGATATTACATCGGAATTAAATAGTAAAGGCACAATGCCGACATAACTACAAGAAGACTGACTCTTCTTACTGACTACGTTTTGAACCATTCCTGTGACACTAGTTATAGATTCCGATGCTTAACTTCAGGATTACTGTATCCCACTGACCTTCTTAGTGACGATGAAACACAGAAATTGCATCGGAATTAAATACAAAGGACACAATGCCGACTTAAGTAAAAGAAGTCTGACACTTCTTACTGTCTGTGTTTTGAACCATTCCTGTGACACTAGTTATAGATTCCGATGCTTCACTCCAGGTTTACTGTATCCCTTGGACCGTCTTATTGACGATGAACACAGAAATTGCATCAGAATTAAATAGAAAATTCACAATGATGCCTTAAGTACAAGAAGACTGACTCTTCTTACTGACTATGATTTGAACCATTCCTGTAACACTACTTATAGATTCCGATGCTTCACTTTAGGTTTACTGTATCCCATGTACCTTCTTATTGACGATGAAACACAGAGATTGCATCGGAATTAAATAGAAAAGGCACAATGCCGACTTAAGTACAAGAATACTGACTCATCTTAATGACTATGTTTTGAACCGTCCCTGTGACACTAGTTATAGATTCCAATGCTTCACTCCAGATTTACTGTATCCCTTGGACTTTCTTATTGACGATGAAACACAGAAATTGCATCGGCATTAAATACAAAAAGCACAATGCCGACTTAAGTACAAGAAGACTGACTCTTCTTACTGACTATGTTTTGAACCATTCCTGTGACACTAGTTATAGATTCCGATGCTTCGTTTCAGGTTTACTGTATCCCTCTGACCTTCTTATTGACGATGAAACACAGAACATGCATCAGAATTAAATACAAAAGGCACAATGCCGACTTAAGTACAAGAAGACTGACTCTTCTTACTGTCTATGTTTTGAACCATTCCTGTGACACTAATTATAGACTCCGATGCTTCACTCCAGGTTTACTGTATCCCTTGGACCTTCTTATTGACGATGAAGCACAAAAATTGCATCGGAATTAAATACAAAAGGCACAATGCCGACTTAAGTAAAAGAAGTCTGACTCTTCTTACTGTCTGTGTTTTTGAACCATTCCTGTGACACTAGTTATAGATTCCGATGCTTCACTTCAGGTTTACTGTATCCCTTGGACCTTCTTATTGACGATGAAACACAGAAATTGCATCGGAATTAAATAGAAAAGGCACAATGCCGACTTAAGTACAAGAATACTGACTCATCTTACAGTCTATGTTTTCAACCGTCCCTGTGACACTAGTTATAGATTCCGATGCTTCTCTCCAGGATTACTGTATCCCTTGGACCTTCTTATTGACAACGAGACACAGAAATTGCATCGGAATTAAATACAAAAAGCACAATGCCGACTTATGTACAAGAAGACTGACTCTTCTTACTGACTATGTTTTGAACCATTCCTGTGGCACTAGTTATAGATTCCGATGCTTCACTTCAGGTTTACTGTATACCTTGGACCTTCTTATTGACGATGAAACACAGAAATTGCATCGGAATTAATTACAAATGGCACAATGCCGAATTAAGTACAAGAAGACTGACTCTTCTTACTGACCATGTTTTGAACCACTCCTGTGACACTAGTCGTATATTCCGATTCATCACTTCAGGATTACTGTATCCCTCTGACATTCTTATTGACGATGAAACACAGAAATTCCATCGGAATTATATGCAAAAGGCACAATGCCGACTTAAGTACAAGAAGTCTGACTCATCTTACTGTCTATGTTTTGAACCATCCCTGTGACACTAGTTATAGATTCCGATGCTTCACTCAAGGTTTACTGTATCCCTTGGTCCTTCTTATTGACGATGAAACACAGAAATTGCATCGGAAATAAATACACTAGGCACAATGCCGATTTAAGTACAAAAAGACCGACTCTTCCTACTGTTTATGTTTTGAACCATTCCTATGACACTAGTCTTAGATTCCGATGCTTAACTTCAGGATTACTGTTTCCCTTGGACCTTCTTATTGACGATGAAACACAGAAATTGCACCGGAATGAAATACAAAAGGCACAGAGCCGACTTAGGTACAAGAAGACTGAATCTTCCAACTCTCTATGTTTTGAACCATTCCTGCGACACTAGTTATAGAATCCGATGCTTCACCTCAGGTTTACTGTATCCCTTGGACCTTCTTATTGACGATGAAACACAGAAATTGCATCAGAATTAAATAGAAAACTCACAATGATGACTTTAGTACAAGAAGAAGAGTCTTCTTACTGACTATGTTTTGAACCATTCCTGTGTCACTAGTCAAAGATTCCGATGCTTAACTTCATGATTACTGTATCCCTCTGACCTTCGTATTGACGATGAAACACATATATTACATCGGAATTAAATAGTAAAGGCACAATGCCGACATAACTACAAGAAGACTCACTCTTCTTACTGACTACGTTTTGAAGCATTCCTGTGACACTAGTTATAGATTCCGATGCTTACCTTCAGGATTACTGTATCCCACTGACCTTCTTAGTGACGATGAAACACAGAAATTGCATCGGAATTAAATACAAAGGACACAATGTCGACTTAAGTAAAAGAAGTCTGACCCTTCTTACTGTCTGTGTTTTGAACCATTCCTGTGACACTAGTTATTGATTCCGATGCTTCACTCCAGGTTTACTGTATCCCTTGGACCGTCTTATTGTCGATGAACACAGAAATTGCATCAGAATTAAATAGAAAATTCACAATGATGACTTAAGTACAAGAAGACTGACAATTCTTACTGACTATGTTTTGAACCATTCCTGTGACACTAGTTATAGATTCCGATGCTTCACTTCAGGTTTACTGTATCCCTTGGACCTTCTTATTGACGATGAAACACAGAAATTGCATCGGAATTAAATACAAACGGCTCAATACCGACTTAAGTACAAGAAGACTGACTCTTCTTACTGACTATGTTTAGAACCACGCCTGTGACACCAGTCGTAGATTCCGATGCTTCACTTCAGGATTACTGTATCCCTCTGACATTCTAATTGACGATGAAACACAGAAATTCCATCGGAATTATATACAAAAGGCACAATGCCGACTTAAGTACAAGAAGTCTGACTCATCTAACTATGTTTTGAACCATCCCTGTGACACTAGTTATAGATTCCGATGCTTCACTCAAGGTTTACTGTATCCCTTGGTCCTTCTTATTGACGATGAAACACAGAAATTGCATCGGAAATAAATACACTAGGCACAATGCCGATTTAAGTACAAGAAGACTGACTCTTCCCACTGTCTATGTTTTAAACCTTTCCTGTGACACTAGTCACAGATTCCGATGCTTCACTTCAGGTTTACTGTTTCCTTTGGACCTTCTTATTGACGATGAAACACAGAAATTGCATCGGAATTAAATACAAAAGGCGCAATACCGACTTAAGTACAAGAAGACTGACTCTTCTTACTGACTATGTTTTGAACCACTCCTGTGACACTAGTCATAGATTCCGATGCTTAACTTCAGGATTACTGTATCCCCCTGACCTTCTTATTGACGATGAAACACAGAAATTGCATCGGAATTAAATACAAAAGGCACAATGCCGAATTAAGTACAAGAACACTGACTCTTCTTACTGTCTATGTTTTGAACCATTCCTGTGTCACTAGTTATAGACTCCGATGCCTCACTCCAGGTTTACTGTATCCCTTGGACCTTCTTATTGACGATGAAACACAGAAATTGCATCGGAATTAAATACAAAAGGCACAATGCCGACTTAAGTAAAAGAAGTCAGACTCTTCTTACTGTTTATGATTTGAACCATTCCTGTGACACTAGTTATAGATTCCGATGCTTCACTCCAGGTTTACTGTATCCCTTGGACAATCTTATTGACTATGAAACACAGAAAGTGCATCAGAATTAAATAGAAAATGCACAATGATGACTTAAGTACATGAAGACTGACTCTAATTACTGACTATGCTTTGAACCATTCCTGTTTCTCTAGTTATAGATTCCGATGCTTCTCTTCATGTTTACTGTATCCCTCTGACCTTCTTATTGACGATGGAACACGGAAATTGCATCGGAATTAAATAGAAAAGGCACAGTAACGACTTAAGTACGAGAAAACTGACTCTTGCCACTGTCTATGTTTTGAACCATTCCTGTGACACTAGTTATAGATTCCGATTCATCACTTCAGGTTTACTGTATCCCTTGGACCTTCTTATTGACGGTGAAACACAGAAATTGCATCGGAATTAAACACAAAAGGCACAATGCCGACTTAAGTACAAGAAGACTGACTCTACTTACTGACTATGTTTTGAACCATTCCTGTGAAACTAGTTATATATTCCGATGCTTCACTTCAGGTTTACTGTATCCCTCTGCCCTTCTTATTGACGATGAAACACAGAAATTGCATCGGAATTAAATACAAAAGGCACAATGCCGACTTAAGTACATGTAGACTGACTTTTCCTACTGTCTATGTTTTGAACCATTCCTGTGACGCTAGTTATTGATTCCGATGCTTCACTCTAGGTTTACTGTATCCCTTGGACTTTCTTATTGACGATAAACACAGAAATTGCATCAGAATTAAATAGAAAATTCACAATGTTGACTTAAGTACGAGAAGACTGACTCTTCTTACTGACTATGATTTGAACCATTCCTGTGATACTAGTTATAGCTTCCGATGCTTCACTTCAGGTTCACTGTATCCCATGGACCTTCTTATTGACGATGAAACACAGAAATTGCATCGGAATTAAATAGAAAAGGCACAATGCCGACTGAAGTACAAGAATACTGACTCATCTTAATGACTATGATTTGAACCTTCCCAGTGACAGTAGTTATAGATTCCGACGCTTCACGCCAGGTTTACTGTATCCCTTGGACCTCCTTATTGACGATGAAACACAGAAATTGCATTGGAATTAAATACAAAAAGCACAATGCCGACTTAAGTACAAGAAGACTGACTCTTCTTACTGACTATGTTTTGAACCATTCCTGTGACACTAGTTATAGATTCCGATGCTTCACTTCAGATTTTCTGTATCCCTTGGGCTTTCTTATTGACGATGAAACACAGAAATTGCATCAGAATTAAATACAAAAGGCACAATGCCGACTTAAGTACAAAAAGACTGACTCTTCTTACTGTCTATGTTTTGAACCATTCCTGTGACACTAGTTATAGACTCCGATGATCTCCCCTTGTTTACTGTATCCCTTGGACCTTATTATTGACGATGAAACACAGAAATTGCATCGGAATTAAATACAAAAGGCACAATGCCGACTTAAGTAAAAGAAGTCTGACTCTTCGTACTGTCTATGTTTTGAACCATTCCTGTGACACTAGTTATAGATTCCGATGCTTCACTCCAGG
Organism: Schistocerca americana; assembly: GCF_021461395.2. Classification (NCBI taxonomy): domain Eukaryota; kingdom Metazoa; phylum Arthropoda; class Insecta; order Orthoptera; family Acrididae; genus Schistocerca; species Schistocerca americana. The sequence goes on from NC_060122.1 coordinate 13,534,019, forward strand.
TTTACTGTATCCCTTGGACCTTCTAATTGACGATGAAACACAGAAATTGCATCAGAATTAAATAGAAAAGGCACAATGATGACTTAAGTACAAGAAGACTGACTCTTCTTACTGACTATGCTTTGAACCATTCCTGTGACACTAGTTATAGATTCCGATGCTTCACTTCAGATTTACTGTATCCCTTGGACCTTCTTATTGACGATGAAACACAGAAATTGCATCGGTATCAATTACAAAAGGCACAATACCGACTCAAGTACAAGACGACTGACTCTTCTTACTGACTATGTTTTGAACCATTCCTGTGACACTAGTCATAGATTCCGATGCAACACTTCAGGATTACTGTATCCCTCAGACATTCTTATTGACGATAAAACACAGAAATTGCATCGGAATTAAATACACTAGGCACAATGCCGATTTAAGAACAAGAAGACTGACTCTTCCTACGGTCTATGTTTTAAACCATTCTTGTGACACTAGTCATAGATTCAGATGCTTCACTTCAGGTTTACTGTATCCTTTGGTCCTTCTTATTGACGATGAAACACAGAAATTGCATCGGAATTAAATACAAAAGGCACAATACCGACTTAAGTACAAGAAGACTGACTCTTCTTACTGACTATGTTTCGAACCATTCCTGTGACACTAGTCATAGATTCCGATGCTTAACTTCAGGATTACTGAATCCCTCTGACCTTCTTATTGACGATGAAACACTGAAATTGCTTCGGAATTAAATACAAAAGGCGCAATGCCGACTAAAGTATAAGAAGACTGACTCTTCTGATAGTCTATGATTTGAAACATTCCTGTGACACTAGTTAGGGAATCCGGTGCTTCACTCCAGGTTTACTGTATCCCTTGGACGTTCTAATTGACGATGAAACACAGAAATTGCATCGGAATTAAATACAAAAGGCACAATTCCGACTTAGGTACAAGAAGACTGACTCATCTTACTGTTTATGATTTGAACCATCCCTGTGACACTAGTTATAGATTCCGATGCTTCACTCAAGGTTTACTGTATCCCTTGGTCCTTCTTATTGACGATGAAACACAGAAATTGCATCGGAAATAAATACACTAGGCACAATGCCGATTTAAGTACAAGAAGACTGACTCTTCCTACTGTCTATGTTTTGAACCATTCCTGTGACACTAGTCATAGATTGCGTTGCTTCATTCAGGTTTCCTGTATCCTTTGGACCTTCTTATTGACGATGAAACACAGAAATTGCATCAGAATTAAATACAAAAGGCTCAATACCGACTTAAGTACAAGAAGACTGACTCTTCTTACTGACTATGTTTTGAACCACTCCTGTGACACTAGTCATAGATTCCGATGCTTAACTTCAGGATTACTGTATCCCCCTGACATTCTTATTGACGTTGAAACACAGAAATTGCATCGGAATCAAACACAAAAGGCACAATGCCGAATTAAGTACAGGATGGACCTTCTTTTTGACGATGAAACACAGAAATTGCATCGGAATTAAATACAAAAGGCACAATGCCGACTTAAGTAAAAGCAGTCTGACTCTTCTTACTGTCTATGATTTGAACCATTCCTGTGACACTAGTTACAGATTCCGATGCTTCACTCCAGGTTTACTGTATCCCTTGGACCATCTTATTGACTATGAAACAAAGAAGGTGCATCAGAATTAAATAGAAAATGCACAATGATTATTTAAGTACAAGAAGACTGACTCTTCTAACTGACTATGCTTTGAACCATTCCTGTGACACTAGTTATAGATTCTGATGCTTCTCTTCAGGTTTACTGGATCCCTTGGACCTTCTCATTGACGATGAAACACAGAAATTGCATCGGAATTAAATACAAAATGCACAATTCTTACTTAAATACAAGAAGACTTACTCTTCTTACTGACTATGTTTTGAATCACTCCTGTGACACTAGTCATAGATTCCGATGCTTAACTTCAGGATTACTGTATCCCCCTGACCTTATTGACGATGAAACACAGAAATTGCATCGGAATTAAATACAAAAGGCACAATGCCGAATTAAGTACAAGAAGACTGACTCTTCTTACTGTCTATGTTTTGAACCAATCCTGTGTCACTAGTTATAGACTACGATGCCTCACTCCAGGTTTACTGTATCCATTGGACCTTCTTATTGACGATGAAACACAGAAATTGCATCGGAATTAAATAGAAAAGGCACAATGCCGTCTTAAGTACAAGAATACTGACTCATCTTAATGACTATGTTTTGAACCGTCCCAGTGACTGTAGTTATAGATTCCGATGCTTCACTCCAGGTTTACTGTATCCCTTAGACCTTCTTATTGACGATGAAACACAGAAATTGCATCGGAATTAAATACAAAAAGCACAATGCCGACTTAAGTACAAGAAGACTGACTCTTCTTACTGACTATGTTTTGAACCATTCCTGTGACACTAGTTATAGATTCCGATGCTTCACTCAGGTTTACTGTATCCCTCTGACCTTCTTATTGACGATGAAACACAGAAATTGCATCAGAATTAAATACAAAAGGCACAATGCCGACTTAAGTACAAGAAGACTGACTCTTCTTACTGTCTATGTTTTGAACCATTCCTGTGACACTAGTTATAGACTCCGATGATCTCTCCTTGTTTACTGTATCCCTTGGACCTTCTTATTGACGATGAAACACAGAAATTGCATCGGAATAAAATACAAAAAGCACAATGCCGACTTAAGTAAAAGAAGTCTGACTCTTCTTACTGTCTATGTTTTGAACCATTCCTGTGACACTAGTTATAGATTAAGATGCTTCACTCCAGGTTTACTGTATCCCTTGCACCTTCTTATTGAAGATGAAACACAGAAATTGCATCGGAATTAAATACACTAGGCACAATGCCGATTTATGAACAAGAAGACTGACTCTTCCTACTGTCTATGTTTTAAACAATTCTTGTGACACTAGTTATAGATTCCGATGCTTCACTCCAGGTTTACTGTATCCCTTGGACCTTCTTATTGACGATGAAACACAGAAATTGCATCAGAATGAAATAGAAAATGCACAATGATGACATATGTACAAGAAGACTGACTCTTCTTACTGACTATGCTTTGAACCATTCCTGTGACACTAATTATAGATCCGATGCTTCACTTCAGGTTTTCCGTATCCCTTGGACGTTCTAATTGACGATGAAACACAGAAATTGCATCGGAATTAAATACAAAAGGCACAATTCCGACTTAGGTACAAGAAGACTGACTCATCTAACTGTTTATGATTTGAACCATCCCTGTGACACTAGTTATAGATTCCGATGCTTCACTCAAGGTTTACTGTATCCCTTGGTCCTTCTTACTGACGATGAAACACAGAAATTGCATCGGAAATAAATACACTAAGCACAATGCCGATTTAAGTACAAGAAGACTGACTCTTCCTACTGTCTATGTTTTGAACCATTCCTGTGACACTAGTCATAGATTGCGTTGCTTCATTCAGGTTTACTGTATCCTTTGGACCTTCTTATTGACGATGAAACACAGAAATTGCATCGGAATTAAATACAAAAGGCGCAATACCGACTTAAGTACAAAAAGACTGACTCTTCTTACTGACTATGTTTTGAACCACTCCTGTGACACTAGTCATAGATTCCGATGCTTAACTTCAGGATTACTGTATCCCCCTGACCTTCTTATTGACGTTGAAACACAGAAATTGCATCGGAATTAAACACAAAAGGCACAATGCCGAATTAAGTACAGGAAGACTGACTCTTCTTACTGTCTATGTTTTGAAGCATTCCTGTGTCACTAGTTATAGACTCCGATGCCTCACTCCAGTTTTACTATATCCCTTGGACCTTCTTATTGACGATGAAACACAGAAATTGCATCGGAATTAAATACAAAAGGCACAATGCCGACTTAAGTAAAAGCAGTCTGACTCTTCTTACTGTCTATGATTTGAACCATTCCTGTGACACTAGTTACAGATTCCGATGCTTCACACCAGGTTTACTTTATCCCTTGGACCATCTTATTGACTATGAAACAAAGAAAGTGCATCAGAATTAAATAGAAAATGCACAATGATTATTGAAGTACAAGAAGACTGACTCTTCGTACTGACTATGCATTGAACTATTCCTGTGACACTAGTTATAGATTCCGATGCTTCTCTTCAGGTTTACTGTATCCCTTGGACCTTCTTATTGACGATGAAACACAGAAATTGCATCGGAATTAAATACAAAATGCACAATTCCTACTTAAATACAAGAAGACTGACTCTTCTTACTGACTATGTTTTGAACCACTCCTGTGACACTAGTCATAGATTCCGATGCTTAACTTCAGGATTACTGTATCCCCATGACCTTATTGACGATGAAACACAGAAATTGCATCGGAATTAAATACAAAAGGCACAATGCCGAATTAAGTACAAGAAGACTGACTCTTCTTACTGTCTATGTTTTGAACCAATCCTGTGTCACTAGTTATAGACTACGAAGCCTCACTCCAGGTTTACTGTATCCATTGGACCTTCTTATTGGCGATGAAACACAGAAATTGCATCGGAATTAAATACAAAAAGCACAATGCCGACTTAAGTACAAGAAGACTGACTCTTCTTACTGACTATGTTTTGAACCATTCCTGTGACACTAGTTATAGATTCCGATGCTTCACTTCAGGTTTACTGTATCCCTCTGACCTTCTTATTGACGATGAAACACAGAAATTGCATCAGAATTAAATACAAAAGGCACAATGCCGACTTAAGTACAAGAAGACTGACTCTTCTTACTGTCTATGTTTTGAACCATTCCTGTGACACTAGTTATAGACTCCGATGATCTCTCCTTGTTTACTGTATCCCTTGGACCTTCTTATTGACGATGAAACACAGAAATTGCATCGGAATTGAATACAAAAGGCACAATGCCGACTTAAGTAAAAGTAGTCTGACTCTTCTTACTGTCTATGTTTTGAACCATTCCTGTGACACTAGTTATAGATTCCGATGCTTCACTCCAGGTTTACTGTATCCCTTGGACCTTCTTATTGACGATGAAACACAGAAATTGCATCAGAATGAAATAGAAAATGTACAATGATGACATATGTACAAGAAGACTGACTCTTCTTACTGACTATGCTTTGAACCATTCCTGTGACACTAATTATAGATCCGATGCTTCACTTCAGGTTTACCGTATCCCTTGGACGTTCTAATTGACGATGTAACACAGAAATTGCATCGGAATTAAATACAAAAGGCACAATTCCGACTTAGGTACAAGAAGACTGACTCATCTAACTGTTTATGTTTTGAACCATCCCTGTGACACTAGTTATAGATTCCGATGCTTCACTCAAGGTTTACTGTATCCCTTGGTCCTTCTTATTGACGATGAAACACAGAAATTGCATCGGAAATAAAAACACTAGGCACAATGCCGATTTAAGTACAGGAAGACTGACTCTTCCTACTGTCTATGTTTGGAATCATTCCTGTGACACTAGTCATATATTGCGTTGCTTCATTCAGGTTTACTGTATCCTTTGGACCTTCTTATTGACGATGAAATACAGAAATTGCATCGGAATTAAATACAAAAGGCGCAATACCGACTTAAGTACAAGAAGACTGACTCTTCATACTGACTATGTTTTGAACCACTCCTGTGACACTAGTCACAGATTCTGATGCTTAACTTCAGGATTACTGTATCCCCCTGACCTTCGTATTGACGTTGAAACACAGAAATTGCATCGGAATTAAATACAAAAGGCACAATGCCGAACTAAGTACAATAAGACTGACTCTTCTTACTGTCTATGTTTTGAAGCATTCCTGTGTCACTAGTTATAGACTCCGATGTCTCACTCCAGGTTTACTGTATCCCTTGGACCTTCTTATTGACGATGAAACACAGAAATTGCATCGGAATTAAATACAAAAGGCACAATGCCGACTTAAGTAAATGAAGTCTGACTCTTCTTACTGTCTATGATTTGAACCATTCCTGTGACACTAGTTACAGATTCCGATGCTTCACTCCAGGTTTACTGTATCCCTTGGACCATCTTATTGACTATGAAACAAAGAAAGTGCATCAGAATTAAATAGAAAATGCACAATGATTAATTAAGTACAAGAAGTCTGACTCTTCTTACTGACTATGCTTTGAACCATTCCTGTGACACTAGTTATAGATTCCGATGCTTCTCTTCAGGTTTACTGTATCCCTTGGACCTTCTTATTGACGATGAAACACAGAAATTGCATCGGAATTAAATACAAAATGCACAATTCCTACTTAAATACAAGAAGACTGACTCTTCTTACTGACTATGTTTTGAACCACTCCTGTGACACTAGTCATAGATTCCGATGCTTAACTTCAGGATTGCTGTATCCCCCTGACCTTCTTATTGACGATGAAACACAGAAATTGCATCGGAATTAAATACAAAATGCACAATTCCTACTTAAATACAAGAAGACTGACTCTTCTTACTGACTATGTTTTGAACCATTCCTGTGACACTAGTCTTAGATTCCGATGCTTAACTTCAGGATTACTGTTTCCCTTCAACCTTCTTATTGACGATGAAACACAGAAATTGCACCGGAATGAAATACAAAAGGCACAATGCCGACTTAAGTACAAGAAGACTACATTTTCCAACTCTCTATGTTTAGAACCATTCCTGTGACACTAGTTATAGATTCCGATGCTTCACTTCAGGTTTACCGTATCCCTTGGACCGTCTGATTGACGATGAAACACAGAAATTGCATCGGAATTAAATACAAAAGGCACAATTCCGACTTAAGTACAAGAAGACTGACACTTCTTACTGACTATGGTTTGAACCATTCTTGTAACACTAGCAATAGATTCCGATGCTTTACTTCTGGTTTACTGTATCCCTTAAACCTTCTTTTTGACGATGAAACATACAAATTGCTTCGGAATTAAATACAAAAGGCACAATGCAGACTTATGTACAAGAAGACAGACTCTTGTTACTGTCAATGTTCTGAACCATTCCTTCGACTCTAATTATAAATTCCAATTCTTCACTTCAGGTTTACTGTATCCCTCTGACCTTCTTATTGACGATAAAACACAGAAATTGCATCGGAATTAAATACAAAATTCACAATTCAACTTAAGTACAAGAAGACTGTCTCTTCCTACTGTCTATGTTTTGAACCATTCCTGTGACACTAGTTATAGATTCCGATGCTTCAATTCAGGTCCACTGTATCCCTTGGACCTTCTTATTGACGATGAAACACAGAAATTGCATCGGAATTGTATACAAAAGGCACAATGCCGACTTAAGTACACAAAGAATGACTCTTCTTATTGTCTATGTTTTGAACCATCCCTTTTACACTAGTTATAGATTCCGATGCTTCACTTCAGGTTTACTGTATCCCTTGGACCTTCTTATTGAAGATGAAACACAGAAATTGCATCGGAATTAAATACACTAGGCACAATGCCGTTTTAAGTACATGTAGACTTACTTTTCCTACTGTCTATGTTTTGAACCATTCCTGTGACACTAGTTATAGATTCCGATGGTTCATTTCAGGTTTACTATATCCCTTGGACCTTCTTATTGACGATGAAACACAGAAATTGCATCAGAATTAAATAGAAAATGCACAATGATGGCACATGTACAAGAAGACTGACTCTTCTCACTGACTATGCTTTGAACCATTCCCGTGACACTAATTATAGATTCCGATGCTTCACTTCAGTTTTACCGTATCCCTTGGACCTTCTTATTGACGATGAAACACAGAAATTGCATCAGAATTAAATAGAAAATGCACAATGATGACATATGTACTAGAAGACTGACTCTTCTTACTGACTATGGTTTGAACCATTCTTGTAACACTAGCTATAGATTCCGATGCTTTACTTCAGGTTTACTGTATCCCTTAAACCTTCTTTTTGACGATGAAACATAGAAATTACTTCGGAATTAAATACAAAAGGCACAATGCCGACTTAAGTACAAGAAGACTGACTCTTGTTACTGTCTATGTTCTGAACCATTCCTGTGACTCTAGTTATAGATTCCGATGCTTCACTTCAGGTTTACTGTATCCCTCTGACCTTCTTATTGACGATGAAACACAGAAATTGCATCGGAATTAAATACAAAAGGCGCAATGCCGAATTAAGTACAAGAAGACTGACTCTCCTTACTGTCTATGCTTTGAACCATTCCTGTGACACTAGTTATAGACTCCGATGCTTCACTCCAGGTTTACTGTATCCGTTGGACCTTCTTATTGACGATGAAACACAGAAATTGCATCGGAATTAAATACAAAAGGCGCAATGCCGAATTAAGTACAAGAAGACTGACTCTCCTTACTGCCTATGCTTTGAACCATTCCTGTGACACTAGTTATAGACTCCGATGCTTCACTCCAGGTTTACTGTATCCGTTGGACCTTCTTATTGACGATGAGACACAGAAATTGCTTCGGAATTAAATACAAAAGGCGCAATGCCGAATTAAGTACAAGAAGACTGACTCTCCTTACTGTCTATCCTCTGAACCATTCCTGTGACACTAGTTATAGATTCCGATGATTCACTTCAGGTTTACTGTATCCCTTGGACCTTCTTATTGAAGATGAACACAGAAATTGCATCGGAATTAAATACACTAGGCACAATGCCGACTTAAGTACAAGAATACTGACTCATCTTGCTGTTTATGTTTGAACCGTCCCTGTGACTCAGGTTAAAGATTCCGATGCTTCACTCCAGGTTTAATGTATCCGTTGGACCTTCTTATTGACGATGAGACACAGAAATTGCATCGGAATTAAATAGAAAATGCACAATGATGACTTAAGTACAAGAAGGCTGACTCTTCTTACTGACTATGTTTTGAACCATTCCTGTGACACTAGTTATAGACTCCGATGCTTCAATTCAGGTCTACTCTATCCCTTAGACCTTCTTATTGACGATGAAACACAGAAATTGCATCGGAATTAAATACTAAAGGCACAATGCCGACTTAAGTACAAGAAGACTGACTCTTCTTACTGACTATGTTTTGAACCATTCCTGTGACACTAGTTATAGATTCCGATGCATCACATCAGGTTTACTGTATCCCTCTGACCTTCTGATTGACGATGGAACACAGAATTTGCATCGGAATTAAATACAAAAGGCACAATGCCGAATTAAGTACAAGAAGACTGACTCTTCTTACTGTCTATGTTTTCAACCATTCCTGTGACACTAGTTATACATTCCGATGCGTCAATTCAGGTCTACCGTATCCCTTGGACCTTCTTATTACCGATGAAACACAGAAATTGCATCGGAATTCAATACAAAAGGCACAGTGCCGTCTTAAGTACAAGAAGACTGACCCTTCTTACTGACTATGTTTTAAACCATTCCTGTGACACTAGTTATAGATTCCGATGCTTCACATCAGGTTTACTGTATCCCTCTGACAGTCTTATTGACGATGAAACACAGAAAATGCATCGGAATTAAATAGGAAATGCACAATGCCGAATTAAGTACTAGAAGACTGACTCTTCCTACTGTGGATGTTTTGAACCATTCCTGTGACACTAGTTATAGATTTCGATGCTTCGCTTCAGGTTTACTGTATCCCTTGGACCTTCTTATTGACGATTAAACACAGAAATTGCATCGGAATTAAATCCAAAAGGCACAATGCCGACTTAAGTACAAGAAGACTGACTCTTCTTACTGACTATGTTTTGAATCATTCTTGTGACACTAGCTATAGATTCCGATGCTCCCCTTCACGTTTACTGTATCCCTTAAACCTTCATATTGACGATGAAACACAGAAATTGCATCGGAATTAAATACAAAGGGCGCAATGCCGACTTATGTACAAGAAGACTGACTCTTCTTACTGTCTATGACTTGAACCATTCCTATGACTCTAGTTATAGATTCCGATGCTTCACTTCAGGTTTACTGTATCCCTCTGACCTTCTTATTGACGATGAAACACAGAAATTGCATCGGAAATAAATACAAAAGCACAATGCCGACTTAAGTACATGTAGACTGACCTTTCCTACTGTCTATGTTTTGAACCGTTCCTGTGACACTAGTTATAGATTCCGATGGTTCATTTCAGGTTTACTGTATCCCTTGGACCTTCTTATTGACGATGAAACACGGAATTGTATCGGAATTAAATACAAATGGCACAATGCCGACTTAAGTACAAGATGACTGACTCTTCCAACTGTCTATGTTTTGAACCATTCCTGTGACACTAGTTATAGATTCCGATGCTTCTCTTCAGGTTTACTGTATCCCTCTGACAGTCTTATTGACGATGAAACACAGAAATTGCATTCGAATTAAATAGAAAATGCACAATGCCGACATAAGTACTAGAGGACTGACTCTTCCTACTGTGTATGTTTTGAACCATTCCTGTGACACTAGTTATAGATTCCGATGCTTCACTTCAGGTTTACTGTATCCCTTGGACCATCTTATTGACGATGACACACTGAAATTGCATCGGAATTAAATACAAAAGGCACAATGCAGACTTAACTACAAGAAGACTGACTCTTCTTACTGACTATGCTTTGAACCATTCCTGTGACACTAGTTATAGATTCCGATGCTTAACTTCAAGATTACTGTATCCCTCTGACCTTCTTAGTGACGATGATACAAAGAAATTGCATCGGAATTAAATACAAAAAGCACATTGCCGACTTAAGTACAAGAATACTGACTCATCTTACTGTCTATGTTCTGAACCGACCCCGTGACACTACTTATAGATTCCGATGCTTCACTCCAGGTTTACTGTGTCCCTTGGACCTTCTTATTGAAGATGAAACACAGAAATTGCATCGGAATTAAATACAATAGACACAATGCCGACTTAAGTACAAGAAGACTGACTCTTTTTACTGTCTATGCTTTGAACCATTCCTGTGACACTAGTTATAGACTCCGATGCTTCACTCCAGGTTTACTGTATCCGTTCGACCTTCTTATTGACGATGAAACACAGAAATTGCATCGGAATTAAATACTAAAGGCACAATGCCGACTTAAGTACAAGAAGACTGACTCTTCTTACTGACTATGTTTTGAACCATTCCTGAACACTAGTTATAGATTCCGATGCTTCACATCAGGTTTACTGTATCCCTCTGACCTTCTCATTGACGATGGAACACAGAATTTGCATCGGAATTAAATACAGAAGGCACAATGCCGTCTTAAGTACAAGAAGACTGACCCTTCTTACCGACTATGTTTTAAACCATTCCTGTGATACTAGTTATAGATTCCGATGCTTCACATCAGGTTTACTGTATCCCTCTGACAGTCTTATTGACGATGAAACACAGAAATTGCATCGGAATTAAATAGGAAATGCACAATGCCGAATTAAGTACTAGAAGACTGACTCTTCCTACTGTGGATGTTTTGAACCATTCCTGTGACACTAGTTATAGATTTCGATGCTTCACTTCAGGTTTACTGTATCCCTTGGACCTTCTTATTGACGATTAAACACAGAAATTGCATCGAAATTAAATCCAAAAGGCACAATGCCGACTTAAGTACAAGAAGACTGACTCTTCTTACTGACTATGTTTTGAATCATTCTTGTGACTCTAGCTATAGATTCCGATGCTCCCCTTCACGTTTACTGTATCCCTTAAACCTTCATATTGACGATGAAACACAGAAATTGCATCGGAATTAAATACAATAGGCACAATGCCGACTTATGTACAAGAAGACTGACTCTTCTTACTGTCTATGACTTGAACCATTCCAATGACTCTAGTTATAGATTCCGATGCTTCACTTCAGGTTTAATGTATCCCTTGGACCTTCTTATTGACGATGAAACACGGAATTGTATCGGAATTAAATACAAATGGCACAATGCCGACTTAAGTACAATATGACTGACTCTTTCAACTGTCTATGTTTTGAACCATTCCTGTGACACTAGTTATAGATTCCGATGCTTCTCTTCAGGTTTACTGTATCCCTCTGACAGTCTTATTGACGATGAAACACAGAAATTGCATCGGAATTAAATAGAAAATGCACAATGCCGACTTAAGTACTAGAGGACTGACTCTTCCTACTGTGTATGTTTTGAACCATTCCTGTGACACTAGTTATAGATTCCGATGCTTCACTTTAGGTTTACTGTATCCCTTGGACCTTCTTATTGACTATGATACACAGAAATTGCAACGGAATTAAATACAAAAGGCACAATGCAGACTTAACTATAAGAAGACTGACTCTTCTTACTGACTATGCTTTGAACCATTCCTGTGACACTAGTTATAGATTCCGATGCTTAACTTCAAGATTACTGTATCCCTCTGACCTTCTTAGTGACGATGATACAAAGAAATTGCATCGGAATTAAATACAAAAAGCACATTGCCGACTTAAGTACAAGAATACTGACTCATCTTACTGTCTATGTTCTGAACCGACGCCGTGACACTAGTTATACATTCCGATGCTTCACTCCAGGTTTACTGTGTCCCTTGGACCTTCTTATTGAAGATGAAACACAGAAATTGCATCGGAATTAAATACAATAGACACAATGCCGACTTAAGTACAAGAAGACTGACTCTCCTTACTGTCTATGATTTGAACCATTCCTGTGACACTAGTTATAGACTCCGATGCTTCACTCCAGGTTTACTGTATCCGTTGGACCTTCTTATTGACGATGAAACACAGAAATTGCATCGGAATTAAATACAAAAGGCGCAATGCCGAATTAAGTACAAGAAGACTGACTCTCCTTACTGTCTATGCTTTGAACCATTCCTGTGACTCTAGTTATAGATTCCGATGCTTCACTTCAGGTTTACTGTTTCACTCTGACCTTCTTATTGACGATGAAACACATAAATTGCATCGGAATTAAATACAAAATTCACAATTCCGACATAAGTACAAGTAGACTGACTCTTCCTACTGTCTATGATTTGAACCATTCCTGTGACACTAGTTATAGACTCCGATGCTTCAATTCAGGTCTACTGTATCCCTTGGACCTTCTTATTGACGATGAAACACAGAAATTGCATCGGAATTAAATACTAAAGCACAATGCCGACTTAAGTACAAGAAGACTGACTCTTCTTACTGACTATGTTTTGAACCATTCCTGTGACACTAGTTACAGATTCCGATGCTTCACATCAGATTTACTGTATCCCTCTGACCTTCTGATTGACGATGGAACACAGAATTTGCATCGGAATTAAATACAAAAGGCACAATGCCGACTTAAGTACAAGAAGACTGACTCTTCTTACTGTCTATGTTTTCAACCATTCCTGTGACACTAGTTATAGATTCCGATGCTTCAATTCAGGTCTACCGTATCCCTTGGACCTTCTTATTGCCGATGAAACACAGAAATTGCATCGGAATTCAATACAAAAGGCACAATGCCGTCTTAAGTACAAGAAGACTGACCCTTCTTACTGACTATGTTTTAAACCATTCCTGTGACACTAGTTATAGATTCCGATGCTTCACATCAGGTTTACTGTATCCCTCTGACAGTCTTATTGACAATGAAACACAGAAATTGCATCGGAATTAAATAGGAAATGCACAATGCCGAATTAAGTACTAGAAGACTGACTCTTCCTACTGTGGATGATTTGAACCATTCCTGTGACACTAGTTATAGATTTCGATGCTTCACTTCAGGTTTACTGTATCCCTTGGACCTTCTTATTGACGATTAAACACAGAAATTGCATCGGAATTAAATCCAAAAGGCACAATGCCGACTTAAGTACAAGAAGACTGACTCTTCTTACTGACTATGTTTTGAATCATTCTTGTGACACTAGCTATAGATTCCGATGCTCCCCTTCACGTTTACTGTATCCCTTAAACCTTCATATTGACGATGAAACACAGAAATTGCATCGGAATTAAATACAAAAGGCACAATGCCGACTTATGTACAAGAAGACTGACTCTTCTTACTGTCTATGACTTGAACCATTCCTATGACTCTAGTTATAGATTCCGATGCTTCACTTCAGGTTTACTGTATTCCTCTGACCTTCTTATTGACGATGAAACACAGAAATTGCATCGGAAATAAATACAAAAGCACAATGCCGACTTAAGTACATGTAGACTGACTTTTCCTGCTGTCTATGTAATGAACCGTTCCTGTGACACTAGTTATAGTTTCCGATGGTTCATTTCAGGTTTACTGTATCCCTTGGACCTTCTTATTGACGATGAAACACGGAATTGTATCGGAATTAAATACAAATGGCACAATGCCGACTTAAGTACAAGATGACTGACTCTTCCAACTGTCTATGTTTTGAACCATTCCTGTGACACTAGTTATAGATTCCGATGCTTCTCTTCAGGTTTACTGTATCCCTCTGACAGTCTTATTGACGATGAAACACAGAAATTGCATCGGAATTAAATAGAAAATGCACAATGCCGACTTAAGTACTAGAGGACTGACTCTTCCTACTGTGTATGTTTTGAACCATTCCTGTAACACTAGTTATAGATTCCGATGCTTCACTTCAGGTTTACTGTATCTCTTGGACCTTCTTATTGACGATGACACACAGAAATTGCATCGGAATTAAATACAAAAGGCACAATGCAGACTTAACTACAAGAAGACTGACTCTTCTTACTGACTATGCTTTGAACCATTCCTGTGACACTAGTTATAGATTCCGATGCTTAACTTCAAGATTACTGTATCCCTCTGACCTTCTTAGTGACGATGATACAAAGAAATTGCATCGGAATTAATTACAAAAAGCACATTGCCGACTTAAGTACAAGAATACTGACTCATCTTACTGTCTATGTTCTGAACCGACCCCGTGACACTAGTTATAGATTCCGATGCTTCACTCCAGGTTTACTGTGTCGCTTGGACCTTCTTATTGAAGATGAAACACAGAAATTGCATCGGAATTAAATACAATAGACACAATGCCGACGTAAGTACAAGAAGACTGACTCTTGCCACTGTCTATGATTTGAACCATTCCTGTGACACTAGTTATAGATTCCGATGCTTCACTTGAGGTTTACTGTATCCCTTGGACCTTTTTATGGACGATGAAACACTGAAATTGCATCGGAATTAAATACAAAAGGCACAATGCCGACTTAAGTACAAGAAGACTGACTCTTCTTACTGACTATGTTCGGAATCATTCTTATGACACTAGCTATAGATTCCGATGCTCCCCTTCAGGTTTACTGTATCCCTTAAACCTTCATATTGACGATGAAACACAGAAATTGCATCGGAATTAAATACAAAAGGCACAATGCCGACTTATGTACAAGAAGACTGACTCTTCTTACTGTCTATGTCTTGAACCATTCCTATGACTCTAGTTATAGATTCCGATGCTTCACTTCAGGTTTACTGTATCCCTCCGACCTTCGTATTGACGATGAAACACAGATATTGCATCGGAAATAAATACAAAAGGCACAATGCCGACATAAGTTCAAGAAGACTGACTCTTCTTACTGTCTATGTTTTCAACCATTACTGTGACACTAGTTATAGATTCCGACTCTTCAATTCAGGTCTACTGTATCACTTGGACCTTCTTATTGACGATGAAACACAGAAATTGCATCGGAAATCAATACAAAAGGCACAATGCCGACTTAAGTACAAGAAGACTGACTCTTCTTACTGACTATGTTTTGAACCATTTCTGTTACACTAGTTATAGATTCAGATGCTTCACATCAGGTTTACTGTATCCCTCTGACCTTCTTATTGACGATGAAACACAGAAATTGCATCGGAAATAAATACAAAAGGCACAATGCCGACTTAAGTACATGTAGACTGACTTTTCCTACTGTCTATGTTATGAACCATTCCTGTGACACTAGTTATAGATTCCGATGGCTCATTTCAGGTTTACTGTATCCTTTGGACCTTCTTATTGACGATGAAACACGGAATTGTATCGGAATTAAATACAAATGGCACAATGCCGACTTAAGTACAAGATGACTGACTCTTCCAACTATGTTTTGAACCATTCCTGTGACACTAGTTATAGTTTCCGATGCTTCTCTTCAGGTTTACTGTATCCCTCTGACAGTCTTATTGACGATGAAACACAGAAATTGAATCGAAATGAAATAGAAAATGCACAATGCCGACTTAAGTACTAGAGGACTGACTCTTCCTACTGTGTATGTTTTGAACCATTCCTGTGACAGTAGTTATAGATTCCGATGCTTCACTTCAGGTTTACTGTATCCCTTGGACCTTCTTATTGACGATGACACACAGAAATTGCATCGGAGTGAAATACAAGCGGCACAATGCAGACTTAACTACAAGAAGACTGACTCTTCTTACTGACTATGTTTTTGAACCATTCCTGTGACACTAGTTATAGATTCTGATGCTTCACTTCAGGTTTACTGTATCTCTCTGACCTTCTTATTGACGAAGAATCACAGAAATTGCATCGGAATTAAATACAAAAGGCACAATGCCGAATTAAGTACAAGAAGACTGACTCTTCTTACTGCCTATGATTTAAACCATTAATGTGAGACTAATTATAGACTCCGATGCTTCACTCGAGGTTAACTGTATCCCTCTGACCTTCTTATTGACGATGAAATACAGATATTGCATCGGAACTAAGTACAAAAGGCACAATGCCGACTGATGTACAAGAAGACTGATTCTTCCTACTGTCTATGTTTTGAACCATTCCTGTGACACTAGTTATTGATTCCGATGCTTCACTCCAGTTTTACTGTGTCCCTAGGACCACCTGATAGACGATGAAACACAGAAATTGCATCGGAATTAAATACAATAGCCACGATGCCGACTTAAGTACAAGAAGACTGACTCTTGCTATTGTTTATGTTTTTAACCATTCCTGTGACCCTAGTTATAGATTCTGATGCTTCACTTCATGTTTACTGTATCCCTTGGACCTTCTTATTGACGATGAAACACAGAAATTGCATCGGAAGTAAACACAAATGGCACAATGCCGACTTAAGTACAAGAAGACTGACTCTTCCAACTGTCTATGTTATGAACCATTCCAGTGACACTACTTTTAGATTCCGATGCTTCTCTTCAGGTTTACTGTATACCTCTGACAGTCTTATTGACGATAAAACACAGAAATTGCATCGGAATTAAATAGAAAATGCACAATGCTGACTTAAGTACTAGAAGACTGACTCTTCCTACTGTGTATGCTTTGAACCATTCCTGTGACACTAGTTATAGATTCTGATGCTTTACTTCAGGTTTACTGTATCCCTTGGACCATCTTATTGACGATGAAACACAGAAATTGTATCGGAATTAAATACAATAGGCACAATGCCGACTTAAGTACAAGAAGACTGACTCTTGCTACTGTCTATGTTTTGAACCATTCCTGTGACACTAGTTATAGATTAGGATGCTTCACTTCAGGTTTGCTGTATCCCTTGCACCTTCTTATTGACGATGAAACACAGAAATTGCATCGGAATTAAATACAAAAGGCACAATACCGACATAAGTACAAGAAGACTGTCTCTTCTTACTGACTGTGTTTTGAACCATTCCTGTGACACTAGTTATAGATTCAGATGCTTATCTTCAGGATTACTGTATCCCTTGGTTCTTCTTATTGACGATTAAACACATAAATTGCATCGGAATTAAATAGAAAAGGCACAAAACCGACTTAAGTACAAGAAGACTGACTCTTCTTACTGACAATGTTTTGAACCCTTCTTGTGACACTACATATAGATTCTGGTGATTCACTTCAGGTTTACTGTATCCCTTAAACCTTCTTATTGTCGATGAAACACAGAAATTGCATCGGAATTAAATACAAAAGGCACAATGCTGACTTAAGTACAAGAAGACTGACTCTTCTTACTGTCTATGATTAGAACCATTCCTGTGACACTAGTAATAGATTCCGATGCTTCAATTCAGGTCAACTGTATCCCTTGGACCTTCTTATCGACGATGAATCACAGAAATTGCATCGGAATTAAATACAAAAGGCACAATGCCGACTTAAGTACAAGAAGTCTGACTCTTCTTACTGACTATGTTTTGAACCATTCCTGTGACACTAGTTATAGATTCCGATGCTTCACATCAGGTTTACTGTATCCCTCTGACCTTCTTATTGTCGATGAAACACAGAACTTGCATCGGAATTAAATACAAAAGGCACAATGCCGACTTAAGTACATGTACACTGACTTTTCCTACTGTCTATGTTTTGAACCTTTCCTGTGACACTAGTTATGGATTCGAATAGTTCATTTCAGGTGAACTGTATCCCTTGGACCTTCTTATTGACGATGAAACACAGAAATTGAATCGGAATTAAATACAAAAGGCACAATGCCGACATAAGTACAAGAAGACTGACTCTTCCAACTGTCTATGTTTGAACCATTCCTGTGACACTAGTTATAGATTCCGATGCTTCTCTTCAGGTTTACTGTATCCCTCTGACCGTCATATTGACGATGAAACACAGAAATTGCATCGGAATTAAATAGGAAATGCACAATGCCGACTTAAGTACTAGAAGACTGACTCTTCCTACTGTGTATGTTTTGAACCATTCCTGTGACACCAGTTACAGATTCCGATGCTTCGCTTCAGGTTTACTGTATCCCTTGGACATTCTTATTGACGATGAAACACAGAAATTGCATCGGAATTAAATACAAAAGGCACAATGCAGACTTAACTACACGAAGACTGACCCTTCCTTGTGGCTATGCTGTGAACCACTCCTGTGACACTAGTTATAGATTCCGATGCTTAACTTCAAGATTACTGTATCTATCTGACCTTCTTAGTGACGATGAAACACAGGAATTGCTTCGGAATTAAATACAAAAAACACATTGCCGACTTAAGTACAAGAGAACTGACTCATCTTACTGTCTATGTTTTGAACCGTCCCTGTGGCACTAGTTATAGATTCCGATGCTTCACTCCAGGTTTACTGTATCCCTTGGACCTTCTTATTGACGATGAAACACAGAAATTGCATCGGAAATCAATACAAAAGGCACAAAGCCGACTTAAGTACAAGAAGACTGACTCTTCTTACTGACTATGTTTTGAACCATTCCTGTTACACTAGTTGTAGATTCAGATGCTTCACATCAGGTTTACTGTATCCCTCTGACATTCTTATTGACGATGAAACACAGAAATTGCATCGGAATTAAATACAATAGGCACGATGCCGACTTAAGTACAAGAAGACTTACTCTTGCTACTGTTTATGTTTTTAACCATTCCTGTGACCCTAGTTATAGATTCTGATGCTTCACTTCATGTTTACTGTATCCCTTGGACCTTCTTATTGACGATGAAACACAGAAATTGCATCGGAATTCAGTACAAAAGGCACAATGCCGACTTAAGTACAAGAAGACTGACTCTTCTTACTGACTATGTTTTGAACCATTCCTTTGACACTAGTTATAGATTCTTTTGCTTCACATCAGGTTTACGGTATCCTTCTGACCTTCTTATTGACGATGAAACACAGAAATTGCATCGGAAATAAATACAAAATACACAATGCCGACTTAAGTACTTGTAGACTGACTTTTCCTACTGTCTATGTTTTAAACCATTCCTGTTACACTAGTTATAGATTCCGATGTTTCATTTCAGGTTTACTGTATCCCTTGGACCCTCTTGTTGACGATGAAACACAGAAATTGCATCGGAAGTAAATACAAATGGCACAATGCCGACTTAAGTACAAGAAGACTGACTCTTCCAACTGTCTATGTTATGAACCATTCCAGTGACACCACTTTTAGATTCCGATGCTTCTCTTTAGGTTTACTGTATCCCTCTGACATTCTTATTGACGATAAAACACAGAAATTGCATCGGAATTAAATAGGAAATGCACAATGCCGACTTAAGTACTAGAAGACTGACTCTTCCTACTGTGTATGTTTTGAACCATTCCTGTGACACTAGTTATAGATTCCGATGCTTTACTTCAGGTTTACTGTATCCCTTGGACCATCTTATTGACGATGAAACACAGAAATTGCATCGGAATTAAATACAAAAGGCACAGTGGCAGACTTAACTTCAACAAGACTGACTCTTCTTACTGACTATGCTTTGAACCATTACTGTGACACTAGTAATAGATTCCGATGCTTCAATTCAGGTCAACTGTATCCCTTGGACCTTCTTATTGACGGTTAAACACAGAAATTGTATCGGAATTAAATACAATAGGCACAATGCCGACTTAAGTACAAGAAGACTGACTCTTGCTACTGTCTATGTTTTGAACCATTCCTGTGACACTAGTTATAGATTAGGATGCATCACTTCAGGTTTGCTGTATCCCTTGGACCTTCTTATTGACGATGAAACACAGAAATTGCATCGGAATTAAATACAAAAGGCACAGTGGCAGACTTAACTTCAACAAGACTGACTCTTCTTACTGACTATGCTTTGAACCATTACTGTGACACTAGTAATAGATTCCGATGCTTCAATTCAGGTCAACTGTATCCCTTGGACCTTCTTATTGACGGTTAAACACAGAAATTGTATCGGAATTAAATACAATAGGCACAATGCCGACTTAAGTACAAGAAGACTGTCTCTTCTTACTGACTGTGTTTTGAACCATTCCTGTGACACTAGTTATAGATTCAGATGCTTAACTTCAGGATTACTGTATCCCTTCGTTCTTTTTATTGACGATTAAACACAGAAATTGC
Organism: Schistocerca americana; assembly: GCF_021461395.2. Lineage (NCBI taxonomy): Eukaryota > Metazoa > Arthropoda > Insecta > Orthoptera > Acrididae > Schistocerca > Schistocerca americana. Next base: position 13,554,935 of record NC_060122.1, read on the forward strand.
ATCGGAATTAAATAGAAAAGGCACAATGCCGACTTAAGTACAAGAAGACTGACTCTTCTTACTGACTATGTTTTGAACCCTTCTTGTGACACTAGATATAGATTCCGGTGATTCACTTCAGGGGTTACTGTATCCCTTAAACCTTCTTATTGTCGATGAAACACAGAAATTGCATCGGAATTAAATACAAAAGGAACAATGCTGACTTAAGTACAAGAAGACTGACTCTTCTTACTGTCTATGTTTAGAACCATTCCTGTGACACTAGTAATAGATTCCGATGCTTCAATTCAGGTCAACTGTATCCCTTGGACCTTCTTATCGACGATGAATCACAAAAATTGGATCGGAATTAAATACAAAAGGCACAATGCCGACTTAAGTGCAAGAAGTCTGACTCTTCTTACTGACTATGTTTTGAACCATTCCTGTGACACTAGTTATAGATTCCGATACTTCACATCAGGTTTACTGTATATCTCTGACCTTCTTATTGACGATGAAACACAGAACTTGCATCGGAATTAAATACAAAAGGCACAATGCCGACTTAAGTACATGTAGACTGACTTTTCCTACTGTCTATGTTTTGAACCTTTCCTGTGACACTAGTTATGGATTCGGATGGTTCATGTCAGGTGTACTGTATCCCTTGGAACTTCTTATTGACGATGAAACACAGAAATTGAATCGGAATTAAATACAAAAGGCACAATGCCGACATAAGTACAAGAAGACCGACTCTTCCAACAGTCTATGATTTGAACCATTCCTGTGACACTAGTTATAGATTCCGATGCTTCTCTCCAGGTTTATTGTATCCCTCTGTCCGTCATATTGACGATGAAACACAGAAATTGCATCGGAATTAAATAGGAAATGCACAATGCCGACTTAAGTACTAGTAGACTGGCTCTTCCTACTGTGTATGTTTTGAACCATTCCTGTGACACCAGTTATAGATTCCGATGCTTCGCTTCAGGTTTACTGTATCCCTTGGACTTTCTTATTGACGATGAAACACAGAAATTGCATCGGAATGAAATACAAAAGGCACAATGCAAACTTAACTACAAGAAGAGTGACCCTTCCTTGTGACTATGCTGTGAACCACTCCTGTGACACTAGTTATAGATTCCGATGCTTAACTTCAGTATTACTGTATCCCTCTGACCTTCTTAGTGACGATGAAACACAGGAATTGCTTCGGAATTAAATACAAAAAACACATTGCCGACTTAAGTACATGAAAACTGACTCATCTTACTGTCTATGTTTTGAACCGTCCCTGTGGCACTAGTTATTGATTCCGATGCTTCACTCCAGGTTTACTGTATCCCTTGGACCTTCTTATTGACGATGAAACACAGAAATTGCATCGGAAATCAATACAAAAGGCACAAAGCCGACTTAAGTACAAGAAGACTGACTCTTCTTACTGACTACGTTTTGAACCATTCCTGTTACAGTAGTTATAGATTCAGATGCTTCACATCAGGTTTACTGTATCCCTCTGACCTTCTTATTGACGATGAAACACAGAAATTGCATCAGAAATAAATACAAAAGGCACAATGCCGACTTAAGTACATGTTGACTGACTTTTCCTACTGTCTATGTTTTGAACCATTCCTTTGACACTAGTTATAGATTAGGATGCTTCACTTCAGGTTTGCTGTATCCCTTGGACCTTCTTATTGACGATGAAACACAGAAGTTGCATCGGAATTAAATACAAAAGGCACAATACCGACATAAGTACAAGAAGACTGTCTCTTCTTACTGACTGTGTTTTGAACCATTCCTGTGTCACTAGTTATAGATTCAGATGCTTAACTTCAGGATTACTATATCCCTTGGTTCTTCTTATTGACGATTAAACACAGAAATTGCATCAGAATTAAATCGAAAAGGCACAATCCCGACTTAAGTACAAGAAGACTGACTCTTCTTACTGACTATGTTTTGAACCCTTCTTGTGACACTAGATATAGATTCCGATGATTCACTTCAGGTTTACTGTATCCCTTAAACCTTCTTATTGTCGATGAAACACAGAAATTGCATCGGAATTAAATACAAAAGGCACAATGCTGACTTAAGTACAAGAAGACTGACTCTTCTTACTGTCTATGTTTAGAACCATTCCTGTGACACTAGTAATAGATTCCGATGCTTCAATTCAGGTCAACTGTATCCCTTGGACCTTCTTATCGATGATGAATCACAGAAATTGCATCGGAATTAAATACAAAAGGCACAATGCCGACTTAAGTACAAGAAGTCTGACTCTTCTTACTGACAATGTTTTGAACCATTCCTGTGACACTAGTTATAGATTCCGATGCTTCACATCAGGTTTACTGTATCCCTCTGACCTTCTTATTGACGATGAAACACAGAACTTGCATCGGAATTAAATACAAAAGGCACAATGCCAACTTAAGTACATGTAGACTGACTTTTCCTACTGTCTATGTTTTGAACCATTCCTGTGACACTAGTTATGGATTCGGATGGTTCATTTCAGGTGTACTGTATCCCTTGGACCTTCTTATTGACGATGAAACACAGAAATTGAATCGGAATTAAATACAAAAGGCACAATGCCGACTTATGTACAAGAAGACTGACTCTTCTTACTGTCTATGTTTTGAACCATTCCTATGACTCTAGTTATAGATTCCGATGCTTCACTTCAGGTTTACTGTATACCTCTGACCTTCTTATTGACGATGAAACACAGAAATTGCATCGGAAATCAATACAAAAGGCACAATGCCGACTTAGGTACAAGAAGGCTGACTCTTCTTACTGACTATGTTTTGAACCATTCCTGTTACACTAGTTATAGATTCAGATGCTTCACATCAGGTTTACTGTATCCCTCTGACCTTCTTATTGACGATGAAACACAGAAATTGCATCGGAAATAAATACAAAAGGCACAATGCCGACATAAGTACAAGAAGACCGACTCTTCCAACTGTCTATGTTTTGAACCATTCCTGTGACACTAGTTATAGATTCAGATGCTTCTCTCCAGGTTTATTGTATCCCTCTGTCCGTCATATTGACGATGAAACACAGATATTGCATCGGAATTAAATAGGAAATGCACAATGCCGACTTAAGTACTAGTAGACTGACTCTTCCTACTGTGTATGTTTTGAACCATTCCTGTGACACCAGTTATAGATTCCGATGCTTCGCTTCAGGTTTACTGTATCCCTTGGACTTTCTTATTGACGATGAAACACAGAAACTGCATCGGAATGAAATACAAAAGGCACAATGCAGACTTAACTGAAAGAAGACTGACCCTTCCTTGTGACTATGCTGTGAACCACTCCTGTGACACTAGTTATAGATTCAGATGCTTCACATCAGATTTACTGTATCCCTCTGACCTTCTTATTGACGATGAAACACAGAAATTGCATCGGAATTAAATACAAAAAGCACAATGCCGACTTAAGTACAAGAAGACTGACTCTGCTTACTCACTATGTTTTGAACCATTCCTGCGACACTAGTTGTAGTTTCCGATGCTTCACATCAGGTTGACTGTATCGCTCTGACCTTCTTATTGACGATGAAACACAGAACTTGCTTCGGAATTAATTACAAAAGGCACAATGCCGACTTAAGTACATGTAGACTGAATTTTCCTACTGTCTACGTTTTGAACCATTTCTGTGACACTAGTTATAGATTCCGATGCTTCACTTTAGGTTTACTGTATCCCTTAGACCTTCTTGTTAACGATGAAACACAGAAATTGCATCGGAATTAAATACAAAAGGCACAATGCCGACTTAAGTACAAGAATACTGACTCATCTTACTGTCTATGTTTTGAACCGTCCCTGTGACACTAGTTATAGATTCCGAAGCTTCACTCCCGGTTAACTGTTTCCCTTGGACCTTCTTATTGACGATGAAACACAGATATTGCATCGAAAATAAATACAAAACTCACAATGCAGACTTATGTACAACAAGAATTACTCTTCTCACTGACTATGTTTTGAACCATCCCTGTGACACTAGTTATAGAATCCGATACTTCACTTCAGGTTTACTGTATCCCTCTGACCTTCTTATTACGATGAAACACAGAAATTGCATCGGAATTAAATACAAAAGGCACAATGCCGAAATAAGTACAAGAAGACTGACTCTTCTTACTGTCTATGTTTCGAACAATCCCTGTGACACTAGTTATAGATTCCGATGCTCCACTCCAGGTTTACTGTATCCCTTGGACCTTCTTATCGACGATGAAACACAGAAATTGCATCGGAATTAAATACAAAAGGCACAATGCCGACTAAAGTACCAGAAGACTGACTCTTCTTACAGTTTACGTTTTGAACCATTCCTGTGACACTACTTACAGGTTTCGGTGCTTCACTCCACGTTTACTGTATCCCTTGGATCTTCTTATTGACGATGAAACACAGAAATTGCATCAGAATTAAATAGAAAAGGCACAATGCCGACTTAAGTACAAGAAGACTGACTCTTCCTACTGTCTATGTTTAGAACCATTCCTGTGACACTAGTTATAGATTCCGATGCTTCACTTCAGGTTTACTGTATCCCTCTGACCTTCTTATTGTTGATGAAACACAGAAATTGCATCGGAATTAAATACAAAAGGTGCAATGCCGACTTAAGTACAAGAAGACTGACTCTTCTTACTGACTATGTTTTGAACCATTCTTGTGACACTAGTTATAGATTCCGATGCATAACTTCAAGTTTACTGTATACCTTAAACCTTCTTATTGACGATGAAACACAGAAATTGCATCGGAATTAAATACAAAAGGCACAATGCCGACCTAAGTACAAAAAGACTGACTCTTCTTACTGTCTATGTTTTGAACTATTCCTGTGACTCTAGTTATAGATTCCGATGCTTCACTTCAGGTTTACTGTATCCCTCTGACCTTCTTATTGACGATGAAACACAGATATTGCATCGGAATTAAATACATAGGGAACAATGCCGACTTAAGTACAAGAAGACTGACTCTTCTTACTGTCTATGATTTGAACCTTTCCTGTGACACTAGTTATAGATTCCGATGCTTCAATTCAGGTCTACTGTATCACCTGGACCATCTTAATGACGATGAAACACAAAAATTGTATCGGAATTGAATACAAAAGGCACAATCCCGACTTAAATACAAGAAGACTGACTCTTCTTACTGTCTATGTTTAAAACCATTCTTGTGACACTAGTTATAGATTCCGATGCTTCACTTCAGATTTACTGTATCCCTCTGACCTTCTTATTGATGATGAAACACAGAAATTGAATCGGAATTAAATACGAAAGGCACAATGCCGACTTAAGTACAAGAAGACTGACTCTTCCTACTGACTATGTTTTGAACAATTCCTGAGACACTAGTTATAGATTCCGATTCTTCACTTCAGGTTTACAGTATCCCGTGGGCCTTCTTATTGACGATGAAACACAGAAATTGCATCGGAATTAAATAGTAAAGGCACAATGCCGACTTAAGTACAAGAAGACTGAGTCCTCTTACTGACTATGTTTTGAACCATTCCAGTGACACTAGTTATAGATTCCGATTCTTCACTTCAGGTTTACTGTATCCCTCTGACCTTCTTATTGATGATGAAACACAGAAATTGCATCGGAATTAAATACAGAAGGTGCAATGCCGTCTTAAGTACAAGAAGACTGACTCTTCTTACTGACTATGTTTTGAACCATTCTTGTGACACTAGTTATAGATTCCGATGCATAACTTCAGGCTTACTGTATCCCTTAAACTTTCTTATTGACGATGAAACACAGAAATTGCATCGGAATTAAATACAAAAGGCACAATGCCGACCTAAGTGCAAGAAGACTGACTCATCTTACCGTCTATGTTTGAACCATTCCTGTGACTCTAGTTATAGATTCCGTTGCTTCACTTCAGGTTTACTGTATCCCTCTGACCTTCTTATTGACGATGAAACACAGAAATTGCATCGGAATTAACTACAAAAATCACAATGCCGACTTAAGTACAAGAAGACTGACTCTTCTTACTGTCTATAATTTGAACCTTTCCTGTGACACTAGTTATAGATTCCGATGCTTCAATTCAGGTCTACTGTATCACCTGGACCATCTTAATGACGATGGAACACAAAAATTGTATCGGAATTAAATACAAAAGGCACAATGCCGACTTAAGTACAAGAAGACTGACTCTTCTTACTGACTATGATTTGAAAAATTCTTGTGACACTAGCTATAGATTCCGATGCTTCACTTCAGGTTTACTGTATCCCTTAAACCTTCTTATTGACAATGAAACACAGATATTGCATCGGAATTAAATACAAAAGGCACAATGCCGACTTAAGTACAAGAAGATTGACTCTCCTTACTGTCTATGTTTTGAACCATTATTGTGACACTAGTTATAGATTCCAATGCTTCACATCAGGTTTACTGTATCCCTTGGACCTTCTTATTGACGATGAAATACAGAAATTGCATCGGAATTAAATAGCAAAGGCACAATGCCGACTTAAGTACAAGAAGACTGACTCTTCTTACAGTCTATGTTTTGAACCATTCCTGTGACACTAGTTATAGATTCCGATGGTTCATTTCAGGTTTACTGTATCCCTTGGACCTTCTTTTTGACGATGAAACACAGAAATTGCATCGGAATTAAATACAAATGGCACAATGCCGACTTAAGTACAAGAAGACTGACTCTTCCAACTGTCTATGTTTTGGATCATTCCTGTGACACTAGTTATGGATTCTGATGCTTCTCTTCAGGTTTACTGTATCCCTCTGACAGTCTAATTGACGATGAAACACAGAAATTGCATCGGAATTAAATAGAAAATGCACAATGCCGATTAAGTACTAGAAGACTGACTCTTCCTACTGTGTATGTTTTGAACCATTCCTGGGACACTAGTTATAGATTCCGATGCTTCACTTCAGGTTTACTGTATCCCTTGGACCTTCGTATTGACGATGAAACACAGAAATTGCATCGGAATTAAATACAAAAGGCACAATGCAGACTTAACTACAAGAAGACTGACTCTTCTTACTGACTATGCTTTGCACCATTCCTGTAACTCTTGTTATAGATTCCGATGCTTAACTTCAGGATTACTGTATCCCTCTGACCTTCTTAGTGACGATGAAACACAGAAATTTCATCGGAATTAAATACAAAAAGCACATTGCCGACTTAAGTACAAGAATACTGACTCATCTTACTGTCTATGTTTTGAACCGTCCCTGTGACACTAGTTATAGATTCCGATGCTTCACTCCAGGTTTACTGTGTCCCTTGGACCTTATTATTGACGATGAAATACAGAAATTGCACTTGAATTAAATACAATAGGCACAATGCCGACTTAAGTACAAGAGGACTGATTCTTGCTACTGTCTATGATTTGAACCATTCCTGTGACACTAGTTATAGATTCCGATGCTTCACTTCAGGTTTACTGTATCCCTTGGACCTTCCTACTGACGATGAAACACAGAAATTGCATCGGAACTAAATACAAAAGGCACAATATCGACATAAGTACAAGAAGACCGACTCCTCTTACTGACTATGCTTTGAACCATTCCTGTGTCACTAGTCATAGATTCCGATGCTTAACTTCAGGATAACTGTATCCCTTGGACCTTCTTATTGACGATTAAACACAGAAATTGCATCGGAATTAAATACAATAGGCACAATGCCGACTTAAGTACAAGAAGACTGACTCTTGCTACTGTCTATGTTTTGAACCTTTCCTGTGACACTAGCTATAGATTCCGATGCTTCACTTCAAGTTTTCTGTATCCCTTAACCCTTCTTATTAACGATGAAACACAGAAATTGCATCGGAATTAAATACAAAAGGCACAATGCCGACTCAAGTACAAGAAGACTGACTCATCTTACTGTCTATGCTTTGAACCATTCCTGTGACACTAATTATAGATTCCGATGCTTCAATTCAGGTCTACTGAATCCCGTGAACCTTCTTATTGACGATGAAACAGAGAAATTGCATCGGAATTAAATACAAATGGCACAATGCCGACTTAAGTACAAGAAGACTGACTCTTCTTACTGACTATGTTTTGAACCATTGCTGCGACACTAGTTATAGTTTCCGATGCTACACATCAGGTTTACTGTATCCCTCTGAACTTCTTATTGACGATGAAACACAAAACTTGCATCGGAATTAAATACAAAGGGCATAATGCCGACTTGAGTACATGTAGACTGAATTTTCCTACTGTCTATGTTTTGAACCATTCCTGTGACACTAGTTATAGATTCCGATGGTTCATTTCAGGTCTACTGTATCCCTTGGACCTTCTTATTGACGATGAAACACAGAAATTGCATCGGAATTAAATACAAAAGGTACATTGCCGACTTAAGTACAATAAGACTGACTCTTCCAACTGTTTATGTTTTGAACCATTCCTGTGACACTAGTTATAGATTCCGATGATTCTCTTCAGGTTTACTGTATCCCTATGACCGTCTTATTGACGATTAAACACAGAAATTGCATCGGAATTAAATAGAAAATGCACAATGCCGACTTAAATACTGGAAGACTGACTCTTCCTACTGTGTATGTTTTAAACCATTCCTGTGACACTAGTTATAGATTCCGATGCTGCACTTCAGGTTTACTGTATCCCTCTGACCTTCTTATTGACAATGAAACACAGATTTTGCATCGGAATTAAATACAAAAGGCACGATGCAGACTTAACTACAAGAAGACTGACTCTTCTTACTGACTATAATTTGAACCATTCCTGTGACACTAGTTATAGATTCCGATGCTTAACTTCAGGATTACTGTATCCCTCTGACCTTCTTAGTGACGATGAAACACAGAAATCGCATCGGAATTAAATACATAAAGCACATTGCCGAATTAAGTACAAGAATACTGACTCATTTTACTGTCTATGCCATGAACCGTCCCTGTGACACTAGTTATAGATTCCGATGCTTCACTCCAGGTTTAATGTATGCCTTGGACTTTCTTATTGACGATGAAACACAGAAACAGCATCGGAATTAAACACAAAAGGCACAATGCCGACTTAAGTACAAGTAGACTGACTGATCTTACTGTCTATGTTTTGAACCGTCCCTGTGACACTAGTTATAGATTCCGATGCTTCACTCCAGGTTTACTGTATCCCTTGGACCTTCTTATTGACAATGAAACACAGAAATTGTATCGGAATTAAATACAAAAGCCACAATGCAGTCTTAACTACAAGAAGACTGACTCCTCTTACTGACTATGCTTTGAACCATTCCTGTGACACTAGTTATAGATTCCGATGCTTAACTTCAGGATTACTGTAACCCTCTGACCCTCTTAGTGACGATGAAACACAGAAATTGCATCGGAATTAAATACAAGAAGCACATTGCCGACTTAAGTACAAGAATACTGACTCATCTTACTGTCTATGGTTTGAACCGTCCCTGTGACACTAGTTATAGATTCCGATGCTTCACTCCAGGTTTACTGTGTCCATTGGACCTTCTTATTGACGATGAAACACAGAAATTGCATTTGAATTAAATACAATGGGCACAATGCCGACTTAAGTACAAGAGGACTGATTCTTGCTACTGTGTATGATTTGAACCATTCCTGTGACACTAGTTATAGATTCCGATGCTTCACTTCAGGTTTACTGTATCCCTTGGACCTTCTTATTGACGATGAAACACAGAAATTGCATCGGAATTAAATACAAAAGGCACAATATCGACATAAGTACACGAAGACCGACTCCTCTTACTGACTATGTTTTGAACCATTCCTGTGACACTAGTCATAGATTCCGATGCTTAACATCAGGATAACTGTATCCCTTGGACCTTCTTATTGACGATTAAACACAGAAATTGCATCGGAATTAAATACAATAGGCACAATGCCGACTTAAGTACAAGAAGACTGACTCTTGCTACTGTCTATGTTTTGAACCTTTCCTGTGACACTAGTTATAGATTCCGATGCTTCACTTCAGGTTTACAGTATCCCTTGGACCTTCTTATTGACGATGAAACACAGAAATTGCATCGGAAATTCATACAAAAGGCACAATACCGACATAAGTACAAGAAGACTGACTCTTCTTACTTACTATGATTTGAACCATTCCTGTGACACTAGTCATAGATTCAGATGCCTAACTTCAGGATTACTGTATCCCTTGGCCCTTCTTATTGACGATTAAACACATATATTGCATCGGAATTAAATACAAAAGGCACAATGCCGACTTAAGTACAAGAAGACTGACTCTTCTTACTGACTATGATTTGAAAAATTCTTGTGACACTAGCTATAGATTCCGATGCTTCACTTCAGGTTTACTGTATCCCTTAAACCTTCTTATTGACGAAGAAACACAGAAATAGCATCGGTATTAAATACAAAAGGCACAATGCCGACTTAAGTACAAGAAGACTGACTCTTCTTACTGTCTATGCTTTGAACCATTCCTGTGACACTAGTTATAGATTCAGATGCTTCAATTCTGGTCTACTGTATCCCTTGGACCTTCTTATTGACGATGAAACACAGAAATTGCATCGGAATTAAATACAAAAGGCACAATGCCGACTTAAGTACAAGAAGACTGACTCTTCTTACTGACTATGTTTTGAACCATTCCTGCGACACTAGTTATAGTTTCCGATGCTTCACATCAGGTTTACTGTATCCCTCTGACCTTCTTATTGACGATGAAACACAAAACTTGCATCGGAATTAAATACATAAGGCACAATGCCGACTTAAGTACATGTAGACTGAATTTTCCTACTGTCTATGTTTTGAACCATTCCTGTGACACTAGTTATAGATTCCGATGGTTCATTTCAGGTTTACTGTATCCCTTGGACCTTCTTATTGACGATGAAACACAGAAATTGCATCGGAATTAAATACAAAAGGTACAATGCCGACTTAAGTACAAGAAGACTGACTCTTCCAACTGTTTATGATATGAACCATTCCTGTGACACTAGTTATAGATTCCGATGCTTCTCTTCAGGTTTACTGTATCCCTATGACCGTCTTACTGACGATTAAACACAGAAATTGCATCGGAATTAAATAGAAAATGAACAATGACGACTTAAGTACTGGAAGACTGACTCTTCCTACTGTGTATGCTTTAAACCATTCCTGTGACACTAGTTATAGATTCCGATGCTGCACTTCAGGTTTACTGTATCCCTCTGACCTTCTTATTGACGATTAAACACAGATATTGCATCGGAATTAAATACAAAAGCCACGATGCAGACTTAACTACAAGAAGACTGACTCTTCTTACTGACAATACTTTGAACCATTCCTGTGACACTAGTTATAGATTCCGATGCTTAACTTAAGGATTACTGCATCCCTCTGACCTTCTTATTGACGATGAAAGACAGAAATTGCATCGGAATTAAATACAAAAAGCACATTGCCGAATTAAGTACAAGAATACTGACTCATCTTACTGTCTATGTCTTGAACCGCCCCTGTGACACTAGTTATAGATTCCGATGCTTCACTCCAGGTTTAATGTATCCCTTGGACTTTCTTATTGACGATGAAACACAGAAATTGCATCGGACTTAAATACAAAAGGCACAATGCCGACTTAAGTACAAGTAGACTGACTGATCTTACTGTCTATGTTTTGGACCGTCCCTGTGACACTAGTTATACATTCCGATGCTTCACTCCAGGTTTACTGTATCCCTTGGACCTTCTTATTGACGATGAAACACAGAAATTGCATCGGAATTAAATACAAAAGTCAGAATGCCGACTTAAGTACAAGAAGACTTACTCTTCTTATGTCTATGTTTTGAACCATTCCTGTGACACTAGTTATAGATTCCGATACTTCACTTCAGGTTTACTGTATCCCTCTGACCTTCTTATTGATGATGAAACACAGAAATTGCATCGGAAATTCATACGAAAGGCACAATACCGACATAAGTACAAGAAGACTGACTCTTCTTACTTACTATGATTTGAACCATTCCTGTGACACTAGTCATAGATTCAGATGCCTAACTTCAGGATTACTGTATCCCTTGGCCCTTCTTATTGACGATTAAACACATATATTGCAACGGAATTAAATACAAAAGGCACAATGCCGACTTAAGTACAAGAAGACTGACTCTTCTTACTGACTATGATTTGAAAAATTCTTGTGACACTAGCTATAGATTCCGCTGCTTCACTTCAGGTTTACTGTATCCCTTAAACCTTCTTATTGACGAAGAATTACAGAAATTGCATCGGAATTAAATACAAAAGGCACGATGTCGACTTAAGTACAAGAAGACTGACTCTTCTTACTGTCTATGATTTGAACCATTCCTGCGACACTAGTTATAGTTTCCGATGCTTCACATCAGGTTTACTGTATCCCTCTGACCTTCTTATTGACGATGAAACACAAAACTTGCATCGGAATTAAATACAAAAGGCACAATGCCGACTTAAGTACATGTAGACTGAATTTTCCTACTGTCAATGTTATGAACCATTCCTGTGGCACTAGTTATAGATTCCGATGGTTCATTTCAGGTTTACTGTATCCCTTGGACCTTCTTATTGACGATGAAACACAGAAATTGCATCGGAATTAAATACAAAAGGTACAATGCCGACTTAAGTACAAGAAGACTGACTCTACCAACTGTTTATGGTATGAACCATTCCTGTGACACTAGTTATAGATTCCGATGCTTCTCTTCAGGTTTACTGTATCCCTATGACCGTCCTACTGACGATTAAACACAGAAATTGCATCGGAATTAAATAGAAAATGAACAATGACGACTTAAGTACTGGAAGACTGACTCTTCCTACTGTGTATGCTTTAAACCATTCCTGTGACACTAGTTATAGATTCCGATGCTGCACTTCAGGTTTACTGTATCCCTCTGACCTTCTTATTGACGATGAAACACAGATATTGCATCGGAATTAAATACAAAAGGCACGATGCAGACTTAACTACAAGAAGACTGACTCTTCTTACTGACTATACTTTGAACCATTCCTGTGACACTAGTTATAGATTCCGTTGCTTAACTTCAGGATTACTGCATCCCTCTGACCTTCTTATTGACGATGAAAGACAGAAATTGCATCGGAATTAAATACAAAAAGCACATTGCCGAATTAAGTACAAGAATACTGACTCATCTTACTGTCTATGTCTTGAACCGCCCCTGTGACACTAGTTATAGATTCCGATGCTTCACTCCAGGTTTAATGTATCCCTTGGACTTTCTTATTGACGATGAAACACAGAAATTGCATCGGACTTAAATACAAAAGGCACAATGCCGACTTAAGTACAAGTAGACTGACTGATCTTACTGTCTATGTTTTGGACCGTCCCTGTGACACTAGTTATACATTCCGATGCTTCACTCCAGGTTTACTGTATCCCTTGGACCTTCTTATTGACGATGAAACACAGAAATTGCATCGGAATTAAATACAAAAGTCAGAATGCCGACTTAAGTACAAGAAGACTTACTCTTCTTATGTCTATGTTTTGAACCATTCCTGTGACACTAGTTATAGATTCCGATACTTCACTTCAGGTTTACTGTATCCCTTGGACCTTCTAATTGACGATGAAACACAGAAATTGCATCAGAATTAAGTAGAAAATGCACAATGTTGACATAAGTAAAAACTGACTGACTCTTCTTACTGAATATGATTTGAACCATTCCTGTGACACTAGTTGTAGATTCCGATGCTTCACTTCATTTTTACTGTATCCCTTGGACCTTCTTATTGACGATGAAACACAGAAATTGCATCAGATATAAATAGAAAATGCACAATGATGACATAAGTACAAGAAGACTGACTCTTCTTACTGTCTATGTTTTGAACAATTACTGTGACACTAGTTATAGATTCCGATGCTTCACTTCAGGTTCACTGTATCCCTTGGACCTTCTTATTGACGATGAAACACAGAATTTGCATCGGAATGAAATTGAAAAGGCACAATGCCAACTTAAGTACAAGAATACTGACTCATCTTACTGTCTATGTTTTGAACCGTCCCTGTGACACTAGTTGTAGATTCCGATGCTTCACTCCGGGTTTACTGTATCCCTTGGACCATCTTATTGTCGATGAAACACGGAAATTGCATCGGAATTAAATACAAAAGGCACAATGCCGACTTAAGTACAAGAAGACTAACTCTTCTTACTGACTATGTTTTGAACCATTGCTGTGACACTAGTTATAGATTCCTATACTTCACTTCAGGTTTACTGTATCCCTCTGACCTTCTCATTGATGATGAAACACAGAAATTACATCGGAATTAAATACAAAAGGCACAATGCCGAATTAAGTTCAAGATGACTGACTCTTCTTACTGTCAATGATTTGAACCATCCCTGTGACGCTAGTTATAGATTCCGATGCTTCACTCCAGGTTTACTGTATCCCTTGGACCTTCGTATTGACGATGAAACGCAGAAAGTGCATCGGAATTAAATACAATAGGCACAATGCCGACTAAAGTACCAGAAGTTTGACTCATCTTACTGTTTATGTTTTGAACCATTCCTGTGACACTAGTCATTGATTCCGATGCTTCACTTCAGGTTTACTGTATCCCTCTGACCTTCTTATTGATGATGAAACACAGAAATTGCATCGAAATTAAATCCAAAAGCACGATGTCGACTTAAGTACAAGAAGACTGACTCTTCTTACTGTCTATGCTTTGAACCATTCCTGTGACTCTAGTTATAGATTCCGATGCTTCACTTCAGGTTTACTGTATCCCTCTGACCTTCTTATTGACGATGAAACACAGAGATTGCATCGGAATTAAATACAAAAGGCACAATGCCGACATAAGTACAAGAAGACTGACTCTTCTTACTGTCTATGTTTTGAACCATTCCTCTGACACTAGTTATAGATTCCGATTCTTCAATTCAGGCCTATTGTATCCCTTGGAGCTTCTTATTGACGATGAAACACAGAAATTGCATCGGAATTATATACAAAAGGCACAATGCCGACTTAAGTACAAGAAGACTGACTCTTCTTACTGACTATGTTTTGAACCAATCCTGTGATACTAGTTATAGATTCCGATGCTTCACGTCAGGTTTACTGTATCCCTCTGACCTTCTAATTGACGATGAAACACAGAAATTGCATCGGAATTAAATACAAAAGGCACAATGCCGAATTAAGTACAAGAAGGCTGACTCTTCTTACTGTGTATGTTTTGAACCGTACCTGTGACACTAGTTATAGACTCCGATGCTTCACACCAGGTTTACTGTATCCCTTGGACCTGCTTATTGATGATGAAACACACAAATTGCATCGGAATTAAATAGAAAAGGCACAATGCCGACTTAAGTACAGGAAGACTGACTCTTCTTACTGTCTATGTTTAAAACCATTCCTGTGACACTAGTTATAGATTCCGATGCTTCACTCCAGTTTGACTGTATCCCTTCGACCTTCTTATTGACGATGAAACACAGAAATTGCATCGGAATTAGATACAAAAATCACAATGCCGATTTAAGTACAAGAAGAGTGACTCTTTTTACTGACTATGTTTTGAACCATTCCTGTGACACTAGTTATAGATTCCGATGCTTCACTTCAGGTTTACTGTATCCCTTGGACTTTCTTATTGACGATGAAACACAGAAATTGCATCGGAATTACATAGAAAAGGCACAATGACGCTTAAGTACAAGAAGACTGACTCTTCTTCCTGTCTTTGTTTTGAACCATTCCTGTGACACTAGTTATAGATTCCGATGCTTCACTTCAGGTTTACTGTATCCCTTGGACCTTCTTATAGACGATGAATCACAAATATTGCATCGAAATTAAATAAAAAATCACAATACCGACTTAAGTACAAGAAGACTCACTCTTCTTACCGTCTATGTTTTGAACCATTCCTGTGACACTAGTTATAGATTCCGATGCTTCACTTCATATTTACTGAATCCCTCTGACCTCCTTATTGACGATCAAACACAGAAATTGCATCGGAATAAAATACAAAAGGCACAATGCCGACTTAAGTACAAGAAGACTGACTCATTCTACTGTCAATGCTTTGAACAATTTCTGTGACACTAGTAATAGATTCCGATGCTTCACTTCAGGTTTGCTGTATCCCTCTGACTTTCTTATTGACGATGAAACACAGAAATTGCATCGGAGTTCAATGCAAAAGGCACAATGCCGACATAAGTACAAGAAGACTGACTCTTCTTACTGTCTATGTTTTGAACCATTCCTGTGACACTAGTTATGGATTCCGATACTTCACTTCAGGTTTACTGTATCCCTCCGACCTTCTTATTGACGATGAAACACAGAAATTGCATCGGAATTAAATACAAAAGGCACAATGCCGAATTAAGTACAAGAAGACTGACTCTTCTTACTGTCTATGTTTTGAACCATCCCTGTGACACTTGTTATAGATTCCGATGCTTCACTCCAGGTTTACTGTATCCCTTGTACCTTCTTATTGACTATGAAACACAGAAATTGCATCGGAATTAAATACAAAAGGCACAATGCCGACTTAAGTACAAGAAGACTGACTCTTCTTACTGTCTATGTTTTCAACCGTTCCTGTGACACTAGTTATAAATTCCGAGGCTTCACATCAGGTTTACTGTATCCCTCTGATCTTCTTATTGACGATGAAACACAGAACTTGTATCGGAATTAAATACAAAAGGCACAATGCCGATTTAAGTACAAGAAGACTGACTCTTTTTACTGACTATGTTTTGAACCTTTCCTGTGACACTAGTTATAGATTCCGATGCTTCACTTCAGGTTTACTGTATCCCTTGGACCTTCTTATTGACGATGAAACACAGAAATTGCATCGGAATTACATAGAAAAGGCACAATGCCGCTTAAGTACAGAAAGACTGACTCTTCTTGCTGTCTTTGTTTTGAACCATTCCTGTGACACTAGTTATAGGTTCCGATGTTTCACTTCAGGTTTACTGTATCCCTTGGACCTTCTTATAGACGATGAATCACAAATATTGCATCGAAATTAAATAAAAAATCACAATACCGACTTAAGTACAAGAAGACTGACTCTTCTTACCGTCTATGATTTGAACCATTCCTGTGACACTAGTTATAGATTCCGATGCTACACTTCATATTTACTGAATCCCTCTGACCTCCTTATTGACGATCAAACACAGAAATTGCATCGGAATAAAATACAAAAGGCACAATGCCGACTTAAGTACAAGAAGACTGACTCTTCCTACTGTCAATGCTATGAACCATTTCTGTGACACTAGTAACAGATTCCGATGCTTCACTTCATATTTACTGAATCCCTCTGACCTCCTTATTGACGATCAAACACAGAAATTGCATCGGAATAAAATACAAAAGGCACAATGCCGACTTAAGTACAAGAAGACTGACTCTTCCTACTGTCAATGCTTTGAACCATTTCTGTGACACTAGTAATAGATTCCGATGCTTCACTCCAGGTTTACTGTATCCCTTGGACCTTCTTATTGACGATGAAACACAGAAATTGCATCGGAATTAAATACAAAAGGCACAATGCCGACTAAAGTACCAGAAGACTGACTCATCTTACTGTTTATGTTTTGAACCATTCCTGTGACACTAGTTATAGATTCCGATGCTTCACTCCAGTTTTACAGAAACCCCTCGACCTTCTTATTGACGATGATACACAGAAATTGCATTGGAATTAAATACAAAAGGCACAATGCCGACTAAAGTACCAGAAGACTGACTCTTCTTATAGTCTATGTTTTGAACCATTCCTGTGACACTAGTTTTAGATTCCGGTGCTTCACTCCAGGTTTACTGTATCCCTTGGACCCTCTTATTGACGATGAAACACAGACATTGCATCGGAATTAAATAGAAAAGGCACAATGATGATTTAAGTACAAGAAGACTGACTCTTCTTACTGACTATGATTTGAACCATTCCTGTGGCTCTAGTTATGGATTCCGATGCTTCACTTCAGGTTTACTGTATCCCATGGACCTTCTTATTGACGATGAAACACAGAAATTGCATCGGAATTAAATAGAAAAGGAACAATGCCAACTTAAGTACAAGAATACTGACTCATCTTACTGTCTATGTTTTGAACTGTCCCTGTGACACTAGTTATAGATTCCGTTGCTTCACTCCAGCTTTACTGTATCCCTTGGACCTTCTTATTGACGATGAAACACAGAAATTGCATCGGAATTAAATACAAAAGGCACAATGCCGACTTAAGTACAAGAAGACTTACTCTTCTTACTGTCTATGTTTTGAACCATTCCTGTGACACTAGTTATAGATTCCGATACTTCACTTCAGGTTTACTGTATCCCTGTGACCTTATTATTGACGATGAAATGCAGAAATTGCATTGGAATTAAATACAAAAGGCACAATGCCGAATTAAGTACAAGAAGACTGACTCTTCTTACTGTCAATGTTTTGAACCATTCCTGTGACAGTAGTTATAGATTCCGATGCTTCATTCCAGGTTTACTGTATCCCTTGGACCTTCTTATTGACGATGAAACGCAGAAATTGCATCGGAAATAAATACAATAGGCACAATGCCGACTAAAGTACCAGAAGACTGACTCTTCTTGCTGTTTACGTTTTGAACCATTCCTGTGACACTAGTCATAGATTCCGATGCTTCACTTCAGGATTACTGAATCCCTCTGACGTTCTTATTGATGATGAAACAAAGAAATTGCATCGGAATTAAATTCAAAAGGCGCAATGCCGACTTAAGTACAAGAAGACTGACTCTTCTTACTGACTATGTTTTGAACCATTCTTGTGACACTAGTTATAGATTCCGATGCTTCACTTCAGGTATACTGTATCCCTTAAACCTTCTTATTGACGATGAAACACAGAAATTGCATCGGAATTAAATACAAAAGGCACAATGCCGACTTAAGTACAAGAAGACTAACTCTTCTTACTGTCTATGTTTTGAACCATTCCTGTGACTCTAGTTATAGATTACGATGCTTCACTTCAGGTTTACTGTATCCCTCAGACCTTCTTATTGGCGATGAAATGCAGAAATTGCATCGGAATTAAATACAAAAGGCACAATCCCGACATAAGTACAAGAAGACTTACTCTTCTTACTGACTATGATTTGAACCATTCCTGTGACACTAGTTATAGATTCCGATACTTCACTTCAGGTTTACTGTATCCCTCCGACCTTCTTATTGACGATGATACACAGAAATAGCATCGGAATTAAATACAAAAGGCACAATGCCGAATTAAGTACAAGAAGACTGACTCTTCTTACTGTCTATGTTTTGAACCATCCCTGTGACACTTGTTATAGATTCCGATGCTTCACTCCAGGTTTACTGTATCCCTTGGACCTTCTTATTGACGATGAAACACAGAAATTGAATCGGAATTAAATTCAAAAGGCACAATGCCGACTTAAGTACAAGAAGACTGACTCTTCTTACTGTCTATGTTTTGAACCGTTCCTGTGACACTAGTTATAAATTCCGAGGCTTCACATTAGGTTTACTGTATCCCTTTGACCTTCTTATTGACGATGAAACACGGAACTTGCATCGGAATTAAATACAAAAGGCACAATGCCGACTTAAGTACATGTAGACTGACTTTTCCTACTGTCTATGTTTTGAAACATTCCTGTGACACTAGTTATAGATTCCGATGGATAATTTCAGGTTTACTGAATCCCTTGGACCATCTTATTGACGATGAAACACAGAAATTGCATCAGAATTAAATACAAAAGGCACAATGCCGACTTAAGTACAAGAAGACTGACTCTTCCAACTGTCTATATTTTGAACCGTTCCTGTGACACTAGTTATAGAATCCGATGCTTCTCTTGAGGTTTACTGTATCCCTCTGACCGTCTTATTGACGATGAAATACAGAAATTGCATCGGAATTAAATAGAAAATGCACAATGCCAACTTAAGTACAAGAAGACTGACTCTTCGTACTGTGTATGTTTTGAACCATTCCTGTGACACTAGTTGTAGATTCCGTTGCTTCACTCCAGGTTGGCTGTATCCCTTGGACCTTCTTATTGACGATGAAACGCAGAAATTGCATCGGAAATAAATACAAAAGGCACAATGCCGACTTAAGTACAAGAAGACTGACTCTTCTTACTGACAATGTTTTGAACCATTCCTGTGACACTAGTTATAGATTCCGATGCTTCACATCAGGTTAACTGTATCCCTTGGACCTTCTTATTGACAATGAAACACAGAAATTGCATCGGAATAAAATAGCAAAGGCACAATGCCGACTTAAGTACAAGAAGACTGACTCTTCTTTCAGTCTATGTTTTGAACCATTCCTGTGACACTAGTTATAGATTCCGATGCTTCACTTCATATTTACTGAATCCCTTGGACCTCCATATTGACGATCAAACACAGACATTGCATTGGAATAAAATACAAAAGGCCCAATGCCGACTTAAGCAGAAGAAGACTGACTCTTCCTACTGTCAATGCTTTGAACCATTCCTGTGACACTTTTAATAGATTCCGATGCTTCACTTCAGGTTTACTGTATCCCTCTGACCTTCTTACTGACGATGAAACACAGAAATTGCATCGGAGTTCAATACAAAAGGCACAATGCCGACTTAAGTACAAAGAAGACTGACTCTTCTTACTGTCTATGTTTTGAACCATTCCTGTGACACTAGTTATAGATTCCGATGCTTCAATTCAGGTGTACTGTATCCCTTGGACCTTCTTGTTGACGATGAAACACAGAAATAGCATCGGAATGAAATACAAAAGGCGAAATGCAGACTTAAGTACAAGAAGACTGACTCTTCTTACTGACTATGTTTTGAACCATTCCTGTGACACTAGTTATAGATTCCGATGCTTCCCATCAGGTTTACTGTATCCCTCTGACCTTCTTATTGACGATGAAACACAGAAATTGCATCAGAATTAAATAGAAAAGGCACAATGATGACTTAAGTACAAGAAGACTGACTCTTCTTACTGACTATGATTTGAACCATTCCTGTGACACTAGTTATAGATTCCGTTGCTTCACTTCAGGTTTACTGTATCCCTTGGAACTTCTTATTGACGATGAAACACAGAAATTGCATCAGAATTAAATAGAAAATGCACAATGATGACTTAAATACAAGAAGACTGACTCTTCTTACTGACTATGATTTGAACCATTCCTGTGACACTAGTTATAGATTCCAATGGTTCACTTTAGGTGTACAGTCTCCCTTGGACCTTCTTATTGACGATGAAACACAGAAATTGCATCGGAATTAAATAGAAAAGGCACAATGCCGACTTAAGTACAAGAATACTGACTCATCTTACTGTCTATGTTTTGAACCGTCCCTGTGACACTAGTTATAGATTCCGATGCTTCACTCCAGGTTTACTATATCCCTTGGACCTTCTTATTGACGATGAAACACAGAAATTGCATCCGAATTAAATACAAAAGGCACACTGCCGACTTAAGTACAAGAAGACTGACTCTTCTTACTGTCTATGCTTTGAACCATTCCTGTGACTCTAGTTATAGATGGCGATGCTTCACTTCAGGTTTACTGTATCCCTCTGACCTTCTTATTGACGATGAAACACAGAAATTGCATCCGCATTAAATACGAAAGGCACAATGCCGACTTGAGTACAAGAAGACTGACTCTTCTTACTGTCTATGTTTTGAACCATTCCTGTGACACTAGTTATAGATTCCGATGCTTCACTCCAGGTTTACTGTATCCCTTGGACCTTTTTATTGACGATGAAACACAGAAATTGCATCGGAATTAAATACAAAAGGCACAATGCCGAGTAAAGTACCAGAAGACTGACTCTTCTTACTGTTTATGCTTTGAACCATTCCTGTGACACTAGTTATAGATTCCGATGCTTCACTCCAGGTTTACTGTATGCCTTGGACCTTCTTATTGACGATGAAACACAGAAATTGCATCGGAATTAAATACAAAAGGCACAATTGCGACTAAAGTAACAGAAGACTGACGCTTCTTACAGTCTATGTTTTGAACCATTCCTGTGACACTAGTTATAGATTCCGGTGCTTCACTCCAGGTTTACTGTATCCCTTGGACCTTCTTATTGACGATGAAACACAGAAATTGCATGAGAAATAAATAGAAAAGGCACAATGCCGACTTAAGTACAAGGAGACTGACGCTTCTTACTGACTATGTTTTGAACCATTCCTGTGACACTAGTTATAGATTCCGATTCTTCACTTTAAGTTTACTGTATCCCTTCTACCTTCTTATTGACGATGGAACACAGATATTGCATCGGAATTAAATATAAAAGGCACAATACTGACTTAAGTACAAGAACACTGACTCTTCTTACTGTTTATGTTTTGAACCATTTTTGTGACACTAGTTAAAGATTCCGATGCTTCACATCAGGTTTATTGTATCCCTCTGACCTTCCTATTGACGATGAAACACAAAAATTGCATCCGAATTAAATACAAAAGGCAGAATGCCGACTTAAGTACAAGAAGACTGACTCTTCCTACTGTCTATGTTTTGAACCATTCCTGTGACACTAGTTATAGATTCCGATGCTTCACTTCAGGTTTACTGTATCCCTCTGACCTTCTTATTGATGATGAAACACAGAAATTAGTTCGGAAGTAAATACAAAAGGCGCAATGCCGACTTAAGTACAAGAAGACCGACTCTTCTTACTGACTGTGTTTTTAACCATTCTTGTGACACTAGTTATAGATTCCGATGCTTCACTTCAGGTTTACTGTATCCCTTAAACTTTCTCATTGACGATGAAACACAGAAATTGCATGGGAATTAAATACAAAAGGCACAATGCCGACTTAAGTACAAGGAGACTGACTCTTCTTACTGACTATGTTTTAAACCATTCCTGTGACACTAGTTATAGATTCCGATGCTTCACTTCAGGTTTACTGTATCTGTTGGACCTTCGTATTGACGATGAAACACAGAAATTGCATCGGAATTAAATAGAAAAGGCACAATGCCGACTTAAGTACAAGAACACTGACTCTTCTTACTGTCTTTGTTTTGAACCATTCCTGTGACACTAGTTATAGATTCTTATGCTTCACTTCAGGTTTACTGTATCCCTTGGACCTTCTTATAGACGATGAAACACAGAAATTGCATCGAAATTAAATAAAAAATCACAATACCGACTTAAGTACAAGAAGACTGACTCTTCTTACCGTCTATGTGTTGAACCATTCCTGTGACACTAGTTATAGATTCCGATGCTTCACTTCATGTTTACTGAATCCCTTGGACCTCCATACTGACGATCAAACACAGAAATTGCATCGAAATAAAATACAAAAGGCACAATGCCGACATAAGTACAAGAAGACTGACTCTTCCTACTGTCAATGCTTTGAACCATTCCTGTGACACTAGTAATAGATTCCGATGCTTCACTTCAGGTTTACTGTATCCCTCTGACCTTCTTATTGACGATGAAACACAGAACTTGCATCGGAATTAAATCGAAAAGCACAATGCCGACTTAAGTACATGTAGACTAACTTTTCCTCCTGTCTATGTTTTGAACCATTCCTGTGACACTAGTTATTGATTCCTATGGATCGTTCAGGTTTACAGAATCCCTTGGGCCTTCTTATTGACGATGGAACACTCAAATTGCATCGGAATTAAATACAAAAGGCACAATGCCGACTTAAGTAAAAGAAGACTGACTCTTCAAACTGTCTATATTTTGAACCATTCCTGTGACACTAGTTATAGATTCCGATGCTTCTCTTCAGGTTTACCGTATCCCTCTGACCGTCGTATTGACGATGAAACACAGAATTTGCATCGGAATTAAATAAAATATGCACAATGCCGACTCCAGTACTAGAAGACTGACTCTTCCTACTGTGTATGTTTTAACCAATTATGTGATACTAGTTATAGATTCCGATGGTTCACGTCAGGTTTACTGAATACCTCTGACCTTATTGACGATGAAACACAGAAATTGCATCAGAATTAAATAGAAAAGGCACAATGCCGACTTAGGTACAAGAAGACTGACGCTTCTTACTGACTATAAACTGAACCATTCCTGTGACACTAGTTATGGATTCCGATTCTTCACTTCAGATTTACTGTATCCCTTCTACCGTCTTATTGACGATGAAGCACAGAAACTGCATCGGAATTAAATAGAAAAGGCACAATGCCGACATAAGTACAAGACGACTGACTCTTCTTACTGTTTATGATTTGAAACATTCCTGTGACACTAGTTATAGTTTCCGATGCTACACTTAAGGTTTATTGTATCCCTCTGACCTTCCTATTGACGATGAAACACAGAAATTGCATCCGAATTAATTACAAAAAGCACAATGCCGACTTATGTACAAGAAGACCGACTCTTCCTACTGTCTATGATTTGAACCATTCCTGTGACACTAGTTATAGATTCCGATGCTTCACTTCAGGCTTACTGTATCCCTCTGACCTTCTTATCGATGATGAAAGACAGATATTGCATCGGAATTAAATACAAAAGGCGCAATGCCAACTTAAGTACAAGACTGACTGACCCTTCTTACTGACTATGTTTGAACCATTCTTGTGACACTAGTTATAGATTCCGATGCTTCACTCCTGGTTCACTGTATCCCTTAAACCTTCTTATTGACGATGAAACACAGAAATTACATCGGAATTAAATACAAAAGGCACAATGCCGACTTAAGTACAAGATGACTGACTCTTCTTACTGTCTATATTTAGAACCATTCCTGTGACACTAGTTATAGATTCCGATGCTTCACTTCAGGTTTACTGTATCCCTCTGACCTTCTTATTGACGATGAAACACAGAAATTGCATCGGAATTAAATACAAAAGGCACAATGCCGATTTAGGTACAAGAAGACTGACTCCTCTTACTGTCTATGTTTTGAACCATTCCTGTGACTCTAGTTATAGGTTCTGGTGCTCCACTCCAGGTTTACTGTATCCCTTGGACCTTCTTATTGACGATGAAACACAGAAATTGCATCAGAATTAAATAGAAAAGGCACAATGCCGACTTAAGTACAAGAAGACTGACGCTTCTTACTGACTATAAATTGAACCATTCCTGTGAAACTACTTATAGATTCCGATTCTTCACTTCAGGTTTACTGCATCCCTTCTACCTTCTTATTAACGATGAAGCACAGAAACTGCATCGGAATTAAATAAAAGAGCCACAATGCCGACATAAGTACAAGATGACTGACTCTTCTTACTGTTTATGTTTTGAACCATTCCTGTGACACTAGTTATAGATTCCGATGCTTCACTTCAGGTTTATTGTATCCCTCTGACCTTCCTATTGACGATGAAACACAGAAATTGCATCCAAATTAAATACAAAAAGCACAATGCCGACTTGTGTACAAGAAGACTGACTCTTCCTACTGTCTATGATTTGAACCATTCCTGCGACACTAGTTATAGATTCCGATGCTTCACTTCAGGCTTACTGTATCCCTCTGACCTTCTTATCGATGATGAAACACAGAAATTGCATCCGAATTAAATACAAGAGGCGCAATGCCAACTTAAGTACAAGACGGACTGACCCTTCTTACCGACTATGTTTGAACCATTCTTGTGACACTAGTTATAGATTCCGATGCTTCACTTCAGGTTTACTGTATCCCTTAAACGTTCTTATTGACGATGAAACACAGAAATTGCATCGGAATTATATACAATAGGCACAATGCCGACTTACGTGCAAGATGACTGACTCTTCTTACTGTCTATGTTTAGAACCATTCCTGTGACTTTAGTCATAGATTCCGATGCTTCACTTCATGTGTACTGTATCCCTCTGACCTTCTTATTGGCGATGAAACACAGAAATTACATCGGAATTATTTACAAAAGGCACAATACCGACTTAGGTACAAGAAGACTGACTCTTCTTACTGTCTATGTTTTGAACCATTCCTGTGACACTAGTTATAGGTTCTGGTGCTCCACTCCAGGTTTACTGTATCCCTTGGACCTTCTTATTGACGATGAAACACAGAAATTGCATCAGAATTAAATAGAAAAGGCACAATGCCGACTTAAGTACAAGAAGACTGACGCTTCTTACTGACTATGATTTGAACCATTTCTGTGACACTAGTTATAGATTCCGATTCTTCACTCCAGGTTTACTGTATCCCTTCTACCTTCTTATTGACGATGAAACACCGATATTGCATCGGAAATAAATACAAAAGGCACAATGACGACTTAAATACAAAACGACTGACTCTTCTTTCTGTTTATGTTTTGAACCATTCCTGTGACACTATTTATAGATTCCGATGCTTCACTTCAGGTTTAATGTATCCCTCTGACCTACTTATTGATGATGAAACATAGAAATTGCTTCGGAATTAAATAGAAAAGGCACAATGCCGACTTAAGTACAAGAATACTGACTCTTCTTACTGTCTATGTTTTGAACCAGTCCTGGGACACTAGTTATAGATTCCGATGCTTCACTTCAGGTTTACTGTATCCCTTGGACCTTCTTATAGACGATGAAACACAGAAATTGCATCGGAATTACATACAAAATCACAATACCGACTTAAGTACAAGAAGACTGACTCTTCTTACCGTCTATATTTTGAACCATTCTTGTGACACTAGTTAAAGATTCCGATGCTTCAATTCAGGTCTACTGTATCCCTTGGACCTTCTTCATGATGATGAAACACAAAAATTGCATCGGAATTAAATACAAAAGGCACAATGTTGACTTGAGTACAAGAAGACTGACTCTTCTTACTGTCTATGTTTAAAACCATTTCTGTGGCACTAGTTATAGATTCCGATTCTTCAATCCAGGTTAACTGCATCTCTTGGACCTTCTTATTGACGATGAAACAAAGAAATTGCATCGGCATTAAATACAAAAGGCACAATGCCGACTTAAGTACAAGAAAACTGACTCTTCTTACTGACTATGTTTTGAACCATTCCTGTGACACTAGTTATAGTTTCCGATGCTTCACTTCAGGTTTACTGTATCCCTTGGACCTTCTTACTGACGATGAAACACAGAAATTGCTTCGGAATTAAATAGAAAAGGCACAATGCCGACTTAAGTACAAGAATACTGACTCTTCTTACTGTCTATGTTTTGAACCATTCCTGGGACACTAGTTATAGATTCCGATGCTTCACTTCAGGTTTACTATATCCCTTGGACCTTCTTATAGACGATGAAACACAGAAATTGCATTGGAATTACATACAAAATCACAATACCGACTTAAGTACCAGAAGACTGACTATTCTTACCGTCAATACTTTGAACCATTCCTGTGACACTAGTTATAGATTCCGATGCTTCACTTCAGATTTACTGAATCCCTTGGACCTTCTTATTGACGATCAAACACAGAAATTGCATTGGAATAAAATACAAATGGCACAATGCCGACTTAAGTACAAGAAGACTGACTCTTCTTACAGTCTATGTTTTGAACCATTCCTGTGACACTAGTTATAGATTCCGATGCTTCAATTCAGGTGTACTGTATCCCTTGGACCTCCTTATTGACGATGAAACACAGAAATTGCATCGGAATTAAATACAAAAGGCACAATGCCGACTTAAGTTCAAGAAGACTGACTCTTCTTACTGACTATGATTTGAACCATTCCTGTGACACTAGTTATAGATTCCGATGCTTCACATCAGGTTTACTGTATCCCTCTGACCTTCTTATTGATGATGAAACACAGAAATTGCATCGGAATTAAATACAAAAGGCACAATGCCGACTTAAGTACATGTAAGCTGACTTTTCCTACTGTCTATGTTTAGAACGATTCCTGTGACACTAGTTATAGATTACGATGGTTCATTTCAGGTTTACTGTATCCCTTGGGCAATCTTATTGACGATGAAACACAGAAACTGCATGGGAATTAAATACAAATGGCACAATGCCGTCTTAAGTACAAGAAGACTGACTCTTCCAACTGTCTATGTTTTGAACCATTCCTGTGACACTAGTTATAGATGCCGATGTTTCTTTTCAGGTTTACTGTATCCCTCTGACAGTCTTATTGACGATGAAACACAGAAATTACATCGGAATTAAATAGAAAATGCACAATGCCGACTTAAGTACTACAAGACTAACTCTTCCAACTATATATGTTTTGAACCATTCCTGTGACACTAGTTATAGATTCCGATGCTTCACTTCAGGTTTACTGTATCCCTTGGACCTTCTGATTGACGATGAAACACAGGAATTGCATCGGAATTAAATACAAAAGGCACAATGCAGACTTAACTACAAGAAGTCTGACCCTTCTTACTGACTATGCTTTTAACCATTCCTGTGACACTAGTTATAGATTCCGATGCTTAACTTCAGGATTACTGTATCCCTCTGACCTTCTTAGTGACGATGAAACACAGAAATTGCATCGGAATTAAATACAAAAATCAGATTGCCGACTTAAGTACAAGAATACTGACTCATCTTACTGACTATGATTTGAACCGTACCTGTGACAGTAATTATAGATTCCGATGCTTCACTCCAGGTTTTCTGTATCCCTTGGACCTGCTTATTGACGATGAAACACAGACATTGCATCGGAATTAAATACAAAAGGCACAATGCCGACTTAAGTACAAGAAGACTGACTCTTCTTACTGACTATGTTTTGAACCAATCCTGTGATACTAGTTATAGATTCCGATGCTTCACTCCAGTTTTACTGTATCCCTTGGACCTTCTTATTGACGATGAAACACAGAAATTGCATCGGAATTAAATACAAAAATCGCAATGACGACGAAAGTACCAGAAGACTGACTCTTCATACAGTCTATGTTTTGAACCATTCCTGTGACACTAGTTATAGATTCCGGTGCTTCACTCCAGGTTTACTGTATCCCTTGGAGCGTCTTATTGACGATGAAACACAGAAATTGCATCAGAATTAGATAGAAAAGGCACAATGCCGACTTAGGTGCAAGAAGACTGACGCTTCTTACTGACTATAATTTGAACCATTCCTGTGACACTAGTTATAGATTCCGATGCTTCACTTTAGTTTTACTGTATCCCTTCTTCCTTCTTATTGACGATGAAACACAGAAACTGCATCGGAATGAAATAGAAAAGGCACAATGCCGACTTAAGTACAAGACGACTGACTCTTCTTACTGTTTATGTTTGAACCATTCCTGTGACACTAGTTATAGATTCCGATGCTTCACTTCAGGTTTATTGTATCCCTCTGACCTTCCTATTGACGATGAAACACAGAAATTGCATCCGAATTAAATACAAAAAGCACAATGCCGACTTAAGTACAAGAAGACTGACTCTTCCTACTGTCTATGATTTGAACCATTCCTGTGACACTAGTTATAGATTCCGATGCTTCACTTCAGGCTTACTGTATCCCTCTGACCTTCTTATTGATGATGAAACACAGAAATTGCATCGGAATTAAATACAAAAGGCGCAATGCCAACTTAAGTACATGAAGACTGACCCTTCTTACTGACTATGTTTTGAACCATTCTTGTGACACTAGTTATAGATTCCGATGCTTCACTCCAGGTTTACTGTATCCCTCTGACCTTCTTATTGACGATGAAACACAGAACTTGCATCGGAATTAAATACAAAAGGCACAATGCCGACTAATGTACCAGAAGACTGACTCTTTTTGCTGTTTATGTTTTAAACCATTCCTGTGACACTAGTTATAGATTCCGATGCTTCACTTTAGGTTTACTGTATCCCTTGTACCTTCTTATTGACGATGAAACACAGAAATTGCATCGGAATTAAATACACAAATCACAATGCCGACTAAAGTACCAGAAGACTGACTCTTCTTACAGTCTATGTTTTGAAACATTCCTGTGACACTAGTTATAGATTCCGGTGCTTCACTCCCGGTTTACTGTATCATTTGAAGCTTCTTATTGACGATGAAACACAGAAATTGCATCAGAAATAAATAGAAAAGGCACAATGCCGACTTAGGTACATGAAGACTGACGCTTCTTACTGACTATAATTTGAACCATTCCTGTGACACTAGTTATAGATTCCGATTCTTCACTTTAGTTTTACTGTAACCCTTCTACCTCCTTATTGACGATGAAACACGGAAACTGCATCGGAATTAAATAGAAAAGGCACAATGCCGACTTAAGTACAAGACGACTGACTCTTCTTACTGTTTATGTTTTGAACCATTCCTGTGACACTAGTTATAGATTCCGATGCTTCACTTCAGGTTTTTTGTATCCCTCTGACCTTCCTATTGACGATGAAACACAGAAAGTGCATCCGAATTAAATACAAAAAGCACAATACCGACTTAAGTACAAGAAGACTGACTCTTCTTACCGTCTATGTTTTGAACCATTCCTGTGACACTAGTTATAGATTCCGATGCTTCACTTCAGATTTACTGAATCCCTTGGACCTTCTTATTGACGATCAAACACAGATATTGCATCGGAATAAAATACAAAAGGAACAATGCCGACTTGAGTACAAGATGACTGACTCTTCTTACTGACTATGTTTTGAACCATTCTTGTGACACTAGATTCCGATGCTTCAATTCAGGTCTTCTGTATCCCTTGTACCTTCTTCATGACGACGAAACACAACAATTCCATCGGAATTAAATACAAATGGCACAATGTTGACTTAAGTACAAAAAGACTGACTCTTCTTACTGTCTATGTTTAAAACCATTCCTGTGACACTAGTTATAGATTCCGATGCTTCACTACAGGTTTACTGCATCCCTTGGACCTTCTTATTGACGATCAAACACAGATATTGCATCGGAATAAAATACAAAAGGCACAATGCCGACTTAAGTACAAGAAGACTGACTCTTCCTACTGCTAATGTTTTGAACCATTCCTGTGACACTAGTAACAGATTCCGATGCTTCACTTCAGGTTTACTCTATCCCTCTGACCTTCTTATTGACGATGAAACACAGAAATTGCATCGGAATTAAATACTAAAGGCACAATGCCGACTTAAGTACAAGAAGACTGACTCATCTTACTGTCTATGTTTTGAACCATTCCTGTGACACTAGTTATAGATTCCGACGCTTCAATTCATGTGTACTGTATCCCTTGGACCTTCTTATTGACGATGAAACCCAGAAATAGCATCGGAATTAAATACAAAAGGCACAATGCCGACTTAAGTACAAGAAGACTGACTCTTCTTACTGACTACGTTTTGAACCATTCCTTTGACACTAGTTATAGATTCCGATGCTCCACACCAGGTTTACTGTATCCCTCTGACCTTCTTATTGACGATGAAACACAGAAATTGCATCGGAATTAAATACAAAAGGCACAATGCCGACTTTAGTACATGTAGACTGACTTTTCCTACTGTCTATGTTTTGAACCATTCCTATGACACTAGTTATAGATTCCGATGGTTCGTTTCAGGTTTACTGTATCCCTTGGACAATCTTATTGACGATGAATCACAGATATTGCATGGGAATTAAGTACAAATGGCACAATGCCGACTTAAGTACAGGAAGACTGACTCTTCCAACTGTCTATGTTTTGAACCATTCCTGTGACACTAGTTATAGATGCCGATGCTTCTTATCAGGTTTACTGTATCCCTCTGACAGTCTTATTGACGATGAAACACAGAAATTGCATCGTAATTAAATAGAAAATGCACAATGCCGACTTAAGTACTAGAAGACTGACTCTTTTTACTGTGTATGTTTTGAACAATTCCTGTGACACTAGTTATAGATTCCGATGCTTCACTTCAGGTTTACTGTTTCCCTTGGACCTTCTTATTGACGATGAAACACAGAAATTGCATGGGAATTAAATACAAAAGGCACAATGCAGACTTAACTACAAGAAGACTGACTCTTCTTACTGACTATGCTTTGAACCATTCCTGTGACACTAGTTATAGATTCCGATGCTTAACTTCAGGATTACTGTATCCCTCTGACCTTCTTAGTGACGATGAAACACAGAAATTGCATCGGAATTAAATACAAAAAGCACATTGCCGAGTTAAGTACAAGAATACTGACTCATCTTACTGTCTATGTTTTGAACCGTCCCTGTGACACTAGTTATAGATTACGATGCTTAACTCCAGGTTTACTGTGTCCCTTGGACCTTCCTATTGACGATGCAACACAGAAATTGCATCGGAATTAAATACAATAGGCACAATGCCGACTTAAGTACAAGAAGACTGACTCTTGCTACTGTCTATGTTTGAACCATTCCTGTGACCCTAGTTATAGATTCCGATGCTTCACTTCAGGTTTACTGTATCCCTTGGCCCTTCTTATTGACGATGAAACACAGAAATTGCATCGGAATTAAACACAAAAGGCACAATACCGACATAAGTACAAGAAGACTGACTCCTCTTACTGACTATGTTTGAACCATTCCTGTGACACTAGTCATACATTACGATGCTTAACTTCAGAATTACTGTATCCCTTGGACCTTCTTATTGACGATTAAACACAGAAATTGCATCGGAATTAAATACAAAAGGCACAATGCGACTTAAGTACAAGAACACTGACTCTACTTATGGACTATGTTTTGAAACATTCTTGAGACACTAGCTTTAGATTCCGATGCTTCACTTCAGGTTTACTGTATCCCTTAAACCTTCTTATTGACGATGAAACACAGATATTGCATCGGAATTAAATACAAAAGGCACAATGCCGACTTAAGTACAAGAAGACTAACTCTTCTTACTGTCTATGTTTTGAAAAATTCCTGTGACACTAGTTACAGTTTATGATGCTTCAATTCAGGTCTACTGGATCCCTTGGACCTTCTTTGTGACGATGAAACACAGAAATTGCATCGGTATTAAATAGAAAAGGCACAATGCCGACTTAAGTACAAGACGACTGACTCTTCTTACTGTTTATGTTTTGAAACATTCCTGTGACACTAGTTATATATTCCGATGCTTCACTTCAGCTTTACTGTATCCCTCTGACCTTCTTATTGACGCTGAAACACAGAACGTGCATCGGAATTAAATACAAAACGCACAATGCCGACTAAAGTACCAGAAGACAGACTCTTCTTACTGTTCATGTTTTGAACCATTCCTGTGACACTAGTTATAGATTCCGATGCTTCACTCCAGGTTTACTGTGTCCCTTGGACCATCTTATTGACGATGAAACACAGAAATTGCATCAGAATTAAATAGAATAGGCACAATGCCGACTTAGGTACAAGAAGACTGACGCGTCTTACTGACTATAATTTGAACCATTCCTGTAACTCTAGTTATAGATTCCGATTCTTCACTTTATTTTTACTGTATCCCTTCTACCTTCTTATTGACGATGAAACACAGAAACTGCATCGGAATTAAATAGAAAAGGCACAATGCCGACTTAAGTACAAGACGACTGACTCTTCTTACTGTTTATGTTTTGAACCATTCTTGTGACACTAGTTATAGATTCCGATGCTTCACTTCAGGTTTATTGTATCCCTCTGACCTTCCTATTGACGATGAAACACAGAAATAGCATCCGAATTAAATACAAAAAGCACAATGCCGACTTAAGTACAAAAAGACTGACTCTTCCTACTGTCTATGATTTGAATATTCCTGTGACACTAGTTATAGATTAAGATGCTTCACTTCAGGCTTACTGTATCCCTCTGACCTTCTTATTGATGATGAAACACAGAAATTGCATCGGAATTAAATACAAAAGGCGCAATGCCAACTTAAGTACAAGAAGACTGACCCTTCTTACTGACTATGTTTTGAACCATTCTTGTGACACTAGTTATAGATTCCGATGCTTCACTTCAGGTTTACTGTATCCCTTAAACCTTCTTATTGACGATGAAACACAGAAATTGCATCGGAATTAAATACAAAAGGCACAATGCCGACTTAAGTACAAGATGACTGACTCTTCTTACTGTCTATGTTTTGAACCATTCCTGTGACTCTTGTTATAGATTCCGATGCTTAACTTCAGGTTGACTGTATCCCTCTGACCTTCTTACTGACGATGAAACACAGAAATTGCATCGGAATTAAATACAAAAGGCACAATGCCGACTTAGGTACAAGAAGACTGACTCTTCTTACTGTCTATGCTTTGAACCATTCCTGTGACACTAGTTATAGATTCCGGTGTTCCACTCCAGGTTTACTGTATCCCTTGGACCTTCTTATTGACGATCAAACACAGAAATTGCATCATAATTAAATAGAAAAGGCACAATGCCGACTTAAGTACAAGAAGACTGACGCTTCTTACTGACTATGTTTTGAACCACTCCTGTGACACTAGTTATAGATTCCGATTCTTCACTTCAGGTTTACTGTATCCCTTCTACTTTCTTATTAACAATGAAACACAGATACTGCATCGGAATTAAATACAAAAGGCTCAATGCCGACTTAAGTACAAGAAGACTGACTCTTCTTACTGACTATGTTTTGAACCATTCTTGTGCCTCTAGTTATAGATTCCGATGCATCACTTCAGGTTTACTGTATCCCTCTGACCTTCTTTTGGACGATGACTCACAGAAATTGCATCGGAATTAAATACAAAAGGCACAATGCCGACTTAAGTACAAGAAGACTGACTGTTTTTACTGTCTATGTTTTGAACCATTCCTGTGACTCTAGTTATAGATTCCGATGCTTCAATTCAGGTCTACTGTATTCCTTGGACCTTCTTATTGACAATGAAACACAGAAATTGCAGCGGAATAAAATACAAAAGGCACAATGCCGACTTAAGTACAAGAAGACTGACTCTTCTTACTTTCTATGTTTTGAACCATTCCTGGGACACTAGTAATTGATTCCGATGCTTCACTTCAGGTTTACTGTATCCCTTGGACCTTCTTATAGACGATGAAACACAGAAATTGCATCTGATTTAAATTCAAAATCACAATACCGACTTAAGTACAAGAAGACTGACTCTTCTTACCGACTATGTTTGAACCGTTCCTGTGACGCTAGTTATGGATTCCGATGCTTCATTTCAGATTTATTGAATCCCTTGGACCTTCTTATTGACGATCAAATACAGAAATTGCATCGGAATAAAATACAAAAGGCACAATGCCGACTTAAGTAAAAGAAGACTGACTCTTCCTACTGTTAATGTTTTGAACCATTCCTGTGACACTAGTAATAGATTCCGATGCTTCACTTCAGGTTTACTGTATCCCTCTGACCTTCTTATTGACGATGAAACACAGAAATTGCATCGGAATTAAATACTAAAGGCACAATGCCGACTTAAGTACAAGAAGACTGACTCTTCTTACTGCCTATGTTTTGAACCATTCCTGTGACACTAGTTATAGGTTCCGATGCTTCAATTCATGTGTACTTTATCCCTTGGACCTTCTTATTGACGATGAAACATAGAAATTGCATCGGAATTAAATATAAAAGGCACAATGCCGACTTAAGTACAAGAAGACCGACTCTTCTTACTGACTATGTTTTGAACCATTCCTGTGAAACTAGTTGTAGATTCCGATGATTCACATCAGGTTTACTGTATAGCCTCTGACTGTCTTATTGACGATGAAACACAGAAATTGCATCCGAATTAAATAGAAAATGCACAATACCGACTTAAGTACAACAAGACTAACTCTTCCTACTGTGTCCGTTTTGAACCATTCCTGTGACACTAGTTATAGATTCCGATGCTTCACTTCAGGTTTACTGTATCCCTCTGACTCTCTTATTGACGATGAATCACAGCAATTGCATCGGGATTGAATAGAAAATGCACAATGCCGACTTAAGTACTACAAGACTAACTCTTCCTACTGTGTCCGTTTTGAACCATTCCTGTGACACTAGTTATATATTCCGATGCTTCCCTTCAGGTTTACTGTATCCCTTGGACCTTCTTATTGACGATGAAACACAGAAATTGCATCGGAATTAAATACAAAAGGCACATTGCCGACCTAAGTACAAGAATACTGACTCATCTTACTGTCTAAGTTTGAACCGTCCCTGTGACACTAGTTATAGATTCCGATGCTTCACTCCAGGTTTACTGTATCCCTTGGACCTTCTTATTGACGATGAAACACAGAAATTGCATCGGAATTAAGTACAATAGGCACAATGCCGACTTAAGTACAAGAAGACTGACTCTTCTTACTGACTATGCTTTGAACCATTCCTGTGACACTATTTATAGATTCCGATGCTTCACTTCAGGTTTAGTGTCTCTCTCTGACCTTCTTGTTGATGATGAAACACAGAAATTGCATCGGAATTAAATACAAAAGGCAAAATGCCGACTTAAGTACATGTAGACTGACTTTTCCTACTGTCTATGTTTTGAACCATTCCTACGACAATAGTTATAGATTACGATGGTTCATTTCAGGTTTACTGTATCCCTCTGACTGTCTTATTGACGATGAAACACAGAAATTGCATCGGAATTAAATAGAAAATGCACAATGCCGACTTAAGTACTACAAGACTAACTCTTCCTACTGTGTCCGATTTGAACCATTCCTGTGACACTAGTTATAGATTCCAATGCTTCACTTCAGGTTTACTGTATCCCTTGGACCTTCTTATTGACGATGAAACACAGAAATTGCATCGGAATTAAATACAAAATGCACAATGCAGACATCACTACAAGAAGACTGACTCTTTTTACTGAGTATGGTTTGAACCATTCCTGTGACACTAGTTATAGATTCCGATGCTTAACTTCAGGTTTACTGTATCCCTTGGACATTCTTATTGACGATGAAGCACAGAAATTGCATCGGAAATAAATACAAAAGGCAAAATACCGACATAAGTACAAGAAGACTGACTCCTCTTACTGACTATGTTTGAACCATTCCTGTGACACTATTCATAGATTCCGATGCTTAACTTCAGGATTACTGTATCCCTTGGACCTTTTTATTGACGATTAAACACAGAAATTGCATCGGAATTAAATACAAAAGGCACAATGCCGACTTAGGTACAAGAAGACTGACTCTTCTTACTGACTATGATTTGAACCATTCCTGTGACACTAGTTATAGATTCCGATTCTTCACTTCAGGTTTACTGTATCCCTCTGACCTTCTTATAGACGATGAAACACAGAAATTGCATCGGAATTAAATACAAAATCACAATACCGACTTAAGTACAACAAGACTGACTCTTCCTACTGTCAATGCGTTGAACAATTCCTGTGACACTAGTAATAGATTCCGATGCTTCACTTCAGGTTTACTCTATCCCTCTGACCTTCTTATTGACGATGAAACACAGAAATTGCATCTGAATTAAATACTAAAGGCACAATGCCGACTTAAGTACAAGAAGACTGACTCTGCTTACTGTCTATGTTTTGAACCATTCGTGTGACACTAGTTAGAGATTCCGATGCTTCAATTCATGTGTACAGTATCCCTTGGACCTTCTTATTGACGATCAAACACAGAAATTGCATCCGAATTAAATACAAAAGGCACAATGCCGACTTAAGTACAAGAAGACTGACTCTTCTTACTGACTATGTTTTGAACCATTCCTGTGACACTAGTTATAGATTCTGATGCTTCACATCAGGTTTACTGTATCCCTCTGACCTTCTTACTGGCGATGAAACACAGAAATTGCATCGGAATTAAATACAAAAGGCACAATGCCGTTTTAAGTACATATAGACTGACTTTTCCTACTGTCTATGTTTTGAACCATTCCTATGACACTAGTTATAGATTCCGATGGTTCATTTCAGGTTTACTGTATCCCTTGGACAATCTTATTGACGATGAAACACAAAATTTGCATGGTAATTAAGTACAAATGTCACGATGCCGACTTAAATACAAGAAGACTGACTCTTCCAACTGTCTATGTTTTGAACC
This sequence comes from Schistocerca americana, assembly GCF_021461395.2. Taxonomy (NCBI): domain Eukaryota; kingdom Metazoa; phylum Arthropoda; class Insecta; order Orthoptera; family Acrididae; genus Schistocerca; species Schistocerca americana. The sequence continues at coordinate 13,593,166 of NC_060122.1, forward strand.
ATTCCTGTGACACTAGTTATAGATGCCGATGCTTCTCATTAGGTTTACTGTATCCCTCTGACAGTCTTATTGACGATGAAACACAGAAATTGCATCGGAATTAAATAGAAAATGCACAATGCCGACATAAGTACTAGAAGACTGACTCTTCCTACTGTGTATGTTTTGAACCATTCCTGTGACACTAGTTATAGATTCCGATGCATCACTCCAGGTTTACTGTATCCCTTGGACCTTCTTAGTGACGATGCAACACAAAAATTGCATCGGAATTAAATACAAAAGGCACAATGCCGACTTAAGTACAAGAAGACTCACTCTTCCGACAGTCTATGTTTGAACCATTCCTGTGACACTAGTTATAGATTCCGATGCATCACTCCAGGTTTACTGTATCCCTTGGACCTTCTTATTGACGATGAAACACAAAAATTGCATCGGAATTAAATACAAAAATCACAATGACGACTAAAGTACCAGAAGACTGACTCTTCTTACAGCCTATGTTTTGAACCATTCCTGTGACACTAGTTATAGATTCCGGTGCTTCACTCCAGGTTTACTGTATCCCTTGGAGCTTCTTATTGACGATGAAACACAGAAATTGCATCAGAATTAAATAGAAAAGGCACAATGCCGACTTAGGTACAAGAAGACTGACGCTTCTTACTGACTATAATTTGAACCATTCCTGTGACACTAGTTTTAGATTCCGATTCTTCACTTTAGTTTTACTGTATCCCTTCTACCTTCTTATTTACGATGAAACACAGAAACTGCATCGGAATTAAATAGAAAAGGCACAATGCCGACTTAAGTACAAGACGACTGACTCTTCTTACTGTTTAGGTTTTGAACCATTCCTGTGACACTAGTTATAGATTCCGATGCTTCACTTCAGGTTTATTGTACGCTCTGACCTTCCTATTGACGATGAAACACAGAAATTGCATCCGAATTAAATACAAAAAGCACAATGCCGACTTAAGTACAAGAAGACTGACTCTTCCTACTGTCTATGATTTGAACCATTCCTGTGACACTAGTTATAGATTCCGATGCTTGGCTTCAGGTTTACTGTATGAGTTAAACCTTCTTATTGACGATGAAACACAGAAATTGCATCCGAATTAAATACAAAAGGCACAATGCCGACTTGAGTACAAGATGACTGACTCTTCTTACTGTCTATGTTTTGAACCATTCCTGTGACTCTAGTTATAGATTCCGATGCTTCACTTCAGGTTTACTGTATCCCTCTGTCCTTCTTATTGACGATGAAACACAGAACTTGCACCGGAATTAAATACAAAAGGCACAATGCCGACTAAAGTACCAGAAGACTGACTCTTCTTACTGTTCATGTTTTGAACCATTCCTGTGACACTAGTTATAGATTCCGATGCTTCACCCCAGGTTTACTGTATCCCTTGGACCTTCTTATTGACGATGAAACACAGAAATTGCATCGGAATTAAATACAAAAGGCACAATGCCGAATTAAGTACAAGAAGACTGACTCTTCTTACTGTCTATGTTTGAACCATCCCTGTGACACTAGTTATAGATTCCGAAGCTTCACGCCAGGTTTACTGTATCCCTCTGACATTCTTATTGACGATGAAACACAGAACTTGCATCGGAATTAAATACTAAAGGCACAATGCCGACTAAAGTACCAGAAGACTGACTCTTCTTACTGTTTATGTTTTGAACCATTCCTGTGACACAGTTATAGATTCCGATGCTTCACTCCAGGTTTACTGTATCCCATGGACCTTCTTATTGACGATGAAACACAGAAATTGCATCGGAATTAAATACAAAAATCACAATGCCGACTAAAGTACCAGAAGACTGACTCTTCTTACAGTCTATGTTTTGAAATATTCCTGTGACTCTAGTAATAGATTCCGGTGCTTCACTCCAGGTTTACTGTCTCCCTTGGAGCTTCTTATTGACGATGAAACACAGAAATTGAATCAGAATTAAATAGAATAGGCACAATGCCGACTTAGGTACAAGAAGACTGACCCTTCTAACTGACTATAATTTGAACCATTCCTGTGACACTAGTTATAGATTCCGATTATTCACTTTAGTTTTACTGTATCCCTTCTACCTTCTTATTGACGATGAAACACAGAAACTGCATCGGAATTAAATAGAAAAATCACAATGCCGACTTAAGTACAAGACGACTGACTCTTCTTACTGTTTATGTTTTGAACCATTCCTGTGACACTAGTTATAGATTCCGATGCTTCACTTCAGGTTTATTGTATCCCTCTGACGTTCCTATTGACGATGAAACAAAGAAATTGCATCCGAATTAAATACAAAAAGCACAATGCCGACTTAAGTACAAGAAGACTTACTCTTCGTACTGTCTATGATTTGAACCATTCCTGTGACACTAGTTATAGATTCCGATGCTTCACTTCAGGCTTACTGTATCCCTCTGAAATTCTTATTGATGATGAAACACAGAAATTCCATCGGAATTAAATACAAAAGGCGCAATGCCGACTTAGGTACAAGAAGACTGACTCTTCTTACTGTCTATGTTTTGAACCATTCTTGTGACACTAGTTATAGATTCCGATTCTTCACTTCAGGTTTACTGTATCCCTTCTACCTTCTTATTGACGATGAAACACAGATATTGCATCGGAATTAAATACAAAGGGCGCAATGCCGACTTAAGTACAAGAAGACTGACTCTTCTTGCTGACTATGTTTTGAACCATTCTTGTGACTCTAGTTATAGATTCCGATGCTTCACTTCAGGTTTACTGTATCCGTCTGACCTTCTTATTGACGATGAAACACAGAAGTTGCATCGGAATTAAATACAAAAGGCACAATGCCGACTTAAGTACAAGAAGACTGACCCTTCTTACTGTCTATGTTTTGAACCATTATTGTGACAATAGTTATAGATTCCGATGCTTCAATTCAGGTCTGCTGTATCCCTTGGACCATCTTCATGACGATGAAACACAAAAATTGCATCGGAATTAAATAAAATAGGCACAATGTTGACGTAAGTACAAGAGGACTGACTCTTCTTACTGTCTATGATTTGACCCATTCCTGGGACACCAGTTATGGATTCCGATCCTTCACTTCAGGTTTATTGTATCCCTTGGACCTTCCTATAGACGATGAAACACAGAAATTGCATCGGAATTAAATACAAAATCACAATACCCATTTAAGTACAAGAAGACTGACTCTTCTTATCGTCTATGTTTTGAACCATTCCTGTGACACTAGTTATAGATTCCGATGCTTCACTTCAGATTTACTGAATCCCTCTGACCTTCTTATTGACGATGAAACACAGAAATTGCATCGGAATTAAATACTAAAGGCACTATGCCGACTTAAGTACAAGAAGACTGACTCTTCTTACTGTCTATGTTTTGAACCATTCCTGTGACACTAGTTATAGATTCCGATGCTTCAATTCAGGTGTACTTTATCCCTTGGACCTTCTTATTGACGATGAAACACAGAAATTGCATCGGAATTAAATACAAAAGGCACAATGCCGACTTAAGTACATGTACACTGACTTTTCCTACTGTCTATGTTTTGAAACATTCCTATGACACTAGTTATAGATTACGATGGTTCATTTTAGGTTTACTGTATCCCTTGGGCAATCTTATTGACGATGAAACACAGAAATTGCATGGGAATTAAATACAAATCGCTCAATGCCGACATAAGTACAAGAAGACTGACTCTTCCAACTGTCTATGTTTTGAACCATTCCTGTGACACTAGTTATAGATGCCGATGCTTCTCTTCAGGTTTAGTGTATCCCTCTGACTCTCTTATGGACGATGAAACACAGAAATTGCATCGGAATTAAATAGAAAATGCACAATGCCGACTTAAGTTCTACAAGACTAACTCTTCCTACTGTGTCCGTTTTGAACCATTCCTGTGACACTAGTTATAGATTCCGCTGCTTCACTTCAGGTTTACTGTATCCCTTAGACCTTCTTATTGACGATTAAACACAGAAATTGCATCGGAATTAAATACAAAATGCACAATGCAGACTTCACTACAAGAAGACTGACTCTTCTTATTGACTATGCTTTGAACCATTCCTGTGACACTAGTTATAGATTCCGATGCTTCACTTCAGGCTTACTGTATCCCTCTGACCTTCTTATTGACAATGAAACACAGAAATTGCATCGGAATTAAATACAAAAGGCACAATGCCGACTTAAGTACAAGAATACTGACTCATCTTACTGTCTATGTTTGAACCGTCCCTGTGACACTAGTTATTGACTCCGATGCTTCGCTGGAGGTTTACTGTATCCCTTGGACCTTCTTATTGACGATGAAACACAGAAATTGCATCGGAATTAAATACAATAGGCACAATGCCGACTTAAGTACAAGAAGACTGACTCTTGCTACTGTCTATGTTTTGAACCATTCCTGTGACCCCAGTTATAGATTCCGATGCTTCACTTCAGGTTTACTGTATCTCGTGGACCTTCTTATTGACGATGAAACACAGAAATTGCATCGGAATTAAATACAAAAGGCACAATACCGACATAAGTACAAAAAGACTGACTCCTCTTACTGACTATGTTTGAACCATTCCTGTGACACTAGTCATAGATTCCGATACTTAACTTCAGGATTACTGTATCCCTTGGACCTTCTTATTGACGATTAAACACAGAAATTGCATCGGAATTAAATACAAAAGGCACAATGCCGACTTAGGTACAAGAAGACTGACTCTTCTTACTGACTATGTTTTGAACCATTCCTGTGACACTAGTTATAGATTCCGATTCTTCACTTCAGGTTTACTGTATCCCTCTGACCTTCTTATTGACAATGAAACACAGAAATTGCATCGGAATTAAACACAAAAGGCACAATGCCGACTTAAGTACATGTAGACTGACTTTTCCTACTGTCTATGTTTTGAACCATTCCTATTACACTAGTTATAGATTCCGTTGGTTCATTTCAGGTTTACTGTATCCCTTGGACAATCTTATTGACGATGAATCACAGATATTGCATGGGAATTAAGTACAAATGGCACAATGCCGACTTATGTACAAGAAGACTGACTCTTCCAACTGTCTATGTTTTGAACCATTCCTGTGAGACTAGTTATAGATGCCGATGCTTCTTATCAGGTTTACTGTATCCCTCTGACAGTCTGATTGACGATGAAACACAGAAATGGCATCGGAATTAAATAGAAAATGCACAATGCCGACTTAAGTACTTGAAGACTGACTCTTCGTACTGTCTATGATTTGAACCATTCCTGTGACACTAGTTATAGATTCCGATGCTTCACTTCAGGCTTACTGTATCCCACTGAAATTCTTATTGATGATGAAACACAGAAATTCCATCGGAATTAAATACAAAAGGCGCAATGCCGACTTAGGTACAAGAAGACTGACTCTTCTTACTGTCTATGTTTTGAACCATTCTTGTGACACTAGTTATAGATTCCGATTCTTCACTTCAGGTTTACTGTATCCCTTCTACCTTCCTATTGACGATGAAACACAGATATTGCATCGGAATTAAATACAAAAGGCGCAATGCCGACTTAAGTACAAGAAGACTGACACATCTGGCTGACTATGTTTTGAACCATTCTTGTGACTCTAGTTATAGATTCCGATGCTTCACTTCAGGTTTACTGTATCCCTCTGACCTTCTTATTGACGATGAAACACAGAAGTTGCATCGGAATTAAATACAAAAGGCACAATGCCGACTTAAGTACAAGAAGACTGACCCTTCTTACTGTCTATGTTTTGAACCATTCCTGTGACACTAGTTATAGATTCCGATGCTTCAATTCAGGTCTACTGTATCCCTTGGACGTTCTTCATGACGATGAAACACAAAAATTGCATCGGAAGTAAATAAAAAAGGCACAATGTTGACTTAAGTACAAGAAGACTGACTCTTCTTACTGTCTATGTTTAAAACCATTCCTGTGACACTAGTTATAGATTCCGATGCTTCACTCCAGGTTTACTGCATCACTTGGACCTTCTTATTGACGATGAAACACAGAAATTGCATCGGAATTAAATACAAGAGGCACAATGCCGACTTAAGTACAAGAAGACTGACACTTCTTACTGACTATGCTTTGAACCATTCCTGTGACACTAGTTATAGATTCCGATGCTTCACTTCAGATTTACTGTATCCCTTGGACCTTCTTACTGACGATGAAACACAGAAATTGCGTCGGAATTAAATATAAAAGGCACAATGCCAACTTAAGAACAAGAAGACTGACTCTTCTTACTGTCTATGATTTGACCCATTCCTGGGACACTAGTTATGGATTCCGATGCTTCACTTCAGGTTTTTTGTATCCCTTGGACCTTCCTATAGACGATGAAACACAGAAATTGCATCGGAATGAAATGCAAAATCACAATACCCACTTAAGTACAAGAAGAATGACTCTTCTTACCATCTATGTTTTGAACCATTCCTGTGACACTAGTTATAGATTCCGATGCTTCACTTCAGATTTACTGAATCCCTTGGACCTTCTTATTGACGATCAAACACAGAAATTACATCGGAATAAAATACAAAAGGCACAATGCCGACTTAAGTACAAGAAGACCGACTCTTCCTACTGTTAATGTTTTGAACCATTCCTGTGACACTAGTAACAGATTTCGATGCTTCACGTCAGGTTTACTGCATCCCTCTGACCTTCTTATTGACGATGAAACACAGAAATTGCATCGGAATTAAATACTAAAGGCACAATGCCGACTTAAGTACAAGAAGACTGACTCTTCTTACTGTCTATGCTTTGAACCATTCCTGTGACACTAGTTATAAATTCCGATGCTTCAGTTCAGGTGTACTTTATCCCTTGCACCTTCTTATTGACGATGAAACACAGAAATTGCATCGGAATTAAATACAAAAGGCACAATGCCGACTTAAGTACATGTAGACTGACTTTTCCTACTGTCTATCTTTTGAAACATTCCTATGACACGAGTTATAGATTACGATGGTTCATTTCAGGTTTACTGTATCCATTGGGCAATCTTATTGACGATGAAACACAGAAATTGCATGGGAATTAAATACAAATCGCTCAATGCCGACATAAGTACAAGAAGACTGACTCTTCCAACAGTCTATGTTTTGAACCATTCCTGTGACACTAGTTATAGATGCCGATGCTTCTCTTCAGGTTTAGTGTATCCCTCTGACTCTCTTATTGACGATGAAACACAGAAATTGCATCGGAATTAAATAGAATATGCACAATGCCGACTTACGTTCTACATAACTAACTCTTCCTATTGTGTCCGTTTTGAACCATTCCTGTGACACTAGTTATAGATTCCGATGCTTCACTTCAGGTTTACTGTATCCCTTGGCCTTCTTATTGACGATGAAACACAGATATTGCATCGGAATTAAATTCAAAATGCACAATGCAGACTTCACTACAAGAAGACTGACTCTTCTTACTGACTATGCTTTGAACCATTCCTGTGACACTAGTTATAGATTACGATGCTTAACTACAGGATTACTGTTTCCCTCTGACCTTCTTAGTGACGATGAAACACAGAAATTGCATCGGAATTAAATACAAAAAGCACATTGCCGACTTAAGTACAAGAATACTGACTCATCTTACTGTCTATGTTTGAACCGTCCCTGTGACACTAGTTATTGATTCCGATGCTTCGCTGGAGGTTTACTGTATCCCTTGGACCTTCTTATTGACGATGAAACACATAAATTGCATCGGAATTAAATACAATAGGCACAATGCCGACTTAAGTACAAGAAGACTGACTCTTGCTACTGTCTATGTTTTGAACCATTCCTGTGACCCTAGTTATAGATTACGATGCTGCACTTCAGGTTTATTGTATCCCTTGGACCTTCATATTGACGATGAAACACAGAAATTGCATCGGAATTAAATACAAAAGGCACAATGCCGACTTAAGTACATGTAGACTGACTTTTCCTACTGTCTATGTTTTGAACCATTCCTTTTACACTAGTTATAGATTCCGATGGTTCATTTCAGGTTTACTGTATCCCTTGGACAATCTTATTGACGATGAATCACAGATATTGCATGGGAATTAAGTACAAATGGCACAATGCCGACTTAAGTACAAGAAGACTGACTCTTCCAACTGTCTATGTTTAGAACCATTCCTGTGACACTAGTTATAGATGCCGATGCTTCTTATTAGGTTTACTGTATCCCTCTGACAGTCTTATTGACGATGAAACACAGAAATTGCATCGGAATTAAATAGAAAATGCACAATGCCGACTTAAGTACTAGAAGACTGAATCTTCCTACTGTGTATGTTTTGAACAATTCCGGTGACACTAGTTATAGATTCCGATGCTTCACTCCAGGTTTACTGTATCCCTTGGACCTTCTTATTGACGATGAAACACAGAAATTGCATGGGAATTAAATACAAAAGGCACAATGCAGACTTAACTACAAGAAGACTGACTCTTCTTACTGACTATGCTTTGAACCATTCCTGTGACACTAGTTATAGATTCCGATGCTTAACTTCAGGATTACTGTATCCCTCTGACCTTCTTAGTGACGATGAAACACAGAAATTGCATCGGAATTAAATACAAAAAGCACATTGCCGAGTTAAGTACAAGAATACTGACTCATCTTACTGTCTATGATTTGAACCGTCCCTGTGACACTAGTTATAGATTACGATGCTTCACTCCAGGTTTACTGTGACCCTTGGACCTTCTCATTGACGATGAAACACAGAAATTGTATCGGATTTAAATACAATAGGCACGATGCCGACTTAAGTACAAGAAGACTGACTCTTGCTACTGTCTATGTTTTGAACCATTCCTGTGACCCTAGTTATAGATTCCGATGCTGCACTTCAGGTTTATTGTATCCCTTGGACCTTCATATTGACGATGAAACACAGAAATTGCATGGGAATTAAATACAAATCGCTCAATGCCGACATAAGTACAAGAAGACTGACTCTTCTTACTGACTATGCTTTGAACCATTCCTGTGACACTAGTTATAGATTCCGATGCTTAACTTCAGGATTACTGTATCCCTCTGACCTTCTTATTGACGATGAAACACAGAAATTGCATCGGAATTAAATACAAAAGGCACAATGCCGACTTAAGTACAAGAAGACTGGCTCTTCCTACTGTCTACGTTTTGACCATTCCTGTGACACTAGTTATAGATTCCGATGCATCACTTCAGGTTTAGTGTATCCCTCTGACCTTCTTATTGACGATGAAACACAGAAATTGCATCGGAATTAAATACAAAAGGCACAATGCCGACTTAACTACAAGAAGGCTGACTCTTCTTACTGACTATGTTTTGAACCATTCTTGTGACACTAGTTATAGATTCCGGTGCTTCACTCCAGGTTTACTGTATCCCTTGGACCTTCTTATTGACGATGAAACACAGAAATTGCATCGGAATTAAATACAAAAACCACAATACCGACTTAAGTACAAGAAGACTGACTCTTCTTACTGTCTATGTTTTGAACCATTGATGTGACACTAGTTATAGATTCCGATGCTTCACTTCAGGTTTACTGTATCCCTTGGACATTCTTATTGACGATGAAACACAGAAATTGCATCGGAATTAAATACAAAAGGCACAATGCCAACTTACGGACAAGAAGCCTGACTCTTCCTACTGTCTATGTTTTGAACCATACCTGTGACACTAGTTATAGATTCCGATGCTTCACTTCAGGTTTACTGTATCTCTTGGATCTTCTTATTGACGATGAAACACTGAAATTGCATCGGAATTAAATAGAAAAGGCAAAAAGCCGACTTAAGTACAAGAAGACTGACTCTTCTTACTATGTTTTGAACCATTCTTATGACACTAGTTACAGATTCCGATGCTTCACCTCAGGTTTACTGTATCCCTTGGACCTTCTTATTGACGATGAAACACAGAAATTGGATCGGAATTAAATAGAAAAGGCACAATGCCAACTTACGGACAAGAAGCCTGACTCTTCCTACTGTTTATGTTTTGAACCATACCTGTGACACTAGTTATAGATTCCGATGCTTCACTTCAGGTTTACTGTACCATTTGGACCTTCTTATTGAAGATGAAACACAGAAATTGCATCGGAATTAAATACAAAGGGCACAATGCCGACTAAAGTACAAGAAGACTGACTCTTCCTACTGTCTATGTTTTGAACCATACCTGTGACCCTAGTTATAGATTCCGATGCTTCACTTCAGGTTTACTGTCTCTCTTGGATCTTCTTATTGACGATGAAACACTGAAATTGCATCGGAATTAAATAGGAAAGGCACAATGCCGACTTAACTACAAGATGACTGACTCTTCTTACTGACTTTGTTTTGAACCATTCCTGTGACACTAGCTATAGATTCCGATACTTCACTCCATTTTTACTGTATCCCTTGGACCTTCTTATTGACGATGAAACACAGAAATTGCATCGGAATTAAATAGAAAAGGCACAAAGCCGACTTAAGAACAAGAAGACTGACTCTTCTTACTGACTGTGATTGAACCATTCCTGTGACACTAGTTATAGATTCCGAAGCGTCACTTCAGGTTTACTGTATTCCTTGGACCTTCTTATTGACGATGAAACACAGAAATTGCATTGGAATTAAATACAAAAGGCACAATGACGACTTAAGTACAAGAAAACTTACTCTTGTTACTGACTATGTTTTGAACCATTCCTGTGACACTAGTTATAGATTCCGATGCTTCACTTCAGGTTTACTGTATCCCTTGGACCTTCTTATTGACGATGAAACACAGAAATTGCATTGGAATTAAATAGAAAAGGCACAATGCCGACTTCAGTACAAAAAGGCTGACTCTTCTTACTGACTATGATTTGAACCATTCCTGTGACACTAGTTATAGATACCGATGCTTCACTTCAGGTTTACTGTATACCTTGGACCTTCTTATTGACGTTGAAACACAGAAATTGCGTCGGAATTAAATACAAGAGGCACAATGCGACTTAAGTACAAGAAGATTCACTCTTCCTACTGTCTATGTTTTCAACCATTCCTGTGACAGTAGTTTTGGATTCTGATGCTTCACTCAGGCTTACAGTATCCCTCTGACCTTCTTATTGACGATGAAACACAGAAATTGCATCGGAATTAAATACAAAAGGCACAATGCCGACTTAAGTACAAGAAGACTGACTCTTCCTACTGTCTACGTTTTGACCATTCCTGTGACACTAGTTATAGATTCCGATGCATCACTTCAGGTTTAGTGTATCCCTCTGACCTTCTTATTGACGATGAAACACAGAAATTGCATCGGAATTAAATACAAAAGGCACAATGCCGACTTAACTACAAGAAGGCTGACTCTTCTTACTGACTATGTTTTGAACCATTCTTGTGACACTAGTTATAGATTCCGGTGCTTCACTCCAGGTTTACTGTATCCCTTGGACCTTCTTATTGACGATGAAACACAGAAATTGCATCGGAATTAAATACAAAAACCACAATACCGACTTAAGTACAAGAAGACTGACTCTTCTTACTGTCTATGTTTTGAACCATTGATGTGACACTAGTTATAGATTCCGATGCTTCACTTCAGGTTTACTGTATCCCTTGGACATTCTTATTGACGATGAAACACAGAAATTGCATCGGAATTAAATACAAAAGGCACAATGCCAACTTACGGACAAGAAGCATGACTCCTCCTACTGTCTATGTTTTGAACCATACCTGTGACACTAGTTATAGATTCCGATGCTTCACTTCAGGTTTACTGTATCTCTTGGATCTTCTTATTGACGATGAAACACTGAAATTGCATCGGAATTAAATAGAAAAGGCACAAAGCCGACTTAAGTACAAGAAGACTGACTCTTCTTACTATGTTTTGAACCATTCTTATGACACTAGTTACAGATTCCGATGCTTCACCTCATGTTTACTGTATCCCTTGGAACTTCTTATTGACGATGAAACACAGAAATTGGACCGGAATTAAATAGAAAAGGCACAATGCCAACTTACGGACAAGAAGCCTGACTCTTCCTACTGTTTATGTTTTGAACCATACCTGTGACACTAGTTATAGATTCCGATGCTTCACTTCAGGTTTACTGTACCATTTGGACCTTCTTATTGACGATGAAACACAGAAATTGCATCGGAATTAAATACAAAGGGCACAATGCCGACTTAAGTACAAGAAGACTGACTCTTCCTACTGTCTATGTTTTGAACCATACCTGTGACCCTAGTTATAGATTCCGATGCTTCACTTCAGGTTTTCTGTATCCCTTGGATCTTCTTATTGACGATGAAACACTGAAATTGCATCGGAATTAAATAGAAAAGGCACAAAGCCGACTTAAGTACAAGAAGACTGACTCTTCTTACTATGTTTTGAACCATTCTTATGACACTAGTTACAGATTCCGATGCTTCACCTCAGGTTTACTGTATCCCTTGGACCTTCTTATTGACGATGAAACACAGAAATTGGATCGGAATTAAATACAAAAGGCACAATGCCAACTTACGGACAAGAAGCCTGACTCTTCCTACTGTCTATGTTTTGAACCATACCCGTGACACTAGTTATAGATTCCGATGCTTCACTTCAGGTTTACTGTATCTCTTGGATCTTCTTATTGACGATGAAACTCTGAAATTGCATCGGAATTAAATAGAAAAGGCACAAAGCCGACTTAAGTACAAGAAGACTGACTCGTCTTAGTATGTTTCGAACCATTCTTATGACACAGAAATTGCATCGGAATTAAATACAAAAGGCACAATGCCGACTTAAGTAAAAGAAGACTGACTCTTCCTACTGACTATGTTTTGACCATTTCTGTGACACTAGTTATAGATTCCGATGCTTCACTCCAGGTTTACTGTATCCCTTGGACCTTCTTATTGACGGTGAAACACAGAAATTGCATCGGAATTAAATAGGAAAGGCACAATGCCGACTTAAGTACAAGATGACTGACTCTTCTTACTGACTTTGTTTTGAACCATTCCTGTGACACTAGCTATAGATTCCGATACTTCACTCCATTTTTACTGTATCCCTTGGACCTTCTTACTGACGATGAAACACAGAAATTGCATCGGAATTAAATAGAAAAGGCACAAAGCCGACTTAAGAACAAGAAGACTGACTCTTCTTACTGACTGTGATTGAACCATTCCTGTGACACTAGTTATAGATTCCGAAGCGTCACTTCAGGTTTACTGTATTCCTTGGACCTTCTTATTGACGATGAAACACAGAAATTGCATCGGAATTAAATACAAAAGGCACAATGACGACTTAAGTACAAGAAAACTTACTCTTGTTACTGACTATGTTTTGAACCATTCCTGTGACACTAGTTATAGATTCCGATGCTTCACTTCAGGGTTACTGTATCCCTTGGAACTTCTTATTGACGATGAAACACAGAAATTGCATCGGAATTAAATAGAAAAGGCACAATGCCGACTTAAATACAAGAAGACTGACTCTTCTTACTGTCTATGTTTTGAACAGATCCTGTGACACTAGTTATAGATTCCGATGCTTCACTTCAGGTTTACTGTATCCCTTGAACCTTCTTATTGACGATGAAACACAGAAATTGCATCGGAATTAAATACAAAAACCACAATACCGACTTAAGTACAAGAAGACTGACTCTTCTTACTGTCCATGTTTTGAACCATTCCTGTGACACTAGTTATAGATTCCGATGCTTCACTTCAGGTTTACTGTATCCCTTGGACATTCTTATTGACGATGAAACACAGATATTGCATCGGAATTAAATACAAAAAGCACAATGCTGACTTCAGTACAAGGAGACTGACTCTTCTTAATGACTATGTTTTGAACCATTCCTGTGACACTAGTTATAGATTCCGATGCTTCACTTCAGGTTTACTGTATCCCTCGGACCTTCTTATTGATGATGAAACACAGAAATTGCATAGGAATTAAATAGAAAAGGCACAATGCCGACTTAAATACAAGAAGACTGACTCTTCTTACTGTCTATGATTTGAACAAATCCTGTGACACTAGTTATAGATTCCGATGCTTCACGTCAGGTTTACTGTATCCCTTTGACCTTCTTATTGACGATGAAACACAGAAATTGCATCGGAATTAAATACAAAAGCCACAATACCGACTTAAGTACAAGAAGACTGACTCTTCTTAGTGTCTATGTTTTGAACCATTCCTGTGACACTAGTTATAGATTACGATGCTTCACTTCAGGTTTACTGTATCTCTCTGATCTTCTTATTGACGATGAAATACACAAATTGCATCGGAATTAAATGCCAAAGGCATAATGCCGACTTAAGTACAAGAAGACTGACTCCTCTTACTGACTTTGTTTTGAACCATTCCTGTGACACTAGTTATAGATTCCGATGCTTCACTTCAGGTTTACTGTATCCATTGGACCTTCTTATTGACGATGAAACACAGAAATTGCGTCGGAATTAAACACAAAAAGCACAATGCCGACTTAAGTACAAAAAGACTGACTCTTCTTACTGACTATGTTTTGAATAATTCCTGTGACACTAGTTATAGATTCCGATGCTCACTTCAGGTTTACTGTATCCCTCTGACCATCTTATTGACGATAAAACACAGAAATTGCATCGGAATTAAATACAAAAGCCACAATACCGACTTAAGTACAAGAAGACTGACTCTTCTTACTGTCTATGTTTTGAACCATTCCTGTGACACTAGTTATAGATTACGATGCTTCACTTCAGGTTTACTGTATCCCTCTGATCTTCTTATTGACGACGAAATACACAAATTGCATCGGAATTAAATACCAAAGGCATAATGCCGACTTAAGTACAAGGAGACTGACTCTTCTTACTGACTTTGTTTTGAACCATTCCTGTGACACTAGTTATAGATTCCGATGCTTCACTTCAGGTTTACTGTATCCCTTGGATCTTCTTATTGACGATGAAACACAGAAATTGCATCGGAATTAAATAGAAAAGGCACAATGCCGACTTAAGTACAAGATGACTGACTCTTCCTACTGTCAATGTTTTGAACAACTCCTGTGGCACTTGTTACAGATTCCGATGCTTCACTTCAGGTTTACTGTATCCCTCTGACCTTATTGCCGATGAAACACAGAAATTGCATCGGAATTAAATACAAAAGGCACAATGCCGACATAAGTTCAAGAAGACTGACTCTTCTTACTGACTTTGTTTTGAACCATTCCTGTGACACTAGTTATAGATTCCGATGCTTCACTCCAGGTTTACTGTATCCCTTGGACCTTCTTATTGACGGTGAAACACAGAAATTGCATCGGAATTAAATAGGAAAGGCACAATGCCGACTTAAGTACAAGATGACTGACTCTTCTTACTGACTTTGTTTTGAACCATTACTGTGACACTAGCTATAGATTCCGATACTTCACTCCATTTTTACTGTATCCCTTGGACCTTCTTATTGACGATGAAACACAGAAATTGCATCGGAATTAAATAGAAAAGGCACAAAGCCGACTTAAGAACAAGAAGACTGACTCTTCTTACTGACTGTGATTGAACCATTCCTGTGACACTAGTTATAGATTCCGAAGCGTCACTTCAGGTTTACTGTATCCCTTGAACCTTCTTATTGACGATGAAACACAGAAATTGCATCGGAATTAAATACAAAAACCACAATACCGACTTAAGTACAAGAAGACTGACTCTTCTTACTGTCTATGTTTTGAACCATTCCTGTGACACTAGTTATAGATTCCGATGCTTCACTTCAGGTTTACTGTATCCCTTGGACATTCTTATTGACGATGAAACACAGATATTGCATCGGAATTAAATACAAAAAGCACAATGCTGACTTCAGTACAAGGAGACTGACTCTTCTTAATGACTATGTTTTGAACCATTCCTGTGACACTAGTTATAGATTCCGATGCTTCACTTCAGGTTTACTGTATCCCTCGGACCTTCTTATTGATGATGAAACACAGAAATTGCATAGGAATTAAATAGAAAAGGCACAATGCCGACTTAAATACAAGAAGACTGACTCTTCTTACTGTCTATGATTTGAACAAATCCTGTGACACTAGTTATAGATTCCGATGCTTCACGTCAGGTTTACTGTATCCCTTTGACCTTCTTATTGACGATGAAACACAGAAATTGCATCGGAATTAAATACAAAAGCCACAATACCGACTTAAGTACAAGAAGACTGACTCTTCTTACTGTCTATGTTTTGAACCATTCCTGTGACACTAGTTATAGATTACGATGCTTCACTTCAGGTTTACTGTATCTCTCTGATCTTCTTATTGACGATGAAATACACAAATTGCATCGGAATTAAATGCCAAAGGCATAATGCCGACTTAAGTACAAGAAGACTGACTCCTCTTACTGACTTTGTTTTGAACCATTCCTGTGACACTAGTTATAGATTCCGATGCTTCACTTCAGGTTTACTGTATCCCTTGGACCTTCTTATTGACGATGAAACACAGAAATTGCGTCGGAATTAAACACAAAAAGCACAATGCCGACTTAAGTACAAAAAGACTGACTCTTCTTACTGACTATGTTTTGAATAATTCCTGTGACACTAGTTATAGATTCCGATGCTCACTTCAGGTTTACTGTATCCCTCTGACCATCTTATTGACGATAAAACACAGAAATTGCATCGGAATTAAATACAAAAGCCACAATACCGACTTAAGTACAAGAAGACTGACTCTTCTTACTGTCTATGTTTTGAACCATTCCTGTGACACTAGTTATAGATTACGATGCTTCACTTCAGGTTTACTGTATCCCTCTGATCTTCTTATTGACGACGAAATACACAAATTGCATCGGAATTAAATACCAAAGGCATAATGCCGACTTAAGTACAAGGAGACTGACTCTTCTTACTGACTTTGCTTTGAACCATTCCTGTGACACTTGTTATAGATTCCGATGCTTCACTTCAGGTTTACTTTATCCCTTGGACCTTCCTATTGACGATGAAACACAGAAATTGCATCGGAATTAAATAGAAAAGGCACAATGCCGACTTAAGTACAAGATGACTGACTCTTCCTACTGTCAATGTTTTGAACAACTCCTGTGGCACTAGTTATAGATTCCGATGCTTCACTTCAGGTTTACTGTATCCCTCTGACCTTATTGCCGATGAAACACAGAAATTGCATCGGAATTAAATACAAAAGGCACAATGCCGACATAAGTTCAAGAAGACTGACTCTTCTTACTGACTTTGTTTTGAACCATTCCTGTGACACTAGTTATAGATTCCTATGCTTCACTTCAGGTTTACTGTACCCCTTGGACCTTCTTATTGACGATGAAACACAGAAATTGCATCGGAATTACATACAAAGGGCACAATGCCGACTTAAGTACAAGAAGACTGACTCTTCCTACTGTCTATGTTTTGAACCATACCTGTGACACTAGTTATAGATTCCGATGCTTCACTTCAGGTTTTTTGTATCCCTTGGATCTTCTTATTGACGATGAAACACTGAAATTGCATCGGAATTAAATAGAAAAGGCACAAAGCCGACTTAAGTACAAGAAGACTGACTCTTCTTACTATGTTTTGAACCATTCTTATGACACTAGTTACAGATTCCGATGCTTCACCTCAGGTTTACTGTAGCCCTTGGACCTTCTTATTGACGATGAAACACAGAAATTGGATCGGAATTAAATACAAAAGGCACAATGCCAACTTACGGACAAGAAGACTGACTCTTCCTACTGTCTATGTTTTGAACCATACCTGTGACACTAGTTATAGATTCCGATGCTTCACTTCAGGTTTACTGTATCCCTTGGATCTTCTTATTGACGATGAAACACTGAAATTGCATCGGAATTAAATAGAAAAGGCACAAAGCCGACTTAAGTACAAGAAGACTGACTCTTCTTAGTATGTTTTGAACCACTCTTATGACACTAGTTATAGATTCCGATGCTTCACCTCAGGTTTACTGTATCCCTTGGACCTTCTTATTGACGATGAAACACAGAAATTGGATCGGAATTAAATACAAAAGGCACAATGCGACTTAAGTACAAGAAGACACACTTTTCCTACTCTCTATGTTTTCAACCATTCCTGTGACAGTAGTTTTGGATTCCGATGCTTCACTCAGCTTTACAGTATCCCTCTGACCTTCTTATTGACGATGAAACACAGAAATTGCTTCGGAATTAAATGCAAAAGGCACAATGCCGACTAAAGTACAAGAAGACTGACTCTTCCTACTGTCTATGCCTTGAACCATTCCTGTGACACTAGTTATAGATTCCGATGCTTCACTTCAGGATTACTGTATCCCGATGACCTTATTGCCGATGAAACACAGAAATTGCATCGGAATTAAATATAAGAGGCACAATGCCGACTTAAGTACATGAAGACTGACTCTTCTTACTGTCTATGTTTAAAACCATTCTTGTGACACTAGTTATAGATTCTGATGCATCACTCCAGGTTTACTGTATCCCTCGGTCATTCTTATTGACGATGAAACACAGAAATTGCATCGGAATTAAATACAAAAAGCACAATGCTGACTTCAGTACAACGAGACTGACTCTTCTTAATGACTATGTTTTGAACCATTCCTGTGACACTAGTTATAGATTCCGATGCTTCACTTCAGGTTTACTGTATCCCTCGGACCTTCTTATTGACGATGAAACACAGAAATTGCATAGGAATTAAATAGAAAAGGCACAATGCCGACTTAAATACAAGAAGACTGACTCTTCTTACTGTCTATGTTTTGAACAGATTCTGTGACACTAGTTATAGATTCCGATGCTTCACTTCAGGTTTACTGTATCCCTTGAACCTTCTTATTGACGATGAAACACAGAAATTGCATCGGAATTAAATACAAAAACCACAATACCGACTTAAGTACAAGAAGACTGACTCTTCTTACTGTCCATGTTTTGAACCATTCCTGTGACACTAGTTATAGATTCCGATGCTTCACTTCAGGTTTACTGTATCCCTTGGACATTCTTATTGACGATGAAACACAGATATTGCATCGGAATTAAATACAAAAAGCACAATGCTGACTTCAGTACAAGGAGACTGACTCTTCTTAATGACTATGTTTTGAACCATTCCTGTGACACTAGTTATAGATTCCGATGCTTCACTTCAGGTTTACTGTATCCCTCGGACCTTCTTATTGATGATGAAACACAGAAATTGCATAGGAATTAAATAGAAAAGGCACAATGCCGACTTAAATACAAGAAGACTGACTCTTCTTACTGTCTATGATTTGAACAAATCCTGTGACACTAGTTATAGATTCCGATGCTTCACGTCAGGTTTACTGTATCCCTTTGACCTTCTTATTGACGATGAAACACAGAAATTGCATCGGAATTAAATACAAAAGCCACAATACCGACTTAAGTACAAGAAGACTGACTCTTCTTACTGTCTATGTTTTGAACCATTCCTGTGACACTAGTTATAGATTACGATGCTTCACTTCAGGTTTACTGTATCTCTCTGATCTTCTTATTGACGATGAAATACACAAATTGCATCGGAATTAAATGCCAAAGGCATAATGCCGACTTAAGTACAAGAAGACTGACTCCTCTTACTGACTTTGTTTTGAACCATTCCTGTGACACTAGTTATAGATTCCGATGCTTCACTTCAGGTTTACTGTATCCATTGGACCTTCTTATTGACGATGAAACACAGAAATTGCGTCGGAATTAAACACAAAAAGCACAATGTCGACTTAAGTACAAAAAGACTGACTCTTCTTACTGACTATGTTTTGAATAATTCCTGTGATACTAGTTATAGATTCCGATGCTCACTTCAGGTTTACTGTATCCCTCTGACCATCTTATTGACGATGAAACACAGAAATTGCATCGGAATTAAATAGAAAAGGCACAATGCCGACTTAAGTACAAGATGACTGACTCTTCCTACTGTCAATGTTTTGAACAACTCCTGTGGCACTAGTTATAGATTCCGATGCTTCACTTCAGGTTTACTGTATCCCTCTGACCTTATTGCCGATGAAACACAGAAATTGCATCGGAATTAAATACAAAAGGCACAATGCCGACATAAGTTCAAGAAGACTGACTCTTCTTACTGACTTTGTTTTGAACCATTCCTGTGACACTAGTTATAGATTCCGATGCTTCACTTCAGGTTTACTGTACCCCTTGGACCTTCTTATTGACGATGAAACACAGAAATTGCATCGGAATTAAATACAAAGGGCACAATGCCGACTTAAGTACAAGAAGACTGACTCTTCCTACTGTCTATGTTTTGAACCATACCTGTGACACTAGTTATAGATTCCGATGCTTCACTTCAGGTTTTTTGTATCCCTTGGATCTTCTTATTGACGATGAAACACTGAAATTGCATCGGAATTAAATAGAAAAGGCACAAAGCCGACTTAAGTACAAGAAGACTGACTCTTCTTACTATGTTTTGAACCATTCTTATGACACTAGTTACAGATTCCGATGCTTCACCTCAGGTTTACTGTAGCCCTTGGACCTTCTTATTGACGATGAAACACAGAAATTGGATCGGAATTAAATACAAAAGGCACAATGCCAACTTACGGACAAGAAGACTGACTCTTCCTACTGTCTATGTTTTGAACCATACCTGTGACACTAGTTATAGATTCCGATGCTTCACTTCAGGTTTACTGTATCCCTTGGATCTTCTTATTGACGATGAAACACAGAAATTGCATCGGAATTAAATAGAAAAGGCACAATGCCGACTTAAGTACAAGATGACTGACTCTTCCTACTGTCAATGTTTTGAACAACTCCTGTGGCACTAGTTATAGATTCCGATGCTTCACTTCAGGTTTACTGTATCCCTCTGACCTTATTGCCGATGAAACACAGAAATTGCATCGGAATTAAATACAAAAGGCACAATGCCGACATAAGTTCAAGAAGACTGACTCTTCTTACTGACTTTGTTTTGAACCATTCCTGTGACACTAGTTATAGATTCCGATGCTTCACTCCAGGTTTACTGTATCCCTTGGACATTCTTATTGACGGTGAAACACAGAAATTGCATCGGAATTAAATAGGAAAGGCACAATGCCGACTTAAGTACAAGATGACTGACTCTTCTTACTGACTTTGTTTTGAACCATTAATGTGACACTAGCTATAGATTCCGATACTTCACTCCATTTTTACTGTATCCCTTGAACCTTCTTATTGACGATGAAACACAGAAATTGCATCGGAATTAAATACAAAAACCACAATACCGACTTAAGTACAAGAAGACTGACTCTTCTTACTGTCTATGTTTTGAACCATTCCTGTGACACTAGTTATAGATTCCGATGCTTCACTTCAGGTTAACTGTATCCCTTGGACATTCTTATTAACGATGAAACACAGATATTGCATCGGAATTAAATACAAAAAGCACAATGCTGACTTCAGTACAAGGAGACTGACTCTTCTTAATGACTATGTTTTGAACCATTCCTGTGACACTAGTTATAGATTCCGATGCTTCACTTCAGGTTTACTGTATCCCTCGGACCTTCTTATTGATGATGAAACACAGAAATTGCATAGGAATTAAATAGAAAAGGCACAATGCCGACTTAAATACAAGAAGACTGACTCTTCTTACTGTCTATGATTTGAACAAATCCTGTGACACTAGTTATAGATTCCGATGCTTCACGTCAGGTTTACTGTATCCCTTTGACCTTCTTATTGACGATGAAACACAGAAATTGCATCGGAATTAAATACAAAAGCCACAATACCGACTTAAGTACAAGAAGACTGACTCTTCTTACTGTCTATGTTTTGAACCATTCCTGTGACACTAGTTATAGATTACGATGCTTCACTTCAGGTTTACTGTATCTCTCTGTTCTTCTTATTGACGATGAAATACACAAATTGCATCGGAATTAAATGCCAAAGGCATAATGCCGACTTAAGTACAAGAAGACTGACTCCTCTTACTGACTTTGTTTTGAACCATTCCTGTGACACTAGTTATAGATTCCGATGCTTCACTTCAGGTTTACTGTATCCCTTGGACCTTCTTATTGACGATGAAACACAGAAATTGCGTCGGAATTAAACACAAAAAGCACAATGCCGACTTAAGTACAAAAAGACTGACTCTTCTTACTGACTATGTTTTGAATAATTCCTGTGACACTAGTTATAGATTCCGATGCTTACTTCAGGTTTACTGTATCCCTCTGACCATCTTATTGACGATAAAACACAGAAATTGCATCGGAATTAAATACAAAAGCCACAATACCGACTTAAGTACAAGAAGACTGACTCTTCTTACTGTCTATGTTTTGAACCATTCCTGTGACACTAGTTATAGATTACGATGCTTCACTTCAGGTTTACTGTATCCCTCTGATCTTCTTATTGACGACGAAATACACAAATTGCATCGGAATTAAATACCAAAGGCATAATGCCGACTTAAGTACAAGGAGACTGACTCTTCTTACTGACTTTGCTTTGAACCATTCCTGTGACACTTGTTATAGATTCCGATGCTTCACTTCAGGTTTACTGTATCCCTTGGACCTTCCTATTGACGATGAAACACAGAAATTGCATCGGAATTAAATAGAAAAGGCACAATGCCGACTTAAGTACAAGATGACTGACTCTTCCTACTGTCAATGTTTTGAACAACTCCTGTGGCACTAGTTATAGATTCCGATGCTTCACTTCAGGTTTACTGTATCCCTCTGACCTTATTGCCGATGAAACACAGAAATTGCATCGGAATTAAATACAAAAGGCACAATGCCGACATAAGTTCAAGAAGACTGACTCTTCTTACTGACTTTGTTTTGAACCATTCCTGTGACACTAGTTATAGATTCCTATGCTTCACTTCAGGTTTACTGTACCCCTTGGACCTTCTTATTGACGATGAAACACAGAAATTGCATCGGAATTAAATACAAAGGGCACAATGCCGACTTAAGTACAAGAAGACTGACTCTTCCTACTGTCTATGTTTTGAACCATACCTGTGACACTAGTTATAGATTCCGATGCTTCACTTCAGGTTTTTTGTATCCCTTGGATCTTCTTATTGACGATGAAACACTGAAATTGCATCGGAATTAAATAGAAAAGGCACAAAGCCGACTTAAGTACAAGAAGACTGACTCTTCTTACTATGTTTTGAACCATTCTTATGACACTAGTTACAGATTCCGATGCTTCACCTCAGGTTTACTGTAGCCCTTGGACCTTCTTATTGACGATGAAACACAGAAATTGGATCGGAATTAAATACAAAAGGCACAATGCCAACTTACGGACAAGAAGACTGACTCTTCCTACTGTCTATGTTTTGAACCATACCTGTGACACTAGTTATAGATTCCGATGCTTCACTTCAGGTTTACTGTATCCCTTGGATCTTCTTATTGACGATGAAACACTGAAATTGCATCGGAATTAAATAGAAAAGGCACAAAGCCGACTTAAGTACAAGAAGACTGACTCTTCTTAGTATGTTTTGAACCACTCTTATGACACTAGTTATAGATTCCGATGCTTCACCTCAGGTTTACTGTATCCCTTGGACCTTCTTATTGACGATGAAACACAGAAATTGGATCGGAATTAAATACAAAAGGCACAATGCGACTTAAGTACAAGAAGACTCACTTTTCCTACTGTCTATGTTTTCAACCATTCCTGTGACAGTAGTTTTGGATTCCGATGCTTCACTCAGGTTTACAGTATCCCTCTGACCTTCTTATTGACGATGAAACACAGAAATTGCTTCGGAATTAAATGCAAAAGGCACAATGCCGACTAAAGTACAAGAAGACTGACTCTTCCTACTGTCTATGCCTTGAACCATTCCTGTGACACTAGTTATAGATTCCGATGCTTCACTTCAGGATTACTGTATCCCGATGACCTTATTGCCGATGAAACACAGAAATTGCATCGGAATTAAATATAAGAGGCACAATGCCGACTTAAGTACATGAAGACTGACTCTTCTTACTGTCTATGTTTAAAACCATTCTTGTGACACTAGTTATAGATTCTGGTGCATCACTCCAGGTTTACTGTATCCCTCGGTCATTCTTATTGACGATGAAACACAGAAATTGCATCGGAATTAAACACAAAAGGCACAATGACGACTTAAGTACAAGAAGACTGACTAATCTTACTGACTTCGCTTTGAACCATTCCTGTGACACTAGTTATAGATTCCGATGCTTCACTTCAGGTTTATTGTATCCCCCTGACCTTCGTATTGACGATGAAACACAGAAATTGCATTGGAATTAATTAGGAAAGGCACAATGCCGTCTTAAGTACAAGATGACTGACTCTTCTTACTGACTATTTTTTGAACCATTCCTATGACACTAGTTATAGATTCCGATGCTTCACCACAGGTTTACTGTATCCCTTGGACCTTCTTATTGACGATGAAACACAGAAATTGGATCGGAATTAAATACAAAAGGCACAATGCCAACTTACGGACTAGAAGCCTGACTCTTCTTACTGACTTTGTTTGATCCATTCCTGTGACACTAGCTATAGATTCCGATACTTCACTCCATTTTTACTGTATCCCTTGGACCTTCTTATTGACGATCAAACACAGAAATTGCATCGGAATTTAATACAAAAGGCACAATGACGACTTAAGTACAAGAAGACTGACTCTTCTTACTGACTATGTTTTGAACCATTCCTGTGACACTAGTTATAGATTCCGATGCTTCACTTCAGGTTTACTGTATCCCTTGGACCTTCTTATTGACGATGAAACACAGAAATTGCATCGGAATTAAATAGAAAAGGCACAATGCCGATTTAAATACAAGAAGACTGACTCTTCTTACTGTCTATGATTTGAACAGATCCTGTGACACTAGTTATAGATTCCGATGCTTCACTTCAGGTTTACTGTATCCCTTGAACCTTCTTATTGACGATGAAACACAGAAATTGCATCGGAATTAAATACACAAACCACAATACCGACTTAAGTACAAGAAGACTGACTCTTCTTACGGTCTATGTTTTGAACCATTCCTGTGACACTAGTTATAGATTCCGATGCTTCACTTCAGGTTTACTGTATCCTTTGGACCTTCTTATTGACGATGAAACACACATATTGCATCGGAATTAAATACAAAAGGCACAATGCTGACTTCAGTACAAGGAGACTGACTCTTCCTACTGTCTATGTTTTGACCATTCCTGTGCCACTAGTTATAGATTCCGACGCTTCACGTCAGGTTTAGTGTATCCCTCTGACCTTCGTATTGACGATGAAACACAGATATTGCATCGGAATTAAATATAAGAGGCACAATTCCGACCTAATTACATGAAGAATGACTCTTCTTACTGTCTATGATTAAAGCCATTCTTGTGACACTAGTAATAGATTCCGATGCATCTCTCCAGGTTTACTGTATCCCTCGGACCTTCTTATTGACGATGAAACACAGAAATTGCATCGGAATTAAATACAAAAGGCACAATGACGACTTAAGTACAAGAAGACTGACTCTTCTTAATGACTATGTTTTGAACCATTCCTGTGACACTAGTTATAGATTCTGATGCTTCACTTCAGGTTTACTGTATCCCTTGGACTTCTTATTGATGATGAAACACAGAAATTGCATCGGAAGTAAATAGAAAAGGCACAATGCCGACTTAAATACAAGAAGACTGACTCTTCTTACTGTCTATGTTTTGAACAAATCCTGTGACACTAGTTATAGATTCCGATGCTTCACGTCAGGTTTACTGTATCCCTTTGACCTTCTTATTGACGATGAAACACAGAAATTGCATCGGAATTAAATACAAAAGCCACAATACCAACTTAAGTACAAGAAGACTGACTCTTCTTACTTCCTATGTTTTGAACCATTCCTGTGACACTAGTTATAGATTACGATGCTTCACTTCAGGTTTACTGTATCCCTCTGATCTTCTTATTGACGATGAAATACACAAATTGCATCGGAATTAAATACCAAAGGCATAATGCCGACTTAAGTACAAGAAGACTGACTCTTCTTACTGACTTTGTTTTGAACCATTCCTGTGACACTAGTTGTAGATTCCGATGCTTCACTTCAGGTTTACTGTATCCCTTGGACCCTCTTATTGACGATGAAACACAGAAATTGCGTCGGAATTAAACACAAAAAGCACAATGCCGACTTAAGTACAAAAAGACTGACTCTTCTTACTGACTATGTTTTGAATAATTCCTGTGACACTAGTTATAGATTCTGATGCTCACTTCAGGTTTACTGTATCCCTCTGACCATCTTATTGACGATGAAACACAGAAATTGCATCGGAATTAAATACAACAGGCACAATGCCGACTTAAGTACAAGAAGACTGACTCTTCCTACTGTCTATGTTTTGACCATTCCTGTGAAACTAGTTATAGATTCCGATGCTTCACTTCAGGTTTACTGTATCCCTCTGATCTTCTTATTGACGATGAAACACAGAAATTGCATCGGAATTAAATATAAGAGGCACAATGCCGACTTAAGTACGTGAAGACTGATTCTTCTTACTGTCTATGTTTAAAACCATTCTTGTGACACTAGTTATAGATTTCGTTGCATCACTCCAGGTTTACAGTATCCCTCGGACCTTCTTATTGACGATGAAACACAGAAATTGCATCGGAATTAAATGCAAAACGCACAATGACGACTTAAGTACAAGAAGACTGACTCCTCTTACTGACTTTGTTTTGAACCATTCCTGTGACACTAGTTATAGATTCCGATGCTTCACTTCAGGTTTATTGTATCCCTCTGACCTTCGTATTGACGATGAAACACAGAAATTGCATCGGAATTAAATAGAAACGGCACAATGCCGACTTAAGTACAAGATGACTGACTCTTCTTACTGACTATGTTTTGAACCATTCCTATCACACTAGTTATAGATTCCGATGCTTCACCTCAGGTTTACTGTATCGCTTGGACCATCTTATTGACGATGAAACACATAAATTGCATCGGAATTAAATACAAAAGGCAAAATGCCGACTTAAGTACAAGATGACTGACTCTTCTTACTGTCTATGTTTTGAACAATTCCTGTGACACTAGTAATAGATTCCGATGCTACACTCCAGGTTTACTGTATCCCTTGGACCTACTTATTGACGATGAAACACGGAAATTGCATCGGAATTAAATAGAAAAGGCACAATGCCGACTTAAGTACAAAAAGACTGACTCTTCTTACTGACTATGATTTGAACCATTCCTGTGACACTAGTTATAGATACCGATGCATCACTTCTGGTTTACTGTATACCTTGGACCTTCTTATTGACGTTGAAACACAGAAATTGCATCGGAATTAAATACAAGAGGCACAATGCGACTTAAGTACAAGAAGACTCACTCTTCCTACTGTCTATGTTTTCAACCATTCCTGTGACAGTTGTTTTGGATTCTGATGCTTCACTCAGGCTTACAGTATCCCTCTGACCTTCTTATTGACGATGAAACACAGAAATTGCATCGGAATTAAATACAAAAGGCACAATGCCGACTTAAGTACAAGAAGACTGACTCTTCCTACTGTCTATGTTTTTGAACCATTCCTGTGACACTAGTTATAGATTCCGATGCTTCACTTCAGGTTTACTGTATCCCTCTGACCTTATTGCCGATGAAACACAGAAATTGCATCGGAATTAAATACAAAAGGAACAATGCCGACTTAACTACAAGAAGACTGACTCTTCTTACTGACTATGTTTTGAACCATTCTTGTGACACTAGTTATAGATTCCGATGCTTCACTCCAGGTTTACTGTATCCCTTGGACCTTCTTATTGACGATGAAACACAGAAATTGCATCGGAATTAAATACAAAAGGCACAATGCCGACTTTAGTTCAAGAAGACTGACTCTTCTTACTGTCTATGCTTTGAACCATTCCTGTGACTCTAGTTATAGATTCCGATGCTTCACTTCAGGTTTACTGTATCCCTTGGACCTTCTTAGTGACGATGAAACACAGAAATTGCATCGGAATTAAATATAAGTGGCACAATTCCGACTTAAGTACATGAAGACTGACTCTTCTTACTGTCTATGTTTAAAACCATTCTTGTGACACTAGTTATAGATTCCGATGCATCTCTCCAGGTCTGCTGTATCCCTCGGACCCTTTTATTGACGATGAAACACAGAAATTGCATCGGAATTAAATACAAAAGGCACAATGACGACTTAAGTACAAGAAGACTGACTCTTATAACTGACTATGTTTTGAACCATTCCTGTGACACTAGTTATAGATTCCGATGCTTCACTTCAGGTTTACTGTATCCCTTGTACCTTCTTATTGACGATGAAACACAGAAATAGCATCGGAATTAAATAGAAAAGGCACAATGCCGACTTAAATACAAGAAGACTGACTCTTCTTACTGTCTATGTTTTGAACAAATCCTGTGTCACTAGTTATAGATTCCGATGCTTCACTTCAGGTTTACTGTATCCCTTGGACCTTCTTATTGACGATGAAACACAGAAATTGCATCGGAATTAAATAGAAAAGGCACAATGCCGACATAAGTACAAGAAGACTGACTCTTCCTACTGTCTATGTTTTGACCATTCCTGTGACACTAGTTATAGATTCCGATGCTTCACTTCAGGTTTACTGTATCCCTCTGACCTTCTTATTGACGATGAAACACTGAAATGGCATCGGAATTAAATATAAGAGGCACAATGCCGACTTAAGTACGTGAAGACTGACTCTTCTTACTGTCTATGTTTAAAACCATTCTTGTGACACTAGTTATAGATTCCGTTGCATCACTCCAGGTTTACTGTATCCCTCGGGCCTTCTTATTGACGATGAAACACAGAAATTGCATCGGAATTAAATGCAAAAGGCACAATGACAACTTCAGTACAAGGAGACTGACTCCTCTTACTGTCTTTGTTTTGAACCATTCCTGTGACACTAGTTAAGGATTCCGATGCTTCACTTCAGGTTTATTGTATCCCTCTGACCTTCGTATTGACGATGAAACACAGAAATGGCATCCGAATTAAATAGAAACGGCTCTATGCTGACTTAAGTACAAGAAGACACACTCTTCCTACTGTCTATGTTTTCAACCATTCCTGTGACAGTAGTTTTGGATTCCGATGCTTCACTCCAGAATTACTGTATCCCTTGGACCCTCTTATAGACGATGAAACACAGAAATTGCGTTGGAATAAAATACACAAGGCACAATGCCGACTTTAGTTCAAGAAGACTGACTCTTCTTACTGTCTATGCCTTGAACCATTCCTGTGACTCTAGGTATACATTCCGATGCTTCCCTTCCGGTTTACTGTATCCCTTGGACCTTCTTATTGACGATGAAACACAGAAATTGCATCGGAATTAAATATAAGAGGCTTAATGCCGACTTAAGTACAAGAAGACTGACTCTTCTTACTGTCTATGTTTGGAACAAATCCTGTGACACTGGTTATAGATTCCGATGCTTCACTTCAGGTTTACTGTATCCCTTGGACCTTCGTATGGACGATGAAACACAGAAATTGAATCGGAATTAAATAGAAAAGGCACAATGCCGACTTAAGTACAAGAAGACTGACTCTTCTTACAGACTATGTTTTGAACCATTCCTGTGACACTAGTTATAGATTCCGATGCTTCACTTCAGTCTTACTGTATCCCTTGGACCTTCTTATTGACGATGAAGCACAGAAAGTGCATCGGAATTAAATAGAACAGGCACAATGCCGACTTAAGTACAAGAAGACTGACTCTTCTTACTGTCTATGTTTTGAACAAATCCTGTGACACTAGTTATAGATTCCGATGCTTCACTTCAGGTTTACTTTATCCCATGGACATTCTTATTGACGATGAAACACAGAAATTGCATCGGAATTAAATATAAGAGGCACAATTCCGACTTAAGTACATGAGGACTGACACTTCTTACTGTCTATGTTTAAAACCATTCTTGTGACACTAGTTATAGATTCCGATGCAACTCTCCAGGTTTACTGTATCCCTCGGACCATCTTATTGACGATGAAACACAGAAATTGCATCGGAATTAAATACAAAAGGCACTATGACGACTTAAGTACAAGAAGACTGACTCTTCTTACTGACTATGTTTTGAACCATTCCTGTGACACTAGTTATAGATTCCGATGCTTCACTTCAGGTTTACTGTATCCCTTGGACCTTCTTATTGACGATGAAACACAGAAATTGCATCGGAATTAAATAGAAAAGGCACAATGCCGACTTAAGTACAAGAAGACTGACTCTTCCTACTGTCTATGTTTTGACCATTCCTGTGACACTAGTTATAGATTCCGATGCTTCACTTCAGGTTTACTGTATCCCTCTGACCTTCTTATTGACGATGAAACAAAGAAATTGCATCGGAATTAAATATAAGAGGCACAATGCCGACTTAAGTACGTGAAGACTGACTCTTCTTACTGTCTATGTTTAAAACCATTCTTGTGACACTAGTTATAGATTCCGTTGCATCACTCCAGGTTTACTGTATCCCTCGGGCCTTCTTATTGACGATGAAACACAGAAATTGCATCGGAATTAAATGTAAAAGGCACAATGACAACTTCAGTACAAGAACACTGACTCCTCTTACTGTCTTTGTTTTGAACCATTCCTGTGACACTAGTTATAGATTCCGACGCTTCACTTCAGGTGTATTGTATCCCTCTGACCTTCCTATTGACGATGAAACACAGAAATTGCATCGGAATTAAATATAAGAGTCTTGATGCCGACTTAAGTACAAAAAGACTGACTCTTCATACTGTCTATGTTTGGAACAAATCCTGTGACACTAGTTATAGAATCCGATGCTTCACTTCAGGTTTACTGTATCCCTTGGACCTTCTTATTGACGATGAAACACAGAAATTGAATCGGAATTAAATAGAAAAGGCACAATGCCGACTTAAGTACAAGAAGACTGACGCTTCTTACAGACTATGTTTTGAACCATTGCTGTGACACTAGTTATAGATTCCGATGCTTCACTTCAGACTTACTGTATCCCTTGGACCTTCATATTGACGATGAAGCACAGAAATTGCATCGCAATTAAATAGAACAGGCACAATGAAGACTTAAGTACAAGAAGACAGACTCTTCTTACTGTCTTTGTTTTGAACAAATCCTGTGACACTAGTTATAGATTCTGATGCTTCACATCAGGTTTACTGTATCCCTTGGACCTTCTTATCGACGATGAAACACAGAAATAGCATCGGAATTAAATAGAAAAGGCACAATGCCGACTTAAGTACAAGAAGACTGACTCTTCTTACTGTCTATGTTTTGAACAAATCCTGTGACACTAGTTATAGATTCCGATGCTTCACTTCTGGTATACTGTATCCCATGGACCTTCTTATTGACGATGAAACACAGAAATTGCATCGGAATTAAATATAAGAGGCACAATTCCGACTTAAGTACATGAGGACTGACACTTCTTACTGGCTATGTTTAAAACCATTCTTGTGACACTAGTTATAGATTCCGATGCATCTCTCCAGGTTTACTGTATCCCTCGGACCATCTGATTGACGATGAAACACAGAAATTGCATCGGAATTAAATACAAAAGGCACTATGACGACTTAAGTACAAGAAGACTGACTCTTCTTACTGACTATGTTTTGAACTATTCCTGTGACACTAGTTATAGATTCCAATGCTTCACTTCAGGTTTACTGTATCCCTTGGACCTTCTTACTGACGATGAACGGAATTAAATACAAAAGGCACAATGCCAACTAAAGGACAAGAAGCCTGACTCTTCTTACTGACTTTGTTTTGAACCATTCCTGTGACACTAGTTATAGATTCCGATGCTTCACTCCGGGTTTACTGTATCCCTTGGACCTTCTTATTGACGATGAAACACAGAAATTGCATCGGAATTAAATAGAAAAGGCACAATGGCGACTTAAGTACAAGAACACTGACTCTTCTTACTGACTATGATTTGAACCATTCCTGTGACACTAGTTATAGATACCGATGCTTCACTTCAGGTTTACTGTATAAGTTGGACCTTCTTATTGACGTTGAAACACAGAAAATGCATCGGAATTAAATACAAAAGGCACAATGCGACTTAAGTACAAGAAGACTCACTTTTCCTACTGTCTATGTTTTCAACCATTCCTGTGACAGTAGTTTTGGATTCCGATGCTTCACTCAGGTTTACAGTATCCCCCTCACCTTCTTATTGACGATGAAACACAGAAATTGCATCGGAATTAAATACAAAAGGCACAATGCCGACTAAAGTAACAGAAGACTGACTCTTCCTACTGTCTATGTTTTGAACCATTCCTGTGACACTAGTTACAGATTCCGATGCTTCACTTCAGGATTACTGTATCCCTCTGACCTTATTGAGATGAAGCACAGAAATTGCATCGGAATTAAATACAAAAGGCACAATGCCGACTTAAGTACAAGAAGACTGACTCTTCCTACTCTCTATGTTTTGATCATTCCTGTGACACTAGTTTAGATTCCGATGCTTCACTTCAGGTTTACTGTATCCGTCTGACCTTCTTATTGACGATGAAACGCAGAAATTGCATCGGAATTAAATACAAAAGGCACAATGCCGACTTAACTACAAGAAGATTGACTCTTCTTACTGACTATTATTTGAACCATTCTTGTGACACTAGTTATAGATTCCGATGCTTCACTCCAGGTTTACTGTATCCCTTGGACCTTCTTATTGACGATGAAACACAGAAATTGTATCGGAATTAAATATAAGAGGCACAATGCCGACTTAAGTACATGAAGACTGACTCTTCTTACCGTCTATGTTTAAAACCATTTTTGTGACACTACTTATAGATTCCGATGCATCACTCCAGGTTTACTGTATCCCTCGGACCTTCTTATTGACGATGAAACACAGAAATTGCATCGAAATTAAATAGAAAGGCACAATGCCGACTTAAGTACAAGATGACTGACTCTTCTTAATGACTATGTTTTGAACCATTCCTATGACACTAGTTATAGGTTCCGATGCTTCACTTCAGGTTTACTGTATCCCTTGGACTTTCCTATTGACGATGAAACACAGAAATTGCATCGGAATTAAATAGAAAAGGCACAATGCCGACTTAAATACAAGTAGACTGACTCTTCTTACTGTCTATGTTTTGAACAAATCCTGTGACACTAGTTATAGATTCCGATGCTTCACTTCAGGTTTACCGTATCCCTTGGACCTTCTTATTGACGATGAAACACAGAAATTGCATCGGAATTAAATACAAAAGCCACAATACCGACTTAAGTACAAGAAGACTGACTCTTCTTACTATCTATGCTTTGAACCATTCCTGTGACACTAGTTATAGTTTCCGATGCTTCACTTCAGGTTTACTGTATCCCTTGGACCTTCTCATTGACGATGAAACACAGAAATAGCATCGGAAATTAATACAAAATTCACAATGCCGACTTACGTACAAGAAGTCTGACTCTTCCTACTGTCTATGTTTTGACCATTCCTGTGACACTAGTTATAGATTCCGATGCTTCACTTCAGGTTTAGTGTATCCCTCTGACCTCCTTATTGACGATGAAACACAGAAATTGCATCGGAATTAAATACAAAAGGCACAATGCCGACTTAACTACAAGAAGACTGACTCTTCTTACTGACTATGTTTTGAACCATTCTTGTGACACTAGTTATAGATTCCGCTGCTTCACTTCAGGTTTACTGTCTCCCTTGGACCTTCTTATTGACGATGAAACACAGAAATTGCATCGGAATTAAATGCAAAAGGCACTATGCCGACTTTAGTTCATGAAGACTGATTCTTCTTACTGTCTATGCTTTGAACCATTCCTGTGACTCTAGTAATAGATTCCGATGCTTCACTTCAGGTTTACTGTATCCCTTGGACCTTCTTATTGACGATGGAACACAGAAGATGTATCGGAATTAAATATAAGGGGCACAATTTCGACTTAAATACATGAAGACTGACTCTTCTTACTGTCTATGTTTAAAACCATTCTTGTGACACTAGTTATAGATTCCGATGCATCTCTCCAGATTTACTGTATCCCTCGGACCTTCTTATTGACGATGAAACACGGATATTGCATCGGAATTAAATACAAAAGGCACAATGGCGACTTAAGTACAAGAAGACTGACTCTTCTTACTGACTATGTTTTGAACCATTCCTGTGACACTAGTTATAAATTCCGATGCTTCACTTCAGGTTTACTGTATCCCTTGGACCTTCTTATTGACGATGAAACACAGAAATTGCATCGGAATTAAATAGAAAAGGCACATTGCCGACTTAAATACGAGAAGACTGACTCTTCTTACTGTCTATGTTTTGAACAAATCCTGTGACACTAGTTATGGATTCCGATGCTTCACTTCTGGTTTACTGTATCCCTTGGACCTTCTTAATGACGATGAAACACAGAAATTGCATCGGTATTAAATACAAAAGCCACAATGCCAACTTAAGTACAAGGAGACTGTATCTTCTTACTGTCTATGTTTTGAACCATTCCTGTGACACTTGTTATAGATTCCGATGCTTCACTTCAGGTTTACTGTATCCCTTGGACCTTCTTATTGACGATGAAACACAGAAATTGCATCGGAATTAAAGACAAAAGACACAATGCCGACTTCACTACAAGAAGACTGACTCTTCCTACTGTCAATGTTTTTAAGCATTTCTGTGACACTAGTTATAGATTCTGATGCTTCACTTCAGGTTTACTGTATCCCTCTGATCTTCTGATTGACGATGAAACACACAAATTGCATCGGAATTAAATACCAAAAGCATAATGCCGACTTAAGTACAAGAAGACTGACTCTTCTTACTGTCTATGTTTTGAACCATTCCTGTGACACCAGTTATAGATTCCGATGCTTCACTTCAGGTTTACTGTATCTCTTGGACCTTCTTATTGACGATGAAACACAGAAATTGCATCGGAATTAAATACAAAAAGCACAATGCCGACTTAAGTACAAAAAGACTGACTCTTCTTACTGACTATGTTTTGAATAATTCCTGTGACACTAGTTATAGATTCCGACGCTCACTTCAGGTTTACTGTATGCCTCTGACCATCTTATTGACGATGAAACACAGAAATTGCATCGGAATTAAATACAAAAGCCACAATGCCGACTTAAGTACAAGAAGACTGACTCATCCTACTGTCTATGTTTTGACCATTCCTGTGACACTAGTTATCGATTCCGATGCTTCACTCCAGGTTTACTGTATCCCTCGGACCTTCTTATTGACGATGAAACACAGATATTGCATCGCAATTAAATGCAAAAGACACAATGACGACTTAAGTACAAGAAGACTGACTCCACTTACTGACTTTGTTTTGAACCATTCCTGTGACACTAGTTATAGATTCCGATGCTTCACTTCAGGTTTATTGTATCCCTCGGACCTTCTTATTGACGATGAAACACAGAAATTGCATCGGAATTAAATAGAAAAGACACAATGCCGACTTAAGTACAAGAAGACTGACTCTTCTTACTGTCTATGCTTTGAACCATTCCTGTGACACTAGTTATAGTTTCCGATGCTTCACTTCAGGTTTACTGTATCCCTTGGACCTTCTCATTGACGATGAAACACAGAAATAGCATCGGAAATTAATACAAAATTCACAATGCCGACTTACGTACAAGAAGTCTGACTCTTCCTACTGTCTATGTTTTGACCATTCCTGTGACACTAGTTATAGATTCCGATGCTTCACTTCAGGTTTAGTGTATCCCTCTGACCTCCTTATTGACGATGAAACACAGAAATTGCATCGGAATTAAATACAAAAGGCACAATGCCGACTTAACTACAAGAAGACTGACTCTTCTTACTGACTATGTTTTGAACCATTCTTGTGACACTAGTTATAGATTCCGCTGCTTCACTTCAGGTTTACTGTCTCCCTTGGACCTTCTTATTGACGATGAAACACAGAAATTGCATCGGAATTAAATGCAAAAGGCACAATGCCGACTTTAGTTCATGAAGACTGATTCTTCTTACTGTCTATGCTTTGAACCATTCCTGTGACTCTAGTAATAGATTCCGATGCTTCACTTCAGGTTTACTGTCTCCCTTGGACCTTCTTATTGACGATGAAACACAGAAATTGCATCGGAATTAAATGCAAAAGGCACAATGCCGACTTTAGTTCATGAAGACTGACTCTTCTTACTGACTAAGTTTTGAACCATTCCTGTGACACTAGTTATAGATTCCGATGCTTCACTTCAGGTTTACTGTATCCCTTGGACCTTCTTATCGACGATGAAACACAGAAATTGCATCGGAATTAAATAGAAAAGGCACATTGCCGACTTAAATACGAGAAGACTGCCTCTTCTTACTGTCTATGTTTTGAACAAATCCTGTGACACTACTTATGGATTCCGATGCTTCACTTCAGGTTTACTGTATCCCTTGGACCTTCTTAATGACGATGAAACACAGAAATTGCATCGGTATTAAATACAAAAGCCACAATGCCAACTTAAGTACAAGGAGACTGTATCTTCTTACTGTCTATGTTTGAACCATTCCTGTGACACTTGTTATAGATTCCGATGCTTCACTTCAGGTTTACTGTATCCCTTGGACCTTCTTATTGACGATGAAACACAGAAATTGCATCGGAATTAAATACAAAAGACACAACCCGGCTTCACTACAAGAAGACTGACTCTTCCTACTGTCAATGTTTTTAAGCATTCTTGTGACACTAGTTATAGATTCCGATGCTTCACTTCAGGTTTACTGTATCCCTCTGATCTTCTTATTGACGATGAAACACACAAATTGCATCCGAATTAAATACCAAAAGCATAATGCCGACATAAGTACAAGAAGACTGACTCTTCTTACTGTCTATGTTTTGAACCATTCCTGTGACACCAGTTATAGATTCCGATGCTTCACTTCAGGTTTACTGTATCTCTTGGACCTTCTTATTGACGATGAAACACAGAAATTGCATCGGAATTAAATACAAAAAGCACAATGCCGACTTAAGTACAAAAAGACTGACTCTTCTTACTGACTATGTTTTGAATAATTCCTGTGACACTAGTTATAGATTCCGATGCTCACTTCAGGTTTACTGTATGCCTCTGTCCATCTTATTGACGATGAAACACAGAAATTGCATCGGAATTAAATACAAAAGCCACAATGCCGACTTAAGTACAAGAAGACTGACTCATCCTACTGTCTATGTTTTGACCATTCCTGTGACACTAGTTATAGATTCCGATGCTTCACTCCAGGTTTACTGTATCCCTCGGACCTTCTTATTGACGATGAAACACAGAAATTGCATCGCAATTAAATGCAAAAGACACAATGACGACTTAAGTACAAGAAGACTGACTCCACTTACTGACTTTGTTTTGTACCATTCCTGTGACACTAGTTATAGATTCCGATGCTTCACTTCAGGTTTATTGTATCCCTCGGACCTTCGTATTGACGATGAAACACAGAAATTGCATCGGAATTAAATAGAAATGGCACAATGCCGACTTAAGTACATGAAGACTGACTCTTCTTACTGACTATGATTTGAACCATTCCTGTGACACTAGTTAAAGATACCGATGCTTCACTTCAGGTTTACGGTATACCTTGGACCTTCTAATTGACGTTGAAACACAGAAATTGAATCGGAATTAAATACAAGAGGCACAATGCGACTTAACTACAAGAAGACTCACTCTTCCTACTGTCTATGTCTTCAATCATTCCTGTGACAGTAGTTTTGGATTCCGATGCTTCACTCAGGTTTACAGTATCCCTCTGACCTTCTTATTGACGATGAAACACAGAAATTGCATCGGAATCAAATACAAAAGGCACAATGCCGACTTAACTACAAGAAGACTGACTCTTCTTACTGACTATGATTTGAACCATTCTTGTGACACTAGTTATAGATTCCGATGCTTCACTCCAGGTTTACTGTATCCCTTGGACCATCTTATTGCCGATGAAACACAGAAATTGAATTGGAATTTAATAGAAAAGGCACAATGTCGACTTAAGTACAAGGAGACTAGTTCTTCTTACTGACTATGTTTTGAACCATTCCTGTGACACTAGTTATAGATTCCGATGCTTCCCTTCAGGTTAACTGTATCCCTTGGACCTTCTTATTGACGATGAAACACAGAAATTTCATCGGAATTAAATAGAAAAAGCACAATGCCGACTTAAGTACAAGAAGACAGACTCTTCTTACTGCCTATGATTTGAACAAATCCTGTGACACTAGTTATAGATTCCGATGCTTCACTTCAGGTTTACTGTATCCCTTGGACCTTCTTATTGACGATGAAACACAGAAATTGCATCGGAATTAAATAGAAAAGGCACAATGCCGACTTAAGTACAAGAAGACAGACTCTTCTTACTGTCTATGTTTTGAACAAATCCTGTGACACTAGTTATAGATACCGATGCTTCACTTTAGGTTTACTGTATCCGTTGGACCTTCTTATTGACGATGAAACACAGAAATTGAACCGGAATTAAATACAAAAGCCACAATACCGACTTAAGTAGAAGAAGTCTGACTCTTCTTACTGTCTATGTTTTGAACCATTCCTGTGACACTAGTTATAGATACCAATGCTTCACTTCAGGTTTACCGTATACCTTGGACCTTGTTATTGACGTTGAACTACAGATATTGCATCGGAATTAAATACAAGATTCACAATGCGACTTAAGTACAAGTAGACTCACTCTTCCTACTGTCTATGTTTTCAACCATTCCTGTGACAGTAGTTTTGGATTCCGATGCATCACTCACGTTTACAGTATCCCTCTGACCTTCTTATTGACGATGAAATACAGAAATTGCATCGGAATTAAATACAAAAGGCACAATGCCGACTTAAGTACAAGAAGACTGTCTCTTCCTACTGTCTATGTTTTGACCATTCCTGTGACACTTGCTATAGATTCCGATGCTTCACTTCAGGTTTACTGTATCCCTCTGACCTTCGTATTGACGATGAAACACAGAAATTGCATTGGAATTAAATACAAAAGGCACAATGCCGACTTAACTACAAGAAGACTGACTCTTCTTACTGACTATGTTTTGAACCATTCTTGTGACACTAGTTATAGATTCCGATGCTGCACTCCAGGTTTACTGTATCCCTTGGACCTTGTTATTGACGATGAAACACAGAAATTGCATCGGAATAAAATACAAAAGGCACAATACCGACTTTTTTTCAAGAAGACTGACTCTTCCTACTGTCTATGCCTTGAACCATTCCTGTGACACTAGTTATAGATTCCGATGCTTCACTTCAGGTTTACTGTATCCCTTGGACCTTCTTATTGACGATGAAACACAGAAAGTGCATCGGAATTAAATATAAGAGTCACAATGCCGACTTAAGTACAAGAAGACTGACTCTTCTTACTGTCTATGTTTGGAACAAATCCTGTGACACTTGTTATAGATTCCGATGCTTTACTTCAGGTTTACTGTATCCCTTGGACCTTCTTATTGACGATGAAATACAGAAATTGAATCTGAATTGAATAGAAATGGCACGATGCCAACTTAAGTACAAGAAGACTGACTCTTCTTACTGACTATGTTTTGATCCAATCCTGTGACACTAGTTATAGATTCCGATGCTTCACTTCAGGTTACTGTATCCCTTGGACCTTCTTATTGACGATGAAACACAGAAATTGCATCGGAATTAAATAGAAAAGGCACAATGCCGACTTAAGTACAAGAAGACAGACTCTTTTTACTGTCTATGTTTTGAACAAATCCTGTGACACTAGTGATAGATTCCGATGCTTCACTTCAGGTTTACTGTATCCCTTGGACCTTCTTATTGACGATGAAACACTGAAATAGCATCGGAATTAAATTGAAAAGGCACAATGCCGACTTAAGTACAAGAAGACTAACACTCCTTACTGTCTATGTTTTGAACAAATCCTGTGACACTAGTTATAGATTCCGATGCTTCACTTCAGGTTTACTGGTTCCCTTGGACCTTCTTATTGACGATGAAACACAGAAATTGAATCGGAATTCAATACAAAAGCCACAATACCGACTTAAGTACAAGAAGACTGACTCTTCTTACTGTCTATCATTTGAACCACTCCTGTGACACTAGTTATAGATTACGATGCTTTACTTCAGGTTCACTGTATCCCTTGGACCTTCTTATTGACGATGAAACACAGAAATTGCATCGGAATTAAATAGAAAAGGCACAATACCGACTTAAGTACAAGAAGACTGACTCTTCTTACTGACTATGTTTTGAACCATTCCTGTACACTAGTTATAGATTCCGATGCTTCACTTCAATTTTTCTGTATCCCTTGGTCCTTCTTATTGACGATGAAACACAGAAATTGCATCGGAATTAAATATAAGAGGCACAATGCCGACTTAAGTACAAGAAGACTGACGTTTTTACTGTCTATGCTTTGAACAAATCCTGTGACACTAGTTATAGATTCCGATGCTTCACTTCAGGTTTACTGTATCCCTTGGACCTTCTTATTGGCGATGAAACACAGAGATTGAATCGGAATTAAATAGAAGAGGCACAATGCTAACTTAAGTACAAGAAGACCGACTCTTCTTACTGACTATGCTTTTAACCATTCCTGTGACACTAGTTATAGATTCCGATGCTTCACTTCAGGTTTACTGTATCCCTTGGACCTTCTTATTGACGATGAAAAACAGAAATTGCATCGGAATTAAATAGAAAAGGCAGTGTGCCGACTTAAGTACAAGAAGACTGACTCTTCTTACTGTCTATGTTCTGAACAAGTCCTGTGACACTAGTTATAGATTCCGATGCTTCACTTCAGGTTTACTGTATGCCTCGGACCTTCTTATTGACGATGAAACACAGAAATTGCATCGGAATTA
This sequence comes from Schistocerca americana, assembly GCF_021461395.2. Lineage (NCBI taxonomy): Eukaryota > Metazoa > Arthropoda > Insecta > Orthoptera > Acrididae > Schistocerca > Schistocerca americana. The sequence continues at coordinate 13,634,516 of NC_060122.1, forward strand.
AATACAAAAGGCACAATGACGACTTAAGTACAATAAGACTGACTCTTCTTACTGACTATGTTTTGAACAATTCCTGTGACACTAGTTATTGTTTCCGATGCTTCACTTTAGGTTTACTGTATCCCATGGACCTTCTTAATGACGATGAAACACAGAAATTGCATCGGAATTAAATAGAAAAGGCACAATGCCGACTTAAGTACAAGAAGACTGACTCTTCTTACTGTCTATGTTTTGAACAAATCCTGTGACACTAGTTATAGATTCCGATGCTACACTCCAGGTTTACTGTATCCTTTGGACCTTCTTATTGACGATGAAACACAGAAATTGCATCGGAATTAAATAGAAAAGGCACAATGCCGACTTAAGTACAAGAAGACTGACTCTTCTTGCTGTCTATGTTTTGAACAAATCCTGTGACACTAGTTATAGATTCCGATGCTACACTCCAGGTTTACTGTATCCCTTGGACCTTCTTATTGACGATGAAACACAGAAATTGAATCGGAATTAAATACAAAAGCCACAATACCGACTTAAGTACAAGAAGACTGACTCTTCTGACTGTCTATGTTTTGACCATTTCTGTGACACTAGTTATAGATCCCGATACTTCACTTCAGGTTTACTGTATCCCTTGGACCTTCTTATTGACGATGAAACACAGAAATTGCATCGGAATTAAATACAAAAGGCACAATGCCGACTTAAGTACAAGAAGACTGACTCTTCCCACTGTCAACGTTTTAAGCATTCCTGTGACACTAGTTATAGATTCCGATGCTTCACTTCAGGTTTACTGTATCCCTCTGATCTTTTTATTGACGATGAACCACAGAAATTGCATCGGAATTAAATACAAAAGGCACAATGCCGACTTAAGTACAAGAAGACTGACTCTTCCTACTGTCAATGTTTTAAGCATTCCTGTGATACTAGTTATAGATTCCGATGCTTCACTTTAGGTTTACTGTATCCCTCTGATCTTCTTATTGACGATGAACCACAGAAATTGCATCGGAATTAAATAGAAAAAGCACAATGCCGACCTAAGTACAAGGCGACTGACTTTTGTTACTGTCTATGTTTTGTACCATTCCTGTGACTCTAGTTATAGATCCCGATGCTTGACTTCAGGTTTACTGTATCCCTTGGACCTTCTTATTGACGATGAAACACAGAAATTGCATCGGAATTAAATACAAAAGGCACAATGCCGACTTAAGTACAAGAAGACTGACTCTTCTTACTGTCTATGTTTTGAAAAAATCCTGTGACACTAGTTATAGATTCCGATGCTACACTCCAGGTTTACTGTATACCTTGGACCTTCTTATTGACGATGAAACATAGAAATTGCATCGGAATTAAATACAAAAGGCAGAATGCCGGCCTAAGTGCAAGAAGAGTGACTCTTCTTACTGTCTATGATTTGAACCATTCCATTGACACTAGTTATAGATTCCGATGCTCTACTCCAGGTTTACTGTATCCCTTGGACCGTGTTATTGACGATGAAACAGAGAAATTGCATCGGCATTAAATAGAAAAGGCACTATGCCGACATAAGTACAAGAAGACTGACTCTTCTTACTGACTTTGTTTTGAACCATTCCTGTGACACTAGTTATAGATTCCGATGATTCACTTCAGGTTTATTGTATCCCATGGTAATTCTTATTGACAATGAAACATAGAAATTGCATAGGAATTAAATTCAAAATTCAAAAAGATTGCTTAAATACACCAAGACTGACTCTTCTTACTGTCTATGTTTTGAACAATTTCAGTGACACTAGTTATAGATTCCGATGCAACACTCCAGTTTTACAGTATCCCTTTGACTTTCTTATTGACGATGAAACACAGAAATTGCATCGGAATTAAATACAAAAGCCACAATGCCGACTTAAGTACAAGAAGACTGACTCTTCTTACTGACTACGTTTTGAACCATTCCTGTGAAACTAGTTATAGATTCCGATGCTTCACTTCAGGTTTACTGTTTCCCTTGGACCTTCTTATTGACAGTGAAACACAGAAATTGCATCGTAATTAAATACAAAAGGCACAATGCCGACTTAAGTACAAGAAGACTGACTCTTCCTACTGTCTATGTTAGAACCATTTCTGTGACACTAGTTATAGAGTCCGATGCTCCACTTCAGGTTTGCTGTATCCCTTGGACTTTCTTATTGACCATGAATCACAGAAATTGCATCGGAATTCAATACAAAAGGCACAATGCCGACTTAAGTACAAGAAGACTGAATCTCCTTACTGTCTATATTTTGAACCATTCCAGTGACACTATATATAGATTCCGATGCTTCACTTCAGGTTTACTCTATCCCTTGGACCTTCTTATTGACGAAGAAACACAGAAATAGCATCGGAATTAAATACAAAACGCACAATGCCGACTTAAGTACAAGAAGACTGTCTCTTCTTACTGTCTATGTTACGAACCATTACTGTGACACTAGTTATAGATTCCGATGACTCACTCCAGGTTTACTGTATCACTTGGACCTTGTTATTGACGATGAGACACAGATATTCTATCGGAATTAAATACAAAAGGCACAATGCCGACTAAAGGACCAGAAGACTGACTCTTCTTACTGACTATGTTTGAAACATTCCTGTGACACTAGTTATAGATTCCGATGCTTCACTTCAGGTTTACTGTATCCCTTGGACCTTCCTACTGACGATGAACCACAGAAATTGCATCGGAAATAAATACAAAAGACACAGTACCGACTTAAGTACAAGAAGACTGACTCTTCTTACTGTCTATGTTTTGAACCATTCCTGTGTCACTAGTTATAGATTCCGATGCTCACTTCTGGTTTACTATATCCCACAGACCTTCTTATTGGCGATGAAACACAGAAATTGCATCGGAATTGAGCACAAAAGGCACAATGCCGATTAAGTACAAGAAGGCTGACTGTTTTTACTGACTATGTTTTGAACAATTCCTGTGACACTAGTTGTAGATTCGGATGCTTTACTTCAGGTTTACTGTATCCCTCTGACCTCCTTATTGACGATGAAACACAGAAATTGCATTGGAATTAAATATAAAAGGCACAATGGAGACTTATGTACAAGACGACTGACTTATCTTACTGTCTATGATTTGAACCATTCCTGTGACACTAGATATAGTTTCCGATGCTTCACTCCAGGTTTACTGTATCCCTTGGACCTTCTCATTGACGATGAAACACAGAAATTGCATCGGAATTAAATACAGAAGGCACAATGCCGACTTAAGTACATGAAGACCGACTCTTCCTACTAACTATGTTTTGAACCTTTCCTGTGACACTAGTTATAGATTCCGATGCTTCACTTGACGTTTACTGTATCCCTTGGACCTTCTTATTGACGATGAAACACAGAAATTGCATCGGAATTAAATACAAATGGCACAATGCCAACTTAAGTACAAGAAGACTGACTCTTCTAACTGTCTATGTTTTGAACCATTCCTGTGACACTAGATACAGATTCCGATGCTTCACTCCAGGTTTACTGTATCCCTTGGACCTTCTTATTGACGATGAAACACAGAAATTGCATCGGAATTAAATACCAGGGGCACAATGCCGACTTATGGACAAGAAGACTGACTCTTCTTACTGACTATGTTTGAACCATACCTGTGTCACTAGCTATAGATTCCGATGCTTCACTTCAGGTTTACTGTATCCCTCTGACCTTCTTATTGACGATGAAACACAGAAATTGCATCGGAATTAAATACAAAAGGCACAATGCCATCATAAGTACAAGAAAACTGACTCTTCTTACTGTCTAAGTTTTGAACCTTTTCATTGACATTAGTTATAGATTCCGATGCTTCACTCGAGGTTTACTGTATCCCTTGGACCTTGATATTGACAATAAAACACAGAAATTGCATCGGAATTAAATAGAAAAGGCACAATGCCGACTTAAGTACAAGAAGACTGACTCTTATTACTGACTATGTTTTGAACCATTCCTGTGACACTAGTTAGAGATTCCGATGCTTCACTACAGGTTATCTGTATGTCTTGGACCTTCTTATTGACGATGAAATACAGAAATTGCATCGGAGTTTATTACAAAAGGCAAAATGCCGACTTAAGTACACGAAGACTGACTCCACTTACTGTCAATATTTTGATCCATTCCTGTGACACTAGTTATAGATTCCGATGCTACACTCCAGGTTTACTGTGTCCCTTGGACCATCTTATTGACGATGAAACACAGAAATTGCATCGGAATTAAATGGAAAAGGCACAATGCCGACTTTAGTACAAGAAGACTGAATCTTCTTACTGACTATGTTTTGAACCATTCCTGTGACACTAGTTATAGATTCCGATGCTTCACATGAGGTTTACTGTATCCCTTGGACCTTCTTATTGACGATGAAACACAGAAATTGCATCGGTATTAAATACAAAAGGCACAATGCCGACTTAAGTACAAAAAGACTGACGCTTCCTACCGTCTATGTTTTGAACCATTCCTGTGACACTAGTTTTGGATTCCGATGCTTCACTTCAGATTTTCTGTATCCCTCTGACCTTCGTATTGACGATGAAACACAGAAATTGCATCGGAATTAAATACAAAACGCACAATGCCGACCTAAGTACAAGAAGACTGACTCTTCCTACTGTCTATGTTATGAACCATTCCTGTGACACTAGTTATAGATTCCGATGCTTGACTCCAGGTTTACTGTATCCCTTGGGCCTTCTTATTGACAATGAAACACAGAAATTGGATCGGAATTATATACAAAAAGCACAATGCCGACATAGTACAAGAAGACTGACTCTTCTTACTGACTATGTTTGAACCATTCCTGTGACACTAGTTATAGATTCCGATGCTTCACTTCAGGTTTACTGTATCCCTTGGACCATCCTATTGACGATGAAACACAGAAATTGCAACGGAATTAAATAGAAAAGGCACAATGCCGACTTAAGTACAAGAAGACTGACTCTTCTTACTGACTATGTTTTGAACCATTCCTGTGACACTAGTTATAGATTCCGGTGCTTCACTTCAGGTTTACTGTATCCCTTGGACCTTCTTATTGACGATGAAACACAGAAATTGCATCGGAATTAAATATAAGAGGCACAATGCCGACTTAAGTACAAGAAGACTGACTCTTCTTACTGTCTATGTTTGGAACAAATTCTGTGACACTAGTTATAGATTCCGATGCTTCACTTCAGGTTTACTGTATCCCGTGGACCTTCTTATTGACGATGAAACACAGAAATTGAATCGGAATTAAATAGAAAAGGCACGATGCCGACTTAAGTACAAGAAGACTGACTCTTCTTACTGACTATGTTTTGAACCAATCCTGTGACACTAGTTATCGATTCCGATGCTTCACTTCCGGTTTACTATATCCCCTGGACATTCTTATTGACGATGAAACACAGGAATTGCATCGGAATCAAATAGAAAAGGCACAATGCCGACTTAAGTACAAGAAGACAGACTCTTCTTACTGTCTATGTTTTGAACAAATACTGTGACACTAGTTATAGATTCCTATGCTTCACTTCAGGTTTACTGTATCCCTTGGACCTTCTTATTGACGATGAAACACAGAAATAGCATCGGAATTAAATAGAAAAGGCACAATGCCGACTTGAGTACAAGAAGACTGACTCCTCTTACTGTCTATTTTTTGAACAAATCCTGTGACACTAGTTATAGATTCCGATGCTTCACTTCAGGTTTACTGTATCCCTTGGACCTTCTTATTGACGATGAAACACAGAAATTGAATCGGAATTAAATACAAAAGCAACAATACCGACTTAAGAACAAGAAATCTGACTCTTCTTACTGTCTATGTTTTGAACCATTCCTGTGACACTAGTTATAGATTCCGATGCTTCACTTCAGGTTTACTGTATCCCTTGGACCTTCTTATTGACGATGAAACACAGAAATTGCATCGGAATTAATTAGAAAAGGCACAATGCCGACTTAAGTAAAAGAAGACTAACTCTTCATTCTTTCTATGTTTTGAACAAATCCTATGACACTAGTTATAGATTCCGATGCTTCACTTCAGGTTTACTGTATCCCTTGGACCTTCCTATTGACGATGAAACACAGAAATTGCATCGGAATTAAATACAAAAGGAACAATGCCGACTTAATTACAAGAAGACTGACTCTTCCTACTGTCAATGTTTTAAGCATTCCTGAGACACTAGTTATAGATTCCGATGCTTCACTTCAGGTTTACTGTATCCCACTGATCTTCTTATTGACGATGAACCACAGAAATTGCATCCGAATTATATACAAAACGCACAATGCCGACTTAAGTACAAGAAGACTAACTCTTCTTACTGTCTATGTTTTGAACAAATCCTATGACACTAGTTATAGATTCCGATGCTTATCTTCAGGTTTACTGGTTCCCTTGGACCTTCTTATTGACGATGAAACACAGAAATTGAATCGGAATTAAATACAAAAGCCACAATACCGACTTTAGTACAAGAAGACCCACTCTTCTTACTGTCTATGTTTTGAACCATTCCTGTGACACTAGTTAAAGATTCCGATGCTTCACTTCTGGTTTACTTTATCCCTTGGACCTTCTTATTGACGATGAAACACAGAAATTGCATCGGAATTAAATACAAAAGGCACAATACCGACTTAAGTACAAGAAGACTGACTCTTCTTACTGACTATGTTTTGAACCATTCCTGTACACTAGTTATAGATTCCGATGCATCACTTCAGGTTTACTGTATCCCTTGGTCCTTCTTATTGACGATGTAACACAGAAATTGCATCGGAATTAAATATGAGAGGCACAATGCCGACTTAAGTACAAGAAGACTGAATCTTCTTACTGTCTATGTTTTGAACAAATCCTGTGACACTAGTTATAGATTCCGATGCTTCACTTCAGGTTTACTGTATCCCTTGGACCTTCTTATTGACGATGAAACACAGAAATTGAATCGGAATTAAATAGAAAAGGCACAATGCTAACTTAAGTACAAGAAGACCGACTCTTCTTACTGACTGTTTTTAACCATTCCTGTGACACAAGTTATAGATTCCGATGCTTCTCTTAAGGTTTACTGAATCCCTTGGACCTTCTTATTGACGATGAAACACAGAAATTGCATCGGAATGAAATACAAAAGGCACAATGCCGACTTAAGTACAAGAAGACTGAATCTTCTCACTGTCTATGTTTGAACAAATCCTGTGACACTAGTTATAGATTCCGATGCTTCACTTCAGGTTTACTGTATCCCTTGGACCTTCTTATTGACGATGAAACACAGAAATTGCATCGGAATTAGATAGAAAAGGCACAATGCCGACTTAAGTACAAGTAGACTGACTCTTCTTGCAGTCTATGTTTTGAACAAATCCTGTGACACTAGTTATAGATTCCGATGCTTCACTTCAGGTTTACTGTCTCCCTTGGACCTTCTTATTGACGATGAAACACAGAAATTGCATCGGAATTAAATACAAAAGGCACAATGCCGACTTAAGTGTAAGAAGACTGACTCTTCCTACTGTCAATGTTTCAAGCATTCCTGTGACACTAGTTATAGATGCCGATGCTTCACTTCAGGTTTACTGTATCCCTCTGATCTTCTTATTGACGATGAACCACAGAAATTGCATCAGAATTAAATACAAAAGGCACAATGCCGACCTAAGTACAAGACAACTGACTTTTCTTGCTGTCTATGTTTTGAACCATTCCTGTGACACTAGTTATAGATTCCGATGCTTCACTTTAGGTTTACTGTTTCCCTTAGACCTTCTTATTGACGATGAAACACAGAAATTGCATCGGAATTAGATACGAAAGGCACAATGCCGACATAAGTACAAGAAGACTGACGCTTCCTACTGTCTATGTTTTGAACCATTCCTGTGACACTAGTGTTAGATTCCGGTGCTTCACTTGAGGTTTACTGTATCCCTTGAACCTTCTTATTGACGATGAAACACAGAAATTGCATCGGAATTAAATACAAAAGGCACAATGCCGGCCTAAGTACAAGAAGACTGACTCTTCTTACTGTCTATGATTTGAACCATTCCATTGACACTAGTTATAGATTCTGATGCTGTACTCCAGGTTTACTGTATCCCTTGGACCGTGTTATTGACGATGAAACACAAAAATTGCATCGGCATTAAATAGAAAAGGCACAATGCCGACATAAGTACAAGAAGACTGACTCTTCTTACTGACTATGTTTTAACCAATCCTGTGACACTAGTTATAGATTCCGATGATTCACTTCATGTTTACTGTATCCCTTTGTCCTTTTTATTGACGATGAAACATAGAAATTGCATAGGAATTAAATACAAACGGCAAAATGCCTGCTTAAATACACGAAGACTGACTCTTCTTACTGTCTATGTTTTGAACAATTCCTGTGCAACTAGTTATAGATTCCGATGCTACACTCCAGTTTTACAGTATCCCTTTGACCTTCCTATTGACGATGAAACACAGAAATTGCATCGGAATTACATACAAAAGCCACAATGCCGACTTAAGTACTAGAAGACTGACTCTTCTAACTGACTATGTTTTGAACCATTCCTGTGACACTAGTTATAGATTCCGATGCTTCACTTCAGGTTTACTGTTTCCCTTGGACCTTCTTATTGACAATGAAACACAGAAATTGCTTCGTAATTATATACAAAAGGCACAATGCCGACCTAAGTACAAGAAGACTGACTCTTCCTACTGTCTATGTTTGAACCATTTCTGTGAAACTAGTTATAGAGTCCGATGCTCCACTTCAGGTTTGCTGTATCCCTTGGACCTTCTTATTGACGATGAATCACGGAAATTGCATCGGAATTAAATAGAAAAGGCACAATGCCGACTTAAGTACAAGAAGACTGACTCCTCTTCCTGTCTATTTTTTGAACAAATCCTGTGACACTAGTTATAGATTCCGATGCTTCAATTCAGGTTTACTGTATCCCTTGGACCTTCTTATTGACGATGAAACACAGAAATTGAATCGGAATTAAATACAAAAGCCACAATACCGACTTAAGAACAAGTCTGACTCTTCTTACTGTCTATGTTTGGAACAAATCCTGTGATACTAGTTATGGATTCCGATGCTTCACTTCAGGTTTACTGTATCCCTTGGACCTTCTTATTGACGATGAAACACAGAAATTGCATCGGAATTAAATAGAAAAGGCACAATGCCGACTTAAGTACAAGAAGACTAACTCTTCTTACTGTCTATGTTATGAACAAATCCTATGACACTAGTTATAGATTCCGATGCTTCACTTCAGGTTTACTGGTTTCCTTGGACCTTCTTATTGACGATGAAACACAGAAATTGAATCGGAATTAAATACAAAAGCCACAATACCGACTTAAGTACAAGAATGCCCACTCTTCTTACTGTCTATGTTTTGAACCATTCCTGTGACACTAGTTATGTATTCCGATGCTTCACTTCAGGTTTACTTTATCCCTTGGACGTTCTTATTGACGATGAAACACAGAAATTGCATCGGAATTAAATACAAAAGGCACAATACCGACTTAAGTACAAGAAGACTGACTCTTCTTACTAACTATGTTTTGAACCATTCCTGTACACTAGTTATAGATTCCGATGCTTCACGTCAGGTTTACTGTATCCCTTGGTCCTTCTTATTGACGATGTAACACAGAAATTGCATCGGAATTAAATATGAGAGGCACAATGCCGACTTAAGTACAAGAAGACTGACTCTTCTTACTGTCTATGTTTTGAACAAATCCTGTGACACCAGTTATAGATTCCGATGCTTCACTTCAGGTTTACTTTATCCCTTGGACCTTCTTATTGACGATGAAACACAGAAATTGCATCGGAATTAAATACAAAAGGCACAATACCGACTTAAGTACAAGAAGACTGACTCTTCTTACTGACTATCTTTTTAACCATTCCTGTGACACAAGTTATAGATTCCGATGCTTCACTTAAGGCTTACTGTATCCCTTGGACCTTCTTATTGACGATGAAACACAGAAATTGCATCGGAATTAAATAGGAAAGGCACAATGCCGACTTAAGTACAAGAAGACTGACTCTTCTTGCAGTCTATGTTTTGAACAAATCCTGTGACACTAGTTATCGATTCCGATGCTACACTGCAGGTTTACTGTATCCCTTGGACCTTCTTATTGAGGATGAAACACAGAAATTGAATCGGAATTAAACACAAGAGCCACAATACTGACTTAAGTACAAGAAGACTGACTCTTCTTACTGTCTATGATTTGAACCATTCCTGTGACACTAGTTATAGATTCCGATGCTTCACTTCAGGTTTACTGTCTCCCTTGGACCTTCTTATTGACGATGAAACACATAAATTGCATCGGAATTAAATACAAAAGGCACAATGCCGACTTAAGTACAAGAAGACTGATTGTTCCTACTGTCAATGTTTCAAGCATTCCTGTGACACTAGTGTTCGATTCCGGTGCTTCACTTGAGGTTTACTGTATCCCTTGACCCTTCTTATTGACGATGAAACATACAAATTCCATCGGAATTAAATACAAAAGGCACAATGCCGACTTAAGTACAAGAAGACCGACTATTCATACTGACTATGTTTTGAACCATTCCTGTGACACTAGTTATAGATTCCGATGCTTCACATGAGGTTTACTGTATTCCCTGGGACCTTCTTATTGACGATGAAACACAGAAATTGCATCGGAATTAAATACAAAAGGCACAATGCCGGCCTAAGTACAAGAAGACTGACTCTTCTTACTGTCTATGATTTGAACCATTCCATTGACACTAGTTATAGATTCCGATGCTGTACTCCAGGTTTACTGTATCCCATGGACCGTGTTATTGACGATGAAACACAAAAATTGCATCGGCATTAAATAGAAAAGGCACAATGCCGACTTAAGTACAAGAAGACAGACTCCTCTTCCTGTCTATTTTTTGAACAAATCCTGTGACACTAGTTATAGATTCCGATGCTTCACTTCAGGTTTACTGTATCCCTTGGACCTTCTTATTGACGATGAAACACAGACATTGAATCTGAATTAAATACAAAAGCCACAATACCGACTTAAGAACACGAAGTCTGACTCTTCTTACTGTCTATGTTTGGAACAAATCGTGTGACACTAGTTATAGATTCCGATGCATCACCTCCGGTTTACTGTATCCCTTGGTCCTTCTTATTGACGATGTAACACAGAAATTGCATCGGAATTAAATATGAGAGGCACAATGCCGACTTAAGTACAAGAAGACTGACTCTTCTTACTGTCTATGTTTTGAACCATTCCTGTGACACTAGTTATATATTCCGATGATTCACTTCATGTTTACTGTATCCCTTTGTCCTTTTTATTGACGATGAAACATAGAAATTGCATAGGAATTAAATACAAACGGCAAAATGCCTGCTTAAATACACGAAGACTGACTCTTCTTACTGTCTATGTTTTGAACAATTCCTGTGCAACTAGTTATAGATTCCGATGCTACACTCCAGTTTTACAGTATCCCTTTGACCTTCCTATTGACGATGAAACACAGAAATTGCATCGGAATTACATACAAAAGCCACAATGCCGACTTAAGTACTAGAAGACTGACTCTTCTAACTGACTATGTTTTGAACCATTCCTGTGACACTAGTTATAGATTCCGATGCTTCACTTCAGGTTTACTGTTTCCCTTGGACCTTCTTATTGACAATGAAACACAGAAATTGCTTCGTAATTATATACAAAAGGCACAATGCCGACCTAAGTACAAGAAGACTGACTCTTCCTACTGTCTATGTTTGAACCATTTCTGTGAAACTAGTTATAGAGTCCGATGCTCCACTTCAGGTTTGCTGTATCCCTTGGACCTTCTTATTGACGATGAATCACAGAAATTGCATCGGAATTAAATAGAAAAGGCACAATGCCGACTTAAGTACAAGAAGTCTGACTCCTCTTCCTGTCTATTTTTTGAACAAATCCTGTGACACTAGTTATAGATTCCGATGCTTCAATTCAGGTTTACTGTATCCCTTGGACCTTCTTATTGACGATGAAACAGAGAAATTGAATTGGAATTAAATACAAAAGCCACAATACCGACTTAAGAACAAGAAGTCTGACTCTTTTTACTGTCTATGTTTGGAACAAATCCTGTGACACTAGTTATGGATTCCGATGCTTCACTTCAGGTTTACTGTATCCCTTGGACCTTCTTATTGACGATGAAACACAGAAATTGCATCGGAATTAAATAGAAAAGGCACAATTCCGGCTTAAGTACAAGAAGACTAACTCTTCTTACTGTCTATGTTATGAACAAATCCTATGACACTAGTTATAGATTCCGATGCTTCACTTCAGGTTTACTGGTTCCCTTGGACCTTCTTATTGACGATGAAACACAGAAATTGAATCGGAATTAAATACAAAAGCCACAATACCGACTTAAGTACAAGAATGCCCACTCTTCTTACTGTCTATGTTTTGAACCATTCCTGTGACACTAGTTATATATTCCGATGCTTCACTTCAGGTTTACTTTATCCCTTGGACGTTCTTATTGACGATGAAACACAGAAATTGCATCGGAATTAAATACAAAAGGCACAATACCGACTTAAGTACAAGAAGACTGACTCTTCTTACTAACTATGTTTTGAACCATTCCTGTACACTAGTTATAGATTCCGATGCTTCACGTCAGGTTTACTGTATCCCTTGGTCCTTCTTATTGACGATGTAACACAGAAATTGCATCGGAATTAAATATGAGAGGCACAATGCCGACTTAAGTACAAGAAGACTGACTCTTCTTACTGTCTATGTTTTGAACAAATCCTGTGACACCAGTTATAGATTCCGATGCTTCACTTCAGGTTTACTTTATCCCTTGGACCTTCTTATTGACGATGAAACACAGAAATTGCATCGGAATTAAATACAAAAGGCACAATACCGACTTAAGTACAAGAAGACTGACTCTTCTTGCAGTCTATGTTTTGAACAAATCCTGTGACACTAGTTATCGATTCCGATGCTACACTCCAGGTTTACTGTATCCGTTGGACCTTCTTATTGCCGATGAAACACAGAAATTGAATCGGAATTAAACACAAAAGCCACAATACCGACTTAAGTACAAGAAGACTGACTCTTCTTACTGTCTATGATTTGAACCATTCCTGTGACACTGGTTATAGATTCCGATGCTTCACTTCAGGTTTACTGTCTCCCTTGGACCTTCTTATTGACGATGAAACACAGAAATTGCATCGGAATTAAATACAAAAGGCACAATGCCGACTTAAGTACAAGAAGACTGACTCTTCATACTGTCAATGTTTCAAGCATTCCTGTGACACTAGTGTTCGATTCCGGTGCTTCACTTGAGTTTTACTGTATCCCTTGACCCTTCTTATTGACGATGAAACATACAAATTCCATCGGAATTAAATACAAAAGGCACAATGCCGACTTAAGTACAAGAAGACCGACTATTCCTACTGACTATGTTTTGAACCATTCCTGTGACACTAGTTATAGATTCCGATGCTTCACATGAGGTTTACTGTATCCCTTGGACCTTCTTATTGACGATGAAACACAGAAATTGCATCGGAATTAAATACAAAAGGCACAATGCCGGCCTAAGTACAAGAAGACTGACTCTTCTTACTGTCTATGATTTGAACCATTCCATTGACACTAGTTATAGATTCCATGCTGTACTCCAGGTTTACTGTATCCCTTGGACCGTGTTATTGACGATGAAACACAAAAATTGCATCGGCATTAAATAGAAAAGGCATAATGCCGACATAAGTCCAAGAAGACTGACTCTTCTTACTGACTATGTTTTGAACCATTCCTGTGACACTAGTTATAGATTCCGATGATTCACTTCATGTTTACCGTATCCCTTGGTCCTTTTTATTGACGATGAAACATAGAAATTGCATAGGAATTAAATACAAACGGCAAAATGCCTGCTTAAATACACGAAGACTGACTCTTCTTACTGTCTATGTTTTGAACAATTCCTGTGCAACTAGTTATAGATTCCGATGCTACACTCCAGTTTTACAATATCCCTTTGACCTTCTTGTTGTCGATGAAACACAGAAATTGCATCGGAATTACATACAAAGGCCACAATGGCGACTTAAGTACTAGAAGACTGACTCTTCTAACTGACTATGTTTTAAACCACTCCTGTGACACTAGTTATAGATTCCGATGCTTCACTTCAGGTTTACTGTTTCCCTTGGACCTTCTTATTGACAATCAACACAGAAATTGCTTCGTAATTATATACAAAAGGCACAATGCCGACCTAAGTACAAGAAGACTGACTCTTCCTACTGTCTATGTTTGAACCATTTCTGTGAAACTAGTTATAGAGTCCGATGCTCCACTTCAGGTTTGCTGTATCCCTTGGACCTTCTTATTGACGATGAATCACAGAAATTGCATCGGAATTAAATAGAAAAGGCACAATGCCGACTTAAGTACAAGAAGACTGACTCCTCTTCCTGTCTATTTTTTGAACAAATCCTGTGACACTAGTTATAGATTCCGATGCTTCACTTCAGGTTTACTGTATCCCTTGGACCTTCTTATTGACGATGAAACACAGACATTGAATCGGAATTAAATACAAAAGCCACAATACCGACTTAAGAACAAGAAGTCTGACTCTTCTTACTGTCTATGTTTGGAACAAATCGTGTGACACTAGTTATAGATTCCGATGCATCACCTCCGGTTTACTGTATCCCTTGGTCCTTCTTATTGACGATGTAACACAGAAATTGCATCGGAATTAAATATGAGAGGCACAATGCCGACTTAAGTACAAGAAGACTGACTCTTCTTACTGTCTATGTTTTGAACAAATCCTGTGACACTAGTTATAGATTCCGATGCTTCACTTCAGGTTTACTGTATCCCTTGGACCTTCTTATTGACGATGAAACACAGAAATTGAATCGGAATTAAATAGAAAAGGCACAATGCTAACTTAAGTACAAGAAGACCGACTCTTCTTACTGACTATGTTTTTAACCATTCCTGTGACACAAGTTATAGATTCCGATGCTTCACTTAAGGTTTACTGAATCCCTTGGACCTTCTTATTGACGATGCAACACAGAAATTGCATCGGATTTAAATAGGAAAGGCACAATGCTGACTTAAGTACAAGAAGACTGACTCTTCTTGCAGTCTATGTTTTGAACAAATCCTGTGACACTAGTTATCGATTCCGATGCTACACTCCAGGTTTACTGTATCCCTTGGACCTTCTTATTGCCGATGAAACACAGAAATTGAATCGGAATTAAATACAAAAGCCACAATACCGACTTAAGTACAAAAAGACTGACTCTTCTTACTGCCTATGATTTGAACCATTCCTGTGACACTAGTTATAGATTCCGATGATTCACTTCATGTTTACTGTATCCCTTGGTCCTTTTTATTGACGATGAAACATAGAAATTGCATAGGAATTAAATACAAACGGCAAAATGCCTGCTTAAATACACGAAGACTGACTCTTCTTACTGTCTATGTTTTGATCAATTCCTGTGCAACTAGTTATAGATTCCGATGCTACACTCCAGTTTTACAGTATTCCTTTGACCTTCTTATTGACGATGAAACACAGAAATT
Source organism: Schistocerca americana (assembly GCF_021461395.2). NCBI lineage: Eukaryota > Metazoa > Arthropoda > Insecta > Orthoptera > Acrididae > Schistocerca > Schistocerca americana. The sequence continues at coordinate 13,650,300 of NC_060122.1, forward strand.
GCATCGGAATTACATACAAAAGCCACAATGCCGACTTAAGTACTAGAAGACTGACTCTTCTAACTGACTATGTTTTAAACCATTCCTGTGACACTAGTTATAGATTCCGATGCTTCACTTCAGGTTTACTGTTTCCCTTGGACCTTCTTATTGACAATCAACACAGAAATTGCTAGGTAATTAAATACAAAACTCACATTGCCGACCTAAGTACAAGAAGACTGACTCTTCCTACTGTCTATGTTTGAACCATTTCTGTGAAACTAGTTATAGAGTCCGATGCTCCACTTCTGGTTTGCTGTATCCCTTGGACCTTCTTATTGACGATGAATCACAGAAATTGCATCGGAATTAAATAGAAAAGGCACAATGCCGACTTAAGTACAAGAAGACTGACTCCTCTTCTTGTCTATTTTTTGAACAAATCCTGTGGCACTAGTTATAGATTCCAATGCTTCACTTCAAGTTTACTGTATCCCTTGGACCTTCTTATTGACGATGAAACGCAGACATTGAATCGGAATTAAATACAAAAGCCACAATACCGACTTAAGAACAAGAAGTCTGACTCTTCTTACTGTCTATGTTTGGAACAAATCCTGTGACACTAGTTACAGATTCCGATGCTTCACTTCAGGTTTACTGTATCCCTTGGTCCTTCTTATTGACGATGTAACACAGAAATTGCATCGGAATTAAATATGAGAGGCACAATGCCGACTTAAGTACAAGAAGACTGACTCTTCTTACTGTCTATGTTTTAAACAAATCCTGTGACACTAGTTATAGATTCCGATGCTTCACTTCAGGTTTACTGTATCCCTTGGACCTTCTTATTGACGATGAAACACAGAAATTGAATCGCAATTAAATAGAAAAGGCACAATGCTAACTTAAGTACAAGAAGACCGACTCTTTATACTGACTATGTTTTTAACCATTCCTGTGACACTAGTTATAGATTCCGATGCTTCACTTCAGGTTTACTGTATCCCTTGGACCTTCTTATTGACGATGAAACACAGAAATTGCATCGGAATTAAATAGAAAAGGCTCAATGCCGACTTAAGTACAAGAAGACTGACTCTTCTTACTGTCTACGCTTTGAACAAATCCTGTGACACTAGTTATAGATTACGATGCTACACTCCAGGTTTACTGTATCCCTTGGACCTTCTTATTGACGATGAAACACAGAAATTGCATCGGAATTAAATAGAAAAGGCACAAGGCCGACTTAAGTACAAGAAGACTGACTCTTCTTGCAGTCTGTGTTTTAACAAATCCTGTGACACTAGTTATCGATTCCGATGCTACACTCCAGGTTTACTGTATCACTTGGACCTTCTTATTGGCGTTGAAACACAGAAATTGAATCGGAATTAAATACAAAAGCCACAATACCGACTTAAGTACTAAAAGACTGACTCTTCTTACTGTCTATGTTTTGAACCATTCCTGTGACACTAGTTATAGATTCCGATGCTTCACTTTAGGTTTACTGTATCCCTTGGACCTTCTTATTGACGATGAAACACAGAAATTGCATCGGAATTAAATACAAAAGGCACAATGCCGACTTAAGTACAAGAAGACTGACTCTTCCTACTGTCAATGTTTTAAGCATTCCTGTGACACTAGTTATAGATTCCGATGCTTCACTTCAGGTTTACTGTATCCCTCTGATCTTCTTATTGACGATGAACCACAGAAATTGCATCCGAATTAAATACAAAAGGCACAATGCCGACTTAAGTACAAGAAGACTAACTCTTCTTACTGTCTATGTTTGAACAAATCCTATGACACTAGTTATAGATTCCGATGCTTCACTTCAGGTTTACTGGTTCCCTTGGACCTTCTTATTGACGATGAAACACAGAAATTGAATCGGAATTAAATACAAAGCCACAATACCGACTTAAGTACTAAAAGACTGACTCTTCTTACTGTCTATGTTTTGAACCATTCCTGTGACACTAGTTATAGATTCCGATGCTTCACTTTAGGTTTACTGTATCCCTTGGACCTTCTTATTGACGATGAACCACAGAAATTGCATCCGAATTAAATACAAAAGGCACAATGCCGACTTAAGTACAAGACGCCTGACTTTTCTTACTGTCTATGTTTAGAAACCATTCCTGTGACACTAGTTATAGATTCCGACGCTTCACTTCAGGTTTACTGTATCCCTTAGACCTTCTTATTGACGATGAAACACAGAAATTGCATCGGAATTATATACGAAAGGCACAATGCCGACTTAAGTACAAGAAGACTGACTCTTCCTACTGTCTATGTTTTGAACCATTCCTGTGACACTAGTGTTAGATTCCGGTGCTTCACTTGATTCTTACTGTATCCCTTGAACCTTCCTTTTGACGATGAAACATAGAAATTGCATCGAAATTAAATACAAAAGGCACAATGCCGACTTAAGTGCAAGAAGACCGACTCTTCCTACTGAATATGTTTTGAACCATTCCTGTGACACTAGTTATAGATTCCGATGCTTCACATGAGGTTTACTGTATCCCTTGGACCTTCTTATTGACGATGAAACACAGAAATTGCATCGGAATTACATACAAAAGGCACAATGCCGGCCTAAGTACAAGAAGATTGACTCTTCTTACTGTCTATGATTTGAACCATTCCATTGACACTAGTTATAGATTCCGATGCTGTACTCCAGGTTTACTGTATCCCTTGGACCGTGTTATTGACGATGAAACACAGAAATTGCATCGGCATTAAATAGAAAAGGCACAATGCCGACATAAGTACAAGAAGACTGACACTTCTTACTGAATATGTTTTGAAAAATTCCTGTGACACTCGTTATAGATTCCGATGATTCACTTCATGTTTACTGTATCCCTTGGTCCTTTTTATTGACGATGAAACATAGAAATTGCATAGGAATTAAATACAAAGGCAAAATGCCTGCTTAAATTCACGAAGACTGACTCTTCTTACTGTCTATGTTTTGAACAATTCCTGTGCAACTAGTTATAGATTCCGATGCTACACTCCAGTTTTACAGTATCCCTTTGACCTTCTTATTGACGATGAAACACAGAAATTGCATCGGAATTAAATACAAAAGCCACAATGCCGACTTAAGTACTAGAATACTGACTCTTCTAACTGACTATGTTTTGAACCATTCCTGTGACACTAGTTATAGATTCCGATGCTTCACTTCAGGTTCACTGTTTCCCTTGGACCTTCTTATTGACATTGAAACACAGAAATTGCTTCGTAATTACATACAAAAGGCACAATGCCGACCTAAGTACAAGAAGACTGACTCTTCCTACTGTCTATGTTTGAACCATTTCTGTGAAACTAGTTATAGAGTCCGATGCTCCACTTCAGGTTTGCTGTATCCGTTGGACCTTCTTATTGTCGATGAATCACAGAAATTGCATCGGAATTAAATACAAAAGGCACACTGCCGACTTAAGTACAAGAAGACTGACTCTTCTTACTGTCTATATTTTGAACCATTCCAGTGACACTATAAATAGATTCAGATGCTTCACGTCAGGTTTCCTCTATCCCTTGGACCTTCTCATTGACGTTGAAACACAGAAATAGCATCGGAATTAAATACAAAAGGCACAATGCCGACCTAAGTACAAGACGACTGACTTTTCTTACTGTCTATGTTTTGAACCATTCCTGTGACACTAGTTATAGATTCCGATGCTTCACTTCAGGTTTACTGTATCCCTTGGACCTTCTTATTGACGATGAATCACAGAGATTGCATAGGAATTAGATACGAAAGGCACAATGCCGACTTAAGTACTTGAAGACCGACTCTTCCTACTGACTATGCTTTGAACCAATCCTGTGACACTAGTTATAGATTCCGATGCTTCACATGAGGTTTACTGTATCCCTTGGACCTTCTTATTGACGATGAAACACAGAAATTGCATCGGACTTAAATACAAAAGGCACAATGCCGGCCTAAGTACAAGAAGACTGACTCTTCTTACTTTCTATGATTTGAACCATTCCATTGGCACTAGTTATAGTTTCCGATGCTGTACTCCAGGTTTACTGTATCCCTTGGACCGTGTTATTGACGATGAAACACAGAAATTGCATCGGCTTTAAATAGAAAAGGCACAATGCCGACATAAGTACAAGAAGACTGACTCTTCTTACTGACTATGTTTTGAACCATTCCTGTGACACTAGTTATAGATTCCGATGATTCACTTCAGGTTTACTGTATCCCTTGGTCCTTTTTATTGACGATGAAACATAGAAATTGCATAGGAATTAAATACAAAAGGCAAAATGCCGACTTAAGTACACGAAGACTGACTTTTCTTACTGTCAATATTTTGATCCATTCCTGTGACACTAGTTATAGATTCCGATGCTACACTCCAGGTTTACTGCATCCCTTGGACCGTGTTATTGACGATGAAACACAGAAATTGCATCGGCATTAAATACAAAATTCACAATGCCGACATAAGAACAATAAGACTGACTTTTCTTACTGTCTATATTCTGAACCATTCCAGTGACACTATATATAGATTCCGATGCTTCACTTCAGGTTTACTCTATCCCTTGGACTTTCCTATTGACGATGAAACACTGAAATTGCATCGGAATTAAATACAAAATGCACAATGCCGACTTAAGTACAAGAAGACTGCCTCTTCCTACTGTCTATGTTTTGAACCATTTATGTGACACTAGTTTTGTATTCCGATGCTTCACTTGAGGTTTACTGTATCCCTCTGAACTTCGTATTGACGATGAAACACAGAAATTGCATCCGAATTAAATAAAAAAGGCACAATGCCGACTTAAGTACAAGAAGACTAACTCTTCTTACTGTCTATGTTTTGAACAAATCCTATGACACTAGTTATAGATTCCGATGCTTCACTTCAGGTTTACTGGTTCCCTTGGACCTTCTTACTGACGATGAAACACAGAAATTGAATCGGAATTAAATACAAAGCAACAATACCGACTTAAGTACTAAAAGACTGACTCTTCTTACTGTCTATGTTTTGAACCATTCCTGTGACACTAGTTATAGATTCCGATGCTTCACTTTAGGTTTACTGTATCCCTTGGACCTTCTTATTGACGATGAACCACAGAAATTGCATCCGAATTAAATACAAAAGGCACAATGCCGACTTAAGTACAAGACGCCTGACTTTTCTTACTGTCTATGTTTTGAACCATTCCTGTGACACTAGTTATAGATTCCGATGCTTCACTTCAGGTTAACTGTATCCCTTAGACCTTCTTATTGACGATGAAACACAGAAATTGCATCGGAATTATATACGAAAGGCACAATGCCGACTTAAGTACAAGACGACTGACTCTTCCTACTGTCTATGTTTTGAACCATTCCTGTGACACTAGTGTTAGATTCCGGTGCTTCACTTGAGGCTTACTGTATCCCTTGAACCTTCTTATTGACGATGAAACATAGAAATTGCATCGGAATTAAATACAAAAGGCACAATGCCGACTTAAGTGCAAGAAGACCGACTCTTCCTACTGAATATGTTTTGAACCATTCCTGTGACTCTAGTTATAGATTCCGATGCTTCACATGAGGTTTACTGTATCCCTTGGACCTTCTTATTGACGATGAAACACAGAAATTGCATCGGAATTACATACAAAAGGCACAATGCCGGCCTAAGTACAAGAAGACTGACTCTTCTTACTGTCTATGATTTGAACCATTCCATTGACACTAGTTATAGATTCCGATGCTGTACTCCAGGTTTACTGTATCCCTTGGACCGTGTTATTGACGATGAAACACAGAAATTGCATCGGCATTAAATAGAAAAGGCACAATGCCGACATAAGTACAAGAAGACTGACTCTTCTTACTGACTATGTTTTGAACCATTCCTGTGACACTAGTTATAGATTCCGATGATTCACTTCATGTTTACTGTATCCCTTGGTCCTTTTTATTGACGATGAAACATAGAAATTGCATAGGACTTAAATACAAAGGCAAAATGCCTGCTTAAATTCACGAAGACTGACTCTTCTTACTGTCTATGTTTTGAACAATTCCTGTGCAACTAGTTATAGATTCCGATGCTACACTCCAGTTTTACAGTCTCCCTTTGACCTTCTTTTTGACGATGAAACACAGAAATTGCATCGGAATTAAATACAAAAGGCACAATGCCGACTTAAGTACTAGAAGACCGACTCTTCCTACTGACTATGTTTTGATCCATTCCTGTGACACTAGTTATAGATTCCGATGCTTCACATGAGGTTTACTGTATCCCTTGGACCTTCTTATTGACGATGAAACACAGAAATTGCATCGGACTTAAATACAAAAGGCACAATGCCGGCCTAAGTACAAGAAGACTGACTCTTCTTACTTTCTATGATTTGAACCATTCTATTGGCACTAGTTATAGTTTCCGATGCTGTACTCCAGGTTTACTGTATCCCTTGGACCGTGTTATTGACAATGAAACACAGAAATTGCATCGGCATTAAATAGAAAAGGCACAATGCCGACATAAGTACAAGAAGACTGACTCTTCTTACTGACTATGTTTTGAACCATTCCAGTGACACCAGTTATAGATTCCGATGATTCACTTCAGGTTTACTGTATCCCTTGGTCCTTTTTATTGACGATGAAACATAGAAATTGCATAGGAATTAAATACAAAAGGCTAATTGCCGACTTAAGTACACGAAGACTGACTTTTCTTACTGTCTATATTTTGAATAATTCCTGTGACACTAGTTATAGATTCCGATGCTACACTCCGGGTTTACTGCATCCCTTTGACCTTCTTTTTGACGATGAAACACAGAAATTGCATCGGACTTAAATACAAAAGGCACAATGCCGGCCTAAGTACAAGAAGACTGACTCTTCTTACTTTCTATGATTTGAACCATTCTATTGGCACTAGTTATAGTTTCCGATGCTGTACTCCAGGTTTACTGTATCCCTTGGACCGTGTTATTGACGATGAAACACAGAAATTGCATCGGCATTAAATAGAAAAGGCACAATGCCGACATAAGTACAAGAAGACTGACTCTTCTTACTGACCTTGTTTTGAACCATTCCTGTGACACCAGTTATAGATTCCGATGATTCACTTCAGGTTTACTGTATCCCTTGGTCCTTTTTATTGACGATGAAACATAGAAATTGCATAGGAATTAAATACAAAAGGCTAAATGCCGACTTAAGTACACGAAGACTGACTTTTCTTACTGTCTATATTTTGATCCATTCCTGTGACACTAGTTATAGATTCCGATGCTACACTCCAGGTTTACTGCATCCCTTGGACGTGTTATTGACGATGAAACACAGAAATTGCATCGGCATTAAATACAAAAGGCACAATGCCGACATAAGTACATGAAGACTGACTCTTCTTACTGTCTATATTTTGAACCATTCCAGTGACACTATATATAGATTCCGATGTTTCACTTCAGGTTTACTCTATCCCTTGGACTTTCCTATTGACGATGAAACACAGAAATTGCATCGGAATTAAATACAAATTGCACAATGCCGACTTAAGTACAAGAAGACTGAGTCTTCCTACTGTCTATGTTTTGAACCATTCCTGTGACACTAGTTTTGTATTCCGATGCTTCACTTGAGGTTTACTGTATCCCTCTGAACTTCGTATTGACGATGAAACACAGAAATTGCATCGGAATTAAATACAAAATGCACAATGCCGACTTAAGTACAACAAGACTGACTCTTCCTACTGTCTATGTTATGAACTATTCCTGTGACACTAGTTATAGATTCCGATGCTTCACTCCAGGTTTACTGTATCCCTTGGGCCTTCTTATTGACGATGAAACACTGAAAGTGCATCGGATTTAAAAACAAAAGGCACAATGCCGACTTAGTACAAGAAGACTGACTCTTCTTACTGACTGTGTTTTGAACCATTCCTGTGACACTAGTTATAGCTTCCGGTGCTTCACTTCAGGTTTACTGTATCCCTTGGACCATCTTATTGACGATGAAACACAGAAATTGCATCGGAATTAAATGGAAAAGGAACAATGCTGACTTAAGTACAAGAAGACTGACTCTTCTTACTGTCTATGATTTGAACCATTCCTGTGACACTAGTTATAGATTCCGATACTTCACTTCATGTTTACTGTATCCCTTGGACCTTCTTACTGACGATGAACCACAGAAATTGCATCGGAATTAAATACAAAAGGCACAATACCGACTTAAGTACAAGAAGACTGACTCTTCTTACTGTGTATGTTTTGAACCATTCCTGTGTCACTAGTTATAGATTCCGATGCTTCACTTCTGGTTTACTATATCCCTCAGACCTTCTTATTGGCGATGAAACACTGAAATTGCATCGGAATGGAGCACAAAAGGCACAATGCCGACTTAAGTACAAGAAGGCTGACTGTTTTTACTGACTGTGTTTTGAACCATTCCTGTGACACTAGTTATAGATTCGGATGCTTTACTTCAGGTTTTACTGTATCCCTCTGACCTTCTTATTGACGATGAAACACAGAAATTGCATTGGAATTAAATATAAAAGGCACAATGGAGATTTATGTACAAGACGACTGACTTTTCTTACTGTCTATGATTTGAACCATTCCTGTGATACTAGATATAGATTCCGATGCTTCACACCAGGTTTACTGTATCCCTTGGACCATCTTATTGACGATGAAACACAGAAATTGCATCGGAATTAAATACAAAAGGCACAATGCCGACATAAGTACAAGAAGACTGACTCTTCCTACTGTCTATGTTTTGAACCATTCCTGTGACACTAGTTATAGATTCCGAAGCTTCACTTGAGATTTACTGTATCCCTTGGACCTTCTCATTGACGATGAAACACAGAAATTGCATCGGAATTAAATACAAAAGGCACAATGCCGACATAAGTACATGAAGACCGACTCTTCCTACTGACTATGTTTTGAACCATTCCTGTGACACTAGTTATAGATTCCGATGCTTCACTTGACGTTCACTGTATCCCTTGGACCTTCTTATTGACGATGAAACACAGAAATTGCATCGGAATTAAATACAAGGGGCACAATGCCGACTTAAGGACAAGAAGACTGACTCTTCTTACTGACTATGTTTTGAACCATACCTGTGACACTAGCTATAGATTCCGATGCTTCACTTCAGGTTTGCTGTATCCCTCTGACCTTCTTATTGACGATGAAACACAGAAATTGCATCGGAATTAAATACAAAAGGCACAATGCCGACATAAGTACAAGAAGACTGACTCTTCTTACTGTCTAAGTTTTGAACCTTTTCATTGACATTAGTTATAGATTCCGATGCTGTACTCGAGGTTTACTGTATCCCTTGGACCTTGATATTGACGATGAAACACAGAAATTGCATCGGAATTAAATAGAAAAGGCACAATGCCGACTTAAGTACAAGAAGACTGACTCTTATTACTGACTATGATTTGAACCATTCCTGTGACATTAGTTAGAGATTCCGATGCTTCACTTCAGGTTTACTGTATCCCTTGGACCTTCTTATTGACTATGAAATACAGAAATTGCATCGGAGTTTACTACAAAAGGCAAAATGCCGACTTAAGTACACGAAGACTGACTTTTCTTACTGTCTATATTTTGATCCGTTCCTGTGACACTAGTTATAGATTCCGATGCTACACTCCGGGTTGACTGTATCCCTTGGACCGTGTTATTGACGATGAAACACAGAAATTGCATCGGCATTAAATAGCAAAGGCACAATGCCGACATAAGTACAAGAAGACTGACTCTTCTTACTGTCTATATTTTGAACCATTCCAGTGACACTATATATAGATTCCGATGCTTCACTTCAGGTTTACTCTGTCCCTTGGACATTCCTATTGACGATGAATTTCAGAAATTGCATCGGAATTAAATACAAAATGCACAATGCCGACTTAAGTACAAGAAGACTGTCTCTTCCTACCGTCTATGTTTTGAACCTTTCCTGTGACACTAGTTTTGTATTCCGATGCTTCACTTGAGGTTTACTGTATCCCTCTGAACTTCGTATTGACGATGAATCACAGAGATTGCATCGGAATTGAATACAAAATGCGCAATGCCGACTTAAGTACAACAGGACTGACTCTTCCTACTGCCTATGTTATGAACCATTCCTGTGACACTAGTTATAGATTCCGATGCTTCACTTCTGGTTTACTATATCCCTCAGACCTTCTTATTGGCGATGAAACACAGAAATTGCATCGGAATGGAGCACAAAAGGCACAATGCCGACTTAAGTACATGAAGGCTGACTGTTTTTACTGACTTTGTTTTGAACCATTCCTGTGACACTAGTTATAGATTCGGATGCTTTACTTCAGGTGTACTGTAACCCTCTGACCTTATTATTGACGATGAAACACAGAAATTGCATTGGAATTAAATATAAAAGGCACAATGGAGACTTATGTACAAGACGACTGACTTTTCTTACTGTCTATGATTTGAACCATTCCTCTGACACTAGATATAGAATCCGATGCTTCACTCCAGGTTTACTGTATCCCTTGGACCATCTTATTGACGATGAAACACAGAAATTGCATCGGAATTAAATACAAAAGCCACAATGCCGACATAAGTACAAGAAGACTGACTCTTCCTACTGTCTATGTTTTGAACCATTCCTGTGACACTAGTTATAGATTCCGAAGCTTCACTTGAGATTTACTGTATCCCTTGGACCTTCTCATTGACGATGAAACACAGAAATTGCATCGGAATTAAATACAAAAGGCACAATGCCGACATAAGTACATGAAGACCGACTCTTCCTACTGACTATGTTTTGAACCATTCCTGTGACACTAGTTATAGATTCCGATGCTTCACTTGACGTTCACTGTATCCCTTGGACCTTCTTATTGACGATGAAACACAGAAATTGCATCGGAATTAAATACAAGGGGCACAATGCCGACTTAAGGACAAGAAGACTGACTCTTCTTACTGACTATGTTTTGAACCATACCTGTGACACTAGCTATAGATTCCGATGCTTCACTTCAGGTTTGCTGTATCCCTCTGACCTTCTTATTGACGATGAAACACAGAAATTGCATCGGAATTAAATACAAAAGGCACAATGCCGACATAAGTACAAGAAGACTGACTCTTCTTACTGTCTAAGTTTTGAACCTTTTCATTGACATTAGTTATAGATTCCGATGCTGTACTCGAGGTTTACTGTATCCCTTGGACCTTGATATTGACGATGAAACACAGAAATTGCATCGGAATTAAATAGAAAAGGCACAATGCCGACTTAAGTACAAGAAGACTGACTCTTATTACTGACTATGTTTTGAACCATTCCTGTGACATTAGTTAGAGATTCCGATGCTTCACTTCAGGTTTACTGTATCCCTTGGACCTTCTTATTGACTATGAAATACAGAAATTGCATCGGAGTTTACTACAAAAGGCAAAATGCCGACTTAAGTACACGAAGACTGACTTTTCTTACTGTCTATATTTTGATCCGTTCCTGTGACACTAGTTATAGATTCCGATGCTACACTCCTGGTTTACTGTATCCCTTGGACCGTGTTATTGACGATGAAACACAGAAATTGCATCGGCATTAAATAGCAAAGGCACAATGCCGACATAAGTACAAGAAGACTGACTCTTCTTACTGTCTATATTTTGAACCATTCCAGTGACACTATATATGGATTCCGATGCTTCACTTCAGGTTTACTCTGTCCCTTGGACATTCCTATTGACGATGAAACTCAGAAATTGCATCGGAATTGAATACAAAATGCACAATGCCGACTTAAGTACAAGAAGACTGTCTCTTCCTACTGTCTATGTTTTGAACCTTTCCTGTGACACTAGTTTTGTATTCCGATGCTTCACTTGAGGTTTACTGTATCCCTCTGAACTTCGTATTGACGATGAATCACAGAGATTGCATCGGAATTGAATACAAAATGCGCAATGCCGACTTAAGTACAACAGGACTGACTCTTCCTACTGCCTATGTTATGAACCATTCCTGTGACACTAGTTATAGATTCCGATGCTTCACTTCTGGTTTACTATATCCCTCAGACCTTCTTATTGGCGATGAAACACAGAAATTGCATCGGAATGGAGCACAAAAGGCACAATGCCGACTTAAGTACATGAAGGCTGACTGTTTTTACTGACTTTGTTTTGAACCATTCCTGTGACACTAGTTATAGATTCGGATGCTTTACTTCAGGTGTACTGTAACCCTCTGACCTTATTATTGACGATGAAACACAGAAATTGCATTGGAATTAAATATAAAAGGCACAATGGAGACTTATGTACAAGACGACTGACTTTTCTTACTGTCTATGATTTGAACCATTCCTCTGACACTAGATATAGAATCCGATGCTTCACTCCAGGTTTACTGTATCCCTTGGACCGTGTTATTGACGATGAAACACAGAAATTGCATCGGCATTAATTAGAAAAGGCACAATGCCGACATAAGTACAAGAAGACTGACTCTTCTTACTGACTATGTTTTGAACCATTCCTGTGACACCAGTTATAGATTCCGATGATTCACTTCAGGTTTACTGTATCCCTTGGTCCTTTTTATTGACGATGAAACATAGAAATTGCATAGGAATTAAATACAAAAGGCACAATGCCGACATAAGTACTAGAAGACCGACTCATCCTACTGACTATGTTTTGAACCATTCCTGTGACACTAGTTATAGATTCCGATGCTTCACATGAGGTTTACTGTATCCCTTGGACCTTCTTATTGACGATGGAACACAGAAATTGCATCGCACTTAAATACAAAAGGCACAATACCGGCCTAAGTACAAGAAGACTGACTCTTCTTACTTTCTATGATTTGAACCATTCTATCGGCACTAGTTATAGTTTCCGACGCTGTACTCCAGGTTTACTGTATCCCTTGGACCGTGTTATTGGCGATGAAACACAGAAATTGCATCGGCATTAAATAGAAAAGGCACAATGCCGACATAAGTACAAGAAGACTGACTCTTCTTACTGACTATGTTTTGAACCATTCCTGTGACACCAGTTATAGATTCCGATGATTCACTTCAGGTTTACTGTATCCCTTGGACCATCTTATTGACGATGAAACACAGAAATTGCATCGGAATTAAATGGAAAAGGAACATTGCCGACTTAAGTACAAGAAGACTGACTCTTCTTACTGTCTATGATTTGAACTATTCCTGTGACACTAGTTATAGATTCCGATACTTCACTTCATGTTTACTGTATCCCTTGGACCTTCTTACTGACGATGAACCACAGAAATTGCATCGGAATTAAATACAAAAGGCACAATACCGACTTAAGTACAAGAAGACTGACTCTTCTTACTGTGTATGTTTTGAACCATTCCTGTGTCACTAGTTATAGATTCCGATGCTTCACTTCTGGTTTACTATATCCCTCAGACCTTCTTATTGGCGATGAAACACTGAAATTGCATCGGAATGGAGCACAAAAGGCACAATGCCGACTTAAGTACAAGAAGGCTGACTGTTTTTACTGACTATGTTTTGAACCATTCCTGTGACACTAGTTATAGATTCGGATGCTTTACTTCAGGTTTTACTGTATCCCTCTGACCTTCTTATTGACGATGAAACACAGAAATTGCATTGGAATTAAATATAAAAGGCACAATGGAGATTTATGTACAAGACGACTGACTTTTCTTACTGTCTATGATTTGAACCATTCCTGTGATACTAGATATAGATTCCGATGCTTCACTCCAGGTTTACTGTATCCCTTGGACCATCTTATTGACGATGAAACACAGAAATTGCATCGGAATTAAATACAAAAGGCACAATGCCGACATAAGTACAAGAAGACTGACTCTTCCTACTGTCTATGATTTTAACCATTCCTGTGACACTAGTTATAGATTCCGAAGCTTCACTTGAGATTTACTGTATCCCTTGGACCTTCTCATTGACGATGAAACACAGAAATTGCATCGGAATTTAATACAAAAGGCACAATGCCGACATAAGTACATGAAGACCGACTCTTCCTACTGACTATGTTTTGGACCATTCCTGTGACACTAGTTATAGATTCCGATGCTTCACTTGACGTTCACTGTATCCCTTGGACCTTCTTATTGACGATGAAACACAGAAATTGCATCGGAATTAAATACAAGGGGCACAATGCCGACTTAAGGACAAGAAGACTGACTCTTCTTACTGACTATGTTTTGAACCATACCTGTGACACTAGCTATAGATTCCGATGCTTCACTTCAGGTTTACTGTATCCCTTGGACCTTCTAATTGACTATGAAATACAGAAGTTGCATCGGAGTTTACTACAAAAGGCAAAATGCCGACTTAAGTACACGAAGACTGACTTTTCTTACTGTCTATATTTTGATCCGTTCCTGTGACACTAGTTATAGATTCCGATGCTACACTCCTGGTTTACTGTATCCCTTGGACCGTGTTATTGACGATGAAACACAGAAATTGCATCGGCATTAAATAGCAAAGGCACAATGCCGACATAAGTACAAGAAGACTGACTCTTCTTACTGTCTATATTTTGAACCATTCCAGTGACACTATATATAGATTCCGATGCTTCACTTCAGGTTTACTCTGTCCATTGGACATTCCTATTGACGATGAAACTCAGAAATTGCATCGGAATTAAATACAAAATGCACAATGCCGACTTAAGTACAAGAAGACTGTCTCTTCCTACTGTCTATGTTTTGAACCTTTCCTGTGACACTAGTTTTGTATTCCGATGCTTCACTTGAGGTTTACTGTATCCCTCTGAACTTCGTATTGACGATGAATCACAGAGATTGCATCGGAATTGAATACAAAATGCGCAATGCCGACTTAAGTACAACAAGACTGACTCTTCCTACTGCCTATGTTATGAACCATTCCTGTGACACTAGTTATAGGTTCCGATGCTTCACTTCTGGTTTACTATATCCCTCAGACCTTCTTATTGGCGATGAAACACAGAAATTGCATCGGAATGGAGCACAAAAGGCACAATGCCGACTTAAGTACATGAAGGCTGACTGTTTTCACTGACTTTGTTTTGAACCATTCCTGTGACACTAGTTATTGATTCGGATGCTTTACTTCAGGTGTACTGTATCCCTCTGACCTTATTATTGACGATGAAACACAGAAATTGCATTGGAATTAAATATAAAAGGCACAATGGAGACTTATGTACAAGACGACTGACTTTTCTTACTGTCTATGATTTGAACCATTCCTCTGACACTAGATATAGATTCCGATGCTTCACTCCAGGTTTACTGTATCCCTTGGACCTTCTTATTGACGATGAAACACAGAAATTGCATCGGAATTAAATACAAAAGGCACAATGCCGACATAGGTACAAGAAGACTGACTCCTCCTACTGTCTATGCTTTGAACCATTCCTGTGACACTAGTTATAGATTCCGAAGCTTTACTTGAGATTTACTGTATCCTTTGGACCTCCTCATTGACGATGAAACACAGAAATTGCATCGGAATTAAATACAAAAGGCACAATGCCGACTTAAGTACATGAAGATCGACTCTTCCTACTGACTATGTTTTGAACCATTCATGTGACACTAGTTATAGATTCCGATGCTTCACTTGACGTTCACTGTATCCCTTGGACCTTCTTATTTACGATGAAACACAGAAATTGCATCAGAATTAAATACAAGAGGCACAATGCCGACTTAAGTACAAGAAGACTGACTCTACTTACTGTCTATGTTTTGAACCATTCCTGTGACACTAGATATAGATTCCGATGCTTCACTCCAGGTTTACTGTATCCCATGGACCTTCTTATTGACGATCAAACACAGAAATTGCATCGGAATTAATTACAAGGGGCACAATGCCGACTTAAGGACAAGAAGACTGACTCTTCTTACTGACTATGTTTTGAACCATACCTGTGACACTAGCTATAGATTCCGATGCTTCACTTCAGGTTTACTGTATCCCTCTGACCTTCTTATTGACGATGAAACACAGAAATTGCATCGGAATTAAATACAAAAGGCACAATGCCGAC
Organism: Schistocerca americana; assembly: GCF_021461395.2. NCBI lineage: Eukaryota > Metazoa > Arthropoda > Insecta > Orthoptera > Acrididae > Schistocerca > Schistocerca americana. The sequence goes on from NC_060122.1 coordinate 13,666,494, forward strand.
ATAAGTACAAGAAGACACACTCTTCTTACTGTCTAAGTTTTGAACCTTTTCATTGACATTAGTTATAGATTCCGATGCTTTACTCGAGGTTTACTGTATCCCTTGGACCTTCATATTGACGCTGAAACACAGAAATTGCATCGGAATTAAATAGGAAAGGCACAATGCCGACTTAAGTACATGAAGACTGACTCTTATTACTGACTATGTTTTGAATCATTCCTGTGACACTAGTTAGAGATTCCGATGCTTCACTTCAGGTTTACTGTATCCCTTGGACCTTCTTATTGACGATGAAATACAGAAATAGCATCGGAGTTTATTACAAAAGGCAAAATGCCGACTTAAGTACACGAAGACTGACTCCACTTACTGTCAATATTTTGATCCATTCCTGTGACACTAGTTATAGATTCCGATGCTACACTCCAGGTTTACTGTGTCCCTTGGACCATCTTATTGACGATGAAGCTCAGAAATTGCATCGGAATTAAATAGAAAAGGCACAATGCCGACTTAAGTACAAGAAGACTGAATCTTCTTACTGAATATGTTGTGAACCATTCCTGTGACACTAGTTATAGATTCCGATGCTTCACTTCAGGTTTACTGTATACCTTGGACCTTCGTATTGACGATGAAACACAGAAATTGCATCGGAATTAAATACAAAAGGCACAATGCCGACTTAAGTACAAGAAGACTGACGCTTCCTACTGTCTATGTTTGGAACCATTCCTGTGACAGTAGTTTTGGATTCCGATGCTTCACTTCAGGTTTACTGTATCCCTCTGACCTTCGCATTGACGATGAAACACAGAAATTGCATCGGAATTAAATACAAAATGCACAATGCCGACTTAAGTACAAGAAGACTGTCTCTTCATACTGTCTATGTTATGAACCGTTCCTGTGACACTAGTTATAGATTCCGATGCTTCACTCCAGGTTTACTGTATCCCTTGGGCTTTCTTATTGACGATTAAACACAGAAATTGCATCGGAATTTTGTACAAAAAGCACAATGCCGACTTAGTACAAGAAGACTGACTCTTCTTACTGACTATGTTTGAACCATTCCTGTGACACTAGTTATAGATTCCGATGCTTCACTTGACGTTTACTGTATCCCTTGGACCTTTTTATTGACGATGAAACACAGAAATTGCATCGGAATTATATACAAAAGGCACAATGCCGACATAAGTACAAGAAGACTGACTCTTCTTACTGTCTATGTTTTGAACCATACCTGTGACACTAGCTATAGATTCCGATGCTTCACTTCAGGTTTACTGTATCCCTCTGACCTTCTTATTGACGATGAAACACAGAAATTGCATCGGAAATAAATACAAAAGGCACAATGCCGACATAAATACAAGAAGACTGACTCTTCTTACTGTCTAAGTTTTGAACCTTTTCATTGACATTAGTTATAGATTCCGATGCTTCACTCGAGGTTTACTGTATCCCTTGGGCCTTGATATTGACGATGAAACACAGATATTGCATCGGAATTAAATAGAAAAAGCACAATGCCGACTTAAGTACAAGAAGACTGACTCTTATTACTGACTATGTTTTGAACCATTCCTGTGACACTAGTTATAGATTCCGATGCTACACGTCAGGTTTACTGTATCCCTTGGACCTTCTTACTGACGATGAAATACAGAAAATGCATCGGAGTTTATTACAAAAGGCAAAATGCCGACTTAAGTACACGAAAACTGACTCCACTTACTGTCAATATTTTGATCCATTCCTGTGACACTAGTTATAGATTCCGATGCTACACTCCAGGTTTACTGTGTCCCTTGGACCATCTCATTGACGATGAAACACAGAAATTGCATCGGAATTAAATAGAAAAGGCACAATGCCGACTTAAGTACAAGAAGACTGAATCTTCTTACTGACTATGTTTTGAGCCATTCCTGTGACACTAGTTATAGATTCCGATGCTTCACTCCAGGTTTACTGTATCCCTTGGGCCTTCTTATTGACGATGAAATACAGAAATTGCATCGGCATTTTATACAAAAAGCACAATATCGACTTAGTACAAGATGACTGACTCTTCTTACTGACTATGTTTGAACCATTCCTGTGACACTAGTTATAGATTCCGATGCTTCACTTCAGGTTTACTGTATCCCTTGGACCATCTTATTGACGATGAAACACAGAAATTGCATCGGAATTAAATAGAAAAGGCACAATGCCGACTTAAGTACAAGAAGACTGACTCTTCCTACTGTCTATGCTATGAACCATTCCTGTGACACTAGTTATAGATTCCGATGCTTCACTCCAGGTTTACTGTATCCCTTGGGCCTTCTTATTGACGATGAAATACAGAAATTGCATCGGCATTTTATACAAAAAGCACAATATCGACTTAGTACAAGATGACTGACTCTTCTTACTGACTATGTTTGAACCATTCCTGTGACACTAGTTATAGATTCCGATGCTTCACTTCAGGTTTACTGTATCCCTTGGACCATCTTATTGACGATGAAACACAGAAATTGCATCGGAATTAAATAGAAAAGGCACAATGCCGACTTAAGTACAAGAATACTGACTCTTCTTACTGACTCCGTTTTGAACCATTCCTGTGACACTAGTTATAGATTCCGGTGCTTCACTTCAGGTTTACTGTTCACCCTTGGACCATCTTATTGACGATGAAACACAGAAATTGCATCGGAATTAAATGGAAAAGGCACAATGCCGACTTAAGTACAAGAAGACTGACTCTTCTTACTGTCTATGATTTGAACCATTCCTGTGACACTAGTTATAGATTCCGATGCTTCACTTCAGGTTTACTGTATCCCTTGGACCTTCTTACTGACGATGAACCACAGAAATTGCATCGGAGTTAAATACAAAAGGCACAATACCGACTTAAGTACAAGAAGACTGACTCTTCTTACTGTCAATGTTTGAACCACTTCTGTGACACTAGTTATAGATTCCGATGCTTCACTTCTGGTTTACTATATCCCTCAGACCTTCTTATTGACGATGAAACACAGAAATTGCTTAGGAATTGAACACAAAAGGCACAATGCCGACTTAAGTACAAGAAGGCTGACTGTTTTTACTGACTATGTTTTGAACCATTCCTGTGACACTAGTTATAGATTCGGATGCTTTACTTCAGGTTTACTGTGTCCCTCTGACCTTCTTATTGACGATGAAACACAGAAATTGCATTGGAATTAAATATAAAAGGCACAATGAAGACTTATGTACAAGACGACTGACTTTTCTTACTGTCTATGATTTGAACCATTCCTGTGGCACTAGTTATAGATTCCGATGCTTCACTTCAGGTTTACTGTATCCCTTGGACCTTCTTATTGACGATGAAACACAGTAATTGCATCGGAATTAAATACAAAAGGCACAATGCCGACATAAGTACAAGAAGACTGACTCTTCCTACTGTCTATGTTTTGAACCATTCCTTTGACACTAGTTATAGATTCCGAAGCTTCACTTGAGATTTACTGTATCCCTTGGACCTTCTCATTGACGATGAAACACAGAAATTGCATCGGAATTAAATGCAAAAGGCACAATGCCGACTTAAGTACATGAAGACCGACTCTTCCTACTGACTATGTTTTGAACCATTCCTGTGACACTAGTTATAGAATCCGATGCTTCACTTGACGTTTACTGTATCCCTTCGACCTTCTTATTGACGATGAAACACAGAAATTGCATCGGAATTAAATACAAAAGTCACAATGCCAACTTAAGTACAAGAAGACTGACTCTTCTTACTGTCTATGTTTGAACCATTCCTGTGACACTAGATATAGATTCCGATGCTTCACTCCTGGTTTACTGTATCCCTTGGACCTTCTTATTGACGATGAAAGACAATAATTGCATCGGAATTAAATACAAGGGGCACAATGCCGACTTAAGGACAAGAAGACTGACTCTTCTTACTGACTATGTTTTGAACCATACCTGTGACACTAGCTATAGATTCCGATGCTTCACTTCAGGTTTACTGTATCCATCTGACCTTGTTATTGACGATGAAACTCAGAAATTGCATCGAAATTAAATACAAAGGGCACAATGCCGACATAAGTACAAGAAGACTGACTCTTCTTACTGTCTAAGTTTGGAACCCTTTCATTGACACTAGTTATAGATTCCGATGCTTCACTCGAGGTTTACTGTATCCCTTGGACCTTGATATTGACGATGAAACACAGAAATTGCATCGGAATTAAATAGAAAAGGCACAGTGCCGACTTAAGTACAAGAAGACTGACTCTTATTACTGACTATGTTTTGAACCGTTCCTGTGACACTAGTTAGAGATTCCGATGCTTCACTTCAGGTTTACTGTATCCCTTGGACCTTCTTATTGACGATGAAATACAGAAATTGCATCGGAGTTTATTACAAAAGGCAAAATGCCGACTTAAGTACACGAAGACTGACTCCACTTTCTGTCATTATTTTGATCCATTCCTGTGACACTAGTTATAGATTCCGATGCTTCACTTCAGGTTTACTGTATACCTTGGACCTTCTTATTGACGATGAAACACAGAAATTGCATCGGAATTAAATACAAAATGCACAATGCCGACTTAAGTACAAGAAGACTGACTCTTCCTACTGTCTATGTTATGAACCACTCCTGTGACACTAGTTATAGATTCCGATGCTTCTCTTCAGGTTTACTGTATCCCTTGGGCCTTCTTATTGACGATGAAACACAGAAATTGCATCGGAATTATATACAAGAAGCACAATGAAGACTTAGTACAAGAAGACTGACTCATCTCACTGACTATGTTTGAACCATACCTGTGACACTAGCTATAGATTCCGATGCTTCACTTCAGGTTTACTGTATCCCTCTGACCTTCTTATTGACGATGAAACTCAGAAATTGCATCGGAATTAAATACAAAAGGCACCATGCCAACTTAAGTACAAGAAGACTGACTCTTCTTACTGTCTATGTTTTGAACCATTCCTGTGACACTAGATATTGATTCCGATGCTTCTCTCCAGGTTTACTGTATCCCTCGGACCTTCTTATTGACGATGAAACACAGAAATTGCATCGGAATGAAATACAAAGGGTACAATGCCGACTTAAGGACAAGAAGACTGACTCTTCTTACTGACTATGTTTTAAACCATTCCTGTGACACTAGATATTGATTCCGATGCTTCTCTCCAGGTTTACTGTATCCCTCGGACCTTCATATTGACGATGAAACACAGAAATTGCATCGGAATTAAATACAAAGGGCACAATGCAAACTTAAGGGCAAGAAGACTGACTCTTCTTACTGACTATGTTTTGAACCATTCCTGTGACACTAGATATTGATTCCGATGCTTCTCTCCAGGTTTACTGTATCCCTCGGACCTTCTTATTGACGATGAAACACAGAAATTGCATCGGAATTAAATACAAAGGGCACAATGCCGACTTAAGGACAAGAAGACTGACTCTTCTTACTGACTATGTTTTGAACCATTCCTGTGACACTAATTACAGATTCCGATGCTTCACTTCAGGTTTACTGTATCCCTTGGACCATCTTATTGACGATGAAACACACAAATTGCATCGGAATTAAATACAAAAGGCACCATGCCAACTTAAGTACAAGAAGACTGACTCTTCTCACTGTCTATGTTTTGAACCATTCCTGTCACACTAGATATTGATTCCGATGCTTCTCTCCAGGTTTACTGTATCCCTCGGACCTTCTTATTGACGATGAAACACAGAAATTGCATCGGTATTAAATACAAAGGGCACAATGCCGACTTAAGGACAAGAAGACTGCCTCTTCTTACTGACTATGTTTTGAACCATTCCTGTGACACTAGCTATTGATTCCAATGCTTCACTTCAGGTTTACTGTATCCCTCTGACCTTCTTATTGACGATGAAACACAGAAATTGCATCGGAATTAAATACAAAAGGCACAATGCCGACATAAGTACAAGAAGACTGTCACTTCTTACTGTCTATGTTTTGAACCTTTTCATTGACATTAGTTATAGATTCCGATGCTTCACTCGAGGTTTACTGTATCCCTTGGACCTTGTTATGACGATGAAACTCAGAAATTGCATCTGAATTAAATAGAAAAGGCACAATGCCGACTTAAGTACAAGAAGACTGACTCTTATTACTGACTATGTTTTGAACCATTCCTGTGACACTAGTTATAGATTCCGATGCTTCACTTCAGGTTTACTGTATCCCTTGGACCTTCTTATTGACGATGAAACACAGAAAATGCATCGGAATTAAATACAAGAGGCAAAATGCCGACTTAAGTACACGAAGACTGACTCTTCTTACTGTCTATG